>NC_142065.1:105521253-106146253 GCF_059756535.1 Pantherophis guttatus | reverse complement strand
TAGAAAGAATTTGGTTGAGTGGTTAAGGCTAGAAACTGGGATATTGTGACTTCTAGTCCACTTTGTGATTGAAGACATTTGGAGCAGTCCCTCACTCTTAACCTCAGGAAAGAAGCAATGGCAAACTGCTTCTGAAAGACCTTGCCAAGAAAACTGCAGGGACTTGTCCAGGTAGACTCAGAATTGGACACAATTAGAGGAAGAAAAAAGTATACAGTATATATATATACATACAGGTGGTATTATGCAGCATTGCTGATTATGTATTTTTTTTTTCTTTCTGTCTCAGGCATTCTTTGACACTGTATATAGGAGACAGTTATAATTATATATAGGAGGTATCTTGTTTGCCCCAAGTTCAGCGGTGCTAGGTGATCCCTAGGTTGTGCCCATGAAACTGAACAGCAAAATATTAGTTGTTAGCAGTGCAAAATGCAAACTATAAATTAGCATATGAAGATTCCACAAGCTTAATTTATTCATTTTGTATGTAAGTTGAAATTTTGCAAAAGGAAAAAAGTAATATAAAATTAGTTATTATATTGTTGTTTTTGAGTGTGACTTCCAGAAACCTGAAAATTCATTTGTAATATGTCCTGGACTAAATCTAAGTCTAAAGTCTGAAAGATTCATGTCCTTTCATATGGGGAAGAATTTTTACAAATTAACACAGAGATATTTGTTATATTTTTCCCTTGAAAGGCAAGGGAAATTCCTCTTCAGAAAAAATATTTTATTTTATTTCCCCTGGGGGCCCTTAGCAATTAGAGCCTTGGTGGTGCAATGCTGTATTGCAGGCTAATTCTGCCAACTTATTTATATAAATTTATTTATATGTCAGTATCAGAAATTAAATTTGAAGTGGATTTTAAAAATGGGCTCATTAAGAGATGGTAGACCTTATTTCCAAATCTCTATATCTCCTTTCTCATGTCGCTATGACCCTGCTTTTACAATTCCACTTCACTTTGCTTATCCAGAAAACTCTTCCATTCTTTTTGTCTTCCTAGGTCCTCCAGATGTAACTCAACTCTGTGAAACCAGTTTGCAGGCCTGGAGCCCTGAATTTAATCTGTTTAATGTGAGCATGGCCACTCCTTGCCTTAAGCCTCTTGGTTGCATTTTGGAGCTCTACTTTCTATATCCTGTGTATTCTGACTCTTTACTGATATGGACCACAAATTTCTCCACCAATTCCAAAGCGCTGTCAGACATTGAGATCCTGACAGAGCAGGGGGATTCTGTACACCTTGGACCAATGGATACATTCTGTGACATTCCCCTCACAGTGAAACTGAACTTAACCAAGAAGGTGTCTGGCATAAAGATTTATACATTTGACGAGAAGATGGAGATAGATGCTGCACAGTTGATCTCCACACCACACAGTCTCCTTTGTTCAAACTGCAAACCTGTGAGATACAGAATTCTCCGGGACCCCCCATTCCAAGATGGATCCCCAGCAATGGTGATGCAGCCAGGAAGAATGTTTATTGACAAGTGAGTGAAAAGATTAGTGTTCAGGAATCTAAAGGCTTCTGCAAAAGCATTCTAGCCCGCTCTGCTTTGTATTCCATTTTCTTTCTTTCCTTTCATTTTTTTAAAAAATAAGACTCCAACTCTTTCCCCTTCAGGAAAAAAAGGTAAGTCAGATTGTATTATGTAGAATATTGATCATAATTCCTGTGTTCTGTCCAATGAAAGTAGAGTCAAGGAGGTGATTGATTCATACTTGAACATTTGAACTTTAAATTAATGACATAGTGTTGCAAATATTTGCATGTAGGTTTTTGAGCTGGAGAAGTTGTGCTACCCTGCTTGCTAATAGAACAGAATGACTGAGATGAAAGGGACCTTGGAGGTCTTCTAATTCAAACCCATGCTCAAGCAGGAGACCTGTACCATTTCAAGCAAATGGCTGTCCATTCTCATCTTAAAAATTTCCAGTGATCCAGCAGCCACAACTTCTGAAGGCAAGCCATTCCACTGATTACTTGTTCTCCCTTCAAGAAATTTCTCCTTATTTCTAGGTTGTATCTCTCCTTGATTAGTTTCAATCCATTGCATCCATTAATTTCCATCTTGCCCTGCCTTCAGGTGCTTTGGAGAATAGATTGACCCCCTTTTCTTTGTTATTCATCCCCTATCATTAGCCTGCTTTTAACACTGTTGAGTTGTCTGCTCCTGTCTCCAATTTCTTCAGTCTTTCATTGTTAGCAGAAATGATATAAATGCCGCAGCAATGTTATCCTTACATTTCTTAAGTTTTACATTTTGACTGGATGATTACAAACCGTTGCAAAGGAAGAAAGTTCTTCAGGGTAGTGATTCACTTTAGCTACTTGGAGACAAGGTTTGCAGGAACTTCCCACTGGGGGGAAAAATCCTCTCACTTGGAATCAGAACATCAACAACAATTAATGTAAGACAAATAAATATGTACTTTGGAAGATTTCTATGAAAACACAATTATTGCAGTTTACTAGTGGCCACACTTTATTGAAGTTATGCTAATTGCTTTGGCTGCCTCTGTGATTCTAGATCTCATGTAAGAATTTTCTGCCTCAATTGTTGGGATGGTGTTTCTAAGGAACCATTTATATATTAGCGGGCAAGCTGGATATACTGCACAGATCAGGCCATGCCTGGTTTTAACAGCTTAATAGACAAAGCCCAGGGCACTTCTGGATGTGGCTTCCATGATATGAATTCCTCATTTTTTTTGTAAGGATTCACAGAATACACCCTTCGTTTTGGTTTATGTGGTAGGTTTGGTCAGCATATTGACAATGGATATTAAGGGGTTTCTTTTACACATTATTGGTTACTGCTGATAGCCGTTATGGAATTTATTGGATGAAGTACTCTATATCAATGTCTTAAATAAATTAAGTTTAAATAATCCCTCATTATGTTTCTGAATCACTTTGAGCTATTGGAAAAGTATTGTAGAATTTTTTAACTAGTAACAATAAAAATATATTCTTTTTTAATAATGGCACAAACGTGGTCTATGTCCAGTTGTCTAATAGCTGTATTTTTATTCAATTCTTCATTTGGCTGCTTGATTGCAGTTATCCCAGAAAACAAGGTTGAGTTGCATATTGAGGGGCTGCACAGAAAGGAAGGGGTCAATCTGTTTTCCAAGGCACCTGAAGGCCAAACAAGGAATAATGGATGGAAACTGAACAAGGAGAGATTCAACCTGGTAATAAGGAGAAATTTTCTGACAATGAGAGCAATCAATCAATGGAACAGCTTGACTTCAGAAGTTGTGGGAGCTTCATCAGTGGAGATTTTTAAGAAGAGACTGGACTGCCATCTGTCAGAAATGGTGCAGGGCAGTGTTGGTGAACCTTTTCGGCTCTGAGTGCCAAACAAGAGTGTGCACACGTGCACCTGCACATGTGCCGAAAACCAGAAGAGCAGCCGCCTGATGTGCATGCGTGTGCTGGGAAGATGATCTTCCGGTTTCTGGCACATGCATGCGCACTGGCTAGCTGGTTTTCATGTGCACATGTGCGCCAGAAACCGGAAGACCAGGTGGCCTGTGCACATGCGTGTGACGGAAACCGGAAGAGCAGCCGCCCAGCGCACGCATGCGTACCGGGCGGCTGCTCTTCTGGTTTCCAGCACTCCTGCATGTGTGAAGATCAGCTGGATGGCCCGCCGGAACACGGAAGAGCAACATGCCCGGAGAGATGGCTCTGCATGTCACTTCTGGCACACGTGCCATAGGTTCACCATCACAGGTTTAGGGTCTGCTTGGGCTGGGGTTGGACTAAATGACCTACAAGGTCCCTTCCAATTCTGTTAATCTGTATATTTCCATTATTTTCTTAACTATTGATTGCTTGTCATCCATTGACAATGCGTGCAGAGCAATAATTTGCTTGCGCATTTGCCACTAGCATTTCAAACTCTTATCAATTACAGAGATGAACTATCCCAACTCCCAGCTGCTCTTGCACTGCATTCCCTTGTAAAAATAAGACCTGATGAATAACTTTTGGAACACACATTATCAGTGCGTCTAATAAAGCAGGAATGACACCAGTTTAGATTTAGCTTCACCGTAAAAGGACTTTTTTTACCCTTCCCTGAATCTAAGAACTTTGAAAATGAAAGGATGATTCTTAACCTGGAATCTTACAATTCAATTAGTCCGGTGGTACTTTAGGTAACAAATGGGTAAAGAAAAGAGCATTTCCATCCTAAATAATCTTTAGATTCTGAAGAATGGGACAACTCACTGCAACTGACTCACCGCAGGACAACCTGCCATGGCCAACTTGCCATGGGACAACTCACTGCAGGACCATTCAATGGGGGATAATTCAAGAGAGGGACAAGTAGAATTACTGTTCACTCCACCCTCTAGGACTTCTAACTTGAGAAGATTTAAACCTAAATTTGTTGTGGCCTGTCAGCAGCCTGTGTAGTTAGTAGCTGATTCTGACAGCAAGGAGGCTGATGTGGTGCTGCGCCAGCAGCCTGTGCAGGCTGCTTGAGTCAGACAATGAGGAGGCTGGAGAAGATGTGGTACCAGAGGCAGGGATTCAGCCAGGGCCTTCAGAACCTCCAGAAACTCCCATAAGTGAAGAGGAAGAAGAGGAGGAGCTTCTTCTCGATGCATGAGCACACAGAGCTGTTAAAAGGCAGGAGTGGCTCCTCAGGAGGAGGTCTCCTCGAGAGTAAGGCTTGGGGCTAATTGGCCACTCCCCTAGCCTATTTAAGGAAGGATGACGACTGATGCAATTTGCAGAAAACAACTTCGTTCATATTCCTTCACATCTTGATTCCAGAAACGTTTGATTCGGCTCTCGTTTATCTCTTGTCAGTTTTCCTGCAAATTGCTTCTGGGCATTCTGCCAACCACAGTAAGATTACGGTTATCTGAAATGCTGTGCCTCAGAATTGAGTTACTATTCTTTGGATTCTTGTCGGCTGTTAATGATGTTAAATTAACAGCCCTTGTTCAGAAAAGACTGATTTAAACTGTAGTTGTGTTCGAACAACTACTAAGAAAGCTCATTAGTAGTCCTTAATTAGTAAACTAAGGTTTGTACGGACTTTCTGCATTTTTGGGGGTCCATAGCTGGGGCAGAACAAAATCAAGACAAGGCCCTGCAATTCAAGTTGTCCCTCTCTTGAATTGTCCCACGTTGAATTGTCCCATGGGGAATCAACTATGGCGAGTTGTCCTAGACCTTGCTGCTCTGCCACTGGAGTGAAGACGACAAGAATTGGGATGCATATAAACAGCAGCAGATAAATTGGTAGGTTGACATAGGATAGGAATAATAGTAGGACAAGAGGCAGCAACCTGCTTTTTTGCTACCACGGTCAATCTCTTGCTATCACAGTATTGATAATGTGAACAAAAAAAATCTGCATTAAAATGCTTATTAAAATAAATGTGATATGGGTTTTCTTTAATCTCAAAACTGAGTCAGAAAATTTTGAAAGTGCAAAAAATAATTGTTTCAGTTGTTCATTTATTTGAAAGGTATGGATCAAGTTAGTTTATGTTAAAATTAAAATAAAATTATGCAGACATCCTTCCATATGAATGATTTTTAAAAATGAGGGGAGATGAGGGGAGTTCATGATCTCTGATACCAGGAAACAGTTCATTCCTTATCTTTTTGACTAAATCCAGTTTCAATTTCATGCAGTTGGTCAAGTTTTTTGTCTCTTAAGAAGGGCAAGGATATTGTCCCTAAAAGCTTTCTCTTTGCAATCTAGACTTCCTAGAATCAATTTATCAAATTGAAATGGATAAAATTTATTGTATGTAAAGAAACATTTAATGCTGCAATAAAGTCTTCTTTCCTGGATAAACTGGTCTCTGCCTGTTGCCATGTTCTCAATGAATGGAAGGCTACAGCTCTTCTTTGTATACATGTGAAAGAATAAATTATTTAGTCCTTGAAAGCATTCAGTAGTATTATGCGCTGGGTTTCACATATGGTAAAAGGCAACAAAAAGGAAAGAATGAGTGAAAGAATTATACTTTAATATCAGTTTTCCATGAACATATACCCTTGAATAAGAACTTTATATTTTTAATACTGGCTCATTAAATTTCTTTTACATTGTTCAATAAAATATATTTTTGAAAATGATTTTCATTTTTCTTATTCAGCTTTACAAGTTCATAGAGATATTTTATATTTTTTTTACATAATGTATTTTTCAAGAAATTCAATTTGAGGCCTCTGGTGCTTGTATACAATAATTTTGATATTTTAAAGATTCATTAGAAGCATTGTTCCTCCATGATAACCAAAAGAATTTTGCCTTATGAAATGTGCACATATACTTTGTCACATACTTTTTTATTATTTAAATCCAACAGAACAGTGTATTTTGTTCTGTATTTTATTATTAGTTCCATATCACATTATTTGCTGACTTACGCTCCATAAGGATCCCTGGTTAATTTACAGAAAGCTCCCTCCACCTGACACAGCAGCATATCTCTCTGGAAATTGCCATTGCAAATTGAAGAAAGATTGTTCCTTGCCAGAGATAAATTCCAAAGCAATAACTTTCCTTTAATTATTTCTTGTTCAACCAGAAAACAATTAATCTTGCCTGGATATTGGGATCTGTAATGGTTTCAATGGAATATTTTAAAGTATCATATGAAATCCCAGCAGTGTTTTCTATTCTGTTTTATAAAGTATTACATCTATTGTAAGTTATGTCAGCGGGTTTTTCACTTGTTCATTATTACTTGATATAGTAGACATTATTCTCTGGTTGTTAATAGTCAGTTACCTATGACATTCACTGCAGTTACTAATCTTTTGGATTGAGAAACTCCTTTGAAAGCCTAAACAGCACAAGTGGGATTGTATGAAGAATCACATATCACTGACTTCTGTAAACTCTGGTTGGTTTTCCTGATATGTTACCTAGAAACAGCATGTGCTTATATGCCAGGATAAGACAGTGGCCAAGAGATGTCTGTAAAGGCAAAAAGAGAACAAAACTTCACCAATTCAATTAGAAGCATTCAGACTGCTTCAACAAGGACTTTTTTCATACTACGAAAGATATATTTTCCTGGATGAAGATATGCATTTGCAAAGCAATGTGGTTGGAGGGATTTTATTGCAGATGTGGGATCTTTCATCATTTAACGTCTAAGATGGCATCCTAGTTCGCAAGTTTTGATTCCCAATTAGAAGGACTGATAGTGGAATGGCCCTAAAGACAAGATTTCATCTAAACATTCTAGGTCAGGGCTGTCAAACTCGCGGCCCACGGGCCAGATGCATCACATGCTGGCTCCGCTCCACTGGTTTACTGTAGGGGAAAAAAGTCCCAATACATCATGTGATGCTGCTGTGACGCCGCAAGTTTGACACCCGTGTTCTAGGTTAATCTTTGGATTTGAAGGGACTTCCAACTGTTCAGATTGAAAGATTCCTTCTAGCCAGACTGGGATGCAATCAAGACTTCAGACAAACTGTAATTGCTTACACCGGAATTGTTTAGTTTGGTGCAGAGAGAAGCATATATTGGATCTTTTATTTTGGATAGGGTACTTTGTTATAGGAATTCCTGGCTCACATTGTAAAAGCCAAGTCTTGTCCCCTTTTTCAGCAGGGAGCAAGCCATGCTCTGTCTCCCTGACTAGAAATTCTGCAAGACTTTTCCAAGAAGACAAATATCTTCTAAAATACGAAACCGGTAAGCTATTTTCTTCTTGGAATATTGCAGAAACATAAAATGTAAACACCAATTTATTAAGTTTCTCTGTGTTACTTGCATGAAAAGTTCCATTATGAATAGCCACAGGTTTTCTGGCTGATGGATTTTATAGATACATGAGGTATCTTTGGAATGTGGAAATACGTCACTGGAGGAAGTGAGGTATATTGAGTCTATGGACCATAACTGCTTTTTCCTAGTGTGCATTTCTATGCAGTGTAGAGATGTCCTCTATGGCTTGCTTCTGTCGTAAAATATAATTCTGCTTACTTACTTCCCCAGGGATGTCACAATAGGCCAGCAATATGAATACCAAGTACAGGCTATAGCAGGAGCTGCTATAAGTGAACCCTCCCCGTCTCTGTTCCACATCCATGGCTCGTCCTACTGTGGGGATGGGCAAGTAAGCAGGTAAGTTCCATTGTTTGAAGATGACTGCCACAGTAACATAACCTGGACTGTTTGTTTTCCAGGCATACTCCCCAGTCCTTCCCACAGTGCCCCGGAAGACCCTTAGAATATTCTTGTTTAAAGAATTTCTGGCCAAAATCAGATGGGTGTTTAAATGCCTGTCTGAATATATATTGGAATGCCCATTTATCTTCTTGGTTTCAGTGGGACTCACAACAAAATGCTAGCTCAGCCCTTTGTTTTTATCGAAGAAGAATTATTTCTTCAAGTTTGCAATAAAAAGCAGGATAGTTCCATATTAGCTCTGCCTCTCTGTGGAAGTAAGAATAAAATTGATTTTTTAAGATGGGAGTTTATACTGTAGTTCAGCCAACTGTGTCCTTCCCTGGAGAAGCTGTGTTAAGGATCCATATGAGTTCCAAATGTTCTAAGTATTGTATAAATGTTAAGAATGCTAATATTATTTTCCTAGGAGTCTTGTAGAGGAGTGCGATGATGGAAACCTATTAGATGGGGATGGTTGCTCTAGAAACTGTAAAAAAGAAAGAGGATACCATTGTATTGGTGAGTCTAAAAACGTTAGCCCACTGCTATTGGTTTCACTATAATTTTGCTGTAGCTTTGTCTTACTTACATACACATTTTTGAATCTTGTACCTGAGATTTGGCAGAGTTCAGAAATTTAACTCTGAATTTAAATGTCATATCAATGATCCTGGCCTGAAGTTGCCCACCTTGATTTTTTTAGATCTCTCCATTACGGCATCCAAATTGATATAGCTATGACAATATAGTCAAAAGGTCTGTGGTCTACACAAAGCATGTTTGCCCATTAGAAAAGCCCAATTTTCATAATTGTGCAAGTACAACAGTAGTAGGAAGATTAGCTTACTTAGTGGGACGTGATGGGAAGGGACTGAATATGATGGGAGCGGACTGGATGGGATGATGGCATGGGACAGCATGGGACAGGACAGGACAGAACAGTACAGAGTAGAATAGAATAGAATAAGTTCCTAGATCTTTTGTCATTTTTACCAGAGGTTGAATCTTTTAGCCCAGTGAAAAGGCAATGTGGCTCGGTGATTTATCTTGGAATTTGTGGACCCAGTCATAATTCTGTGTTTCCTCGAAAATAAGACCCTGTCTTATATTTTTTTGAACCCTTAAATAAGTGCTTGACCTTATTGCCATGTGCTCAAAACCCGATTGGGCTTATTATCAGGGGATGTCTTATTTTGGGGGGACACAGGGTTGCTAGTCATTCATTGAAGGCAATGTGACATTAGAAGATGTTTTATAAGCATTCTTAGAAATGAGCCATTCCCTTTTTAATGAAAAGAGAGTGAGGGCCTCAGCCCATGACAGGAGTGCCCCCAGCACCCCTTCTCTTTATACAAAATTCTGCCTATCTACAATTTGCTATGGGTATTCCTCATGATACTAGGAGATATTTGCTGCACATTTATCACATCACATTCTGTCTCAAAACTGAAAAAAATAAAGATTCTGCATAAAAAGTACATTTTAAATACATTTTAAAAAGTCTAGTCTAAGAATGCTGATTTCTATGGAAGGCAGCAGATTTGTCCTCCCCATTAGAATATAGTAGTCCTTGACTTGCAGGCACAATTGAGCCCAAAATTTCTGTTGTTAAGTGAGTTTTGCCCCATTTTATGATCTTTTTTGCCACAGTTCTTAAGTGAATCATTGCAGTTGATAAGTTAGTAACCCGGTTGTTAAGTGAATCTGGCTTCCCCATTGACTTTGCTTGTCAGAAGGTCGTAAAAAGTAATCACTTAACCTTGGGACACAGCAACGGTAATAAATATGAACCAGTTCCCAAGCATCCAAATTTTGATCATATGATCATGGGATACTGCAAAGTTCGTAACTTTGAAAAACAGTCATAAGTCACAGTTTTCAGTGCTGTTGTAACTTTGAACAGTCACTAAATGTACTGTTGTAAGTCAAGGACTATCTGTATGGCTTTCCTTAAATTTCTTTCCATTTTGGAAAAAAGTCAAAATCAGAACAATGTTACTGATTGGCATTTAAAAGAATGTCACTCAAATTTTCCTGGATCAATATTAATGGAATTTGGAATTCCTCATTTGTTCACAATGATCTCTTGCAAATGTACTGTACCTTTCAGGCATGAAGAGAGGGAGGAAGATTATACCTAAATGATAGATATAAAATTTGAGATTTATCATCCTAGCATACTTTTGACTATTGCAGGTGAACCAAGTCTATGCTATGTCCACGAAGGTGATGGCATTTGTGAGCCGTTTGAGGAAAGGAACAGCATTGCAGATTGTGGTCTCTTCACCCCAAAAGATTATGTGGATCAGTGGGCATCAGATGCCTATGCATCCCACCAAGATGAGAAAACATGTCCAGCCTCTATGGTGATTGGAGAACCTCTTGTGAAGGTGTCTGTTTCCTTTTTTTCTTTCACAAAAATGGCTGTTCCGAGCATTCCACGTCTGCCAACTGTTGATTCTGCTTCGAAATGACATAGAAAAATAGAATCATAGGGCGGGATGGGATGGGATGGGATAGGATGGGGTGGGCTGGGCTGGAATGGAACAGAATGGAACGGAACAGAACGGTACAGAACAGAACATAATAGAATACAATAGAAAATATATTCTTCTGCAAAATGGAGGAGCAATTTCATTCCCAGAGGATATGAGGGAGCTTAAGTTCTGCCACTCCTATAGTTTTCCCTCAGTAACTCTTCCCTCAGTATAAACACTTCCTTTGTGCCCTAATTTTAGGTCAGTAGTAGACCACATACTTTACACTTACATGTTTCATTTTTAATTTTTCACATACCAGTTAAAAATTTAAGGAGCTGAATTTTGTTTTTGTTTTTTTCAGGAGAATTAGGCCTTATTATTTCCAGTGGTCTGGCTATGTTATATCAGGTTACAAATGAGAACTTATGTGCTTAAATACTATATTGCTTTGTCTCAGCCCTGTGTGTGTTAGGTCACAGGTTTTTCTGGATTCGGAAGCAATAATGTCACCAACATTAATGCTTTAGGCTTTATTCTAGGGTAGTATAAAGAAGCAACATAATGACATAAGATGAAGCAATCAAAGAACTTTCAAGACTTCAAGAAAAAAATCAGAGAAAATAAGAAAGAGCTATGTGTCTTATGACATTCAGGAAAATCCAAAGAGACAATGAAGGGTGAACTTCTTCACAGCTAGCGACCTCCCAGTTAGATCTGCATCAAAGGCCATCCATGTGGATTTCTGACTAATTATATACTGTAGGCTCTGAATCATCATTACTCACATCTGTTTTTGATGGTCTCATCTCACTGAAATTTGCCAAGGACAAGCCTATCTTACTTTAAACTTGGCACCTATTCCTGCCAAGTATGAGACCATCAGGGTTAAATATTATTTGTTTATATCAGGTTTCTATAATTTTAAAGTTAAGGAGTATCTGTTTTGCAAGAGTTTTGGTTTGACAATTAAAAAGATCCTATTCTACACCAGTGTGTCCCCCTCAAAAATATAAACCTAAGAAAACCCGTTAGAGACTAAAATAAATGCTTAATTTCTTTTTAATATACTTAACCATGGCATGAGAATATAAACTTCTATATACCATGCACCTAAGCGAAGGAGATGTGGACTAACTTCCTCTTCTCCAGTCTTCCAATAAAACCATCAGTATTTTAAATACTTTCTCATAAAATCTCTCATGCCACAACCAAATACAAGGACTCAATCCCCACAGAGTCCTCATGCAGAAACTACTGTGCAAATGATTAAAACTCTGAATATTTTCAACTTTTACCCTTATTTATTAAATTTTTTTTAAAAAACCCAATACAGTAGTCCTTGACGTACGACCACAATTGAGTGCCAAATTTATGTGGCTAGGTGAGACATTTGTTAAGTGACTTTTGCCCCATTTTACGACCTTTCTTGCCACAGTTGTTAAGTGAATCACTGCAGTTGGTAAATTAGTAACCTGTTTGTTAAGTGAATCTGGCTTCCCCATTGACTTTGCTTGTCAGAATGCCGCAAAAAGTGATCACTTAATCTTGGGACACAGCAACAGTCATAAATATCAACCAGTTGCCAAGCATCTTGATTACCTCATCATGGGGATGCTGCGAAAGTTGCAATGGTGAAAAATGGCCATAAGTCCTATTTTTCAGTGTAACTTTGAATGGTCACTAAATCAACTGTTGTAAATCGAGGATTACCTGTATTAAGAAACACAAAGAATAGCAATGTGGGTGTATGTATGATGTATATATTAGCTTGCCTCTTTAAAGTTTTACACAATGGTTTTAAATAAAGATGACCATGTAGGTAGACCTCATGTTATGACAGCAAATGGGGCTAGAATTTCTGTCACTAAGCAATGCAAATCACAAAGTGTGACATTACCTGACTGCATCGCTTGGTGATGGCAATCCCAGCAGTCCCGATTGCTGTCATAACCCTGAGACACACGGATCATTAAATGGGAAGTGATGGAAATCCAAGGCAAGTAGGCCAGCTGTGTGTGTGTGTGTGTGTGTGTGTGTGTGTTAACAAAAGTTTTTTTTAAAATAGAACTTCTAAAAGAAACAAACAAACAAAAAAAAACAACATTTAGTTATTTCTAGTTCTGAATTCCAGTATTTTTATTAGGTCATTTCAGGGTCACAAATATTCTACATATTTCCAAACTGAACTGGCTTAACTATTTTTCCTAATATGGATTTTGGATTTTTGTAATGGTTCCCCTGCTTTTCATATTGTTTCTGATGTAATAAAAAGTGTCTCTCCAACTCCAGGAAGCACTGAAAGTCTCCCTTTTTTTAGGTGTGCAGGCCCCATCATCAAGAGATCCTGGAGAGTGAATCACAGCTGGCTTGGTTTCCTTGTATGAAAAATGATGTTCTTCAGGACGCAGACATGGAGAAAGCTCATTTGAATGACAGAATTTGGCTGAAAGTGAGTGAATTTGGCAGTCACATAATGAACGCATATTGAGAAAAAATGGCAATTAATATGTGCATGCTGATCTCCAGGTTGATCATACTGAGTTTTGGCAGCTAACTATGGTTTAACTGCTAAGCATTATAAACTGCTAAATGCTAATCTTCTGCTTCACTACAACTTTGGATACCCTACAATCCCTGATGTTTTACAAGGCTCTTACTGTCTTTTTTCTTCAGAACTATTTCTGGGATGAAAAGCCCAATTCACTGTGAATGAAAGAGGAAAGAGTCCTTTTATTTATACGTAGTGCTGCTGCACAATGCTTTTTCTTACAATTTTAATCGCCTTATCTTTTACCCCCAGCTAGATATTCCTAAAGGACAACCAAAATAATTTTAAAAAGTAGATTTCATGTAGACATTTAATATGGTAAACAATTCTGTGTGAATGCTGACATCCAGGTGTGTCTAGTTGATGAGCTCCTTGATTTGTTGTTGGACCAAATTGATGCCAATGACACGTTCAGAGATTCCCATTCTTTGATTTGATGTGATCAACACAATCAAGCAAATTTCTATAGTGGATGAAGCAGAGAACTTCTTTTTGATGTTTGGCTTTTTCAATTATCCAGCATCTATCAGCAATTGTATCTCATGTTCCTTGGCCTTTTCTGGCATCTTCTTTTCCATATAGGACTTGAAACTGCATTGGCTGATCCTAAGCATAATTTTGCCTCCACACAAAACTAATGATATTGTACAATAGTTTCCATACTCTGTTAAGTTTCCCTTTTTTGATACTGGAAGGGAAGATGACTTCTTCCAATATGTAGGTCATTGTGGTATTCTCCAGAAATGCTTGGAATAGTTTGCTTAGAACTCTTACTGATTCTTCTGTTGCTTGCTGTATTTCTGTAGATAGTCTATCAATTCCTGTAACCTAGGAATAAATAGAGTGCTGATCTAACTTGTGAATAGGGAATATTTTATAAGGTAACTTGACAGTGGACATCTCCGTTTTATCAAATTTTAGTATATGGTATTCCATTCATTTTTTAAAACTTTCTTTGAATCTGTTGCTATCTGTTCTTTTAACATATCAGTTCGGGGTTAGAAATTCCTTCTGAGTTTGGAGATCTTTTGAAATACTTTGTTTCTTTCTTTTCTGTTTCTATCACCAATGTCTTTACAAATGTCATGGTAAAACTGCTAAACAGTTATCTGAAATTCTTTGTTAAGTCCCTTTCTGGGATCTTGGCTTTGACTTCTCTTCTCCACTTGGCAATTTATGCTATTTATTCTGACATCCAGTTTACTTTCTGCTGCTTCTTGGTCTTCGCAGACTCTTTTCAGACTCTCTTTTATATACTATATATAATAGTATAGATATAGAGATATAGATATAGATATAGTATACATATACATATACATATATATATATACATATACATATGCCCTCCTTGCCTCTCATGGATGCATGCTTAACAGCTTCTTTGATTTCATAGTTTCATAGTTCCTTTGGTTCTCTATCAATAAGGTTCAGGGGTTCAAACCATTCCTGATAATTTTTGAAAATGTTGGGCATATGCTGAAAATTATATTGGCTTTCTTCTTCCACTTTAGCCTATCTTGGAACTTTCACATGAACACTTCGTGATCTGTTTCACAGTCTGTCCACGGTCACATCTTTGCTGGTCTTCTACTTTATGCTGATAACAGAATCAATTTGATTTCATTGCACTTCATCTAGGATGTCCACTTAAACAATCATTATTTTGTTTGTTTGAAGGCCAAAGGATTTATTTGATAAATAAATCCTTTGGCAGAAACTGGTAAGGCATTCTCCTGGCTTCTGCTTCTTAGTTCATACAACTGAATTAAATTTTCTTCTTTACTCTTTCTAGCTTTAGCATTCCAGTCTCCAACCCTAAGCAGTACACGTTTCTTGCAGGTTCTGCCATTTTGATATTGACATATTTGTATAATTATCATATTATAAAGATGTCTGCAATCCAGTTGATATCATTTGATCATTAACTTCATTATTACTAAATACTGTCTTTCTGACTATGAAAGCAATAATATTGCTTCAGAGTTATTCACACCCTGTACAGTAAGCAGTAAGATTTTCTGACTGAAAGTGTCCATTTCCAGACTATTTCAGTTTGCTGGTGCCTAAGATATCAATGTGTGGATGATTTGTTTCACTGCTAACTGTGTTGAGTTTTCTCTGCATTATGATTTTTACAGTCCATTTTTTAGCTGTAATTCCTTATAGCTTCAGATTTTCTTTTTCTGTATGTTAGCATCAGCAACATCTCAAAAGCTTTAATCCTGACACATCATTAATACCATTTGATCCTCAGCTCTTCCTCAGTAACATATTGAGTTCCATCAGTTTGATGACCAGATCATCTGGAACGCATATTGTCAGCCTCTTTATATTGTCCATCTATGTAGACAGTTTGGTAAAACACAGGAATAGTATTGCCTTCTGCTGAAATGATACCTTGGTCATTGCCTTTGAAGTGATCATCCACCTCCATCATCTTATATTGCTGCTGCCCAATATTGTGTCCTTGCTAGCTTTAGCTACACTGTCATGCCTTGAGTGGACTTTGCTGGAAGTATTCTTTACTCAGCTCTCCCAAGAACAACCTTGTCCCCTTACAATGAGGCAGAATAGTATCAAAATGGAGAAGAAAATATGTTGAACATAAAATGAATTTGAGAATAAATAAATAATACTTAATAACAAATGTCAGGATATACACATTTTTAAAATAATTTTTATTAAATACTTTTCCATAAACAAAGAAATCTAAAGAAAATAGAGAAGAGAAATGAAAAAAAAGAAAGTGCAATAAAAAAGAAAAACAGAAAAGAACTAATGAAAGAAAAGAAACTACAGGATTTCTGACATTCTTTCTAATAGATTTTAACAAACCAATAAGCTTCCCTCCCTGTTAACTATTCCAGAAATCCCTTCAACCCCATATTTTTCATTTTTTTTATTATTAAACCCATAAAACATCATTTCACCTTTTTAAAGCAAATATTTCATAAACGTTTTCCAGGATTTTAAATTTTCTCTGTTGTTTCCTCCCTGACCAGTTTTGCCATTTCCACTAATGTAAGATATCTACCTGTTAGATTATGGGTTTTGTGTTTATTTGTTTATTTATTTTAGCAGATTTACACTCCAATAATATTTGGAAGATAATGCTACTTCTGTAGTATGGATGAGGATATACACAATAAAAAGTCAGAGGCTCATTTAATTAGTGGCTAAGATAAAATTACCATTCATAATTTTCATTATTACAATGGAATCGTTCATTAAGTTGGTATTCTTGATTATATACTACTAGTTTTTGAACAAGTAAATGGCTTATTTTATAAATTACATACCTCTGGCTTCCATGATGCATCTCCAGAAATGACCAAGAGATGGTCCTGAAGAACAGAGATGGTTCTGAACCACATGTTTAAAATAAAATTAATATGCGGATAGTGTTCCCCAACTCTACCCTATTGCAGCACAAAAGTGAAAGCATCAGTTTGTGGGTGTTCATTCTCTTACCCTAGTCTTGATCTGATTCACAGGGGATGTTCAGCCACGGAGAAAATAGATAATAATAACCGCTGAATCAGAATAAGGAAGAAAATTGTTTAGAAAACTAAATTGTGGGAATCAGAGGGTTTCCCAGTTTGAATGTCTGGAAATCCTTAGAGTGACCCTTGATAACTTTCCACATGGATACTGAATACTGAAGGATCAAGCTAAATTTCAAATGCTATTAATTGAATTTTTTCTGCAGTGGGTCCATGGAAAGCCATTTCCTACCTCACTTACTGGGTTTCAGTTTTGCTTAGTTAAGGAAGCATATTGCTTAACGTTAGATTAACGTCAATGCATGTTCTTATATATGATCTGTTATTGGCTGGGCTTTCCTGAAAATGAAATAGGGAGTTAAATTACCACCCCTAATAGCTCTGAGAGTTCAAACAATAATTTTGAAGAGCAATTTAAATAGTCAAACAAAATGAATTCAATTTCAGATTTAAATAGGAAAATTCTAGGATAGCAAGGATGAGTAATACGGTAAAGAAGAGGTTCTGTTTTTCTGTCACTTCTGTGACAGATCTGCTGTTTTTGCTCATACCATAACATACTCAGACTTTGCCATGTACTGGTGTTCTTCAGGTGTGTTTCAGCCAGCCCAGAATGGCTACTTCACTCTTTGTTTTCCTGGCATCTGTGGGCACTTCCAATGGTGACCATCTCAAACCATCCATGACAATACACTTGGGTGACATCAATGGTCACAACCATTTCCTTGGTGAGTCTGTAAGTGATATACTAAACATTTATCTAGGCATTTCTGTGAAATTAACACAACATTTTCCTTCCTTCCTTTCTTTCTTTGCTTTTGTGAGGAACAATGCATTAATAAAATTGAAAGAATATTTTTCTTTCTTTATTCCCAGACAGCTTCAGATGATTTGGTAGAGTAAATACCTCTTACAAAATGTAGATTGATCTTGGCTTTGCCCCACTAAGCATATTTTGTAGCGTACACCAAAGGAAACAAAACATTGCTTTAATTCAATGTTCTGTGTTATATAGGTCAGCTTCATTTGATGTTAATGAGCTGCCTCATGTCAAATTACAGATACTAGTTTTGAATAACCTCCCCCCTTTCCCCTCAAAAAAAAAAAAAAAATTCAAAGGTCAGAGAAAATTCTTAATTTAGAATTTGTTCTAAAACAAGTTGGCTTTTATGTTCCAAATCATTTTATGTTGAGGAACATTCATGGATTTGAATACCTGCAATCTAAAATATCACTGCTCAGCAGAGTGTGCCTGCCTACTTTGACTCTATGTTGCTTTAGAGTTTAAAGCAAAAGGATTTTTACAAAGAAGCACTTATTTCCTGCTAGCTTGTCAATATGCTGCATCCTTTCAAAGCACTGATTTTTAAGTTTCCTACTTTTCAGAATTGTGCTAATATCTTTGCCTGTGACTGTCTATTGTCCAGCATCCCATTTCTTGCAGAACACTATAAAGTCTGATGTGCCTTTATGGGCCTGGCCACATATCATCCTAAGTACATGAAAAACCACTTATTTATTGCAGTGATAGATTAGTAGTAGGGCAAATACTGTTTTTCAGAAGTGCTCTAATTGGTAGTTTGAAAACTATTTAGCTCTTAGTATGAATTCAAGCTAAAGATGGCAGTGAAGTTCTCTTGTGACAGTATTGAAAACAGAAACTGAACTATTTTTTAAAGCACCCAACAACTCCTCTAGATTGTAGTGCAAGTAAAAAGTGGGTGTTGCTTTCATCTCATAAAGATATCTCATAAAGATCATCTCATAAAGATATCTCTGCCACTTTTAAAGCACTTTCCCAGATCTGGCTCTCTTCAAATTTATTGATTCCCAGATGGCAGTTGAAATCCCAAAGTATTAAATTAGGCAATATTAACATATTGTTTCTCTTCCCTTTCCCTCTATTAAGAGGTGGGACAGGAATAGACTTTCCTGTGCCCCACCACCCTGGCACTCTTATTAGGTACCATTGCTCTGCATTGAGGAAAAGAGAAGAATGCTGCAATGGCAAAGTTGTGAAGACTATAGCTCTTCAAGCTTTATGGTTTTTCCTCCACCCTATGGTGAAACCCACCCTTGCCCCACAAAAAAATTCCAGGAACTCTTACCTATTTTTTAATTTAGAGAGATTTCACCATGATTTTTTAAAAAATATATTTTCTTTTAATTTCTCTCAGCTACATCAGAGCTGTCATGTCAGCAGAATCCCCTGGTCATCAACATGACTGGAAAAATTGCCTCCCACCAAATCACCTATGCCTTGTTCAACTTCTCCTCTCTCTCTGTGAGCATCTCTGCAGTGGCTTTGCGAACCCATTTGCTATTTGACACTTCCAGCCCAAGTAATTGTCTCCCAGAGCATGAAGGTCATGGCTGCCAGAGACACAGGTAATTTAGGCTAACACATGGACCTCTTAATTATTACTGCAGCTGAAATAAAATTTAGCACAGTTTTAAATCTAAGCATTGTGAAAATAGAGGTAGAATTGTGTTTACTTTGTTTCATCCCTATAATGTGAAGAATTATTAGAACATAAGAAGAATCCTGCGTGATCAGGCTAGAAGTCCTTTTAGTCTAGCATTCTGTGTCACGAGTTGGCCAACTGGATGCATTTGAAAGACTGATAAACCCAGGTTAAAAAACAGTAGAATTAGGATGTTATTTCCCAACAAACAGCATTTAAGGCATTCTATTTAGAGTAATAAATTGCTGTAAATATTTGTAAGCCACTAATTGCCTATTCCTCTGTGAACCCTTTTCAAGCCACCCACATTAGCTGCCATTTAACTGTGCACTGTCTCATAAAATATTAACTTCTGATGGTTCTGAATCTCTATGCATTTAGTTTGTGGATGACCTCAATTACTAACATTGTGAGGGAGGGAGAAAAGCTCTCTCCATATTATCTCAACCATGTGTGATTTTGTGTTCTCATTCACCCTTGTTCCAAAATAAGAGCTCCATCTACTAGAGTTTTTCCTCACAGGAGAGCTGCTCCACCCTCCCTAAACATTACACAGTTTTGTATATTTTCTAGTTGTATAATATTCTTGAGGAACAGTGACTAGTATTGCAGGCAAATGGGCTTTCATCATAGATTTGCATATGAGTATTGTTACATTGGTGGTTCCCTTCCTAATGAACTGTACAACTTGCCCTTTTTCTACTGTGGCTCCAAAGTATACTTTCAGGTTAGTCAGGTGTAGTCTGGATTATTTGTGCAATAAATACAATAGTACATACTGTATGTACAGTATCTATGAATGCAAGTAGTTTGATAAATTTTTCCATCAATGCTGGTAGATTGAATTTGAAGTTCAATTCAAGTTGAACTTTTCTCCATATATACACTGTGCTACTCTTCCTTTGAGATGTATATGGTCTCCTTTTCAAATGTTGACTTGATTTACATCTCCAGATTTTCTGTAAGAACCTGCAATTATTACAAATTCTGCTGAAGATGTTCATAACATAATACATTCTTGAATAAATCATATTAATTGCAAATAAATTCTAAGGTTGTTTAACGGCAAACTTCACATTTTGCTGCTTTCCTTAGGTGCTTGTCAGGACTATGATTTCAGGTGTGGAAGTTTTGCCATACATGTAGCCCTCTTAGACTTAATTAACTCAACTCAACTTGGTTGGAGTTTACTTCTGAATAATTGGCAGTGATGTCAAAAAGTTACATGTGATGAGTTTTGTTCCTGTGGTTGTATAATCTGCTCAGACAGTAATTCCCATGCCGACAACATATTTGGAAGGCTAACTAATACAATGGAAACAGTTCTTGAGGTTGCAATTGCTGCACTTCCTTACTCTATAATTATTAAATACTATTTAATTGGAAATCTGTATCCCACCTTTCAATCAGGAGCTCAATCTGGGTTACCTAGTGCTCCCTCCTCTTGTTTTTCCCTGCAATCACAGCCTCTGAAGTAGGTTGGGCTGAGAGAGAGAACCTCTGATCCAAAGTCACCCAGTGGGCTTCATTGACTGAGGATGAACTTGATCTCCTACCTGTAATCCAACCCAGTAAGGACTACATCATACTAGTTCTCTTACTCTTTAGCTTTGTTCTTAATGTTATCATTTTAAACTGCAGCTAGTATTTTTATATGCTAGAATGTTGTGTGAATTTCAGAAAGGGCACATTCACAGGACTTAAAATAGGTTAGATTTTGCATGTGATGTCTTTAATAATATTTTAACCTTCACCTGCTGTAAGATGCTGCAACAAAGGTCTAACCATTTCTAGAGCATTTGTTACAATAGTATAATGTTTGTAACCTCATAGTTAGTTTTGGGATGCAACTCAACTTTTTAATTTTTAAAACTCTTAATATTTTAGGATCGTGAACCCAAAGGATTAATGTGAACATAATGTTGACTTGATGATAAGCTATAGTCTCATGGTCTGAAGCTAAGACACTGTCAATGCTCAAAACAACTGAGGGACTAGCTGTGAGGCTGGGCTTTGAAAGAAGCTGCTTCATAAGGGAAATACGATGCAGGAAGTGTTCCATTTTGAGATCTTTGGTTTAAAGAATTGCTGTCTGAGGTCTGTGGTTTTTTATCTTAGTAGCTAGAATCTCGAGAGCTCCAGCTAAAGATCAGCTGAGTCCTCCGGTTAATCTCCTGGAGGAGAAGCAAGAGAGGGGATTTTATATTGTGTAAGAAGCTATGGCACGTGTCATTGCATTATAAAAATGGCTCACGAAGATAAAGAAAACAGCAATTTCATAGATATAGTATGATCTCAGTGCATTTCATTCCAGGAGTGAACATTCTGAAAACTGAAATCATTAATCCATATGCAAGGGCACAGAGACATGTTGACAGGTCAATCATTCATTAAGAAATTGCACAGGTGTAGATCCAAATTGCAATGTAAATGTATTTCTATATTGTAAAGAGATGTACTCTTGCTATATGGCTGGTCATAATATTATCTGGATGTTTGAAGGAGAAGGCTAAAAGGATTTTAAATGATTGATTGCATCCAAGATTGAGTTGACACATTTCTCTGATAGAGGAGATCTAAATAAATCTTATCTAGAGCAGGAGTAAGAGGAAAAAAACTGTGGTAATCTATTGAGGAAATATATAATCAGTAACTTAAATGAGTTTAGTAAAATATGTTGCTTAGGTTTTGGGAATGCTAAACATATTTTAATTTTTGTACAAGAATTTTTAAACATGACGTAATAGGAACTTACTTTAGTGGTAAACCTGTTTCTGTGCTACCCTATTTCTGGCTGCAGCTGGAAGTTCTGATAGTACACATTAAAAAAAATCTACAAGTATAACTATAGGAAGAAATAGCTTTTGCATAGCCTACTTCCTGTTTGGCTAATTTTCTATTTATAATTATTTAATTGCAAGGATTGGCAACCTTTTGGTCTCCTTGGATTACAAAGTACTTTTTGAGGGGCTTGGAATTGCAAAACGGTGGAGTCACATTATCTGGTGGTAGGACTGCATTTGGGGAGGAAGATTTTATTTTTTTAATTGTGATATTTTATGCTTCAGTACAGTATTGAATGACTGCCTGATTCCTAACTCAAAGTAGTAGAAAAATGTGCAGCCATAACAATGTTTGTCAGACCATTAACCATCAATTTATATCAATATTAATAAATAAACAATTTGATATGTTTACATATGGAAACAAGGAAACAAATTTCCTTGGAATAGTTATTCTTAGATACCCAAGGTATTAAATACACAGGAAACCCAGGTAAATCTCCAGTTTCTACAAATTCTTCCCTAGAGGGTAAATATGAAATATAGCTCCATTTCTGTAGAACAGGAGTGTACTGTATGTACATGTCTATAATAATTTCAGTATAGGATACTATATATATAAATACCCATTAGACATACTGTAAATCATCAGCACGTAACAACAATCAACATATTTCCTTGTTTTATTCTGTCTTTATAGTTTTTAAAAAATTTTTATAATTACAGTAATGATGATAACTGTTTTTATTCGCTGTTTTAGCTTTGTTGTACACTGCCTGTTATGTCCTTATAAGGACATCCGCCGGGGGATTGGTCACTTCCACCGGCGGGAAGTTTGAACAGCTGTCATTGGCTGGGTGGCTGGCCCGAGCAGAATATAAGGAGGCTCGGGAGCCACTGCCAGCAGTCTGTTTTTCACCATTCTAATAAAGAGCTGAACGGACCAGAGCTGAGTCACGTTTCTTTCCAGCGCCGATCTAACACTGGCGACGAAGGACTAGAGAAGAACCGACGAAGAGCTGCAAGCCAACTGCCACCTTAAGCAAAGAGCTGAAGCACGAGCTAAGTCACTACCATGTCTGGACCACAAATCTCAATGGCTCCATTCAACCCGAGCACTGAGAAATGGAAGTCCTTCATGGTTCACTTCAGGCAGTTCCTGGCGGGAAGCGGCTTCACAGACCTAGATGACAGCAGAAAGAGGGCTCTCTTCCTGGCACACTGCGGGTCGGAGGTCCTGGAAATGGCCATGGACCTCGTGGCACCGCTGGATATCGAGCAGATGCCGTGGTCCGAGCTTCAGGAAGTGCTCCAGGACCATTACGCCCCAGTAAGCACACCTCTGGCCAACCGATTCGACTTCCACCAGAGAAATCAAGCAGAAGGAGAATCGGTCAAGGAATTCGTTTTGGCGCTCCGGAAGATCATGGCCAGCTGCGAATTTGAAAACGTGGACGTTCAGCTGCGGGACCGCATCGTCTTCGGCATGAGGGACAGCACAGTACAGAAAAAGCTCCTCAGTTGAAAGAAAGTGTCCCTAAAAGAGGTCATCGAAGAAGCCACAGCCGCCGAGTCCTCCGATAGGGCAGCAGCCGCAATGAGAAGATCCAAGGGGACCCACAAGGTCTGCAGGAACCCACAGCCATCATCGGACGAGACCTCCACGGGGTCGGACTCTGACTCTGAGATGGCCGTCCATAAGGTCACAAGACCCCCAACGGTGGGAAAAACCCCAAGATGGTGGACGGGAGGAACGTTGTGCCAGCTGCAAAGGGGACCATCCTCGTGCCAGATGTCGCTGGCGGGATGCAACTTGCAGATGCTGCCAGAGGAAGGGCCACATTGCGGAAGCCTGCAGGGCGGCAGAGCCAAGTTTTGAGCCTCCCAGACCCACGGACCGCGAATACCAGAGGACATCCAAACGGTCCCAGTACCCGCGGCGAGATGGCGACGGCCACCCCAAGAGCAGAGGGATCCACCAGACAACAATTGCACACGCTGCAGCAGAGGGGTCCGACAAGTTCCACGTGACCGTCTACGTGGAAGGGGCCCCATGCCCCATGGAAATAGACTCAGGCTCGACTTCTGCTGGCTCCGCGAGCTTTGAAAGACGTTCTTTTGAGAGCGTCTGCTCCCTGGCTCCGTTAAAGCCCCAGAACAGCCGACAAACGCTGTCTGGAGGCTTGAAATTCTCTCCCCGGGCAAAGGGGAGAGAGAAGAGCAGGCAGGTGGAGGTAGAACCCCCCCGAACGCCCTAGGAAAAATCCTGGGGCGCGAAGGGCGCGCGCTCCCTAAAAGCCTGTCAAGCCGCTCCAGACCAGGGACGTCCCCGCTAATTAGCTAATTAGCGGAATTAGAAGCCGCGACCAATCTTGCTGAATGGAAATGAGGGAATTAACATCTTGAACTAACAGCAGGCGGAACGAGCAAGGAGAAATCAGACTGCAAGTATTTTTTACCTAACTCCAATGCCTAGAGCCTCCTTCGGAAGTAATCACTTAGTACTTTGCAACAATATGGCGATTGAAGCTTGAAAGGGCGGGGGAAACGGAAAGTTACAGGAAAAGTTTCGCCCTTTGCTTGGGAAAAAAAAAAGCTTTTGTGCTGACAGAAGGAGGATTTTAAACGTTAATTAACATTGGGAAATCTTTTGAGGAACTCTTCTTTTTGACTCTGATTAAATATAAAGACTAATTTCAAACTGGAAATGGCCTCAAAGTCTGTAAAAACTGTTCCTACTAAAGGAACTGGGAGTGCTGGTAGCTCCCCAGCTCATATTCCTAGATCACAAGTTTCTGCTCCTCCAGCGGATCCACAGACTTTAACATTGGAAATGTTGCAACAAGCTCTCCAAATCACCCAAAATAAAATTGTTGATGTGATTGATGAAAAAATTAAGGAAACTAATGAAAAAATTAAGGAAACTAATGAAAAGATACAGGCTGTGTCAGATGAGATTGCAATTCGCAATCAGGGGATTAGGGATGATATATTAATGGCATTTAAGTGTCTGGCAAGCAATATTGAGATAGTGGATGACAGAGTTGAGGAAATTAAACAATCTTCTGAAATTTTGGATAGCAAAATAGGAGAAGCTCAAAACAGAATTCAAAGGGCTGAAGACGATGTAATAATGGTACAATACAGAGATATGGAATTTGCTTTAAGATTTAGAGGGGTGAAGGAGAATAAACAAGAGAATTTGAGAGAAATGATGTCTGAGGCATTGGCACCGCTGGTGGGGGAGTCCAAAAATGATCTGGGCTGGCAGATGGACAAGCTGTACCGTGTTAACTCCTGGATTGCTAGACAGAAACATCTACCAAGAGACATTGTGATATATTTTACTACAAGGAGAGTACGCAACGAAATTTTACAGGCTACTTTTAAAAACAAGCTTCGGGTGGAAGGCCAGGAAGTAATGACAATGAAAGAAATCCCCCCTAAGATTTTGAGAGCTAGAAGGGAGTATGCCTTTCTGGTGGATGAACTGAGAAAACGTCAGATACAGTACAGATGGGAGGTGCCAACTAGACTAGTGGTGACTTATTCAGGAGAGAGATATCGGCTTAACACAATTTGGAAAGCAAGAGATTTTCATACTAATGTATTAAAGGCTGGCACACCCAAATCAACTAAATCACCAGAAGGCAAAAGAAAGAAAGAAGTAATGGAAGCTGAGACAGAAGAGCTCTTGACAGTAGTTCAGGGGGGAGCTTTGGCTGATCAAGAAGAAATACAAATTCAAATGGCTACTCAAGAGTTGGCGCTGATTGATTTCTCGCAGTTACCAAAGGATCAAAGACAGACCAGATCGGTGACAGCTAGACTCAAGGAAGAATTAAGACAGCAACAATCCCAGATGGCAATTCAAGAAATGATTCAAGATACTACTAGAACAGGAGCAGTGGGGGGAGCAAGACCTAAAACTCAAATGAGATCAGAGCATCAGGACTTGCTTCAGAGGCTCCAAAAGCCCAGAGATGGGAACTAGATTTTTGACTTGGAACGTTAATGGCTTGAATTCTCCACAGAAAAGTAGAAAAATATTTCACTATCTTAAGCAATTTAAGAATGAAGTAATTTGTTTACAAGAGACTCATATAAGAATACAAGATCAAAAGTATCTGATTAATGCAAGACTTGGTACATCTTACGTAGCAGCAGCACCAGAAAAGAAAAATGGTATAGTTATATATTTGAAAAGAGACTTAGTTGCTAAATTAATTGAAGCAGACGATCAAGGCAGATTTTTAGCGATAGAACTTTTAGTAAAAGGAGAAAAAATACTTGTAATCGGAGTTTATGCCCCGAATCAACAACAAGAAAACTTTTATAATTTACTACATTCAAAATTGACACACTGGGCATATAAAACTTGTATCCTGTTAGGCGACTGGAATGGTGTTTTGGATGTTAAAAAAGACAAGATGGGACCTAAACAAAATATGTCAACAAGAGCAAAATTGCCCAAAGCGTTTTGGGAAATGATGGATGACTGGGAGTTGAGAGATATCTGGCGTGAAAGAAACCTGGAAGAAAAAGATTTTACTTTTTTTTCAGATAGACATCAATCCTTTTCAAGGATTGATTTTATATTAATTACTAACGATCTTTTATCCAGGGTGAAAAATACGAAGATTTGCTCAAGAACATTGACAGACCATAGTCCAGTTTGGCTGGAATTGGAGTATGAGAAAGGGCCTAGGAGGTCCTGGAGGTTAAATAATAATTTGTTTAGGTATGAAGAAAATGTAAAAGAGTGTAAAAAATTTATGAAAGAATTTTTTGTTATGAATATGCAAAAGGGCACATCGATGGAAATGGTATGGGATGCAAGTAAGGCATATATGCGAGGAATTTTGATATATTTGAATAATAAATATAGAAAGAAACACGGGACAAAAAGAAAAGAATTAGAAGATGAGATTAGTAAACAGGAACGGGCTTTAGTAGCTAATCCAACAGATAAGAAAATTAAAGAGGCAATCAATTTATTGAAAGGTCAATTTAATATGTTAATAGCAGATCAAGTGGCAACTAATTTAAGATATGCAAAACATAATACTTTTTACAATGCCAATAAACCAGGCAGGTGGTTAGCATACTTGTTAAGGAAAAAGCAAAAATCAAGGACAATAGAGAGAATAAAATATAAGGGTAAAGAGGTTTATGAGCAACAATTGATTAAAAAATCTTTTTTAGAGTTTTATTCGAGGCTGTATACTGGTGATAAAATTAAAGATATAGATATAGATAGATATTTGCAGAAAGAGAATATTTATACAATTTCAAATGAGCAGAGGGATAGTTTAAATCAATCGATAACTTCTGAGGAAATTGCGTTAGCAATTAAGCAGTTGAAAGTGGGTAAAGCTCCTGGGACGGACGGTTTGACGGCTATTTACTATAAAACCTTACAGGAGGAAATGACAGAACCGCTGAAAGAATTATTTAACAATATACAACAGGGAGGAGAGGTACCTCCAACTTGGAAGACAGCATTTATTTCGTTGATCCCAAAAGAAGGGCATGACGATACAGATCCTAAAAATTATAGGCCAATTTCATTATTAAATACAGACTATAAGATATTTGCAAAAATTTTGGCAAATAGATTAATGACAGTCATGCAGCAAATGATTCACCATGATCAAACTGGTTTTATAAATGGTAGACAAATGAAGGGTAATGTAAGGCAAATTGTTAACTTATTAGAGTATTTGGGAAGGAACAACCAGGTCCCCGCAGTGCTTGTGTTCTTGGATGCTGAGAAAGCCTTTGATAGATTGAATTGGCAATTTTTACTTAAACTAATAGAAAGGATGCAATTTGGAGAACAATTTGTACAATCTATTAAGGCAATATATCAAAAACAAACAGCGCAAATAATAGTTAATGGTGGTTTAACAGATGTTTTTAACATAGAAAAAGGAACAAGGCAAGGCTGTCCCTTGTCCCCGTTATTGTTTATTTTGACGCTGGAAATTTTATTAAACAAGATACGCGAGATGAATACAATTAAGGGAATTAAAATTAGACAGCATGAATACAAGGTACGAGCATTTGCGGATGACCTGGTTGTTACCTTAACCCAACCGGTACAATCGATTACAGCCTTGATGGATATAACCTGCTTATACGGACAAGTATCTGGTTTTAAAATAAATGCAGCTAAAACAAAAATAATAGCTAAAAATATGGTTAGGAGCCAAAAAGAAGAGATAGAAAGGTTAACAGGATTTGAAGTAGTTAAGAAGGTTAAATATCTGGGGGTCTATATTATGACTGCAAATACGAAATTATATCAGTATAACTATGAACCATTATGGCACAAAATACAGAAAGAGTTGGACAATTGGAAAAAACTACAACTGTCTTTGCTGGGAAGGATAGCTGCTGTAAAAATGAATATTTTACCAAAATTTCTATTTCTTTTTCAAATGATACCTATACTTAAAAAAGATGAGAATTTGAAGGAATGGCAGAAGGGCATAAATAAGTTTGTGTGGGCAGGGAAGAAACCACGAGTCAAACAAAAGATATTGCAAGATACTAGAGAAAGAGGTGGTCTTAAGATGCCCAATTTAAGATTGTATTATGAAGCTGCTGCCCTCTCAGCAATCACAGATTGGATAAACTTAACGGAGGAAAAGTTATTGAATATTGAAGGATATGGTTTGGTTTATGGCTGGCATGCTTACTTAGTGTATGATAAGAAAGTAGATAAGACTTTTAAAAGTCATATATTAAGAAATGCTCTATTGCGTGTCTGGAAAAAGTATAAATATAAACTAAATGATAGGTTACCAATATGGACAGTACCCAGACACGTGATAGAGAACATAAATTTAGGGCAAAAGCAAGATAAGATTACATATAAGGAACTCCTTTATAAGGAAGGAGTCAGACTACAGTTAAAATCCATGGAACAATTAAAAGAAGAAGGGATTATTAAGACTTGGTTTCAATATGGACAGCTGCTGGCCAGATGGAGAGATCAAAAAAATTGTTTTTTTGCAGCAGGATGAGAATTTGATAAAGCAAATAAGAGATGAAGGTCAAATGCACATAAAAAGGTTGTACAATGCATTATTGGAAATAGATTCAGAAACAGACTTAGTCAAGGATTGTATGATAAAATGGGCACAAAATGTAGGTGAACCAATAATGATGGAAACATGGGAAAAGATATGTGTTAGAAATGTAAGATTTACACAAGCACAAAATTTAAGGGAGAATTTTTACAAAATGTTTTATAGATGGCATTTAGACCCAAAAAAACTAGCTTGTATGTATCCAAATTTACAACCCAAGTGTTGGCGATGTGAGTGTGAAGATGCTACATATTTTCATATATGGTGGACATGTAAAAAGATTAAGGCTTTTTGGATAAAAATATGGTGGATTATTCAAAATATTTTGAAGAAAAAAATTAAATTTACACCACAGTTTTTTCTGTTGGGAATAGTTACGGATTGTACTGTAATAGAGACTAAGCTGGTTTTGAACGTAATAACAGCTGCCAGGTTACTGGTGGCACAGTACTGGAAGAAGGAAGATCCACCTACTATTGAGGGATGGACATTAAAAGTTGTGCATTTGGCGGAAATGGCAAAAATTTCATCATACCTTAAAGACCATTCAAATGAGAGATATATATCGGAATGGAGAAAATGGATTGATTACATACAGAAGAAGTATCCGAATAAGAAGATTCATATAGCTTATGAATGAAATAATATTAAGTAGTTTATGTTTGTTTTTTCTGAGTTATAAGGAGTTAAGGACCTATGGAGAATATGAAATGTAATAATTTGTTAGCACATTTTAGTTCTTGGTTTGTGAATGCTATACCCTGTTCTCGTTCTGGGAAGTCTAGGGAGGGGGGTGGGGGGAGGGAGGGGAAGGGAGGGTGGGAAGGGGAGGGGGGGTTGAGGGGGGAAGGG
Organism: Pantherophis guttatus; assembly: GCF_059756535.1. Lineage (NCBI taxonomy): Eukaryota > Metazoa > Chordata > Lepidosauria > Squamata > Colubridae > Pantherophis > Pantherophis guttatus. Next base: position 106,116,344 of record NC_142065.1, on the reverse strand, counting down.
TGGGGGGGTGAAAATGTTTGTATTTTTCATAAAACTTTTCAATTAAAAAAAAAAAAGGAAATAGACTCAGGCTCACCGTACTCCATCATAGCCTGGGACCAGCTAAAAAGACTTCAACCGCGGCTATCCAGGAAACAGCTAGAGCCATTCCAAGCGAGGTTGGTGGATTTCGGAGGGCACTCCATCGGCATCCTGGGACGGACCAACATCTGGGTGAAGTTCAAGGACTTCAAAGGACGCCTCCCCATCACCGTCGTCAAGGAAGCCCATCCAACCCTACTAGGTGTGGAGTGGTTCAAGCCCCTAGGGCTCACGATTGGCGGAATCAACAAAATTCAGGCTAGCACACTCGACCAGCTCTTAGAGGACTTCAAGGACGTCTTCGATGGGAGCCTAGGTAAATTTCTGGGGAAACTCATTTCTTTCAATTTAGACCCCAAAATTGTACCCATTCGGCTCAAGCCCCGCAGAGTTCTGTTTGCCCTCAGGCCTAAGGTGGATGCCCAGCTAGATAAACTAATTGCCTAGGGCATTCTGGAACCGATTGATCATGCGGCATGGGAGACCCCCATTGTGACTCCCATGAAGCATGATGGATCTGTGCGCATCTGCGCCGACTGTAAGTGTACCATTAACTGGGCACTGCCGCAGAGCGCATATCCCGTGCCAGTGGTGCAACATCTGTTGCATTTGCTTGGCAGCGGGACCATTTTCGCGAAACTGGACCTGGCCCAGGCTTACCAGCAATTGCCAGTAGACGAAAGGACTGCGGAGGCACAAACAATCGTCACATACAGGGGGGCTTTTAAGTGCAACCGTCTCCAATTTGGAGTCAGCGCCGCCCCGGGAATTTTTAAATCAATGATGGAACGCCTTCTCCAAGGCATTCCTCGGGTGGTACCTTACTTCGACGACATACTAATCTCTGGAAACTTGGAAGCCCAACTGATGGAACGGCTCAGGCTTGCCCTACAGCGGTTCCAGGCGAAGGGCCTAAGAGTTAGAAGGGACAAATGCGTTGTTGGGGTCCAGGAGGTCGAGTTCCTGGGCTATCTAATCGATAGCAAGGGCATCCACCCCACCAAAAGCAAGGTCAGGGCTATACATGAGGCTCCAGCCCCCAAATCAAAAACAGAGCTTTAGGCTTTTCTGGGTCTGCTAAAGTTTTATAGTGTTTTTCTGAACCAGAAAGCCACCATTGCTGAACCGCTCCACCGCCTGCTAGGGAGGGCGGTACCCTGGAAGTGGGAAGAGGAAGAAGAGGCAGCATTCCGGAAAATCAAAAGTCTTCTCTCCTCTGACAACGCCCTCATCCAATACCATGAGTCGCTCCCACTGTTCCTGACCTGTGATGCCTCACCGTATGGAGTCGGAGCTGTCCTCAGCCACCAGCTGCCCAGCAGTGCAGCCAGAGCCCAGTAGACCAGGGCCGACCCAGCGGGACGAGGCACCAAGCCAACGGCGACGATGGCCAGCGACCCTCCGAAACATGGCATCACCAGTACCAGGACGCGGTAGACGGGGACAACCCGACCCGGAAAATCAACACCAACCCGACCGAGTCGACATCAGCCAGCCAGATGAGGGAGACCTACACCGGCACAGCGAGGCAGGACATCAACCATCCACCTCCCCGTGTCCACAACTACCCGGAAGAGTCGACCACCACCACCCCAGCAATGTCGACTACCGCCACCACACTGAGAGGACCCAACGCCAGCCCTGCAGGGGAGGACTACAACACCCCAGCAGGGGTCCCCAGCCAGGGGGGGACCCCGCCACCATCGACCGGGGAAGCCCACAGAAGCAAGCCAGAGACCAAAAGAAACAACCAAGGGTCCTACCGGGATTCAGCTGTCCAGTCCGACTCCGCGACGAACGACAGGAACCGACCCAACATCATCCCGGCAGTGACGAGGTAATCCACCAGCCGTGGGGCGAGCCGGCCACTCCAGCCGGAGGCGCTAGGCAAGGCCCCGCACACTCAACAGCCGATTTCCCGGACTGCCCACCGGGGGGACGAGAACCAGCAGGAGCCAGACCCGTCGGGAGCAGCACCAGAGAACGAACTGTACCGCACAGGTCAGGTAGGACCATTGTCCGTCCCGCCTACCTGCGCGACTACGTGACTCACGTACGCCACGGAATGATTGGCTGAGGACTAAGAGGGGAGGGGTGTTATGTCCTTATAAGGACATCTGCTGGGGGATTGGTCACTTCCACCAGCGGGAAGTTTGAACAGCTGTCATTGGCTGGCTGGCTGGCCCGAGCAGAATATAAGGAGGCTCGGGAGCCACTGCCAGCAGTCTGTTTTTCACCATTCTAATAAAGAGCTGAACGGACCAGAGCTGAGTCGCGTTTCTTTCCAGCGCTGATCTAACACTGCCCATAATTGCTTTTGGTGATGGATGGCTATACAAATTCAGGTTGTTTTCTGATAAATCTATGAACAGTCCATAATGACTGCCATTGTGGTATAGTATTTAAGGTGTTGAACTAAGAATGGATAAACCCTGATTCAAGTCCATCATTAGCTATAGAAATGTACTGCATGCCAGTCATTGTTTCTCAACTCATCTCACATGATCCCCGTGTAAACTTTCTTGAACTCCTGAAGAAAAGGTGGGGTAGAAATTGACCAAATAAATAAACTTATTTCCAACATGTATAATAACATTGTCCTGTCTTGGAGTAAACCTTCATGACTTTCTAAGAGAGCTGATAAAACAGTTCAAGGACATTTATAGCATAATTTACAAGGTGTCAAGTTTAGTGTAGAATTAGAAAAGACTTCCAAAAGAGCAGATAAAAGGATTTTTTTTTTTTTTTTTGGCATTTTTTTCATGGACATATTGTTCAAGAATGTCATTGTTAAGTACATGAAGGAAAGAATACCTTCCATCTACTCAGAACTTGATTTTACAGTTTTGGCAAACACTCAAGAAAGTATAAAGCACTGCCCAATTGGATTTTGAAAGATCGGTTTCAGTCCTATAGCCTACATCTAAGATGAAAGGGTTGATTTTTAAAACCCTAACCAGATTATGACCTCACTATTGAAGAATATTAAAATTTTGTCAAGAGTTTTCTTTTTTGCAGCAGACCATAGTTTAGGGGGGTACCAGAGGGAGTTTTGGGCTATGGTGATATTTTGTTGCCATTTGAAGAGTTCCCTCTTGACTCTGGCTATGGAATTTTGTAGACTCCGGTTACAGCTATATTAAATTCTTAACTATTAATTTTGTTGTAGTTTATTTTTCTTGTTTGTACTTTACCTCCTCGGAGTCATTGCAATAGGGCAGATGATTAATATTTAAATAAAATAAAGATCTGAAAACTGGGTTCTGGGAATAAACAATTGAAGAAGAATGTTGTTTTCAGGAACTGAATCTGTATTTCTTGGAAAAAAATGCTTGTAAATTGCCCGAAGAAAACTTTTTGTTTTAAAGAGTGGCTCATACATTTTTCAAGGGAGTAAATTAAAATAAATTTTGATGGCTGGTTTGTGTTAGAAGCAAATGCTGAATTAAAAAAAATATATATAGAAAATGTTGAAACATTGTTTTAATTCAACATTACTCATTATGTTAACTGGAAAATGCTCAACATTACCTGTTGTTTTTTCCCCTTTGTTTCATTATTTTTTTTTATATTTTCATTTCACTACATTTCTTGTTTATATTTTCATAAATAATCTTTTGCTTTTCATTTTAATTTTTTTAATTCTTCAATCCACTCTTTCCTCTTTTAATACTGTTCCTCTTTAGCATTCAGTTTCAATAACTTTTTGTAAGCATAGTTATTGAACATTCAGTGAGCTCCAGCAGTTTGTAATTAATGTTGAAGTATGAAAAATCATGCATTTTATGTCATGAGATTTGTTATGTCTTTTGCCTAGAATCAATGGTTTATGAATAAGTATCCTTGATTTTCTCTTTATCATTATATTTAAATAATGTTTCTTTGACAACTGAATAGCTGATACAAACAAAATACTTTTTATTCATATGCTAGCCATGCAGATGGAATTTCTTTAAATCATTTTTATTAGGGACACAATGAGATCTTTAAATACAACTTTTATGCAGGATGTGGTGTTGGAGGGGAGGAGGTAAGACAAATGCTCACATAATACAGACAGTTATTAGCAGAAGAACAATATGTTATGAACCCAGCCATCTGAACCAAGCCAAAAAAGGAATATTCTATGTCATACGTAATTAAGAGAAAATAGTAGAGTGTCAGAGAGATGAGAAAGACAAATATTTGTGGTTATTCAGAAAACAGTGGTATACATTTGGTCCTGAAGTTAAGAGGTTTCAGATTCTTAGCCATTTGACCTGTGGAACTATCCAAAGGTATGTGAACTGCTGCTGTTGTCTAATAATCTGCCAAACATTTGATTTTATCCACTGTTATTTTCAGAACTCAAGTCAGGCATCAGAAAAAGAGGTGTGAAAATGTACCGTATTTTTCGGAGTATAAGATGCACCTTTCCCCCCCCTAAAATGGGGTGAAAATTTAGGTGCGTCTTATACACCTAATGTAGCCTGCCCACCCACTGGCCCCCACCCTTTGGCCTGTGCCTCACAGCAGTTACCTCCTTGCAAGCAAACAGCAAGAAAAAACATCTCCTTTCAGCTTCAGCACAGCCTAATTAGCACAAGTTGATTGGATAGGCCTCCCGACTCAGCTGATTTGCTCTCAGCTGTTTTGTGCAGGGCTTTGCTGCTTGCTGCAAAGAGGTAAATTGCTGGAGCAGATTTTTTTTTCCCTTGTGCTAATCAAACTATGCTGAAAACGAAACTGAAAGTAAAGCAGGCTGTTTGCTGTATGCTGCAAGGAGGCAAAATTACTCAAAGGCAGAGGGAGATTTCTTTTTCTTCTTTTCCTCACCAAAAAAGGTAGGTGTGTCTTATGCAGGTGCGTCTTATACGCCAAAAATATGGTATATGGTCTTTGAATTGTATTTTCTTGAACAAATTACTACCTGTGGTGCAGGCATCTTTCATTCTGCAGAGAGCCATCTCCCATATTTAACCTAATAGCTCTATTTTGTTTACAAAGGCAATCCACTAATTTTTGGTAACCCATCAATGACAGATAAACTTTCTTCTTGGATTTTTTTCTCTCTTTATAAAGTAATAACAGGGTTTTCAAACATTTAGTTAGTTAGGTTGGTTAGTTAGGTCACGTTAAATTGATCTGATTCAGACTTTGATTAAATCAATGCGCTTGGCTTAGTTGCAACTAAAGGAGAGTAAACAGTAGTTCATCATGTTCTCTTTATTGCAACTTCTACAAAATGACTCTTGAGAACAGTGCTAATCCTTCAATGTAAGGAAGCTATGTGGCAGTCCAGCAGAATTGGTGCTAAGTATATTGTCCTAACTATTCAAATTATTTCCCTGTTGTGGAATCCTTGCAAGCTCTCTGAGATTGGTTGTTTTCTTGCAGATGTTTTATTACCAGATTAGAGAATATCTGCAGTGCTAGAAGGGAGTGGGGATTGCTGTCTGTCTATAAATAGTACCTTACCCTCAAGATTATTTTTTTCACTTTCTTCCCATTTAGGATCACTAAGAGTAGCTGTTATTTCTCTGCAGTCAGGTTTACACTAAAAATAATGCTTCTTGTCCTTCAGTGTAATACATGACCATTTGTGTAGCATGGATATAAAAAAATAGGTACTTCCTCTGGATAAAGATTCAAATAAAGCAAGCCTTCATCTTTGCTTTCTGAAGCAACATGGCTCCCTTCCTTCTGAAAACAAAGCCAAGTCTGCTCTAGAGAGGTCATGCGAAAAGAAAAAGCCAACAGGATCCTTTTCCTACAATATTGTTCATACTGATCTCCTGTGCGCTGCTTGGAGAGTCCAAGCAATGGGTTCAAGTTTAGCTTGGTTGGCCAGAGACTGAGTTGAATTTGCCTAGCCATGCCTCTTTCTCCCATGAGCCTTCAGTGTTTCAACTCAGTCGGCCTAAAGAGACTTGCTTTAAATTTCTCCGTCTTAGAAACATTCTTTAAAATATTCTGCCAGCCACAGAAGAAGCCCTCTTTCTCCCTTTTCTCTTAAAACTTGACTCTAACAGCCTGAGGTGTTTCCCAGCGGCGCGCAGCGACCGCCAGGAGCTCCGTGGAGCTAATTAGCTCCGGAGCTAATCTCTTGCCTCGGGGCCAATCCTAATTGCCGCCATTAACAGCACAGTGGAGGCGATCCTTTTAAAGGCAAATTCGGCTTCTAACAGCTCAGAAACGCAGCGGAAAGCCTCAAACGCTTCAGAAACCGTCGTGGGATCGTTAATTAGCAGTCTTTTTTTATCGGAAACACAGCAAGTGAGTGTGGTGATTGGGCCTAGCATTTCTGGCTGATTTACTGCTATTGCCTTTTGTGGTTTGGGGATTGTTGTGTCTGTCCCGCGCCATTTGATTACTGCTGCCTTTCTCTCATAGCGTTATTAGAGCTGGTCATTGATCAGTCTCATGCCTAATACCTAACAGCAGTGGAAAATTGTGCTTACAAAGTGTTGTGTCAGTTTGGCGCCATATTTACCAATACTGGAGTGAGGAATAATATCATTATTATAATCATTGTCCTAGTAAGTTCTTCTGATTGAATTGCCTTTTTTTTCTTGTCATTCCAAGATGGCGGATCGCAGCTCCTCTCACTCCAAAAGTACTGCATCCCATTCTTCTGCTTCTAAGAGAGCTAACTCTTCAGATCACAGTAAGGCAATTGGGGCTCAGTCTGGGCCTTCCACCAGATCCAAGGCCTCTTCTTCCACAGCTGTTGATAAGGATGCAGAAAAAAGGCAAAAAGCCTTAGAGAAACAATTTGCAAAGGCAAAAAAGCAGGCAGACGCCTCCTCAGGCCTAGGCTTGTCATTGTTCACCCAGAGCTAATATCCCTCCAATTCAGGATTGAATTGGTCTCCAGATATTACCACAGATCCTCCAACTGAATTAATTGAGAGTGCAGTGGAGGTTATTCCCATATCAGAACAGGGCTCATCTGATCAGGGAGTAATTCCAGTACCTAGGAGGTCAGCTCCTTCAGCTACTTTCACCCCTACAGTCGTGGGGCTCCGCCCTGAGGTAAACCAGGCCCCTGTTCTTTCCCAGGAACTCTGCCAGATGTTAGCTCAGACCATTGCCCAGGGCATAGACTCTGCCCTGCTTAGAAGGGGCATTCCTGCTCCTGACTTAGCTGGTACCACTCCCAATGTACACCAGGCCCACCAGAATAGGGTTTATTCCCGGGCCCCTCACTCGCCTCATGATTCTCAGGGCAGTGAATGGTCTTATACTGGGGAGGAGGAAGAATTCGCAGATCATGATCTTTCTGAAGACAAAGGCAGATCTCCAGACAAACCAGCTTTCACTGGCCTTTTCAACCCTAGCATGTTCAAGACCTTGTTATACAAGGCCAAAACCACGGCCAATCTAGGGATTGTGGCTGGGGCATCTGACTGCTCGGCTGAGCAGGATCCCCATGCTCGATTATTTACAGAACCGGTCACTATCCAGAACGCTGTTCCTTCTCCCAGATTATTCATAGACATTATCAAGAAGCAATGGCTTCAACCTGGGTCCTTGTCTAATCCCAGCGGATTAGACAAAAAATGAACACTGTAGAACAGGAGGTAGAGGACATGCTTAAGTTGCCTACAGTAGATACTCCCTTTGCAATCTAGCATCTTCCAATATTTTCCCCTCAGACTCTGCAGAAGGGCTGAAGACCGAGGATAGGAAAGCTGAGATGTCAGTTTGTAAAACACATCAAGCAGCTGCCTGGGCAATCAGATCAGCCACGGCAGCTTCCTTCTTTAATAGAACCTCCCTCCTGTGGCTGCGCCAAATGCAGGCAAGAGCTCCCCATGGAGATGTCAGATTACACCAGGACATCAACAAATTAATTGCTGCAGCAGAATACTCTGCTGATGCAACCCTTAATGCGGCTAAGTTCGCTTCCAGGGCCCTGGCCTCTAACGTGACTTCCAGACGATTATTATGGCTTCGCCATTGGCAAGCCGATATGAAATCCAAATGGAAATTGGCGTCTGCTCCTTTTCAGGGCAATAATCTTTTTGGTGATGTTTTAGATCCCATTTTGGTAGAGACCAAGGATAAAAGGAAGGTACTTCCCCTGTCTCACAGGAGGACAGACAGGAGATACTCTCCATATTATTGCAGGCAGTCATTTTGTGGGGCGGAGGGCGGTTACTCCGCCCCAACCTATCAGAGGACTTACCCTCCAACTTCAGACCGATCCCAGGATAGGGCTCAGTTCAGGGACAGGTCTAGACAACCCCAGTCTAGGAGACCCTTTCGAGGGGCCGGCGGTAGACCTTACCGCAGGTCCAAATGACTCCCAGTCACACATTCCCATTGGAGGCCGCCTCTTGAGGTTCTCAGCCCAATGGGAGCTCATCACAACCGACGCCTGGGCTCTGCCAACCATCCGGCTCGGTCTCACATTAGAGTTTTCATCCCTCCCTCCAAGGAGATTCATCTCTTGCACTCTTCTCAGGGATGCCACCAGGAGGTCTCTGATGGAAGCCAAGATCCTTCATCTACTTTCCATCTAGGCAATAGAACCGGTGCCTGTCTCGCAGAAGGGTCTCGGTTTCTACCCGATCCTCTTTCTGGTTCCCAAGAAATCGGGGGGTTGCAGGGGAATACTAGATCTAAAAAGACTCAACCAATACATCAAATACAAGAGATTCAAGATGTAATCCTTAACCTCTATTCTAACTTGCATCAGACAGGGGGATCTGCTTACATCGATAGATCTAAAGGAAGCCTACCTGCACATACCAATTCGGATTTCACACAGGAAATATCTCAGATTCTGTTATGCAGGGCAACACTTCCAATACAGGGCCCTTCCATTCGGCCTGTCCTCTGCCCCCAGGACATTCACAAAGTTCCTGGACGTGGTGGCAGCCCATCTGCGGGCTCGCCCAATCAGGCTTCAATATTACCTAGACGACATTTTGATTCAATCTTCATCCATCAGACAGGCGAGACAGGATTTGTCAGAGACTATTCAGGTTCTGCAACTTCACAGGTTTTCAATAAATCTAGAAAAGAGCCAGTTAATTCCATCCCATTCTATCCTTCATTTAGGTGCCCGGATAGACACAGTCAGTTGCCAGGTTTTTCTATCATCAGAACATCTAGTCAGCATACGGGCCTTGATACATCGGGTCAGGTCAGCCAGGTCTGTCTCCCTCGCAGTATTGTCCCAGTTACTAGGGAAAATGATTTCATGTCTGGCCATCGTTCCTTGGGCAAGGTTACATTCCCGAACCTTACAATGGTTCCTCCTACCGAGCCAACGTGCAGGCATCAGTCACTCCACAACAAGAGTCAGAGTGCCTCCAAAAGTTCTCCACTCCCTGAACTGGTGGACGTCACCTTCCCTAGAGAAAGGCTGTCTCTTCAAGGAACCACCACGTCTAACACTAACTTCAGATGCCAGTCTATTCGGCTGGGGAGGCTCTCCTGGGTTCCCAGATGGCACAGGGCAGATGGTCACCACAGGATCTGTTACATGACATAAATTGGTTGGAACTCAGACCTGCCCACCTAGCTCTCCGTCATTTCCACCTCTCGCTAATCAACCGTCACGTGTTGCTGTTAACCAACAATGTGACCGCCAAGGCACACGTGAACAGGCAGGGAGGCACCTGGTCCAAGGACCTGATGTCCGAAGCAGCGAGCCTTGGCCTCTGGGCGGAATCACACCTGCTCTCCCTCCAAGCGGAACATATTTCAGGCGCACACAACGAACAGGCGGACTTATTGAGTCGAACAACCGTCGACCACTCCGAATGGCGTCTCCATCCAGACCTGTTTCACCAACTGACGACCAGGTTTGGCCAACCATGCGTGCAACACCAAAGAACACTCACCTACCACGGTCCTTTTCCAGATTTCTGACGCCAGGGGCAGAAGCGACAGACGCCCTTCGGGTGCCCTGGCCTCGAGGCCTTCTATATGCATTTCCTCCGACACCTCTACTACCAAGGGTCATCCGGAAGCTTCTGGATAAGCAGGCAGAAATTCTGTTGGTGGCTCCGCACTGGCCCAGAAGGTTTGGTTTGCGGACCTAGTGTCACTGTCAGTGTCCCGCCCGTGGAGGATTACGCCAGACAGGATTGTCCTAAGCCAGGGGGCAGTTCAACATCCCGAGCCCCAGTGGCTCCAATTGGCCGTCTGGCGATTGAGCGGGAAATCCTGAGGGACTCCAGATTCTCAAGCGAGGTCGTTTCCGTCATCCAGGCATCTCGTCGTCCGTCTACCACCAGGATTTACGACGCCACTTGGTCAACTTTCTCTAGCTGGTGCCGAAAATCGCACATTCCTCCCAGGGCAGCTTCTCTTCCGGACGTATTGAATTTCCTACACTCAGGATTCAAACGGGGACTTACTGCCAACACGCTCCGCAGACAGGTGGCCGCCTTAGCGACTATTCTACAGGGAGAGGGTCCTATCCCTCTCTCTCAACACCCCAAGGTGAGGAGTTTTCTTCGGGGAATTGCTAACTTACGGCCTCTCCAGTCCATAGGTATCCTTCCTGGGACTTGCCTCTTGTTCTGCAAGCACTCACGTCTGCTCCGTTCGAGCCCTTAGAATCCACCAGCCTCAGAATACTTACCTTCAAGGTCATCTTCTTGATAGCAATCACGTCTGCAAGAAGGATCTCCGAACTGGCGGCACTGTCGGTACGTGGAGATCTGTGCATCTTTTACTCCGACAGGGTGGTCCTCAGGTTGGACCCGACTTTCGTACCAAAAGTCAATTCTTGGTTTCACAGGGCACAGGAGGTGGTTTTACCTAACTTTTGCCCTGACCCAGCACATCCTAGAGAACGACGTTGGCACATGCTCGACGTTCGTAGGGCACTCCGCAAATATATTGACAGGACCGCATCATTCAGGAAGTCTGAATCACTATTTATGTCATTCCAGCCTACTGCCATGGGGAAGAAAGTTACCCCATCTACAGTTGCGAGATGGATCAAAGCTTGCATCATAATGGCTTACGAACATCAATCTACTCCAGTGCCTAGAAACATCACTGCGCATTCAACTCGTAGCACTGCACCACAGCAGCCTGGGCTACTCAGGCTTCCATATTGGAGATCTGCACGGCTGCAACTTGGGCTTCTCCCACTACCTTTATCAGAAATTACAAGTTGGACGTTTTTGCCTCGGCCGAGGCTTCGTTTGGCAGAAGAGTCCTGCAGCAGGTTCTACCAGGCGAACGACACCTGACCGCTCGGACTCCCGCCCTGGGGATACTTAGCTTGGGTATATCCCATTGCTTGGACTCTCCAAGCAGCGCACAGGAGATTGAACATTGGAGTTTACCTGAATGTTCAATCTATGTGCGCTGCAGGAGAGTCCAACCCCGCCCTACTGTAGTGGTCCAGCATCCAACACCTAGTTATAGTGGACATTATTCTATCATCATTGCTACATCTTCTACAGACCTCTTCGTTGAAACACTGAAGGCTCATGGGAGAAAGAGGTGTGGCTAGGCAAATTCAACTCAGTCTTTGGCCAACCAAGCTAAACTTGAATCCATTGCTGGACTCTCCTGCAGCACACATAGATCGAACATTCAGGTAAGCTCCAATGTTCATTCTCTGGCTTCAGCAGGCACTGTACTTGTAGTATTTTTTGCTATGTTCAGGTTGTTCCAGGCTGGGTAGCTTCAGTACTATTACAATTAGACCTGAAAATATTGGACTAGAAAACTGGAGTTAGACTGGAGTCTTCTAGTTCACCATTATCCTGAAGTGACTGAGGGCCTTTTTATTGCTTCAACATGGTGAATTGGGTCACCTGTTTGCTTCAGTATTTTTTTAGTAGGTTGATTTTAATTATTGTTTAAGTGCTTATATTTATATGTATCCTGCTTTTCTTATTTTTACAAATATCATGTGGTGGCCACTGTATCCAACACATCTTCCTCCTTCTATTTTCCCTACAACAACAACTCTGGAGTTGGGATGGGCTGAGAGAGAGAGAATGACTGGCCCAAGAACATCCAGCTGGCTTTCACGGTTAAGGCAGGAGTTCAACTCACAGTAGTCTACTTTCTATCCTGGTGCCTTAACCACTTGAGCAAACTGGCTCTAATTTAACAGCTGAGAAGAAATCTGCTCATATAATAAAATAGCAAATGTTGATTTAGGGAGTTTTACTGTTTACAAAACAAAATTTATGTCAGTGCTACAAGATTTGCTATTGTTGTTTTGGGGCACTATACGCTTATTTTTCTCATTTTATCTATGTGTGTATCTGTGTTTTGTTTGTACATGTTTCCCCTTTCTCTTCCCAACAGCTGCACCCAACATACCTGCAGGGAGAAGGGAAGCTGTGTGCTTCCACAGATCCATCATGCTACTCTTGCAAACTGTAGCTCCAGTAGTCGAGGCCACCTAGAATGTGCTACTTCTTGTGAAAAAGGTTTTGTTCTCCATGTTAAACATGGACAATTGCTGCGCCCAGCACAGGTAAGTACATAGGATTTATGAATGTCATTGTAAGTGTGCTTCATAAAAATAATATTTTGCCCATTGTATATCTAATAACTGGCAAGAGGAGAGCAGTGGTTGCAACGTTAGTTATGTGACAATGATGCAACCTTGAGATTTCTTGCCTTAAATTCAAATTAAACATAATTTGAAATGTTCAAAAATAATACAATACTTTTCCTGGTGGTCTTTTAATTATAAGTCAATGATAAAAGAGAAGATAATGGAGGAAAAAATCTGAAGGAAACATAGATGTTTGAAAAATATACTTTCAAAATTAATCTCCACAAATGTGCAGATGTTTTATCATTTTATTTTATTCTGTTCATTGTTCATTTTCGATTTTTCATTCTGTGGATAAGATTTTCAACCCTTTCAACAGTGAATGCAATATAAGGCAAAATGAAATTGTGATGGTACCACCTTCATTCATCCATTCGTTTAAAGATATGTTCTTCATAGTTTTCCCATCAATATGGCTATGTTACAGTGGAGAAATTAATACATTTATTTGCTCCAATTTTGCGTCATGTTTATACTTTGTAAACACCTGGAGAGGGTTGTAAAGATATGTTTACAGCCTAAATCTAACTTTCTCTTGCAAAATATTTCCTTCTATAACTTTAATGTTCAACATAGCCTTTCAATTTTGTTTTAAAATAGCCTTTAGTTTTGATACCTGGTTTTGACATATGCCTTGATTAGATTCCTGTATTTTTCTCTCAACTCCCACATTGTTATATGCCCAAAAATATTTTAACTATTGGCAAAAGTTTAAAATCCTGGGATGGAGACAGAAAAATTCTCTGCAAATAATAACTAGCTGCAACATTTATTTTCAGTGGGAAAAAAAGTTTTCATTGTGTCAAAATTTAATTTCTTCGGCACATGTCACGGAATAGGTCAAGCTGATCTCTGATGTAACATTGAATTAACTAGTTTTCTTTGAAACTTAAATAGGTAGAGTATAATATATTGGCAAAGAAACACAGTTGTAAATTGTAAATTTTATTGCCAGATATTTCTGGCAAGCTATTGTGTCTCAATGACATTGCTCTTTGTTTCTACTATGGAAGTGATAATAATGCTAATCAATTTTATATAATGTTTGTATCAGTTACAAATGAAGTACTTTGAAAGTGTATGGAAATTAATAGTAATATTAGTCGTTATAACTGGACATCAATGGATACTGCCCCTGTGTTACCTTTTTTTTCAATTACTAACCAATCATAAGAACTATAAATATGCAAATTAAACTGACTGACCAGACATTTAGTTAGGAACTGTGCATTTCCACACACAGTGAAACTAAATAATAATTTTCCACCTTACTGCAAAAGTGAATAACAACTTTCCACTTCTAAAATATCAACTTATAAAAAAATCTCTGGAAAACCATAAAAAAGGAGTAATGGGAAATAGATGCTGCATTTCAGAATTGTTTGATATAAGTAAGCAACAGATAAAAGCCTCTACAGTAATCTTTCCAAGAATTTTTTCCTGCTTGTTGAATTTTGTGGACGTAAGTATATTGATTCTCATTCCAACTTTTTTTTCATGACCATGGACCATCATCCTCTGCCACCGTTTAATGTTAGGACATATGAACTAACTTAATGTGTACTGTGCAATCATGATTTGTAACACAACTTTATTAATTTAAACTGAAAATAGTCCTGAAGAACGATTAATTGGAATTATACATTATCTCTTCACTGGGCCCATCCTATTCGTATTTCTTTTTTTGTCCAGATACTTGGTCCTCCTCCCAGTTTGCCCTAATTCCCTTCAGAGATCTATAAAAATATACAGTGTACACTGTATGTGTGGAAAAAATAGTTATCTGCCTTAATTTTTTTTGGGGGGGACAGGGATAAACAAAGGGAATAAATAGATCAAATAAATAAATAACATGCAGGCTAGGTATGGGAATAATAATAATAAATACAACATTGACTAATTGCCTGTTCCTTAAGTTAATAGCAGAAGGCTTCCTGAGTTGAGCTGTGCAAATAAAGATGCACCATGACATTGCATAAAATACTCCCTTATTTCTATTTAGGCAAGTGCATCTTAGATTGGGAAAAGAGTGTTTTAAAATGCTCTTTTTTGCTTTAAAATATATTTAAAAATTGAAGTAAAGTTAAATTCGCTACTTTCAATGTTCATATGCTTTGCAATCCAACAAAAAACATTGGTGGAAAAGAATTTTTGGCCATGAAACCTGCTGTTGGATTGTTTGTTTCTTTTCTACCTAGCACAATCAAAAGTCTCTTGGTGGCTTGTAATGGCATCAAGTTACATCAACAATCTGCAGTAGAAAACAATAATAATACTAAATTATAGACTCTAGCATGTAATGCATTGAAAAGTCTTCAGAAATGTCAAATAATCAGCCTTAGAAGCTTTGTTATGAGCCAGGAGTGTTGAAAAGAGGAAGATGGAAGTCTATCATGACTACCTGCTCTTTTGGATGGTGACACTAAAGCACTGTTATAGAGTGAAGGAGCTGAAAGAAAATCAGGGTACCTTGAAGAAGTACTGGAGTGCACGTTCACATCCTGTTTTGCCTTGGCAATGAAGCAGAGTAGAGGTTCCTTCCATACCAAAAGCAGAGAAAAGAGAGAGGTAGGGAGGGAACATCTCCTTTGCTGTCAAAGATGGGCAACTGAAGACCCAGGGGTCTCTATGGGATTGAAGAACTGGTATGAAAGGAGCAGCCAATAAAACCAACAAATAGATTGTAGAACAAATTAACCCAGTATCCAGATTACGGGCATTAATGACTAGGCTCAAAGTATCCTACTTCAGACATATTATGCAATGACCTAGTTCTCTAGAGAAGCCTTTAGTGTTGGGAAAGGTAGAAGGATAGAGAAGAGGAAGATGAAAAGCAGCAAGGCGAATGGACTCAGTTACAGTGGCAATGAGTGCACTATTAGAAGACCTGAAATATCAGATTAGGGATAGATTGGCATTGATAAAATATACTTATGTGGTTGTTAAGAGTTGCTGTTAAGACCTGATGGTACATAATTACATGAAATCAGTATCAGAGGAACTGCTCTACATTTCCTTGATGAGGGTGTGACATTGTCCAGATGAGGGTTGTATCAGTCGGATCTGACGCTGGCTGAGTCATAATTTTTGACCACTCTTCTTGCTCCTCCCCTTTCAGGCTCAGTTTAGACTCAGTCAGCCTAAGAGAAACATCGCCTGCAGATCTGGCTCTACAGCCCAGGTCTGTTCAATATCATAATATTGTAAGTTTTTCTTTTTACTTTTGACCACTTAATTTCTAATTTTTTAAATTTGTTACTTCCTCTTTAAATTTTTCTAAGGTACCGGTCTACCAGACTATATATATATTTTTTCTCTTTTTCTCCCCTTTTGTAGCCTGCCAGTCGTTTGTTGGAGCGATCTGGTTTTCCAGGTTTTGCTTCGCTCCTGGCGGAGGCCATTTTGAAAGCCCCATTTTAAAAGGGAACTTTTTTTCCTTTCCCTATTTGTTTTGGTGGGTTTTTTTCTGCTCTATCCCACCAACGATTGTCTAAAAGGGGCTTAGACCACATTACCACCAATGGAAAGAGCGATTTCCTGACTTCCAAATCAGGATCGCTAAATTCGGCCGCCGCCCACGCCGCAGCTATCCCGAAACCGCCGATCAGCTGTAGGGTGGTTATTTGAAGCACCGCGGCACCTTTGAAGAGGTTTTTTTGCCGTTTTGCCACCAGCAAGCTTGGGGAGGTTTGAATCCTTGATTTCTCTCCCTTTTACCATCAACGGAGTTTTGGGAAGAGGGGCAAGTTTATCCTTGCCTCTCCTTGTGGCATTCCAGCCAGTGTTTCTATCGTGGCTGTAGGGGCGCTGAGGAGGTCAGTTTCTAGGTTTCCTAGACAGCTACCTCTGGAGCAGAGTTGATCCTGCTCAATGTGACCTGGCAGTCATCGCGTTTAATGCCAGAGTCGGTGCCATCTTGTTTTTTCAACCCACGTGGTGGAAGTGAAACTAAATGTTTCTCCAGTCGACATCTTGGTCGCAGTGAGTATACTGAAGATGGCGGATCGTTCTTCCCAAGGGGAGGGAAATACTAAGTCCACTGGGAAGAAATCAACTTCCAAACGCAAGCATTCTTCCAAAACAGGGGAAAAGGATTTAGCAGAGATGCATAAATCCTCTGAGAAGCAAATTAGCGAGGTTCCTGCAACTGTGCCTGGTGAGGAAGCTTCTCCTCCCCCATCTACCCCCCCTCCTCCCATTTCAACTGTTAACCAGGCTTGGTCATCAGAGGGAGAGGGTAATGTTCTTCAACAAGAACAATCCACCTTACAAGACCGTTTTGCAGGCCAATTATTAACTCCTGCAACTCCTGAATTTGGTGGGCATGTGGCAGCAGTTGCTTCTACAAGAGATTCCCCTATGCCTTGTTAACTCC
Organism: Pantherophis guttatus; assembly: GCF_059756535.1. Lineage (NCBI taxonomy): Eukaryota > Metazoa > Chordata > Lepidosauria > Squamata > Colubridae > Pantherophis > Pantherophis guttatus. The sequence continues at coordinate 106,099,356 of NC_142065.1, read as the reverse complement.
TGAAGGATTGAGCATTCTGATTGATCAGGCTGTTGCTTCTCAAATGGCAGCTAACATTCATGGTCACCACTCTGGCTCTGTTATTTCAGAGCGTTCTGCCCATATTAGAATTTCCCCTGCAGTCAGCCTTACTGGTTCTCATTCTCCTGCAGCATCCAGAGTTAGTGAAGCCCTTGTGTTTGAGGAAGAGAGGCATTCTGACCTATCAGATGATGAGGGCATAATTCAAGATCAACCTGCCTTTACAGGTTTATTTCCCCCTAATAAATTCAAATCCTTATTGCATAAGGCTCGCTTAACAGCCGCCTTAAAGAAAGATGAATACTTTAAAGAAATTCAGGAGGCCCAGCAGGGTGGATCATAGGGGCTTTTTTCTGAGCCCCCCCCCCATCTCTGTTATGTACCAACTCCACAGCTGTTCATAGACGTGGTTAAAAAACAGTGGGCTGGACCTGCAACCATGGCATCTGCACATGGTTCAGATAAGAAATATTATGCTGTTGCTCCACAGTTTGCTAAACTCTTACAAGTTCCCCCAGTGGACAGCCTTGCAGCAGCCCTCTCCTCTTCTTCTTCATATGTGGCAGGGGATACCTCTGAAGGGCTAAGGCCAGAAGACAAAAAATTGGAATTTCTTTTTAAAAAGAACCATCAGGCTTCAGCATGGGCAATTCAATCAGCTTCATCAGCCTCATTTTTTAATAGAACAACCATCCTTTGGCTTCAACAGCTACAGGCTAGGGTACCCCCCAGTGAGGTTCGCCTCCATCAGGATATTAATAAAATCATTGCTGCCACCCAATTTTCAGGTGATGCAACCTTGAATTCGGCCAAATTTGCATCCAGAGCTCTAGCCTCTTCTTGTAGAAACCCGAGACAAGCGAAAGATTTTGCCTTCATCATTCAAACGGGCTGAAAGAAGGTCCTCTCCCTTTTACAGGAGACCTTCCCTTCGTCCCTACTCCCAAGGGAGTCTCTCCAGGCAGGAATATCTTCAGGGATCCTATAGGTCTTCGGACCATCAATACTTTCAGGACAGGAACAGGCAATTCCAGCCAAAGCGGTCCTTTCGGGGCTCTGGCTACCGCCAGTCCTGCGGTCATAAGTGACTCACCGCCAAATCCTCCAATAGGGGGTCACCTGTCCTTCTTTGCGGACAGGTGGGAAAGGTCAACTTCAGACCTCTGGGTCCTTTCAGTAGTAAAATTCGGGCTCCCCCTGGAATTCCTCTCCAAACCTCCAACCCGCTTTCTTCAATGCCCACCTTACAAAAGCGAAGCCAGACGTCACTTAATGAACCAGGCTGTTCAGCACTTCCTGCAGATACACGCCATAGAGGAGGTCCCACACGATCAATGGAAACAAGGGTATTACTCCATCCTGTTCGTAGTCCCGAAGCGGTCGGGGGGGTGGGGGGAGAGCCATTCTGGACTTAAAAAATCTCAACTCACACATAGATTCAAAATGTGTTCACTAACCTCTATTCTTCAAGGGATTCATCCCAACGATTTTCTAGTTTCCATAGACCTCATGGAGGCTTACTTTCACATTCCCATCCTGCCAAATCATCGAGAGTATCTCTGATTCAGCTATGCAGGAAAGCATTTCCAATACTGGGCTCTTCCCTTCGGGCTGGCATCTGTACCAAGAGTATTCACAAAGGTCCTGGCGGTCATGGCAGCTCACCTGAGGCAAAAACCGGTAAGGCTCCAGGCTTACCTGGACGATATTCTAATTCAGACTCATTCTCAGGAACAAGCCTTGCACGACTTGGACCTCACGATCCGAACCTTGAACGATCATGGGTTCCTGGTCAACTACAAAAAGAGTCAGTTGGTGCCAGTCACTTGGATCACCCGTCTTGGCGCCATCATAGACGCAATTCAAGGGACCATTTTCCTGACCTTGGAACGGCGGTCCGATATCAGGGACCTAGTAACTCATATTCACAAAAGCCCATCAGTTCCATTGGCCACTTTATCCAAGCTCCTGGGCAAGATGGTTTCGTGAGTTCAGATCATTCCATGGGCGCACCTTCACGCCCGCCATTTGCAGTGGTTCCTGCTTCCTTTTCAACGGAAACACCAGGCCCACACCATGTTGACAGTCAAAGTTCCACTCTCAGTCAGGCTGAGAGATCGCCTTCAATAGACAAGGGGTGTCTTCATGAATCATGACCGACTTGTACTCACTACAGATGCCAGCCTCCATGGATGGGGGACTCATCTCGCATCGCACGTGGCTCAGGGCCTCTGGTCTGCCTCCGACCTCACCAACCCTATCAACTGGCTGGAGCTGAAGGCCATCCGTCTCGCTCTCACGCAATTTCAACAGTTTGTGATGAACTGCCACGTTCTGGTTTTGACAGACAATATGGCGGCGAAGGCACATGTCAATCGTCGGGGGTATCCACTCGAAGCGTCTCATGGAGGAATCATTTCGCCTAGGCAGGTGGGCAGAGCAACATCTCCTCTCCATCAGAGCGGACCACATAGCGGGGATGGAGAACACACAAGCAGATTTCCTCAGCAGGAACGAGGTGGACAACAGCGAATGGCAGATCCATCCCGACATATTCCATCAGATGTGCAACCGGTTCGGCATTCCAGCCATAGATCTCTTCCCCACGAACTTGAACACCCAACTTCCTCGCTTCTTCTCGAGGTTCCCGACGCCGGGGGCGGAAGGGATCAACGCTCTTCGTCTCACCTGGCCACCGGGGCTTCACTACACCTTCCCACCACTGCCCCTGATTCCGGCTCTGATTCGGAAGATCATCACCAATGGGGCAGAAATTATCCTTGTGGCCCCACACTGGCCACGCCGTCCGTAGTTTGCAGACCTAGTCGGTCTCTCCACATCTCACCCTTGGAGGATTCCACCAGACAAGATTGTGCTACGTCAGGGAACCCTCCTTCATCCGGAACCTTAGTGGCTCCAACTGACTGCATGGCACTTGAAGGGGCCCGGCTAAGGCGGGACAATTATTCGGATAGGGTGATTCACATTGTTCAAGCCTGCAGACGTAAATCCACAGTCAGACTCTACAATATCACCTGGCTCACCTTTTATAATTGGTGTTGATCCTGCCAGATTGATCCTATTGCAGCCTCACCTTCCCAGGTCCTGGAGTTCCTCCGAGATGAGTTTGACCGTGGCCTGGCTCATAGCACCCTTCGGAGACATGTGGTGGCTCTGTCTACGGCCTTGTCCAACTGGACAACCACTCACTCAACACCCTGTGATAAAAAAGTTCCTGCGAGGAGCCAGGCTCTTATGGCCCTCCTCAATTCATAGATATCCTACTTGGGATTTGCCCAAGGTCCTTAATGCATTAACAGAAGCTCCCTTCGAGCCCCTCCACACAGTCCATCTTCATTTCCTCACCCTTAAGGTAGCCTTCCTCATAGCCATAACTTCAGCCCGTCGCATTTCGGAGCTGGCAGCCCTCTCAGTTAGGGAGGATCTCTGTGTCTTCTGACCGGACACAGTTATTTTGAGATTGGACCCCTCATTTATTCCTAAAGTTAATTCCTTCTTTCACAGGGCCCAGGTGGTTATTCTCCCCAATTTCTGTCCACGACCTTCTCATACCTTGGAGCGAAGGTGGCATGCCTTAGATGTGTGGAGGGCTCTAAAAATTTATATCAAAAGGACTGCCCCTTTCAGAAAATCAGAGGCCTTGTTTGTTTCATTCTTACCAAGTTCTCAGGGGCACAAGGTCTCTTCTGCTACGATTGGTCGCTGGATCAGGGCCTGCATCGCCTCGGCATATCAGGCCCAGGCGATCCCTGTTCCCAGTCGCATTACTGCCCACTCCACTCGGAGTGCTGCTACTTCAGCAGCTTGGGCGACCCAGGCCTCCCTTGAGGAGGTCTGTAGGGCGGCCACCTGGTCTACTCCCTCGCCATTCATCCGCCACTACAAGATAGATGTTTTTGCTTCGGCCGACGCGTCATTTGGCAGGAGGGTTTTGCAGCAGGTGCATCATGCAGGGGTCTTCCCAGGCCCTTCGACATCCCACTCTTGAGACTGACAAAACTTTAGTATGTCCCGCATCTGGACAATGTCACACCCTCATCAAGGAAATTGGGCATTGGTCTTACCTTAAATGCCAGATTTCTTGAGTAGGGGTGACATTGTCCAGCCCCTCCCTCTGTCTCAGTGCCTGTACAGTTTATTGTTCTTGTTTAAGAGGTTTTTTCCAGTTGTCCCATTGGACCGGTTTTTTATTCCTGACAATGATGGTTCCTGTTGGAGATCCTTCTTGTGGCCTTCCTTCGTCGAAACTGAGCCTGAAAGGGGAGGAACAAGGGGAGTGGTCAAAAATTATGACTCAGCCAGCGTCAGATCCGACTGATACAACCCTCATCTGGACAATGTCACCCCTACTCAAGAAATCTGGCATTTAAGGTAAGACCAATGCCCATTCTCTCCATTCAACTGCCACAGATTTGGATCACAATTTTCTCTGTATTTGCATCAAGGGTCAACTTGCAACATTTTAGATGCACAAAGACAAATTCAACATTTGCTTCATATGCAGCATGTAGCTCTCAGACTTATGCAAAATGGGAATGTATTCACATTTTTAAAAAACCCATTATTTGTATAGCTGAGAGCTGCTTTTTGAACCTGGAATGTAGATTTCATAAGAACAGAATATTTACTGAAAGTCTTGGCATTTCTGTTTAGCGCTGTCTTAGAACTAATGAGAATGGACTGCCATGTTACTGCTTTTCCTCCAAAGGATGTGAGATTTTTCGCTTCACTCCCCATCCATTGTAATTCTGTCAATTTGGTTTATAAGCTTGGAGTCAGGGAACTATTTTCATTTTGTTTTTTGGATTTCTAAGCCAGTTTGGAAAAACATTTTTATATTGATTCATTGATATGATTTACATAGCCACACATTGTTACACAAATGCCTTTGGGTGGCTTACAAGTTTTAAAGCACAGAAACTCACAACATATAACCTCAGATGCCCAAAGATAAACCACCATCCCACTTTCCCATCCCAAAAAAAGCAACACACCAACAACAATTGAACTCATCTATCCAACTGTCCCAAATGACTAGGGATGCAGTCAAGGTTCAAGACCTAACAGAGGCTAAAACGTTTGGGACTATCTGAATCTCCAGGGAGATGCTTTCCAGAGAGCAGGTGCTACCGCTAAGAAGGCCCAACTCAAGGGTCCAACAAGATGTCATTGTTTAATAAAAGGGACCCATTTCTCTCTCTTAGAAATGATGGGATGAATTTAGAAGTTATAGCAAGGTGGTCTTGCAAGTAGCCTGGTCCTATGCCATGGACAACAGGAGAAGTAAATAAATAGTTTAAAGGGTGAGAGGAAAGGATGTCAAAGCTAGAATGGCATTGCTACCAATGCTGTGAATGAAAGATCACTAGTGACCAAAGGTACTCCCCTTTTAAAGTATCATTTGCTTATGATTCAGCATGCGTGGTTAAAATGAAAACAGAAGAATCACTTTTTTCAAGGCCAAAGATAGAAATGATAAATTTCAGTTTGCCAATGTCTTAGGTCAGATTTAAATAAATTAGCAGATTATCTATTAGGCACTTGGTTCAGTTCTAAACTAATCTCTTGTTAAAAGGACTGACTAGCCACAACTGGTAAGTGAACACTACTTTCAATAGTTCTACCCATATTGAAATTAAGAATGACTGTTTTTACAAAATTTCTTGACTCTTCCACTTTCCTTTCCCAGAAAGAAATCTTGCTGACTTGTCTCTCTGGTCACTGGGACAGATCAGTGACATGTAACCCTATTGACTGCCAATTTCCAGACCAATCTCACGTTCTTTATGCAGAGTTTTCCTGTCCCAAAGGAACAACGTTTATGAAGAGATGCTTCCTTTCCTGTATCAAGCCAGCAAAACTCCAAGGTAGGATGGTAGGATAGATTTGGATCGTGGAACGAAGTTCCAGAACATTTCCTCTTGTGTCTTTGCTAATCTGTTGCCTGCAAAAGATCAGAAGAATATGCTAAATATGTGACATTTTTAGGGGCTGTTAAAAATGCACGCCTACCACTGGTCTCTTCAGCTGCATGTCCACATTCAGGACAGATCTAAGATCCTCAACCAGCTGCCCAACCATTCTTCAGCTGTCCAGAAGATTACTTCCAGGGATCCACTTCTCACTAGCCCCTCATCCCCAAACTGTCATCACTAGCATTTCTTGTACTGCACCAGACTCTCCATTCCAACTCCTGGTCATGAACACTATTATCAGCCATTGTCCCAGCCATCTTCAACAGCTAGCACCACCTAGCTTCTGGAGCTCCAGCAACAACTATCTGATCTTGACTCCATCTTAAAAAATGAAAAGCAGTCTCTACAGCAAACTGCAGTGTCAATATGGGAATATAACATTATGCATGAGCTGAATTATATACTTTTGTCCTAACTTATGATGCAACTATGTTAAGTCATAATATTTCTATAATCATTTTACACATATTTTGTCATTTGTTCTTCTTGCCCTTCCTCTCATGGATACTCATGACATAAAACACATCTTACAAAATTTCATATTGGGTTTTATGACTTTCAAGACATCTTTTTGAGGTTTTATCTAGTCACTTTCACTCTGTTGCCAAGAAAGTTATATGGATGTGCCCAAAAATCAACACAAATTTTACTTAATATAAGGGATTCTTTACATTGATAATACAGTCAGGTCCAGAAATATTGGGACATCGACACAATTCTAACATCTTTGGCTGTATACACCACCACAATGGAGTTGGAATGAAACAAACACAATGTGCATTAACTGCAGACTGTCAGCTTTAATTTGAGGGTATGTACATCCAACTCAGGTGAATGGTGTAGGACTTACAGCAGTTTGTATATGTGCCTCCCACTTGTTAAGGGACCAAAAGTAATGGGACAATTGGCTTCTCAGCTGTTCCAGGCCAGGTGTGTGATATTCCCTCATTACCCCAATTACAATGTGCAGATAAAAGGCCCAGAGTTCATTTCAAGTGTGCTATTTGCATTTGGAATCTGTTGCTGTCAACCCTCAAGATGAGATCCAAAGAGCTGTCACTATCAGTGAAGCAAGCCATCATTAGGCTGAAGAAACAAAACAAACCCATCAGAGAGATAGCAAGAACATTAGGCATGGCCAAAACAACTGTTTGAAACATTCTCAAAAAGAAGGAATGCACCGGTGAGCTCAGCAACACCAAAAGATCCAGGAGACCATGGAAAAGAGCCTTGGTACTACAGTGGTTTAAAGCACCCTGTTATTAACACAGCTGCCTGCAATTTACTGCTGGTTCGAATCTCTCCAAGGCTCAAGGTTGACTCAGCCTTCCATCCTTTCTAAGGTAGGTTAAATGAGGACCCAGTTTGTGGGGGCAATAAGCTGACTTTGTATAAATATACAAAAGTATGAAGGCTATTGCTTAACGCACTGTAAGCCGCCCTGAGTCTCCGGAGAAGGGCGGCATATAAATCAAATTAAAAATAAAAAAAATAAAAATAAAAAAAATAAAAAATAAAAAACAAGTGTGGTGGATGACCGAAGAATTCTTTCCCTGGTGAAGAAAACACCCTTCACAACAGTTGGCCAGATCAAGAACACTCTCCAGGAGGTAGGTGTATGTGTGTCAAAGTCAACAATCAAGAGAAGACTTCACCAGAGTGAATACAGAGGGTTCACCACAAGATGTAAACCATTGGTGAGCCTCAAAAACAGGAAGGCCAGATTAGAGTTTGCCAAACAACATCTAACAAAGCCTTCACAGTTCTGGAACAAGATCCTATGGACAGATGAGACCAAGATCAACTTGTACCAGAGTGATGGGAAGAGAAGAGTATGGAGAAGGAAAGGAACTGCTCATGATCCTAAGCATACCACCTCATCAGTGAAGCATGGTGGTGGTAGTGTCATGGCGTGGGCATGTATGGCTGCCAATGGAACTGGTTCTCTTGTATTTATTGATGATGTGACTGCTGACAAAAGCAGCAGGATGAATTCTGAAGTGTTTTGGGCAATATTATCTGCTCACATTCAGCCAAATGCTGCAGAACTCATTGGACGGCGCTTCACAGTGAAGATGGACAATGACCCAAAGCATACTGCAAAAGCAACCAAAGAGTTTTTGAACAGACAGAAGTGGAATGTTATGCAATGGCCAAGTCAATCATCTGACCTGAATCCCATTGAGCATGCATTTCACTTGCTGAAGACAAAACTAAAGGGAAAATGCCCCAAGAACAAGCAGGAACTGAAGACAGTTGAAGTAGAGGCCTGGCAGAGCATCACCAGGGATGAAACCCAGCATCTGGTGATGTCTATGCGCTCCAGACTTCAGGCTGTGATTGATTGCAAAGGATTTGCAACCAAGTATTAAGAAGGGAAAGTTTGATTTATGATTATTATTCTGTCCCATTACTTTTGGTCCCTTAACAAGTGGGAGGCACATATGCAAACTGCTGTAAGTCCTACACCGTTCACCTGAGTTGGATGTACATACCCTTAAATTAAAGCTGACGGTCTGCAGTTAAAGCACATTGTGTTTGTTTCATTCCAACTCCATTGTGGTGGTGTATAGAGCCAAAGATGTTAGAATTGTGTCGATGTTCCAATATTACTGGACCTGACTGTATATACTGACAACATTATATATTTGGGAGTGGTCCACAATTTTCTCTCCACAATTTTTTTTCTTTCTTTCAAAATATATTTGATAAGGCTAAAGGATGGGGTAGGAATTGTGACTGCAATGGGAGACATATCTGTTTTAGTCTCACAAAACAATGGCAATTTTAAAATTCTGAGAGAAGAAAATTAATAAAAGCTAACTACTTTAGGGAGTTCAGCTGCCATCCACCAGATCTTGTAATATATCCCTAAACTCCATTTTCCCTTCTCTGAATTTGACAGCTCTGAATAAAGCACTGAATTATTTGGAGCATGTGTTTGCAGTAAATTCTTAAAAAATTCCAGTGAACATAAGACGAAGTGCCACAATATGAAATGCATTTATATTTCATTTGCGAATGAAATATAAAATTAGCTCTTTGGGTTTAAGCACCTGGGATTTTTTTAGGCCAGGGATGTCACACTGGCAGTCCACAGGAAGATGCGTCACGCGCAGGCCACGCCCACCCCAGCTCCACAAAGGGGAAAACCGTCACGATACGTCACATGATGGCAATATGACACGGCGAATTTGACATCCATGTTCTAGGCCCTTCAATGTTGGTAAAAATCTCTAGGAATCTTGGAATGTACTTTAATGTGGTTACTTTAATGTAACAGAATCCCAAAAGCCTGTCAGAGTCCCTCTCTACTTCAACTTATACCCAATCAAGGTGAAGTTGTTTTAGTTTCTTCCTACCTTCACAGAACTCAGGTATCTTTTTCTGTAATGGTTTAGCATTATAGTCAAACTCACATTCCAGCTATGAAGGGCATCTCTCTTCCACAAGCATCGGTGCCATTATGCTGGGCACTGAGGATGCCTTTTCTGTTCCCAATTATGAATGAGAAATGCAGTGTGGCTGTTTGTATCTTCCAGAAAATAAATGTGGCATTTGCCAAATAAATAAAAGCTGTATTTTGTATTTCTGTATTTTTGTAGTATTTTATTAATATAGTTTTATCTTTCTAATATTGCAAGCTGAGTTACCCTGTGGTAAAAGGGACCACCAATGAATTTAATAAATAAATAAATAAATTTCATACTGCCAAAGTACTATTGAGAAAGATAGTGCAGACAGATTAGCATTTTCTATTATAACTATTTGTTGCTATTGTATAGTGTGTATATTATTTGGAGACTGTCAATCAGTCAATTAATCTGAGTAGAGCTCAAAGGGAACTTGGAGGTCTTCTAGTCCAACCCCCTGCTCAAGCAGGAGATCTTATATCATTTCATGACTATACAAGTCAGACTAAAGTGGCATAAAAGTCTGTGCAAATAAACAAATGGTGAAGGTAAAGAAAATTGGATCAGAGTAAGATTCAGCCTAAGGTTCAAAATAACTAGTTATGCGATAATTTGAATGGGTTTGTTTTTTTTTCTTTCTCTTGTTTGAAATCAGGAATTAATCAGTGGATCACCTGCCTGGAAGATGGGCTCTGGTCACTTCCAGAAGCTTACTGCAAACTGGAGTGTGACTCTCCAGGCCCAATTGCCAACGCTGAGCTGCTGGTGCCTCGATGCAAGCAAGGAAATCATGACGTAGGATCTGTTTGTCGCTACAAGTGTAAGCCTGGATACCACGTAGCAGAAACAAAAGAGGAAAAGCCCAGGAAGTGAGTAGTTAAATGTCTCGTCTCCTGTTGATATTTCTTCTGTTCTCTCTTCTTCCTTAACATCAGTGCTTTAATTCTTGGCAATGCATTTTCCAAAATTATGATGGATGTTCAGTTTTGTTCTTTGTTGGCACGGAGTCATATAAAAATGACAAGAGGAAAGTGAAAGAAATCAGCTGAACAGATTGCAAAGGCAGCCTCATCTAGAGTGCATTGCAGTAGTCTAAAGAAATGGTGATGAAGGCACAGGGCGCTGCAACATGATCCTGTCACCCGTGTAGGACCACAATTTATGTAAAAATTCAGCTACATACTTTATACTCTATGTATATATTTGTAAGTAAATAACTGATAAAATAAATGCAATTAAATAAAACATTAAAACTAGTATAATGAAAATATCAGAAATAGAATTAACAGGTTTGATGATAAAAATTATTTTTGCTCTTTTTCTAAATTTTATGAAAATGGGAGCCTAGCCTTCCCCTTGGGTGAGGAGGGGAGATGTGCAGTAGGAAGACTTTCAAAGATTCCTCTGTTACTGATCCAAGTAATCAGGCAGATTTGTAGTGGGAGGCCCTAAGTCCGTGATGGCGAACCTATGGCATGCATAGCCATATCAGTGGGCATGCCAGTTCAGCTCTGGTGCATATGTGCGCATCGGCCAGCTGATTTTTGGGCCTTCTGGGCCCACCAGAAGTAGGGAAACAGACTGTTTCCTACCGCCGGAGGGCCTCCGAGGGGGTGGGGAAGGCTGTTTTCGCCCTCCCCAGATGCATAGAGAGGATCTGGAGCTAGGTGAGAAAGAAGAATGGGCCTACTGGGCCATCACGTGTGCATGCGCAGGGCGGAGCGCATAGAATTATGGGTGTGGGCACAAACCTCCCCCATCCCTCACTCCTGGTATGGGATGGTTAAAAGGTTAGCCATCACTGCGCTAAGTCATTCAGGGTTTGAAAGATCAACACAAAGATCTCTATATGGATAGTCTGTTTTTTCAGTACAGTAGTCCTCAACTTACGACCACAATTGAGCCCAAAATTTATGTTGTTAAATGAGAAATTTGTTAAGTGAGTTTGCTCCATTTTACAACTTTTCTTGCCACATTTGTTAGGCAAATCACTGCAGTTCTTAAATTAGTAACACTAATTGTTAAATAAATCTGGCTTTCCCATTTGCTTATCAGTAGGTTGCAAAGAGGAATCACATGATTCTGGGACACTGCAACCGTCATAAATGTGAGTCAGTTGTCAAGCATCTGAATGTAAGTCACGTGACCATGGGGATGCTGTAAGTGTGAAAAATGGTCATAAGTCACTTTTTTCAGTGCTTGTGTAACTTTGAACAGTCACTAAATGAACTGTTGTTAGTCAAGGACTACCTGTACATAATGTACAGCACATGTAATTCTCCATATCTTGCAATGGCCCAGTAACCTGACTTCTACATTTTCCAACAGTTGCAAATTCTGGGCATTGTTTAGAGATACATCTGGATAAAATAAGTTGCAGTAGTCAAGGTAGGTTGTAACTAAGTGTAGGGAGCCAATAAATACATTGAATGTAATATATTCAAAGAATATTCAAAGATATATTCTTCATACAAATTGTATGTGAGTGAATATATACACAAAAATACATGCATCAGAAATGATGCATATAAAAGTACAAATGAATATTCATGTACAACTTATTACAGGAATGCTCTGAAGTGAAGTTAATGCTGAAAAGTCATTGAATAAAACCAAAATTGAAAATTGTGCTGTCTGTGGAAACCACAAAGATTTGTTGCTTTAGAGTTGGATCACATTTGGAAACTATTTCTAAACAAAAGTTTAATCAGATAAGAGGAAGCTGCTGTGTGAAAATAATAATGAAAAAGATTGATCACTTATAGAAAGAGGAGGAAATTGGTGTTACTTTCTGAAACAAACACTGACATTTGAAGAGCAAAGGTGGAGGAAGCTATGTGCTTCACATTTCAAGAAAGACAAGGCTGATACATAGCCTTTCCTCCTCCTCTTCCTCCTCCTCCTCCGGTATTCAGGGCTTCAAATACCTACGGTATTGAGAAATCAATCGCCGCACAATTCATTTTTACTGCAGATGTTGCTGTATGGCTGATGGAATGCTAATGCTGTCATAGATCTTCATTGCTAGTGGAAAGTCAACTGGAGGTCATATGTTTAAGATGCCCTTTCTGTGTTTTAAATGCAGAGAAATGTCTATGCCTTCATCTCTAGTTTGTCAGATAAGGACATGCCCTTGGCTCTTCCACCAGCTCAAGGCACATTCTGCTGTGTACTTAATATTCTATGAGCATCTTTCCACTAGTCTTAAATTTCTTCTGATTAGATAAATTTATTTTTAATGTTCCAATTATATTTAGAGCAAGATGTACACAGATTTCTGCTTTTTGATCTTGTGATTGGGTGCTTTGGAATAATCACAACATTGAATAAGTTCAAAAACATGAAAAATAATTAGATATTAAATATGAAATATGGTTATAGGATTGCTGTAGGTTTATTCTCCAGCATAGCTGGCTGGAGAATTCTGGGAGCTGAAGTCCACAAGTCTTAAAGCTGCCACGTTTGAGGACCCCTGTCCTAAATGGTCATGGGGTGTAATTTTTTTCACCATTGTCGTAACTTTGAACAACTGCTGAATGAATGGTTGGTAAGTGAAGGCTACCTATATAGGCAGAGTATACAATTCTTCTATTGAGCTATTTGCTGTCATTTCTGGCTTAAAATAAGACTAATTTACAAATGACAGAATTGCAGTTGTTAAAATTATATTGTTTCTTAGGTAATAAAATTTACATTGCTCATCATAAATAATATTAAATTATTGCATAAATATAAACAGAAATATATCATTGCATTTGTACATATGTTCTTTCCCTTAAGTCTATTAGCTAGATTTGTTAAAAATGATTGCAATAGGGGAGAAAAGGAAGAGAGATTGAATCTGCATCACTATCTTGTTTACTATCACCACATTTGGTTCAGTTTCTTTGAGAACTTAATTCTTTTTGTTGACTTTTAAATACTTGCCAAGTCCAGTTCACAAACTGTCATCTGAGAACTCAGAAATATGCATGTTCATATTTTAAGAGTCAGATTTGGGTGGGTGTTTACTCAAATCATTGTTGACTCCTGGCGCCTGCCTGGACAAGTTTCTACAATTATTTTGACAAGGTTTGGGGGAAGTGATTTACCATTGCCCCCTTCCTAAGGCTGTGAGACAATGACCAGCCCAAAGTCACCAAGCTGGCTTTGTGCCTAAGGTGGGACTAAACTGGTTTCTAGCCTGGCACATTAATCACTACACAAACTGACTCTCAAGAGACAGAATAATAGCCAAAGGCAAGATAAATAGTGACATGGTAAAACTAAAGGTGCTGTTTAAGGATCCCTGCCTGTCTGACAGTCTGTCTATCATCTGGCCTTTTCCCTTGAAACCTTCTCTTCACATTCATCCTCTCTCTCTTTTCTTTCTTGATGAAAGCAGGGAAGAGGCCTGATTGCCTTCACATCTTCAGTTCTCCCTGTAGGCATCCTGTTACCCAAACAGGACAACAGAATGAGTTAGATTTCAAAAAAAGCAAAAAGAGGTGAATGTGGGAAAGGCAAGTGGAAATAAACAGCCGAGTAGAGGCTGAAAAACTTTCAGAAAGGTCAAGGTGGGTAAATTAAAATATAACTAGTCAAAATATAGTTTGGCAGCAAGATGTCTAACATTAACTGGAAATGCATGCAGACTGTTTCATGTTCTTGCACTAAAAAAATTCCAGGGAATGTGCCAAATAAGCCCATTTTTCTATCAAATAGCTACATTCCAAATTATAAAAATCATATTCATGTTTGCTTGTTTTTACAAAATAAACCTGCTCATTTGGCATGACTTTGCTGAAGGTTTCTGAGTCCTGCCAATACCATACAAAGTTACAGATCAGAGGAGGATTCGGTCACTGTATTTCTTACCTTGGCTGTTATAGCAAGAGAGACTTAATTTTACTGCACTGAAGGATAATCCTAGATGCAACATGTGCAAAGGCACCTCCCTCAAGATAAATGTGTACAATCAGGCAGAAAAGATGTGGGCAAACTAAAAGTGATGACTAATGGAATGATCATAAAATCAATTAGTTTTTAGCTATATCATGCATTATAGCAAAAATGAAAAAAGGAAAAACAGCAAAGAAGTTGGGGACAGAAATTCTAGTCCTTAAAGAATGCAATTGTTTTACAATGCCAATTCAATTGCAACATTTTCCTTAAACAACCTACCAACATTTTTCTTTAAATAATGTATTAAGATCTTTGATATTTTACCCAGAAATATTAATCCAATGAGCATTCATGAATTTTCAGGAAATGACCAAATCATAATTGGCCACAATTTAAAATATTCTTTCCAAACCTTTAAGGCAAACTTTTAATCTGGCAAACTTTGTTCTTGCATCTCCAAAAGTTTGGTTTTATAAAAGTAATAATTGTATAGCTTCAGTGGTGGTCTTCCTTTTTTAGAATTCCTGTGGGAATCCAGGTGCATGTTCTCACCAGATGAGTATGATTAAATGGATATATTCTCACAATATCTTAAACCCAAGACTAATAGCACACAATTGCAGTGTTCCCACAACATGGTATGGATTAACAATTATACTACATTATGTCATAATGTTATAGCACATTGTATCAACCAGACTAAAACAGTGGTTTAGCTCATATCTTCCTGAATAATTCAAACCCTTGTTAGCCCTAATCTAGCATGTGATATGAAGCTGATCATTTCATTCTTATTTGTGAATGAATTGCCCACCACCAATGGAGTTTATAGAAGACATACTGTGGATCAGACGGTGCAAACTCTTAATTCCAGGAAATGTTGCTGTTGCTGTTTTGCCTCTCTTAATGGGAATGCTAGGACTAGTAATTAAGATTTTCTTTTAAAGAAGCCTAACTGTGAAGACCCAAGAGTTTGATTCAGAGTAAAATAAATCATAGAATTTAGATTAACATACCTTAGTGCAATATTTGTAAGACAAAAGCAAAAAGCATACTTGTAGACTTAAAGTTTGAGCTAGCTGTCTATGTTTGTTTTCCATCTGCCCTGTGTTCTGATTTCTATGGTGGCATCAGCTTTTGGATTTAAACAGATGGCTGTAATAACATGGGTTTTTTTTCACAACTCTATCGGAACTAAACTTTTTTGATCTAATTATTTGTTATCAAGTGTTCTGTTTACTGGCCAGCAATATTTAAATATGAAAATAAACTAAAAATAATTTGTCAGTTTAGCAAGTATCACATCTCTTTGGAATGAGCTTAAATTGAGCTTGTACGCCTTTCTTTGGTATCAGTCCAATCTTTTTTTAAAATTAAGATTATCATAATGTGAAATAAAAATGAAAATGAAGATAGGGAAATGGGAAAGGGAAAGGGAAAGGAGAAGTGTAGGGTAAAAGGGAAAAGAAAAACAAAAGCATTGGCTTCCAACATTTTTCAGAGCAATAGAATACTATAGAAAGTAAAATTACTGCCTTAACCTTTTCTAATAAATACTGGTCATTTCTACAACAACAAACTAATCAACAAGTCCTAAAGTCAAGATTTTATTTTCAGCCTCAAGCGTGAAGTCTAGAAGCGGTTTTCAGATAGAAACAAAACTAGATATATTCTTTTCTCTGATTAAAACAGTTAATTTTGCCATCTCTTCTAACTCCATCACTTTGTCCATTCATTCTTCCATCAAGGGGATTGATGAATCTTTCCATCTTTGCACATAAGGAATTCTCACTGCAGTCAATCTATACAAGGACAAAGATCCTTTTTTCTTCAAGTTCCTTGTCTAAAAGAAAGTCTAATGTTTAAATCTAAGTCCTAAAAGAAAAACATCTTTTAACTTTATATCCATTTTTAAAAAATTCTCAATTAAAATATAAATCTTTTCCCAATATTTCAAGTCGATCCAAGATGATAAAAAGTTCCTTCTTTGCAGTTACATTTGCAACATACATTTGAGAAACCTTTACACCGTGTTTCCCCAAAAATAAGACCCTGGCTTATATTTTCTTTGCATCCTGAAATAAGCGCTTGGCCTTATTGCCATGTGCTCAAAAGCCAAATTTAATTAATTTAATTTAATTTAATTTAATTTAATTAATTCAATTTATATGCCACCCCTCTCCGAAGACTCAGGGCGGCTCACAATACATTTTAAAAAATCATTATAAAAAACATTTAAAAATTAAAAACATTAAAAACATTAAAAACTCATTCATGGCCGGATCATGCTAGATCACAAGAACGAGATCAGCGGCCCCAGGCCTGCCAGAAAAGCCAGGTCTTCACTGCTTTTCGGAAAGCCAATAGGGTGGGGATGGTCTGGATCTCAGGAGTTAACTGGTTCCAGAGAGCTGGGGCAGCCATCGAGAAGGCCCTCCCCTGCAGGCCCGCCAGCCAGCATTGTTTAGCTGACGGGACCCGGAGGAGACCAACTCTGTGGGATCTTACCTGTTGCTGGGAGCTATGCGGCAGAAGGCAATCTCAAAGATAATGTGACCCTGAGCCATGTAGGGCTTTAAAAGTAATTGTTCTGTCCCCATCCCCCCCCCCACACACACACCAACAGACGTTCAGGAGTTAAAGACCAAACCAGCCGGCAAAATCCTTTTCCTTATGATAACGGAACTTGGCAACAACCTAGGGCTGCCTGTCAAGAGTTTATTATTTACAAAGAGAAGAGATAACTTCTCCCCACTACTGATACATCAAAGGAAAGCAGCTCAATAATTACAATCAAGTCCAGAGATAATCCAGTCTTAAAGCAAAAGTCCGGCAATGCAGAATGGCGTGGAAGCTTTCAGCTTTGTTCGTCACAAGGTTTGACTGGCCACCACGCTCCCTTTTATATCCTGTGGGGTGTGGTCCAGTGACTCAGCCTAATCTCGGGCACGCCCTTCTGTTGCGCGCTTATCTCTGCGATGCTGGCGTGGGTCCAGCCAAGACTCATTACCCTCATCACTGTCCATCTGTGGCTGCGTGGACGTGCTTGGCCCTGGTCCTATCTCTTGCCCTTCGGCGGACACCGAAGGCATTGCCAGAGAGGAGGGTCCTGGAGAGGGAGGCCTTGCCAGCTCCTCCCCTTCACTCTCGGAGTCCTTTCCTGATGATGACACAGGCTCCGGTAATGGAGCCACAACAGTAATAACCAACACCTTGAATTGTGACCGGAGACCAATAGGGAGCCAGTGCAGCTCACGGAGAATTGGTGTATTGTGGGTGTACCTAGGTGCACCCATGACAGCTTGTGCGGCTGCGTTCTGGACCAACTGTAGTCTCCGAACACTTTTCAAGCTCCATGTAGCTCCATGTAGAGCGTGTTGCAATAATCTAACCGTGAGGTGACAAGGGCATGAGTGACTGTGAGGAGAGCCTCCTGATCCAAGTAGGGTCACAATTGGTGCACCAAGTGAACCTGTTCAAAGGTCCCCCTAGCCACAGCTGTCAGATGTTGCTCTAATCTTAGCTGTGAGTCTAGGAGCATTCTGAGGGGGACAATTTCTCCCCCCCCCCGAACCAAGGGCTTATTATCAGGCAATGTCTTATTTTGGGGGAAACTGGGTACATTTTTGACAATTTATCAGGTATTAGATATCAACAATGCATAATTTTGTAAAAATGTTCTTTTAAATTATAGTTCAGTGTAAATTTTAGATGAATTTGTCCACACATTTTCCCATTTTCCCAAGCACCATATTATAGCCAAAGTTTTTTGCCTATTGAATCATACAGTGTTTCACATATTTATAAATCTTGGCAATAATATGTTCTTTAGCACACAATAAAATTTCAAATTCACAGTTTACAGATTTAAACTCATACCTTTTTTGTTTAGATTTCTTTCAGTTGTAAATATATAAGCCATTGACACATACCTCCTTCTGATTCCAACTCTTCTTTTGGCTTGAGTTTAGGTTGAGATTGTGGCATGTAGACACACTTTTAAAAAATCTATATAATTTAACTCTTCATTGGAACATTAGCAAAAGCATTTGTTTTATTTGTTTGCCAAAATATATATGCAAAATATATTTCCAGTCTACATATTTTACTGTACATTTATATATATTATCTATTTACAAATGACAGGTTTTACACATTGGCTATTTTTGCCTAACTCTCTCATTAAGGGAGGGAATCTTGCCATAGATCACATTTTCCCAGCATGAAAACTGCCTCACTACCACATGTGACAGAGTATTAGCCTGATAATTTTGCTCTTCTCATGAAGAATTAGGTGTAAGTATGTGGGGGTTTTGCCATTAATGTTTTAACCTCACACTGAGAACCGGTGACAGAATTAGATACTATCAGGGTGATCAATTGTATTATAATCCAATTTCCTATTGACTGCATTTCTTTCTTTTTCCTGCTTTGTTGCTTGGAATAATTGAATCTCCTGCTCTGACAGATCATGTTAGTTTAGGGGCTAATTTATTGTCCTCTTTCTTGGCACTCAATTCTGGCCACTGTTACATCCATTTGGGAAACAGCCAGCCGTTTGCTGTATGGGTTGTTATTTTTTCAAGATTGACCTTGAGGTCTGCATATCAAACACAGCCTCATACATCATCTTGTGGCTTCCATTATTACTCTTTCAATGTTGGATGGATTTTTAAAACTATTTGATTTTTGTTTTGGCTCTATTGCTAATCCTAAATAATGTCTGTTTTTAGGATCAGAAGAAATGCTAATGGCTCTGTTACAAAATAATATTTAGAATGAGTTTAAAAAATCTTGTTCCCACTTCCTTTCTTAGTCTTATTGCTTGATCTTTTCTTGGTGCCTCTCAGTAAACTGGATGCTTAGTTGGCTATGTGAGCAGATGCTTAATTCCTCTACACACACACGGACACACACAATGTTTCAGGGTTAGATAAGGACACACAGATTTTTCAAGCACCTGGTGATTTTCTTTAGAGGATTTTGTTAAGGATTAGTGTGTTAGAGTGAACTGCGTAGAATAATTCTTGCATCAAGCTTTACTTTAGGTACAAAATCACCAGGCATTGTAAACTAACTTCTTTGTGTTGTTCAATAAATAAACTTACTTACTGGTGGCTGGTGGCTGCTAAATAGTGATATAATCTGCTCAATAAGGGGCCGAAAGAAACTGGCAGTTTAAATGAAGACAGTGGGAAATAAGTGATTGTTTTGTAGAGCTGACAAATAACAGTTTTGACGAACAGCATTTTGTTGTTTATGGATACTGAGTCAGCTCTAAAGGCAATCACTAGGAGGGCTGAGTGTAAGGCTTCCCTATTCAGTCTGTTACTGAGTAATAAATCAATCAATGTTGTATATACTACATCATTGTATGGACGAATAATTTCTCCAGTGATTATTCTTGGAACTTCCAATGGTTCAGGTCAGTGCATAGTGTTGTTTCTTTCCATCTTGGATCTACCACTACAGCATGCTACTCTATTTTCCAGAGCTACTACTGTATTGAGATTACTAAACCAGTGTTCGTGAGATTACTAATAATATAGTACAAGTACTTCACTGGTGTTACTGTCAGGCTTGTCCCAGCTTGAGCATTTAGGAAAGAAAGACTCTTGACTACATTTGTAATAAAAGATATACTAGTCAAGTGGTTACAACATAAGCAAAGCTGGAACTGAATATTTCTGCATAAAGCCTGCTCTTTTCCTCTTCTCCCTTGCCCTCCCCCTTGACCACTGCACGGTGTCCAATAATATTCAAATTTGTTGTTTTGGCAACAGTGTTGATTTCAGATTTGGTGCCTCTTTGGTTGGCTTTTGCATTCCATTCTCATGCTCATGTCCTTGGATCTGCTGTTCTGTTCCAGATTGGCATCTCTAGTTCTTGTTATCGTATCAATCCCCTTTACATTCCCATTCTCCCCTTTCCCATGTTTTATGCCAGGATGCTAACAAAGTGAAGTAGCCTGAAGTGTTTATGATAGCAGACCTGACAGCTACAGTCAGCCAGGAGCTGCTGCTTCCCTGGCTTTCTTTGTGACCCCTTCCAGTTTTCTTGCCTGATCAAAATAATCAGAGCCTGGCTTACTTGTACTTACGTTTACACAGGGTGGATGTATCTTGTCATCAATATGCTATGGTAGTCACAAAGGGAATTGGGCGAACTGTGGACCTGCTGCATGATAGAAGTAAAGGCTGAGCTTAGAGTTGAAAGGAAGAACACAGATAATTTGCTTCCAAGACTTTCTGTTTGCTTTGCCTTGAGAGGAAACATTGAAGCCTGGCTTGGAAACAGAGATGCTTGAGGAGTTTGATCTTTGTGAGTTCCAATAGAAACTGCCCCTTACAGGCTATTTTACAGGCCCATTGGAATGTCGCTTTCTTTCTGATTCTGCTCTTCAAGCGTTGCTGCTCAGTGCTTGGCTCAGAAATCCATATCAATTTATTTTTTAAAAAACTCTTGGCAGTTGAATTTGGGAATAGAATTGACCTCTGTCCTCTGGAATCAAGTGGAGTAAATTCATTCTAAAAAAAAAAAAAAGTGAACTCAAGCAAAAATATCCTAGATTGGAAATGAATTCATGCATTTCTACTGATGGCGTGTTAGTTGCTATTCTCATAATGAGTGAAATATGTATTTTAAGGTCTCACATATATCAGTGTCCATTTATTTTCTTTGATGTTTCATCGTTATGGAAACAGCACTAGGAAAGAACTACAGGGTCAACTAGTGGTGACATCTGCATCTCCAGAAAAAATGTTTCAAATGAGTTTCTTTCTAGTTTTCATACTTCTTAATGGAACTTTTAAAACTTCTCCAGTCCTACCTGCTGAATTTCTCTGCCTTCTGTTCTACTCCCATTGTGAAATGTTTACTGTCTAAGATGTAAGGGCACAGAAATCATTTACCCCATAGTGCTGTATGTTTGCTGCATACAGACGAAACAAAAGAAACCAGTGCACAGGTGCAAAGAATTTGGGGTTTTTTTTTTGTTTTTTTTTTAGTAACTCCATGTCTCCCTCTTGCATGCTTTTACTTGAGATTCAACTAAGTGGCCAATAATATATTTTGGAATTTTCACAGTGCAGTATAAAATTATTTCTTCTCAGCTAGTATTTGGTGCTGCGAACATAGTAAAGAATTTTAAAATCTGGACTGCCAGAGTAAAATGAATGCAGCATCCTATACCCTTCAGAAGTTTAGCAAAGCATTTGCTTTCTTGTGTATTTTATGTCTTGGCACTTTTGGTATCCCCAGCCTAAGGAATAGAGAGTTGGTAATAATTGTTGATAGATTTATTCTTTATTAATTTGTAAAAACCTTCTAAGCCCGTGATGGCAAACCTATGGCACGCGTGCCAAGGTGGCACACGGAGCCATATCAGTGGGCATGCCAGCTCAGCTCTGGGGCGCATGTACGTGCCAGCCAGCTGATTTTCGGGCCTTCTGGGCCCACCAGAAGTAGGGAAACAGGCTGTTTCCTGCCTCTGGAAGGCCTGGGGGCGGAGTGGGGAAGGCCCGTTTTTCTTTCTTACCTGGCTCCAGATCCTCTCTGTGTATCTGGGAAGGGCGAAAACAGCCTTTCCCACTCCCTTGGAGGCCCTACGGAGGCTGAAAAGGCCCATTTCCTGACTCCCAGTGGGACAGGAAGTGACTTTTTTCCTGTCCCCAGCCTCCAGAGACTCCTAGAGAGGCTCCTAGAGACTCCTAGAGAGGTTCTGGAGGCTGGGGACAGCAAAAAAGTCACTTCCTGTCCCACCGAGAGTTGGGAAGTGGGCCCTTTCAGCCTCCGTAGGGTCTCCAAGGGAGGGGGAAAGGCTGTTTTCGCCCTTCCCAGATACATAGAGAGGATCTGGAGCCAGGTAAGAAAGAAAAACGGGCCTACCAGGCCATCATGTGCCAGGAGCGGGGGGGAGGGGGTTGCGCACGCATGCGTGTGGGCACGTGCACACGCGACCCTCCCCCGCCCCCCTCTCCTGGCATGCGATGGCAAAAAGGTTAGCCATCACTGTTCTAAGCCAATGGAAATTGTGTGATAACAATTTCAGTAAATTAATCGAGTGGAGATTTAATTCCCTTTTTCTGTCTTGAAGGTCCTACCAATCAGATTTCATTAGGAATTTATGTATTGGTTTTATAAAACTGGAGGATCAAAATCTTTCTATCTACATAAGTGTGTCCTCTGTCTCCTCAAAACCTGGTTTTGAAAGTCCACTAGAAAAAAACTGCTGAAAAACAATTAAATAAACTTGACATATTCCTCATGTTTCATTAAAAACATGTATTCACAATTATATTTTATAAACTGCAGTAACATCTCAGAGCTGAAGAAATAGTTGAATATAATGGTAAATCATATGTGCTGAGTATTTGGTGTTTATTATTCATGATACAACTAGTCATCTGTTATCATCTGCTATCTGATCTATTGTTTAGTTCTTTTATTAGGAGAAGTAGTTAAATTAACTGACATCCAATAAACTAACTAGAATCCAAAAACAGATTATGTTTTTTTGTTTTGGGTTGTAAGGAGTGGGACAAACCAGGAATTTTTGGTTTCTGGTTAGTTTCTAGTTAGTTTACCGGTATTTCTCTTGGGTAATAGTGAAAAGGGTGATGTTGGTATGCTCAATAATTCTGGTTTATTTTTATATCCATAATAGACCCTACATACCCCACATGGTATAGGACCCCCTCCTATACCAAGCTCTAAATCTGTAAACAGAATGAAGGGATATCTGAAATTTAAGGGCTAAGTCAGCAGCAAGCAATGGAGCAGGCAAATTGT
This sequence comes from Pantherophis guttatus, assembly GCF_059756535.1. Classification (NCBI taxonomy): domain Eukaryota; kingdom Metazoa; phylum Chordata; class Lepidosauria; order Squamata; family Colubridae; genus Pantherophis; species Pantherophis guttatus. The sequence continues at coordinate 106,076,252 of NC_142065.1, read as the reverse complement.
GCCAGGAATTATTTTATGTACTTATTTGTTTCTATTTTCTATTTTAATTTCCTATTCTTATTTATACCAAAGCGAGGCAATGATAAATCTGTAGTTTCAAGGTTTTATTTAAAAAAAAAAATACAACAAATTATGTAGCACATGAAAGGACACTTGCAGTTTCATAGATTGCATAGATTTTAATTTTAAAATATGAGATTAACAATTAGAGCAAAAGACATTTGCTATTTGCTTTTATCAGCTTCAAGAATCCTGGAATTTCCTGCTTTCTATCCAGAGAAGGACTCTAGAACCTGCCAGGTGACAATTCAAAGCTGGAGAGCTCAATGCAGAGCTGTCCTGGGAGTTCATAAATTGTGGAGCCTGGATTAGGAAGGGATCAATTATTTTAATAGTGTAAATTATTAAAAGACAATAAAAGCAAAAGTAGGTTTCTCTTGCAATACCTACTTTTTACATTTTATGGTTAATAACTACCATGTTTATTAATACTAGAGTTAGCTTTATAATAATAGAAACTGTTGCTTATTGCTCTTCAAAAACCATAGTTCAAGGAATTATTTGAAGATGGTTATATAGTCACTGAGCAGATGGCTTTAATTACATCCACCAAAGAGCTGCTGCTTATCATCATCTTTGTGGGCTTCATAGCCAGGCCTTCACCAGGTCAGAGTGCTTCTGGGCTGTCCTCCTTAGTAATACATTATATAAGACTTTGACAAGACTAAGAGAGTGAACGGACAGCTTTCCCACCCCTTTTCTTAGTATAAAGTAAAGCAATATTGTTTCAGCAGCACAAGTTGTTGTTCCTGTATTTTTTATTTTTATTTTCTGGCAACAGAACCTCTTTTCTTTACCAGATAGATATTAACATGCTGGACAGAATTCAGAGAAAAGCCACAAAAATGACAAAGAGCTGGAGAGAGTAACTTCACAGAAACCTCTGTGCCAAGCCAAAACTGTATAGTTTCAGGATGATGAAGAGAAAGGGGCACAGGAACAGGCTGTATGTTTCCAAATGGATTTGAATATGAATCAGAGAAGGGGGCCTTGTTAGGGAAGTTGCAAAGTGGAATTGTTTCCTTGTGGGAGAGATTATGAGAGCCTGGAGAAGCCTGAGGCTGAAGCGGGGCAAGCAAACATTCTTTTGCATTATAGGGAACATTGGGGCACAACAGGCTGTGCTCCTGGGTAAATAATCATGCATCTGTACAATTCAAAGGCTGATATTCCTCCCCCTAAAAATGTGCTTTGATCCAAATCAAAAAATTGATGCTCAGGTGTGTATAGTTTTGTTTTCTAAATTATATGTATCATTTCAAAATAATTTATTTTGATTTGGTAAGCATGATTATTACATCTGATTATGCCAACATATTCTGCAAATATTGCAGTGTTTAAGGTGTGGTACTTCTGTGTTGGAATCACCGTATATTCTTGGCTTAAAATAAAATCAATCCACATTTTCCAAAAGTATTCAGAGAAATCATGTAGATCAGATGTTGTAAGTTTGATAAGTAAAATTCTTTAGCACAATACAAGGTTACTGCTGTTTAAAATAACTATGCATCAAAATGTGCTGTTAGAAAATAAAATTAAAGTTAACAAGACATGGTCGGTTTGCTAATTTCCAAAGTGCCAATGAAAGATTAGCATTTTTCTGATACATTGTTTTGTGCTTCTGAGTGACATACTAAGAGTTTTCAGTCCCAAAAATAGCTGGACTGAATTAAAACTTATTTAATTTTAATGTTTCTATGTACTTGATGTCCCTTTTCAGTTACATTAAACATTACATTATGGCATCAAATTTTACATAAGCTCCGGAGACTTGCACAATGTTTATGCTTCAGGTTCTCTTCTTTTATGCCAGCCTGAAAACTCTTTGTAGAGCTAAAACCATTTTTTTTTCTCACATCCTATTATAATTGACATCTTAATTTTGTGTATTATTTTTGTTACCAAGAGCACAGAAGTCTTGTATGACCTTGCAATAAGGTTTTTTTTTTGGGGGGGGGGGGTACATGTTTCCCTATTATTCAGAGAAAGTAGACAGTTTGTTTTTCACCCAAGTTTCTGGTTTTGAAGGGCTTTTCAATGTTATTATTATTTTTTTTGTTTAGCACATAAACAGATCATGGAGCCCTGAACTCAGTGTGATTTTAGGACAATAGCCCTACTGGCTGACACAGAGTCTGACTGAGTCTTGGAATGCTCAGTTTGGGTACTCAAGTCTTCCAGTGCTCCCTGCCTGGTAAATCTTTGCCAGCACAAATTTGTGCTTCCATTATGTTGCTATTTAGATGCTTTCACATGCTAAATATCCTTGTTTCCCCTCTCTGTGGTATGTTTTCAGATGAATCACAAGGAAGTAGACAATTGTGGTATCTTGCTCACATTCCATTACCCTTTTTTATTTCTTTTCTCACTTCGCTTTCTAATTTCCCATGTTTCTTTTTTCATCTTTTTGCAGAATGCTGAAGGACCAGCATGCAACTATCTCTAGTATATCCATTTCCTCCTTTCTTTTATTTTTTTGGCAAACACTTAAGTCACCTTGCAAATAAACTTTTATTTATTTTATTAATAAAGTTCATTTTTCAAGAGAAGTTCTTAACCTTATTCCTGCCACTCCCATGTACTTTATGATAACATGCTATTACGTATATCAAAATGTCTAAAAATGTGTGCTGTGCATCTATGGAGTTTGATAAACATGCTGATTTCTATTTTCATCAAAATATAGCTAGGGCTGCAATGCAAAGTCATGTTCCGAATCCTCCAGTTGCTGTTTACTTGGAGAGCTTATTCTTACAAATGTGGAAAAGTAACCTTAGTTATCAGAAGAGACCTGTGCTTTGCAAATGAAGTGTGGAATAAAAAATGTGCTAAATAAATAGGCTGTTTGGATGGTTATGGTGTGGCAGTACAGCAGTGTCTTCGAGAAGTAAACAGCCATGTTCAGAACACATCCTTGGAGTCTGTGTAATTTCTTAACAGAGCTGGAAAAAGCAGAGAAACCATAGGAAAAAAATTATTAACGAGGGGCCCAAGATGCAGATTCTAAAATATTTTTGTCTACCTGACTGAAGAAATCTATATAGATAGAAAAGGGGAGGAGAAGGTGGACTCAACAGGGTAATTTATGGTATTTGATCAACATAAGACTAGAATATGAATCCCAAAAGTCATCACAAAATACTGTGATTGTCTTAATTTTGGGAGCTGCTTTGATACAGAATTGCAATTGCATAACTACTTCCTCTTTTGTTCTTAAATCCCCAGAACATTTTTGAATATCCACTGCCTTGAAACTGGCTTCTGGGAGGATGGGAGCTGCGTTCCTGTGGTTTGTAAACCACCCCCACCAGTCTTTGAAGGAATGTACAACTGCACCAATGGCTTTGAGCTTGACAGTCAGTGTATTCTTAGCTGTGGTCCACAGAGTAAGACGGTAAAGACAACTTTATGGTCAGTTCGCAAATAGGCCAGGTTTCCATTGGGTTTGAGGCTGAATCTTGACCCATATGGCAGCCCCAGCTTCAGTTTTATCAAATGTTGATTGCCATATTTTGCTCTACTTGCTGGCATTTCTTGAATTTGGTTTTATTGTGCAATAAAAAGAGAATGAGCAACTGGGCATGTCCAGCAGAATTTCCTGCTCTTTCCATGAATTCCTTATAAAAAATCATGCCATTGTATTACTCATTAATGAATCTAAAATACCAGTAGTGCTTGCTTATTGACTGCCATTCAAATTTATGACATTGACCTGGGCCTGGCACTTTTTCTTTGTCCCACCCCACTTATAGATCAGAGAGATTGAAAGGAAGGAAGGAATCACAAGCACATAAGTAAACAGGCACATAATGGAGAATACACATCAAAAGGTGACCTTGGGGCTGGGATCTGCAAATGTGCTATTCAGACAGCCCAGTATATTCCCCATTGTGTGCCTATGGTGGAGTGCAGTACTGCAGGCTACTTCTGCTGCCTGCCGGCTGCCTGCAATTTGGCAGTTCAAATCTCACCAGGCTCAAGGTTGACTCAGCCTTCCATCCTTCCGAGGTGGGTAAAATGAGGACCCAGATTGTTGGGGGCAATAGGCTGACTCTGTAAACCACTTAGAAAGGGCTGTAAAGCACTGTGAAGCAGTATATAAGTCTAAGTGCTATTGCTACTGCTACTGCTACTGCTACTTGTTCTGTAACCCCTCCAATCGCACTACTCTATCGGGTGTGTGTATGTGTGTGTATGCAAAAATCCCAAACAGTTCAGACACAGGAAAGATTGCCTACAAAGATCACTTGAGGTTTTTTTCTCCCCGCCTTCCCAAAGTGGAAAGATTGTAGAGGAAGGGATTACAAGAAAGCATGCAGGCATACAGTGGAGACTACACTGAACTATCTGCCAAGTATATTTATGGCTGCCAGTGCCAGTGCATTACTTTTGATGTATATACCCCATTGTGTGCCTGCTTAATCTCTTGTAATCTTTTCTTCTATAATGAATGTAAACACATTAATTCCCTTCTTGCTAATTATTGCAAAGAGTGGGGGAGGGGACAAAAGTTGCAGTCACATGGTTTTCCACTTAGTAACCATTTCACTTAGTGATGGAGCCAGTTCCAATTTGTGATCACTAAACAAAAGACTGCCTACATTTATTTTTCTTGATTTTGAATTCATAGTAAATGTTAAATCTCCATGGATTACATCAGTATGTGTGTTGGAAGACTGAAGAATACCTAACACTTTTTCAAAAATCTTACATTCAATATTTGAGGGACTTCCAGTAAACACCATGGTGCACTGATCTCCCTAAACGGAGGGACAACATTATGGCTGAAATCAGCATCTGAACACTGGTCCAGACTGCCAAACTCTCTCGTGAAAAAGGAGAGATCACAAAATTACTTAAATGTACTCTGGATACTGTTTTTTTGTGAGCAGAAGAAAGGAACCAACTTTTTTGCAATTGGCTTGAGATCAGTGGGAATCACAGGATTCCATCGAAGTTATAACCATTAATGTAGCCTGTATGGACTATATGGACTGTATGGACATTGACTATAATGAATATGGTAACAAAGAGGTACTTTAAATTCTGTACAGTTCATGAATTAATATGGTTCTTTTATGTTTCAGCTTTCCATTCTTTGCACTAAAAATGGCTTGTGGACAGAGGAATTTAAATTATGTGAAGAACTGCAGGGAGATTGTGCACCCCCACAGGAGCTTAATTCAGTGGAATACAAGTGTCAGCAAGGTTATGGAATTGGTAAGGTAAACAGTTTCTGATCATCCCATTCACCTAAACTCTCCTATTAAGTTGTTTGCAGATCTGTGGAACAGGCTAGATTTAAGGCTTCATTTTTTAATTTTTTTAAAATTAAAGGTATATACTGTTTATATTTTATGTCACTGTGAGATAAATTAAATAAATATTTGTAGCATATCTCAATTTTCTTTCTATTTGAGCTTTCTATTGCTGTTTTAAAATCATATATTCTGCTTAGACATTTATATTTGCAAAACATGAATGTTTAATATGAGTGAGGCTTTAACACAAACAGAGCAGAGCAATCCTAATAGAAACAAGAAAAGTATTTATGATTTTTCTTTTTCCAGTGTAACATTCAGGTATTCACAAGTAGGTCCCAAAGACAAACAACAAAAACATATTTCTCTCTTTGATTCATATTAAATATTTACCCTGGAAGCCAGAAAGAATGGAAGGTGGTGTTGATAGAAAAAGAATTGGTGTAATTCTCAAAAGGAAAAATGAAATAATATGCAAAGGGATACACAGCCTAATCCTTACTCATGTCTCCCAACTGTAAACTGTATTCTTAATTCAAATAGCATTAAACCTCTGAATTTTCCTTCACTGAGATTAAGCTGATGAAAAAACATCTTCCTATCCCTGAAGAGGCTTTTCCAGGAGATTAGTACATGCAGAAGCGTCTTAGATATAAAAGAAGAATTCATTATTCATAAAGGCTGGAAAGATTAATAGCTTGCTGTGATTTGTTAAGTTATCAGAAAGTGACTTTGGGAAAGAACACTATATCAAGCATAAAAAACGATGAATCTCTATTTAGTTTACAAAAAGAAGAAAGAAAAATAAAAACTAAGGAGGAAAAATTAGAAGGAAATTCTGTTTTTATCATTAAGTCTTGATCCAATAGAATATTGATCAGTTTTGCCATTATGTCAATAAAGATATAGTTAATGGAATCAGAAAAAAAAGAGTAACCAAGATAATAAAATCAATAGCCAATCCTTTTTCATATCTAGAGTATGCTGTAAGCATGTAAAGAAACTTCTGTTGAGTTAATATTATCTTAAGATCATAATGAACTTAACATTGATTAACTGACTTCTGGGTAATGCCATCTAATGATTATGTGTTGATATTTTTCTAGCCATGCTTCTAGATTTTTCAAACAGCTGAAATTGAAGTTGACAAAGAATGAATAGCTGCAATAAATAGCTTTGAAACCTATACTCTGTGATATTTAATAGTCTTTAAGACCATTAACCATGGATTTTTAATGTAGGCTAATTTTATTCTTTGCATATAACTGATATATATCCAATACTCTTGGTTGCCTGTTAAAAATATTGTAGAATTTGAATACTCTAAAATGCTTCTCCATATTGATAATAAATCAGGAGTTGTACATGAAGCTAATGTATCTGGATCAAACCGTGAAATAAAAAAAACCTTTTAATTGAACATACTGTCATTGCACAGTTTTAATTGAAGGGTCCTTGGTGCTCTCTGAGTTTGCTTGCTTTCTTGCAAAACTTTCATTACTCAAACTAGGTAACATCGACAGTGCTACAATAATCACAGATGGAACAATAACAGATAGAAATCTTTTATTTCCTATCTGTTCTCATCGAAATAAGATCAGCTTTTTGTTTCTGGGCCATGATCTCCCATGTTTGCTTTGCAGCCTTTCATGCTGAAGTTACAGTTAGAGGAACCAGGTCCTTTGCACCCAGAGAGTCTTGATCTTGACCACTTACATCCCAAAGAAATGAAGGTCCTCTGAGTACATAGATTAATCTTCATTTTGCCAAATAATTTTTATTAAGCGTTATACGTGAAAAGGGTAGAAGTCAATAAAAACTACCAAAACTACAAGCAGAAAACTGCAAAAAGGGCGAGGGGGGGAGCAAGGTAGTAAAAAAGCAGAAAGAAAAAAAATTAACTTCACAGCCAGTAAAAACAATTTTAACAGCTTATCACTGTCTCTACAAAAAAAAAAAAAGAATAAAGCAAACTCTCTTCTCCTCATAGCTCATCTCGTAACTGAGGTAAAATCAAAATGCTACGTCCACCAAAATTTTGTCAGCAAAAGTCCAGAAATGGCAACATGTAACTATTTTTTCTTTTAATCTCAGTCCAACATGCCAATCTTATAAATCTTCCCTGATTTTTTAAAAGTATTCTTTAAACCCCTTCAAAAACAAAAGTCACAGAGGTAATTTGCTGCTTTATCAGTATTTCAAACAATACTCTTCCATTTTGACTTCCAAAGTATGCTGCCTGTTCACTGGGGGCTTCCAAAGGCTTATAAAGTCTTTTGGGGCTTCTGGAGCCAAAATTATTTGGGGTTTCCAAAGAACAGAGCATGTTCACACACAGAATTATATAGGATGGGTGGTGGTGGTGAGGAGATAATATTGTGCATGTGCAACTTTTGCAATGCAGCACATTTTGTATATTTTTTTTGCTTAGACATTTACTTCTTCCAGATTGTCAAATGTAAAAATTGTAGGAGGCAAAAACAAAACAAAACAAACAAACAAAAAAAACAAAACAGGGAGCAATGTGGCAGGGGACAACTTTAGTTACAGTTATAACTGCTGTGGAGAGATGTGTAGAGGGGGGAAAATAGCATCCTAAATCTTGGAATATACATAAATCCCAACCAAACAATCTAGACTTTCTCTCTCTTCTTCTTGCTTTTTCTAAATAAAAGATTCAAACAATTGTTGATGAATGAAGTTTTGTAAGTACCAGAGCAGTAATATAGTACTTATGTACTCAAATTGGAGATCACGCAAATCCTTATGGAAGCCCATGGCATTTACACATTTCTCAATGGAAATTATAATCTGCTACTTCTCTTTCTTTCTCTCTTCTTTTTCTGTGCCAGGAGCTTCATGCACACCTTCCTGTTTGTTTCTACCTAGAGATCCTGTGACATTGCCTGAAAATGTCACTGCTGATACCATGGACCACAGACTGAATCCTATTAAAGTCCAGGTAAAAAGAAGGGGAAGTGCTGCAACTTTGAAAGTGGAATATATTAGCTTTTAGTCTACTCACCTAGAACTGTGGAAATTGCTGACCTAAGGTTACAGTTTCTTCAGTGATCTGATGTACCTTTCCATCTTATAGTCCAGTTTCAGTAGGAAAGCTATGAGCGTGATGAGCAAGTATTGCTTAGCGCATTGTAAGCTGCCCTGAGTCTCCGGAGAAGGGCGGCATATAAATCAAATTAAAAAAAAAAAAAAAAGTATGACTAGGAGCAAAAAAACCACACAGAAATGGAAGTTGATTTTGAAAAGAGTTTAAAGAGTTACGATGTGCAAAACTTATCTTCCTCCTTCCTCTGGCTGCAGCTTGGATTTCTAATTAAAGGGGCAAGCCATCCTTACTTAGAAGTTTAATATATTTCTTCTCACTACTCTCCTTTTTTTGGGTTCTAACATTTGAATATTTTTGAAAAGGAGATTTCATTATCACAATCAACGTGAACTGGAAAACTAATCCAGTTTCTAATCCAAACTAATCCAAACTAAAAAAACTGGAAATTTTTATCTAGGGAGAATGTAAATTATTGTTTCCCTTTTTAAGAAGTCCAATTTAGGCCTTGTGTTTGAAAATGACATAGCTGTAGCTGCAGAGGGTAGATTTGGCCATAAAGTATAAGTAACAACCAGTAACGTTGTTGTCACCTCATGGTCATATGGGCAGCAAACAAATTTAATAAATAAATAAAATAAATATCCTGTTATTTTGTTTTTGACTTGCAAGAGTAATGGCATGTCAACAAACTAAGACCTATGCCATATAGATCAGGACCTCTGTTGTAACAACTCTAGTGACAGAATTTTGTAACAGAATCTGAATGTGACAATGTCGTCATGGGGAAGTCAAAATGTTACAGCCTCCCCTGTGAGGGAGTTCGGCAGTTTCTAAATGTGATAAATAAGTGTAGTAAATAGAATGCTAACTTTTCTGGCAATATAGTTCTTTGAAACCATTGCTTTTTATAACCCATGATGGTTAATATGGAACACGTATCCAACAAGACTAGCAGTGGGAAAAGGCAACAATAAAGTATTAATGGCTGGAAACAATTGGAATATAGTTTTAAGAACTTAATCATGATTTTTAAATAAGGAATGTAGACATATCAAACACTTTTCATGCTTGGTTGATGCTTGGGAAGGTAGTCTGGTTGAGTATTTGCCTGGCATTCTTTCCAGCTCTTTCTGGGAAGAAGAAATGCATAGGTACAGAGGGGAAAAAAAGAGGAAAAAATGGTCTGGAAACATCTGTGGATTATCTGTCTGCATTCTAAGTTATCATGATACACCCTGGTTTTGTTATCCTGAATCTCTGACTCTGATGTTTAGCTTTTTTCTAGTTGTATTCTTATCCCTCTCAGTGGAATGGCTAAAATACCTCAGATGTTATCATTCTGTTGCTTCATCTAACTTGAGTTTGCCTGAAAATGAAATCGAAGAATATGGCTGGCATTTAAAAACATTTAAAATAAAATCAAATTGAGTTGTTATGGAGCTGAATTACCACCCAAGATTATCTTTCTCCTCATGGGAATTTTCAGGATTAGCAAAGATTCATTCCTTTAGACACTGTTGTGTGTTATATTATATAAACTCTGTAATTGTGCTGCCGTTTATGTTCAAACAGGGAAAGAAGGTATCTATGCCCTTTAAGGTCTGTAATTCTGAAGTGGAATGCTCTTGATTTGATTTTCTCCTATTGTTGGTTTTTTTGTGAAATGTTTTCCCTTCCAGCTGAAAACCCCTTGCTACATAAAAGTGTTCTCCTGGGAATAGGGAAACAGAAAAGAGAGTAATATAGGGAGGAGGTTTTGTTATTGTGAAACTAAATTATCCCCATTGCCAGGAGCTGTCACTAAACATAATTCTTTTTGTTCATTTCTTGATCCTTCTGTATATTTTCAAATCACTTTTCTTCCTCGACTTGATGGTCGAGTGGATGTTCTGTGAACTTTAATGGCATTGTTGAATCATTGTCTCCAAGAGGTATCTGCCATACAGATCAGGGTGAAGTAAGAAGAACAATGAAGTGGATTAGGGACCTGGGCTAGATTGATTGAGCTCAAGCAGACTGAAATCTGCCAACTGGAGTCATCAACTATAAACGCAGCAATCTAAATGTATTTATACTTTATTCAAAGAAACAAAAATAGTTATGTATGTGAGCCTACTTTTGTTCACTTCATTATATGGAAACAAGCTGGGTCATTTCAAGGGAACCCTAAAATAAGTTGAATACAGTGAGTACAGGGTGCTTCAGAAATGTATGTGACAAAACAAGAAAAGATAATAGTGAAGAATGAATTAGTGTTGAGTGAAGGAGGATGAAATACAGAAGGGTATACAGATTGAAGGAAGCATGTTGAGAGGGATTGTTCATATAGAGCAAATGAATAGGGATTAAATTGTGGAGATGGGGAAGACTGAAAAAGTTGTGGTTGGAAAGAGTTCATGAGATCCTCAAAAACAGAGAATTGATAATTCCAAAGAAGAAAAGACAATATATAAAAAAGGTAAATGGAGATGGTAAAAGCAAGGATGCTTAAAAAGCAAGGATGCTTTTTAAGTATAGAAAAATATGGAAAGATATAGTGACTAGTGTAAACTAGTTTTAGCTATGCTTCTTTTTCTTGTCTCAGGAATTTAACCTGCTTGGTTTAGAATTTCATTACATATTTTCCATTATATATAGAGTAACCTTGATATTATAGCAGTGATGTAAATTAATGTAAATGCTTCTACAATACTTATCAAAAAGTATAGGCATGTTTTGAGGTTAGCTAAGAACAATATTATTTTCCTTGTTTGTTTTGTGGGGATTGGTAGGTTAAAAATTCAAATATTTTTACTAACATCTTTCAAAGATAAGCCTGCAAATACTGTATAAGGTTTACAAATCAAGATTTTTTAGAAAAAGGATGATGCAAAACCTAAAATTATCTAGAATCAAAATTCTTTACCATATAGGAGATTGTGTGTAGAATTTGTAATTCCATTCTCACAAAGTCTTTAGCATTGCATAGAATGTAATAGATCTTTGGTGAAATAAGATATATATCATCAATAATTTTTTTGAAAAAAATTATAGATTGTTTGCTGTTATCCTCTGACTAATGCAAAACCCTTTTTATGTCTCTTCAGAGTATTGTGTGTACTGGAAGACTGGAATGGTATCCTAACCCAAAATCTATTCATTGTATTATTTCTTGTGAGGTAAGAAATATTCTGTCTGTCTGTCTGTTTCTCTCCCCACCCTCCCCTTCTGTCTCTCTCTTTCTCTATCATATGCCAAAGGGACATTTAGGGAAAAATCTTTGTGCTACTGTGTGCCCCCCCTCCCAATCTCTAATCATCTCTTTCAGATTTGATTTTATTTAGGTATTTTGTATATAATGTACTTTATCACACTCAGAAGGATCTTTAATTTGCTGGGTCCTTTTCACTGCAACTCAATTGTAAATTGGGATTATTGTCATCAGTTCCCAATTTTTGAGAATGTACCCTTTGAAATCAATGTACCCTGTAATCAATACACACATAGAGAGAAGATACACTTGTTATGTATAGTTCAATTTAAGCAGTTCAGGAATGATGCAGTCACTAGGAGGGACTTTTCCACTGTGAGGGATTCAATTAGTCTAGGGGCTTCAGAGAGGTGGGTCACCACCCATTTAGTATGACCAACTCCAAGCCCTCAGTGATATTCACCAGATTGGACTCAAGGTTCACAACTCAAAAGTGTTTAATCAAAACTTGATTAGCAGGCTTCTTAACAGTTTTTTTGAGACATCAGTTGTAACTTCCAAAGGGTGAGGTTTTTTTAAACTGACTTGATTAAAGTTGTCAACTGTCATTGGTAGCTTTATCCATTTTACTATTCAGGAGGGCCTTAGAGATTAAAGATTGTAGTGTAGAGCTCTTCAATATTCCTACAAATGTAGAACGAATGAATGAATGAATGAATGCCTCAAATGTTGATCTACCCACTTTGAAGGGAGAACTGTCAAAGCCACAAAATGGTTGTTGACTGGGTGGTACTTTTTACATCCCTGAGCTTGATCTAACCATGTAGCAGAAATGTCTTCTATAGTTTTCAGGGGTGAAATCCAGCAGATTCTAACAGGTTCTGGAGAACCGATAGCGGAAATTTTGAGTAGTTCGGAGAACCGGCTAATACCACTTCTGGTTGGCTCCAGAGTGGGGTGGGAATGGAGATTTTTCAGTATCCTTCCCCTGGAGTGGGGTGGGAATGGAGATTTTGCAATATCCTTCCCCTGCCACGCCCACCAAGCCACACCCACAGAACTGGTAGGGAAAAATTTTGAATTTCACCCCTGGTGGTTATGAAACAAATAATGCCTCTTTAGATTGAAAATCAATCAAATTTCTACTGTTCCTGTAATCCATATGGAATAAGAAATTGACTTACAACCACATTGAGCCTAAAATTTCTGTTACTAAGTATTTACTTGCCCCGTTTTATTACCTTTCTTGCCACAGTTGTTAAGGGAATTAACGCAACTGTTAAATCAGGAACACAGTTGTTAAGTGAATCTGGCTTCCCCATTGACTTTGCTTGTTGGAAAGTCACAAAACATGATCACATGACCCTGGGACACTGCAACCACCATAAATCAATTGTAAAGCATCTGAATTCTGATCACATGACCATGGGGATGTTGCAATGGTTGTAAAATGGTCATGAGTCACTTTTTTCAGTATTGGTGAACTTCGAATAGTCACTAAATGAACTGTTATAACTCGAGGACTACCTGTAGTTTATTCCCTGCTGCGGTGCTTTTTAATCTGCATAGAATTCTTAAATGTAAATGATCAAATATGTAATCTCACATTACAATTTGGTATAACCCATGCTATCAGGTCTGGAAATTCACCCTACTTTCATTTTGAAAATAGAATCAATCCATATTTACTTGGGTCAATTCTGAATCAAAGTCTAATGCTGATTTTAATTGTGGAATTAAAAAGCCTTCTTCCATGTTCTTTCATCATTTAGCATGTAAAGACTTCCTAGGACATGAGAGCATGAGAAGTGAAAGCAGTTAGCACCTTCTTATCACAAAGTGTGAGGATATACTATATGTGTATAATACTTGTTCCTAATTTCCCATCAATCTTGGGAAATATAGTTCTTTGAGAGAAACTATGGAAAGGATTAGTAATAGAGGTCTCCATATTTCATGAAACAACATCGAATTTTGAAAAATGCTTTGATAGTTAAATAGCTATAAATCGGATGCTGGTGTACAATGGAGACTTGCCCTTCATGTTGTGGTCCAGCAAGACCCTTTTCTTAGACTTAAAAATGGCAACTTTATGATGTCATTTGGATTAATTCTAACTCTAATTTCTTCTTTGTCTGATGCCAGAATAGCTAATCTTTGTTTTTCCCTTCTGGCCGTTTATCTTTCTTTCTGACTTTTTCTGATTCTCTGTGCCAAGAATTAAGTGTAATGAGGAGTGAAACATTTGTAAATTCACAAGGAGGGTGCAAAAGGGGGGAAGCATTTGGAAAGTTCATCAGCAATAATGATGGTAATGTAATAAACTTTGAATTACAGATGCTCCAGGTCACTTTAATCTTGTACTATCATGAGAAGAATAGATGGCATAGAAAGCTGTTTCATGCTTCTCTGTTTAAAACTGGCCTTTTTCAAAAAAACAGCCAAGTGCGCTTTCTATTCCTTTTCTTTTCCTTGCTGAAAGCAGAATTTCTACAAAGCCATCTTTTTTTTTTTCTAATTTAATACTTTGGAATGGATAGTTGTGTATGAAATATGAGTAAGAATTCAAATATATTTGTTAATTTAAAACTTGCTTCAGTCCTTGTGCTTTTCTTCCTTGTTGCTCTCTAAAAGAAATCCAGGAACTGCTCCTCTCCACCACCACCTCGAAGATTTTTGTCTATGGTTCCTTTTCACTTGTAAAATGTTTCTTGTAGGCAAATTATGAGTAACACAGTGGTTAGAATGCAGTATTGCAGGCTACTTCTGCTGACTGCCGGCAGTTCGGCAGTTCGAGTCTCACTGGCTTAAGGTTGACTCAGCCTTCCATCCTTCTGAGGTTGATAAAATGAGGACCCAGATTGTTGGGGGCAATATGCTGACTCTATAAACTGCTTAGAGAGCTGTAAAGCACTGTAAAGCGGTATATATCTAAGTGCTATTGCTATTGCTATCAGGAGCAAAATAGAGAACACTATCCCAAAAAGCAATGCCAGTTGGAATACTATCAGCCACCAATTCCTGTTCCACCCAAGTATTTTAAATCAACCCTAGAGTCATGTCACAGTAGGATTCAGAGAAGATATCAATACTTTGTGATGATACCTCAAGACATTACCAAATAGAGGGAGAAGCAGACCATGGTTCTAATACTTGTAGTTAGAATATAGAGGTTACAACTTGTACTGTTTGGCCACCAGGCATAGGAATTTTTAGAAGTATATGGAAATGCATCTTTTATAAACCTGGTGCAAATTAAATGAGGTAGAAAAATAGGTTTATAAAGTATCCAAAATAGGAGAACTCTTCTGTTTTTAAAATGATCTGTCTGTACGTGCTGTTTCAGTGTGTAGTGGTGAAGGAACACCAAGCCAATAGTAGCAAATGTGGGTTTGCTCCTTCAGATCCGCAAAACAATCAGTCAGTTAACTGCAGTAGAGAAGAAAACTGGTTTCCCTAAGAGTTTCATCCTTGTTACAAAATTTTCTTATTTACATGTATGTTTGCAGAAAGTATGGAGGATTTGAATATGAAACAAGCCCTGAATATGGAAGTTAACTGAGCATCCCCCCCAAAATAAAGGGAGGTTATACAAGGTCCTTTAGAAGCATTTATCTTATTAAAATAACTGATGACTTTAAATCACAGTTCAGGGATTTAGAATCACATGTCCAAAGATACAACAACTGAAGATATTAGCAGTAAAATTAGCCTCTTCCTTGACTGCCAAGTTTCAGAGTCTTCTCTAATTACTGTTGCCTTTGCCTTATGTGTCCAAACTGTCTTAGCTTCATTATGAGTGCTTCAAGATGTTTTATTTCATTTTCTATTATTTGTTGTTGCAGTTCAAGGTAGTCTCCAAAATAATTTCCAGCATTATAAATGAAAGGAAATTCATTTTTTCTTGGCTCAGACTTTCTGCCGGTCTGGGTTTCACAACTGTATGTTACAATTGGAAAGAGAGCTGCCCTGACAGTATACACCTTTGTTATCTATATGATACCTCTACATTTTAATGTTGTGTGTGCATTTATCATACATACATACATACATACATACATACATACATACATACTTTTCAATAAATAGTAAGATTCAGAAGACACCAGAAGCCTCAACAACAAATATGAGCTTTAAGTTAAAATCTACGGATTTGGTTTGATTGGGAATGTGTCCCAGCTAAAGCCAAATGAATAGAAGTACATAATACTTTATTCTCAAGACCTAATGATCTTTTCAAAAATTCTATGAATCCCTCTTTAAGAGTTAGAAACAAGTGTTTCAGCTGAACAACCAGCCTAACCATCCCAAAATGTAAAAAATAAAAAAAATAAGAACTGACTCTTTATCTTTTCTTCTGTCCAAAAAATAAAGTAGACTAATTAGATGCTTGTGCTGAGGTCTCAGAGATCATCTGAGTTACTCAGGTTCTCCTCAGAGTGATCATGTATGATCTCTTCTGAGATCCACAAACAACTTCTGCACAGCAAACAGCAAAATTATTGGAGGTAGAGCGGAAGACTTAATTCTGATAAACTCTTGAAGACTGACTCTGATTGGTTGGATCCAGTACTAATCTCCTTATTTCCATTAACTCTTTCTCTTCAGATTCCTAAGGACTAAAGAGATAGAAACAATTCAGCTAATATGTGTCCAAATAGCCTTCTAAGTATTATCAAGAAAAGTGTACATTAGTTGCTGACTGACTGACATGCTGATCCAGTCATAAATCCAATCCTATTCTGTTATTGAGTTTATATGGTCACTTACCCCAACCTCAACAAGAAGTTCAGTAGCTAAAATTGCTTAGTGGAGATTTTTACTTCATCAGGTTGGATCAATCCATCCAATGTCTGAATGTCTTATTGTTATTGAGAACTGCTGAACCAGATAGATTTCTTATGCTTATTCAGTTAATTATATTGGGCATTTGCTAAATTAAAGGGAAAATAAAATAGATCAGACTAAATCTGTATCAATTCCAAAACTACATGGCATTACTGAAATTCATGTAAGGGTTTTTGGATACAGCTTATTACCCAAATAATAATTTTAAGGTTGTAGTAATAAGACCATAAAAATTTTGTGGTTCATTTAATCCCTTCATATTGGAAATTAACCTTGCCTTCCAAATAAGTCCATAAAAGTTATAGTTTTCTTGTTTACAAACATTATATAAATCATTTGTGGGGCAATAAAAACCTGGAAAAGAAGTGGGGTTTCATTTATATTTTTTGCAAAAATGCTGTTGTGTTGGCATTGGTGTTTGGGAGTGGCTATTTATTTATTTGGACTTTAATTGGGAAACAAAGAAAAATACTTTTTAGGCTTTGATGGAAATTTCTTACGCTTGTCAGGGGATGGAAATCAAACTATGGAAGTCTGGGAATGATTTCCTGCTTGAACAACAATTCAGGATCTTCCTTTCATCTCTTTTATTCTGTTTATTACTCTTTATAAACCTGAATCAAAACTCTGTAACTGAAAGAAAATGTGTTGTAGTTCCTAAGTCAGAGAAAAGAAACAACTGGGTAAAAGGTTACTGTTTGTTGAAAGTAATTTACAATACCTGCTTGTTTGCACCAAGAAACAAATTCTCATATACTGCAGCAAAATTTATCATGTTATTGTTTGAGAGCATTTGCTTGTGCATTTGGTGAATACAGATAGTCTTCGACTTACAACAGTTCATTTAGTGCCTGTTCAAAGTTACAGCGGCACTGAAGAAAGTGACATGACTTTTTCACACTTACAACTGCTATATCCCCATGGTCATGTGATCAAAATTGAGATGCTTGGCAACTGACTCATATTTATGACAGCTGCAGTGTCCCGGGGTCATGTGATCCCTTCTTGGAACTTTCTGACAATAAAGTCAATGGGGAAGCCAGATTCACTTCACAACCATGTTACTAATTTAACAAGTGCAACAATTCACTTAACAATTGTGGCAAGAAATATCATAAAATGGAGCAAAAGTCACTTAACAAATGTCTCAATTATCCACAAAAAAATTGGGCTCAATTGTGATTGTAAATCAAGGACTAGCTAGACAAAAAGAAGGGAAAAGTAATTCAGAAATACGAGACAGCTGTAGTCAAGCATTACTGCTTTGTAAAATGCTAACAATTATTCTCCTGGAATGTTTTGCTCTGTCTTTTCCATATGTTGTTCATCTAGAACCCAGATTTCCAAAAGCAAAATAACAGAATCACTTAACGTATACTGTATATTAGCCCTTAGAGTGGCTATTTTATTATAGCATTCCAATTATATCAATTATAATTTAGAGTCCATTCTGGCTTATTTCAGGTTAAGTGATGGAAAAATCTAACTGAAATTCCAAGCATGCCAGAATGCAAAGGACCTGAATTCTGGTTCCTTACCATTCCAAGTGTTCCACCCTCCATATAATTCATATTACTTAGCAGTAGTTAAGAGCCTATGATTTCCAACATATTTTATGTCCCACTTTATTGTTTCTGTCCTTTAATTTTCCCTCTCATTATTTTTAATTTCCACTTTTCCGCTCATAAACATTTTTAATATGAATATCATGGTTGCCTATAATTATCATAGATGCCCACATTTATCTCAGTTTGAATATATATTTTGGCCATTTAAAATGATTGGGACAAGCAGTTAAGAATCGTATATCGTGAAGACAATTTATATTTTCTTCATCCCATCATTTCCTCTCTTTAGATGCTGATCTGGAAGTCATTTTAAACAAGCATTCACTACAATAAGAGATTAGTAGTTGTATTTGTGAACTACTACAACAACTACTACTACAGACTAGGTGAAACTTGGTTTAATGCCAGTAATTGTGAGAGGGCTCTTGGAGTTCTGTTGGACAATCACTTAAATATGGACCAACAGTGTGAAGCAGCAGCCAAAAAATTCAATGCAGTCCTACGGTGCATTAATAGAGGGTTTAGAATCAAGATCATGTGAAGTTCTAGTACTGCTTTACAAAGCCTTAGTAAGACTACACTTGGAATACTGCATTTAGTTCTGGTCACCACGATACAAAAAAGATGCTGAGACTCTGTAAAGAGTTCAGAGATGAGCAACTAAAATGATTAGGGGGCTGGAGGCTAAAACATACAAAGAACGGTTACAGGCATTGGGTATGTCTAGTCTAATGAAAAGAAGGACTAGTGGGACATGATAGCACTGTTCCAATACCTAACAGATATTTCCAGATAATACTGTTCCAATATTTGAGGGGCTCCTTCAAAGATGAGAAAATCAAACTATTTTCCAAAGCACCAAAAGGTAAGACAAGAAGCAATGGATGGAAACTAACCAAGGAGAGAAGCAACTTAGAACTAAGGAGAAATTTCCTAATGGTGAGAGCAATCAACCAATAGAATAGTTTGCCATCACTGGAGGCTTTCAAAAAAAGACTGAACAACCATTTGCCTGAAATGGTATAGGGTCTCCTGCTTTTGTAGGGGGTTGGACTAGAAGACCTCCAAGTTCCCTTCCAACTCTATTATTCAGTGTTCTAGCTGTCATGATTTTCTGGCTTTGCAAATGAATCATTATCTAAATAAACAAACCCTATTGTGTGGAATACAGCAAAAAAGTGGGAAGAGTCAAATTATCTCCTTAGTTTTACTGGTTTTCTTTCTTACCTGCTCTTCTCTAGGAATACAGTAGAGAGGTGATGTTGCCATAGCATCCTCATTAACCATGTATCTTAAACCTCTCATAGGCACAATGTAATAAAACATCCTTCCTTGATTACATAACAGCAAGGTTTTTTTTTATTTACAATATAGCATTACCAATAAGAATTACATGGTGAAGCGGTACCAGCTCATTCAAGCATTTATGCTGATTTGTTGCTTCACTTTCATGTTCGAGATCCCCAGTATTTGTTTTGACAAATCACACTTAAACATGGTAATCTATGAGTGTTAGGAAATTATCACTCTCTCATTAACTTCAAATAACTCAAAAATATACATGAACTTGATTTCACTTAATTTAAATTGACTTCTTCAGAATGGATAGTCCTGAATGCATATCATTTTGTGGCAGCAGAACCATTTCTTGGAGTCATTTAGTCATATGTCATATATACAGTATATGTGCATTTTTCAACCACGATAGCTAGATCAGTAGCATGTCTACATATTTAGTGATTCTTATTATTGAATCAGTATAGCTGTTTTGATGGTCTGTTTCTCTTAGCTTGTTTTACAAAAAAATCTGTTTCAATATATGAATTGTTTCTAACATGTGAATGCCAGACTTAATTGATTTTCTCTGTTGCTCTTCATTTACCGAATGCTTCTTTTCTCTTTCTTTATAGCCTTTCCATGCCGATGGCTGGTGTGATACCATCAACAACCGAGCCTATTGTCAGTATGATGGTGGTGACTGTTGTTCCTCCACAGTCTCCTCAAAGAAGGTAACTGATATTGTTAGTTATCCATTACAGAAAATGGAACATACCATATATATTTGCAGATCAGCCGAGAATTTTAAATGAGAAAAGGTATCCAAAAAATCAAGTTCAGCTTATCCACAAAATACACAACACATTTAAGTACCTGCATTTCCCATATATACACATGGACAAGCTTATCCACGTGTTACATTTTTAACCAAAATACCATGAAAAATGTGGATAGGCTTATCCATGGATGGTGCATTTTTTCATAGTATTTTGGTTAATAATTCAACAGTCTATTATTTATTTACTTATTGATTAGATTTTTATCCTACTTTTATTATTTTACAATTAACTCAAAGTGATGAACATACTTAATACCCCTTCCTCCTATTTTCCCAGAACAACTCTGTGAAATGAGTTGGGCTGAGAGAGTGTGACTGACCCAAAGTCACCCAGGTGGCTTTCAGGCAGAACTAGAACTCCCAATCTCCTGGTTTCTAGGCCAGCACCTTCACCACTACAACAAACTGGCTCCTTTATCCATGGATGGACTTATCCACAAGTACATATGATAAATTAAATTTATAGATAGTGTCTTGCCCTGGAAGTCTGTGTATAAATTATATGCTGAACTGCTTGGCCTGGTGTATAAAAATAACTGAATTTACATAGGAGTTGAATTAACAGAAAAGAAGCGGAATGTTTTTTAGTTGGATTGTTTTTTTTTAAACAGCCATGACAAGTTTCTTTCCTTATAAATGATGTATTTTACGTGGCACACTTGTACCAGAAAAAGGGGCATTTGTGTTATTTGTCAAAGAAATCCTCTCAAACTCTCAAGGTTGCTCAAGTGATGGTCCCAAAGAAGTTGATTGCTGGTGTAGAAAGTATAAGCAGAATTCACAGGGTGTCTTTTTCAAGTCATAGAACACATACAGAAAGAAACTATCGACTATTGAGGCACACAAAGAGACCAGCTCACAAAAGTGTTTCTGGCTTTCCCTTAATTGCTCCTTGTGATACTAGATCTCTTTTCAGTGCAGCTCTTTCAAATACTGCTTTGAATGAGCTCCCATTTCATATAAGGCTGTGGATGAAGATAAATGGAATGCCAGGTATATACAGATTATCTTTTCTAAGAATATTTATCATTGTGCACACGTAAAACTGGTGCGTTTTGTCCAACAAGAAGTGCTTCATGAAGTGTGTTAATAGATTTCATCAGTGCTGGCAGAACGGAAGGTCTGTGCACACTTCATTACATTTAAAAAGCCATCAAATCAAGACAACTCAAAGTGGTGCACAGAATAAAACTCATAATCAAAACATATAGCAAAAAGAGAAATGCCAATGCCCTGAGGAAATATGCAAAAAAGAAAATTTCAACCACTCATCATCAGTCAAACAGGATCACAAATTGGCATGGCTTCTGGCCTGTTTCAAAATCCATATTTTGAAAGCTCTTCTAAAAGAGAGGAAAGTTGAGGGAATTACTTTGCCCTTGCACATGGCATCTGGTGATCACTAAAGCAACTCTTTTGTGATAATGTAATTCTTAAATCCAACTCAACTGTTTCTTAGGTTTGTGTGGAAATTTGGAAAAGAAAGATGCTTTAGTGGATAACAGAGAACTCTCGTGCTTTTTAGCAAATATTATCTGTTAGGTTCTCGAATTGAGCAGAACCTGTAAGCAGCTCAGAATTTCGTTCCTGCCCTTGTTGAATAACGAAATGAAACTATCTTAAGTCAGCGTTGGGATAGGGGGTGGAAACCATTTTGGTTTTATTCTGTTTTGGTTCTGCCAGAACTTTTTATTTTGCTTTTAAGTTCCTGGTCTATATAATATATTGGGCATCATTTTGCCTCTATTCCCTAAACACCACTGTTCTTCCAATTCTTTAGGTTGTTCTGTTTCCCAATGGCTGTGATCAGGACGAGTGCACCTGCCGGGATCCAGCAGCAGAAGAAAATCAGTAGCCCGCTGCAGCAGCCACCAGGACACGTTGTGCTGCCAAGGCTCAAATTGGAGGAAATTACAAAGGCTTGAGGGAAAGCATAAATAGGAGACAGCAAAGGCTGAAGAAAAGGATTCAGGGGAAGTCTGGTCATAAAGGTCCTGCACTTGATGTGTAAGTGCATAAAGGAGAAAGGAAATTTTGAAGAAAGAGGTGGAGAAGAGAGCGAGAAAATGAAACACCCTTACCATATTTGGTCAACTTCTTTTCCATCAGAACTGAAATACAGTATCATCTTGTCAGGTCTGCTGGCAAACTGGATCTGAACCAAGCCTCAAGGCTACCTTCCATGCCGCATCAATGGCTTGCCACCTAAACTGTGTCTTTGCTCTGACGTTTTATTGGTGTGCGCCTCTCTAGAGCTTGATTTAGCAAAGTGGAGAGGGAAATGTGATCTGTCTGCAAATATTTAAACATAATTTTATTACAAATCTATATAATATTTTTACTTGCTGTATAGTAAACTAAATCATGCTGCTGTGAAATACACTACATTAGAAATGTGGGATCATATAATGAACATTCCCAGAAATCCAGCAGAATTCCAATGGGGCCCTTCTAAATATCTAAATGAAGCAGTAATTGCTCCCCCCCCCAAATTATGTCACACTAAACTGCAGAGTTAAAGTCATGTATGAGAATGCTCTGACCGTCATATCTGCCTACACTTGTACCACAAAGAAGCCATTCCTGATTTTTTTACTGGGCATATATAAATACCCATTCCTCTATTTCCTAAGCAGCATTACAAGTAGTAACCTAAAGAAATGAAAGGCATATGATACAAGGGGAAAAAAACACATAAAGCTTAATGTATTTTTAAACTACACCAGTTACTATACTTCTTCATCCATTTCTCTCCTTCCAAATCACTCTGACTTCTTCTGTGTCATACACTGCTCTATTCTGCTGACTTCTTCTGGGATGTTTCTTCTGTCATTCTGAACTCTCACTTCCTTAATAACAAAGAAGGTAGAAGCATCCTATTAAACAAAACATTTGACAAACGTTTATTCCACACAACAGACCAAATACTTGCCATTATCTTTTCATCTATTATCTTTTTTTTAAAAAAAATATTTTTTTTATTTTTTTTCCAACATAAACATAAAATATATCTTTCAAGAGCGAAGTTTCGATCCAGTCATAGATAGGTACAATCACTTAAATTTTAAAAAGCTCCATTCACAATTTCCCATTACATCTTTTAAAATTAAAAATCATAACATAAAATTTTTTTTTAATATAAATTCTAATATCTTAATCAGAACCATTCTATTATATCACCACCAATTTAATTTCCAAAAAAAAGCTTAATTCATTTTTATATCCATTTATAAATTCAATTATATCTGGTTCTTTCCCAAGCTCCCTTCATTACACCTTTTAGCATCAATATCAAAACATAAAGTTTAAAAAATATTCTAATCTCTTAATCTGATTATTTACCTTACAATTTTATCACCACACATCTGTTTCAAGTTGACTATAGCTCTATTTTTTATTTCAATTTATAAGTCAAAATTCTATCCATATTTCTTAATCTCTAAACCCCTTCATCAAATCTTTAAATCTTAGACTTCATTAATTTACCTTTAATTTTACACATTTCATATTACACCAATTTATCTCAAAATCCATATCCTCCTCCATAACTCCTACTATTATTTAGCTGATTTCCAGCATTTTTTATTTTGGCTGATTTACAGCATATTCTCCTCCATACCTCCCACTTTTGTTTGGCTGATTTCCAGCATAATCTCCTCCGAACCTACCACTGTTATTTGGCTGATTTCCAGCATATTTTATTTTTGCTGATTTCCAGCATATTCTCCTCCAAATCTCCATCTTTTGTTCGACTGATATTAGCAGCGTGCTTACCTCCACTCCTGCACCTATTATTTTTGCTGTTTTATTTTAACTGATTCACAGCATATTACATAAGTAACTTTTTCAGCGTATTCTCCCATAATTTTTAACTAAACGTGTATTTCAACAAGTCTCTTCTCACATATTTTCTCCTGGATTGTAAATTTCCCTTAAAGTCATCCCTCTTCATATTTATTCTTTTTTTTTTCTATAAAAACAACATTTTTATCCACCTTAAAATCAATTTCCTCTAATTATTAAGTCTATAGATAACTCTTATTAAAATTCAAAAGTTCATTTAAAGATTTAAAACATTTTTAAAAAATCATATTCTCATTCAATCATTTGTAGTCTTATTTCATGACCAAATTAGTATATGTATATTTATGTAGTAAAGTTTAAAAGGAATGGAAATAAAAAGTAAGAAAGGAAATAGAGAGAGAAGAGAGACAGTAAAGAGAAAGAGAAAAAGAATAACAAAAAGAAAAAGAAAAAAAAGAAAAGGAAAAAAGAGAGAAAGAAAACACATCAATATTCAAACTTTGAATAGGCATTAAACATTATATTTTCATTTTAATCAAACTATGTTGTTTTTCTTATCTTGCAACCCACTATATTCCATTTCTTCTTTTTCCAATCGGTCCAAAACTATTCCTTTTCAATTTTAATGTTATCAAAGTTAAAAATTTTATTAAATTCTTTTCTATTAAATTAAGTTCTTCTGTGACATCTATTCCATATATGGCATCATCATCTCTTCTTTTGTTGCCATGCCCTTTTCTTTTGTTGCTGCGCCTATTAGTTCAATTTTAATTGTTCCAGTTTATTTCTTCTTTCTTTCCATCAGTAAAACCTCCAGTCGACAGATTGGATATCTCCAGAGTCAGACCTCCTTGATTGTTTCCAAAATAATCCAATTTAAATAGCAAGACACATAGTTTCTCTTTCAAGTCGCAAACAATCCACAATTTGCACTTTCACTTTGTCATGGCAATTCTCCATTTTGGCTACTGTATAGTTATCCGCTTGTCTTTTCCCCTTATTTTAAAAAGTTCCTGTTTATTGCCTCTTCCCTCTTTTTCTCTTCAAAGATAATCCATTCCCATTTAGAAAAAAGAAATTTTCAAAGTTTTGTAACTTTCCAAAGAATGATCATTCCAAGTCAGTCAATAATAGCATTAATTCATTTATGGGTCTTTTCCTCCTGTAGGTTGTTTTATTAGGTCTTCTTGCCCGATGGTCTATAGCCGCTAATTAAGGCTAGGGGCTCTCTTGTAGATAACCATAATTTAAGCACTGTTCCACCTGGGTTTGGTCTCACTTACCCAGCTTCCGAACACTTCACTCTTCCTTCTTCCTCCTGCACTAAGCTTCTCTGGTTGGCCCCGGCTTCGAGGCAGCCGCCATGGCTGCCGCTTCCCTGCCGCCGGCTCAGAGGGCTTCCTCCGGCCCCAAGGAACCTGCCCGTTCCTCTCGGCTGTCCAAGGGGTCCCTCTCTTTCCCCCTGTCCCTACAGGACAGGGTAGGTCCGCAGACCTGTTGGCGGCAGCTCGACAGTCAGGGTTTTCGCAGGGCTCATCAGAGCCCCGCTATTTCCCTGACTGGATTGCCACAGCGCCAAACCGGAAGTCCATCTTTTCATCTATTTTCCATTCTTTAGTAAACATTGTAGAGAGATACATAAACTCATTTACTTTGTCTAATTTTAGTAATTAGGTATGAATAACAAACATGCCCTAAACACAGCTTCCTTGACCGTTAATGCATCCATTTTAAAATCTATGCTGTTAATTCTGTCAGCCTACTCACCTAACATTTGCTGCAAAACTTTCAAACATGTTGCCAACCAATACACTTCAAGGATTCCTTATACAGTACAATTATCCATAAATATAGTAAAAGAAGAATGAGTCACCAGCCCGTTTATTCTGACACATACTTTTCTTTCATCACTCCTCTTACCACATTCACCAATCAACTTTCAAATCATCCATGATTTAAATGTATTCACTTTATTAGATACTTTCTCTAAATCAGTGTATAATGTATTTCTTTTTTATGTGTTTCTGTTTCATATTTATGCATTTCTTAATGGCCTGATAAAAGCTGGTTGCTCACTGCTTGCCTAGCATAAAGCTGGATTGCTTATTGTTGTGTCTCCTAGCTTTTCAATTAGAATTCTCCAAAACATTTTCCCAAATACACTTAATAAATCCCACCATAAATGTGTTACTCAGTCTTGCTATTCTTTCCTTGAAGGAAAGTAGTAATAACAACATGCATCCATTTATCAAACTCAGATGCAGCCTTCCCATTAAATGAGCCAGCCATTCTGTAGGCAAACTACACCTGTGTTTTAAGATTTATACCACCTATACTTGCATTTTTTACCCTTTTTCAACTGTGAGTATTTATGATAGCCTTTTTTTTATCATTTTTCTTCTTGGAACACTACTATTTATATTTCAAGATATATGTGATTTCATTAAGAATTTTGATTATAATAATTTCTAATACAAACTAAAAGACAGAAAATGAATAGAAAGAAGTAAAAAGTGCAAAAAAAGAAAAATGTAATAAAGAATATAATAAAGAGAAAAATATATAAAGAAATGTCTTCCAACCTTCATCACAAGTATAAAGAAATGTAATAATTCTTAATCCACTCTGAGGCTATAAACATTTATCTCTTCATCCCATATACCATCTATATCTTATCTATAACCAAATCCATAAAACACCATATTTTCAATCCTCATGTCAACACTAAGTGTATAAAGTGTTACTAGAGGTGTAACCTTGTTCTTGAATCTTATGTTCCTTCCTTTTACTTCAAACAATTCTAATTTTTAGTTTAGTTCTAATATTGTTGGATTTGATTTCTCTTCATTTATTCTTTGTCTGATTGCTAAGAGTTGTTTAAGGTTTTAACAAGCCTGTTTTGTAAGTCAAGTAGGAAAACAAAATCCACTCACTCCAAGTCACTCTCTTGGTTTGTCATTTGTATTTCCCTTTTAAATTTTAAAACCTCAACCAGTGTGTTTTGTAGATCCAGTGAAACATCCTTTTCTAGATCATTCTCTTGACCCGTCAGTTGTAAATCTACTTGAGATGCTATCTCTATTGGGTCATATAAACTTTGTTCTACATCTGTCATTTCTTCAGTAACATATTTTGGACATAATATATCCATGAAAGTAGCCATCATTACTGATATAGTTGATATTGTGGCTACCATTTTCTGATTCCATTATTCAAAAGTCTCCTTCAATATTTTATTATTGTTACAACATGTTGCAACATTTTACAGGCTTGTAAATCTTTCCTCTACCCAAAAACTTTAGTCCCCTCTAGTGTCCAGTTTTTGAAATCATGATATTGTTTATCTTTCTTTTGCCTTCTAATAAAAGAGTCTATTTCTCATTAACTGTGTATTCATTATAATGAATTCCAAAATCTTACTGCAACTGTTTCAATAGTCCAATTTTATCTAGCCCGTTAGCCCATTTATTCCTTTTGTTTTTCTCCATATGCATATTATACAGTATCTTTCATCTGTAATTTTGCAGCAGTCATTATTTTATGTGATTTTTGTTTGCCTTTGTGACTTCTTAATTTCATTTAGCATTCTTCTGCATAATTCCATTAGCAGACTTCCACATACTTTTGTAATTCTTTTCTCTTGGTTCCCATCAGCTTCCACATCTTATTTTAAGTCTTTTTGTGGTTATACTGTTTGAAGAGTAAACTACCTTTCACACAGAACTTGTACTTCCTCTTCTTGCAGGTCAGAAAAGGGAAGGATAAAGGACAGTGTTGTTTACTAACAATCTTTTAGCCAATTTTGTACGTTGATGTAGAAAGATTGTATGTCTTCAGGGAATAATAGCCTGAAGAGATGCAATTCAGGGAAAGTGTTACTGCTTGATTTTGCTCATTGTATATATGGCCTCATCATGGGTATTCAAAGTATGCTTCCACATTTTTTTAATATAAGCCTATAAAGGAAACTTTACATCAACATTCAGAAATTAGAAGTTTAGCTGATCAGACACTGTCTAGCACATTTAGTATTTACTTCGTGATGCAGAATTACAATAGGGTTCTTCTTGTGGTTTTTTTTTTTAAAAAAAGAGGTTTTGAATTATAGTATAAAAATGTCAACCTGGTATAAAATCTATACCAAAATTTATCATGCATCCCTTGAGTCTGACACCTTAATTGCCTCATTTTAGTCTTCATCTGGGAATGATGACATTTGTACGGATAATGGGGTAATTTCATCTCTTTCTGGCCCATCTACAATTTTAAAAGATGTTTGAATGCTAAATTAACCCAAGTATGACACTTTAAAAGCTCACAGGAATACTATTTGGTTAACATGGCTTAATGGGTTCAAGGACCTGAACATACTGAGATGTTCACGATATGGAAAGTTCTATGTGACTTGCAACCATCTATTTGGGTTCACAAGGAATTGCTATGGTTCTACAACAGTTGCCTTCTCCAAGCAAAGTACAGTTGGGAACGCTAGCAGAGAGAGAAAGTGCTTGAAGTTACCTACTTCTGCAGTCAATGATAAATTTCTTAAAATATCAAATTATGTCTTCTCTTATTTGACCCAGAGATTTATAATCTGCATCTCAGTAGAAACAGATGTTTGAAATGTGATTGCACTGTTAGGTAATCTGGAATAAATTCTACTGCCTGGATTTGTGTTCACTAATATGCAATGCATATATGAAGGGGAAATCATTTAAGGGCAGAGAAGCATTGATGTCTAACCCAGAAAAATCCATAGGCCCTCTAGAATTATGCAAGCATGTCACTGTTTGTAGTATGTACACCAGATGTCGGCCACCACAGCACACAATTTTAATTGGGAAAGTTCCAATCACCTCTACAAATCAAACATTTCCTTTTTTAAAAATAAGTTTTTCAGATAAAAAAAATGTAAAGAGGTATATCTTTATTTATTGGTTATGTATGGATGAAGCATATATATTTAGGAACTCATATTATATTGGTACTCTCTCCAGAGGGTGAAATGAGATTGAATGGGATGGTGATTTCCACAGCAGCACAACCCCTTTTATTCACTTTGTGTTTCATTTGAAATGATGTTATGAGAAACAAGATTCCCTTTATCACCAGCACAATGGAGAGAAAGACCTTGTTGGGGGGAGGGAATCCAGAGAAAGGCTTAATCTCCTCTCCCCTATTAATGCTGCTTGCCAGGTCATTCTAGAGCAGTGGGTCTCAACCTTCCTAATGCCGCGACCCTTTAATACAGTTCCTCATGTTGTGGTGACCCCCAACCATAAAATTATTCCTAAAACCATTGAAAATATGTGTTTTCAGATGGTCTTAGGCGACCCCTGTGAAAGGGTCATTCGACCCCCAAAGGGGTCCCGACCCACAGGTTGAGAACCACTGTTCTAGAGCAAGGGTGTCAAACTGATTTCATTGAGGACCATATCAGGGTTGTGTTTGACCTCGGGGGGAGGGCAGGGTGGTTGTGGCCAGGGTGGGCATGGCCAGCTCGACGTCACTCATGTTGTGTGTGACCCAAGTGCTCTCCCAGTGAAAGTGGGCTCTCAAGCTACATTTTAGGCTGCGATGGCCTCTTGCAACCCTCTGCCAGAGAAAACAGAGCTCAGGAGGTCCCAAGCCCCATTTTCACTAGCAGAGGCACAGAGGTCCCTCTTTGTTTCCAGGGTGGCCCCACGGACCAGATTTAAACACCCGGTGGGCCTTGAGTTTGACACCCCTGTTCTAGAGGATGCAGTGGTCATCCAAAGTGTTTTTTTAGGAAACACTGGGGGCTGCTCAGTAAGGAACAAGTGCAAAGTTCATCTTGGCTAAGCATTACTCTAGTTTAACCCATAGTGGTAGAGATACTTTAAGGATTGGTCATAAGAAATTGGTCATTTTCTGGTATTTGGGGCAAGATGTAATCTGTACTCCCAACTGCTGTGTCTTTGACACCTCAGTGACGTCCTATGATACTGCCTGAGTTTCTGAAGTTCAGCTCCAAGCCCTATCAAATGTTACAGATGTCACAGATTGGCTGCCTTTCACCCACTGACTGGATGGTTTTCCTTATTGCTTAAAATAGCATTAAACTAGCTAATTATCTCAAATTAGGTGCTGAAGACTATTCTGTGAATAGAGCATTGAGGACAAAGATTTATTACATTCCTGCACTAGAGCTGATTGAAAATATCAATTGAGGAAAGGTCATTTTAGTGAATTGCTCATTTTTACAGTATGAGAATACGGGATTGCCTTTAGCAACATAGCACATCACGTCCCCTTTTAGAAGGACAGCTTTATTCACAGTGGAGGCTGCTACTATTTTTTGTTTTTGTTTTGTATTTGATGATTATTTTTTATAAAAATCTATAAAATTAAATAATCTACTGATCCATCCGTGTCTTTCTCCATCTTGTTACCTTTGATGTGAAATGAACAGCATTTCTAAGAAAAAAAATCCATATCAGCACGAGTTGTCTAGGACAGTAGTTCGGCAAAAATAATTTATACATATCAATATGTTGTCCCTGAAATTAAATATAACCCTGCTGTGCTAGAGATTTGCCTTTGCTAGTGAAAGAAATAATTCAATGGCTGATTTACACTTCAGTCCTTGGAATTAACATATGGAAGTTCTTGGAAATCTTGGAAGTTCTTGGAAATCCAACATATAAAGTTTCACATGGGCAGAAATTTGTTCCCAAGAGGAACCAAGGAAGAAAAGCCCAAAATAATATTGAAAAGAGAGCTGCCTTAAATAGTTCCCCCCAAAATGAAATGTTCGTTTACTGTACAATGGTCATATTGGTATTGTGCCTCACTGAACACACATATACATACATTATACAGATTATAATACATATATTCTGTTTTCACTTTAATATTTAATAACAAAGAGTTTTGCTGGAAATAGTGCAGTATTAAATGGCTGTCAGAGACTGAGGCCAAATGTTACACTTGCTATCAAGAGGTGTTATTTTTCTTGTTTGGCTCACTGGGGGAACACAGGACTTAGCCAGAATTCTTCTCTAGTCATGTTTTTACAATTGGCCTTGTGAAGTAATTGGACTCTCTTTCTAAAGTGCACACTTACCCTACAATGTACTATACCATTAA
This sequence comes from Pantherophis guttatus, assembly GCF_059756535.1. NCBI lineage: Eukaryota > Metazoa > Chordata > Lepidosauria > Squamata > Colubridae > Pantherophis > Pantherophis guttatus. Next base: position 106,045,228 of record NC_142065.1, on the reverse strand, counting down.
TTTATAGTGGCTAATTTGCCCTATGTGTTACGTTGTAGCAGCTGGAGATGGTAGGTGCAAATTGCAGCATGGACTTGCACAGCATGCCCTCCCGCCCGCCCCCCCACCAACTTGGAGATCTACCAATGTCTTGGACTACTCTAAAGCCTTAGTAGGACCACACCTAGAATACTGCATCCAGTTTTGGTTACCACACTAAAGAAAGATGTTGAGACTCTAGAAAGTGCAGAGAAGAGCAACAAAGGTGATTAGGGGACTGGAGGCTAGTCTAATGAACAGAAGGACCAGGGGAGACATGATAGCAGTGTTCCAATATTTGAGGCTACAGAGAGGAGGGGTCAAGCTATTTTCCAAAGCACCTGAGGGCCAGACGGAATAATGAATGGAAACTGAACAAGGAGAGATTCAACCTGGAAATAAGGAGAATTTTTCTGACAGTGAAAGCAATCAACCAAAGGAACAGCTTGCCCTCAGAAGTTGTGGGAATTTCATCACTGGAAACTTTCAGGAAGAGACTGGACTGCTATCTGTCAGAAATGGTGTAGGGTTTCCTGCTTGGGTGGGGATTGGACTAGATGACCTACAAAGTCCCTTCCAACTCTGTTAATCTATTAATATCTGTTAATTACAAGATGGAGGAAATTACCTTGTGAATATTACAATTCTGATAAAGTCAGTGCTCTCAGCTATAGCCTAGTGTTGACATTAAAATTGTAGATGGCACCTATATTGTTAGGTGTGTTTAGTCTTAATACTTAATAGCAATTCAGACCTAAAAGACCTGAAATTCCCTTACCCTTACTTATCAGTCGTAATTCAGATGTGTACTTGCGTTCTTGTGTTGGTTGTACATATATAACCAGGCTGCTTGATGACTAGTTATTTCAAGGATCATAGCATATTGAGGTAAACTAATTTATATGTCTGAAAGCATCACATTGCAAACCTATTTATGTCCTATGTAGTCAGATTCACCATTCTAGAGTCTTCACCGAAGCTGTAAGACATCTGTACCCGATTCTCCTAATGGTAATCTGTGCATGAATTTCATGCCCTTGCATTGGGATTTTCCCAATGTTCTAGAGCTTAGATGTTCTTTGATCCTAGCAGTGTTCTCCTCTGTGTAAAGGCATTATCACAGTTTATTGCAATCCCTTTAACCCACCACCACAACAGTTCTCATAGCATTGCCCAGAGGAAAAAAGTAGCTTGAGCAGAGAAGCTGTATGTTCTGAGGGACTGTGCACTGAGCTGTGAAAAATAATATCTAGGAAAGCTTCTTATTACAAGGTGTGTGTCTGGAGAGCTGCTGATAGCCTGCTGAGAATGAAGGTCTGATTGCTTTCTCCTGAGCATGCAGAAATTACAAAATATAAAGCAGTTTGCTTTCAAGGAGGAAGCTCACAGAGTTTGAACTAACAGAAGTTTGGCAGGGGAGTTGAAGGGGAAGTTCTTTAACTATTTCCCCCCTTATAGCAATAGTTGGTATTGGCTAAGATAAAAACCTGTAAAATACAACAAGAATGAAGAGAAGCCTTGTTTGGTGCTATCAAAAGAAAAGGTGAAGATGAATAGAGAAGAATCTGAAATTGTAATGTTTCCTGCCTGAAAACCTGATATATCTTTGCAGCAAATGCTAAATTATAGCAGTTTTTGAAGAAAGTGTTCAAGGATGAAGCAGCAAGTGACCATTGCTGTTGATAAGCTTAAAGGAGGCCCTGGAAGACAGACAAATAGAGGATCAAGCTCAATGCATGACAGTAAGATCCAGAAGTAAGAGATGTAGAAGATACTAGATAACTCATGCCCTGTTGGGTCATTGTTTCAGAGATATTTCCTTACCTAAACCAAGAAATAGAATTGACCATGCATGGTCATAAAACAGTATGAACAGATTAGAGATTACAGATTCTTATTTACAGATTCTGCTGGCTTCTCCTTTTGAGTTTCCTTGTAGGAAGCTGACTGGAAGTATCAGAAACCCTTCCTTCCTTCCTTCCTTCCTTCCTTCCTTCCTTCCTTCCCCCTCCCTCCCTCCCTCCCTGTTATTTTGAATAATTCAATAATCTCACATTGAATTCCATTATTATGGTGTATACCCATTTTCAATTCTACATTGGATCCATGAAGTAAATTTGAATAAATTTGACTTGCTGATTGGGGCCTGGCATTAAATGTCTGATGTAATGATGGTTTTTGCCTTGAATAATCACAGAAGGATTCCATCCATTCCTCAATTGTAAGGATCTTCTGGGCACCCAAAGGATATCATTTGGAAGAGGTCATTTTATTGTCTGATGTTCTTTCTGAACTAATTTGCAACAGGTTCTTCATTGATATATAAATTGAGGTGTTAATTAGGTAGAGGTTGCAAATTGCCTTTCCTGACCTTTCATTCAGCAGAAATGGGCAGTTTCTCCAGGGAATAGGAACACATGACAGTGAGGAGAGACTTTGGCCATGGCACCAACATCAGCAGAAATAATGCATTGTGCATTTTGCCTTGCTCTTTCTCTGTTGAGGCCTTGTTGTTGAAGACAGGTATTGATGAACTCATAAAAATTAGTGTTTGCCACATATTCTTGGGTTGATTTTACCTTTCCTACTCCATTTTTTTGGCTCCTTATTCTGTACCTTTCCTTGTGATTCTGGAGATGTGCAGCCCTTTCAGCCTTCATTCCTCCTCCTTGACACATCCCAATGATTGGTGTCATCTTTTGACATGATGTCCCCGCTTTCCATTATGCTGATATTTTATTTTAATTGAACTATTTTTTTTTACCACAATGTTGTACATTGGTATTCTCACCTCAGAATTCAGACTCCCTGTCAGTTCTACACTGATTTGTAAGAAGCTATCAGAGACAGTTTAAAAATAGGATCAAATGACCTCTTGAGGGCTCGGCCAGGACTGATTTGTCTGAACTATGTTGGCCAAAGGAAGGGCCAATCTACATTCAGAGTTTTGTTGTTTTAACCATTTCATTGCATTCGACCCATTGCATGACTTTATAGGCACGCGTTTTCCATGCTACCCTGCGAAGACAGCTTCTTTCAATTGTTGGATGTTCAACCTTGTCACAGATTTGATGTTATCAAGCCAGTGTGTTATTTTCTTGTCACTTCTTTTTATTCTACTAATTATTACTAGCATTATTACTTCCTCCAATGAATTTACACACATGATGTGGCCAAAGTAAATCAGACATTCAGAGTAGGAAGCAGTTAAAATGAAACAGAATGGGCAAAAGCTAAGGTACAGTGGCTAATGTATTTGACTGATACCAGAAAGATCCAGTTTATATTCCATCTGTAGCCACAAGAAGAGGATGGAGCACTATGCATGTGCTTGAGTTCTTGAACAAAGATGGGATATAAATATACATGTTTGTGTGCCAGAGAAAGAGAACATATGTAAAGCAATAAAAATTCCAAGATTTTTCTTCATACACCTTTGTTGTTTGTTGTTGCTTCTTTAAGAGCCACATTATGAGTCAATTGCTTGTTGCTGAATGGGGAGGGAGTAAGGTATTCAGGGACTGGCTGGGAAACTGTCATGGAATGTTGAAAATGAAGCTCACATGACTGCAGTAGCAATCAGTAGCAATGTTTTGGTGATTTGGTATTAAAAAGCACTGAAATTAAGATTTGTTGAGCAGAACTGTTGACTCAAGTAGTGTTCAATCTCCAAGTATTAAAGGACTCAAAGCAAAACAAAAAAAGCAAGTTTTTGAGACTTATTAATATATGTTTTTCTCTTTCTGTTGATAGATACAAGGATAAATGGTGCTCCAAAGAATAATTATAATAATGCCAACTAGATTTTGAAAATCTCAGAGAGATAGAGAGATATGCTTTATTACAACAAGAGGGCAGCATCAATTTCAGAGAGAAACTCACAGCCCTGGGGCCAGGTGGTGTTCTCATCTGTCCACCCAGTCCATGGAAGAGAACCAGAAAGAAAGACAGGAATAGCACAAATTGAGAAAGTGCTATGCAGATTATATTGATAGAAGAGATTTGGGGTGTTGTTTGAATGATCAGAATGGGGGAATTACTGGAAACAAATCGGTAACACCTCAGGTTAAAGAATGTATTTGACCAAAGCAGGGCAAAATGGATTGGAGGCCAATTTAAACTGGATCTAGTAAGGAATGGAAATGGAAATTCTGAAGGACCTCAGGTAAACACTTGTGTGCTGTAGAAAATGAGATTGTTGCTGAAATGGAGCTTCTTGAACTATTCCAACCCCCCCCCCCCCAAAAAAACCCAGAAAATATATTGGTTCATTAAGAACATAGTCTTCATTGTCTATATAATGATCCTCAGAGTTCAGGAAATAAGATGCATTTGACATCTAAGTACAGAACGGCAAATAAGTATAACAGATGCGATTCCACTGTCTGAAATGTAACAATTTAAGGATATCATTTGTTCAAAAGGAATAGAAGCAAGGGAAAGGGAGAAAATTGCACTATGGCTTAAAACTATCTAATCATGCTCAGAAAACCAAGATTAATTAACTAGGCAATGCTGCAGAAAGCATCACATTAAAGTCACTTTAGGAACAAATAAAAGCAGTGTGGTGGTGCCTCCAATTAAAGAGGCAGTGCAGCTGCTTTCCAAAAAGTATTTCAAGAGGTATATAGTAATTCAAACACTGACAATTGTTACAATTCAGTCTGTGCCAAGCAGGGACTTTTCAGAAATTTTCTGACATTTAGATAAGAAATTTATCTTTTAGAGGACTGAAGAAGATCAGTTATCCTTGATTTGATACTAATCAATAGGGAAGATGTGCAAAGGTGAAATAACAGTAACTTTGGGGGAAAGTGACCATGTAATGCTAAAATTCTTGATTTTGTGGGAAGCCAGAAAAAGTAGATTTCAGTAATGATAGTGTATAGGATACCATTGCAAAATCAGGGTAATATAATTCAGCTCAAAATGTTTTAGAAGTGGAGAATTATTTCAAACTGCTAAGTGCACCTTTGATCCTAATAACTTATCTATATAAAAATGTGAGGATGTATCTCTGCAAGCTCAGATGAGGTTGCAGAGTTTGAAAGCAAAAATAACGATAATTTTTGGAGGGTATGGAGATGACATCAATTGGTATGAAAAATAAACAGACATTGTAATTCCTCAATCTCACAAATTACTAACAGTGCCATTTAATATTCAGTTAGATGTTCAGTTCATCTGAATTTTACAGTGTGTAATAATGATGGTTTTGAAATCTTTTAAAGAATAACAATAACACTGCTGTTTCAAAACACTTCTGCCAACTGCAATCTTTACAGAAGAGTAGCAAAACTTTTGAGTTAGAGTTCAAGCATCAAAAAAGTGAGAATCATACTGAATTTGGGGAAGGCATGAAATCGATCATATTAACTGCACAACAAGTAAAAGATAACTAGGCTAATACACAGTATAAAATCTTGAAAGGATAATAGGAAAAGTTCAATTTGATTCCATTCTTTCATCCTAAAATAATAAAAATATAGCAAAATGAAGGGCTTTTAAAACCGGCTCAATAACAAAACAATCCTATGAACGTCTACATTTGTAGGTCAGTATCCTAAATGTCCTCTTTTATTTCACAACACAGTAAATATAAGTACATTAATAGTTGGAACAAAATCTTCTTGTCCAAAAGTTTCAAGAATCAGGAAGATTCCCGAAATCCTCTTAGATACTCAATGAGTTTAGGTAGCTTTTGCTTTCTTCTTTTATATATGGTCCATGGCCCAAGTTAAAGGATATGATTTCAATGAATAGTACCATATCAAGGCTGGTAAACCTCACATCTGTCAATTGGAAAAATATAGTTTGAGATAGCAGTTGTCCTTTCTTAGTCCTTTTTCCTCAGGCAGAGAGAAGGCAAAGTTAGATCAAGGATCCCTTGTTCATAGGATGATTGAGCATAATTGTTTGACTTGGAGCAATCTGAAGCAAGCGGCACTATTAAAAAACAAAAATAAAACTATCACCCAGGGTACAATGAAGCAAAACTGTGAAAGAACATGACTGAATTTTTGTTTCTTATTAAATAAAATGCAGATTTTTAAAAGGATATTCTGATTTCAATGTTGTTATGCATTACAAATCTAATGGTGCCTGCAATTAGTGAATGTGTTTTTGCGTCTAGGTGTGCAAAGTATGTGTAAAAATAAGGGTAATATTCCACTAATTCAAACATGAAACCTGCATGTAGAAAAGAAGAATTCTGTAGCAAGGAAACCCTAATAGCAATAGCAATAGCACTTAGACTTATATACTGCTTTTACAGCCCTCTCTAAGCGGTTTACAGAGTCAGCATATTGCCCCCAACAATCTGGGTCCTCATTTTACCCACCTCGGAAGGATGGAAGGCTGAGTCAACCTTGAGCCGGTGAGATTTGAACTGCTGAACTGCAACTAGCAGTCAACTGCACCACCTCGGCTCTCTTACACTGAGATATGAGACAAATTAAAGGAAACTGTTGTTCAATATAACCAAATGGCTGTAGCATTTTGGGAGCCAGGATTTGGAAGGTAAATGGAAAAAAAACCACTGGCAAAAAGAACGGTACAAGGCATTGGAAGGAGAGAGAGGCTCTTCTATTTCAAGCAGTTCCACATGTGCTTGTATCAAAAATTTGGGTTACCATGTTTAGTGGCTTATTTGCTTGTTTGCTTTCCCAACTCAGTGCTCTCCAGATGCATTGGCCTATACATCTTCCTGACATTGGTGGAATTAAGCAAAAAGCATCTGCACCATCTAAAAACACCCACCCCTTTCTCCCTCTACAATCATCAGAAAGTGGTAGTCATCAGAAATGTAGCACTTTTAAACATGTTTCATTGACTAAGGCTTTTTTAAGGGCGTAAACATCTTTAGTTGAAAATATTCAACAGAAATAAGCAATTGGTTGTCATATTTCAGAGCATTCAGCTGGAAACCCATTACCAATATTTTTGGCATATAAAAAGTGAATACCTTAAGGGCTAAAATTCTGTTTCCATTCCCCTTTGCTTATTGTTGAGCTAATAGGAGAATGTAATACAAAGAGCGCGTCTACCATCTTTGTTAGACCACAGGCAATATATGTTCCATTTGCATTCAGAATGGCAGTCACAAACAAATAAGGGATTTCCCTCTGACAATTTTTAGTGATTAGTCTCTCAGCATTACTTTCCATAAGAAGAAAACAACATTTCCTCCTAAGCATGGATGTTGCTACCTCACTAATTCTATGTTCAGAGCCAAATTAGATAAGGTGAGCTGTGCATGCTTGAAACTGGTCATGAAGCATACTTAAGTCTGGTGCAAGCACAGCATCTATTTACTATTCATTAAATCATCCTGGTATTTTTAGACCTCTGCATGGGCTTGAAAAAGAAATCCCATATTTTAAGGAGTCTACTTTTAGAATTCTTCATGATTGGATAGTTTTTAATGAAGAAGAACTGTGGGAAGTCACAACCACGAATGGGTGCACAGCAAGGCAGTAAGGAAGTGGTCCTCAATTTCAGCAACTTTTAAGATATTAAATATGCTGGGTATTCTGGGAGTTGAAGTCCCATCTTAAAGTTCCTGAGTTTGAGGAACACTGCAAGAGGGAATAATAAATGCAGCCTTTTTTTCTGCTAAAACATTGCTTCTAACTCCAGAGTCCTTTAATAAACTAATAATTTAACAAGGAAGATTTTAAAAATGCACATTTTTTCAGACCATGTTCTGCAATATAGTCTAAGATAGACTCTACATTTTAGAAGTATATTCAGATATTTGTAATCTGAAAGTATCCTTAGGATAGGCAAATATTGATGGGCAGAACATATATGTACATAATTACCAAGTTTCCAAATATTTTGAAAGAAGCTTTAGATTGTGATGGAATGAGAGGAAGCCAAAGCCTTTTCCAATAGAGTTGGAATAGAGCCAACTGTTTGAGGTTCCCTCATTCCTATTGGAGTATGTTGCCTTTCTCAGGAGTTGAAAGCTTCCGTAATTACAGCTCTCACCTTTGGGGGAGGGGGGGTTCTTTTGTTACCATTGGCAAATAAAAAATTGCTGAGCTGAGTTTATTCATGGCTCATCTTATGATTCTAGCTATGTTCCTGAAGATCATTTTTACCTGGTGCAGATAAAGGTTTCTCTAGCTCAATTTCCCTGAGAAGTTCTTGGCTCAGAATATTTGCAGAGTATGTACAAGGCAACAAGAAACCCCAGAAATGGACAGGTAGGTTTCTAGAATAACTGGACATTAATCTTACTGGACACTGCCTGGCTCTAAGATTTCCTGTTATCATCTCCTTTGTGGGCATGTTCAACAAGGACCAACTGTTTGGATGGCAGAGACACCTGGTTTAAATGACTCTTGAAGAGGTGAAAGAAAGACTTGGCTGTAGCAGCCAAACATAGGTGAAGCTCTTCAGCAAATCACAGACCCCCACTGCCAACTGCTTTCTGGCTCAGCAGCAGCAGCTGCAAGGAAGTTCACCACATATTCATACATTTGTAAATTATAAATCTAATTATATATCCTGGTAACAAAATGCCGAGTGTACAGAAACTGACCGAAACAGCATAATACAGATGGCAAAGCCTTGTTCCAAATGTAGCAAACCTATTAGATCAATTGCTTCTTAATTTCTACCTCTACAACCATGGATGCACTTTTCTTCCCACTTACGTTATTGCACTAATTGCAATCAAGTCTTAATAACTGCTGGTGCAGGCTGGATGGCTGTGGGTTAAGATACTCTAAATTTTATTTTAAATTTACATCTTATTTTGCTCCCAATATAAATGATTGGTTCCCCTATCAAACAACTTCAACTTCTGTACTTTCTTTTATTTGGATTTCCTAATGACAAAATTGAGTTTTGATGCTATGATTTTAGTATTTGTTTCATCGGAAGCATTGGAAGCTATGGAAGCTCCTAAACTATGTTGTGGTCTCGGCCGTTTGGCATCTTTGAAATCTTTCATGAAACTGTAACGTGTCTCAGTGATGCATATCCAAATGGGAATTGCAAGAAGAAATGCTCTGACTACCCTAGGAAGAAATTCAAAAGTGAAATAACAAAGGAACGGCTGCTATAAAAGGAAATGAGGCAGACATCACATAAAGGAACTTTTCTATGGAAGATATTTAGTTAATTCATTCTATGTATTTTATCCTTTCCTTTAAACATGCTTGCATTCTTCTTCCTGTTGCTGATTGTTTAGAATTTTGTTAGCTTTGGTTATTCTGTTTTATTTCATGTGCATCTGTGTATGTCCTTGTATCAGTGGCGTTACTTGTGTAGAGTAGAACAGGTTGCTGTTCTAGGAGTGTTTTTTGTGGTGGATCACACACATGCAGTAATACCTCCCCACACAAGACTAAGGAATATCTTGGTAAAATAAGCAGAGCAATTCCCTCATTCCAAAGATAACATCTCCCATAACCACACTAGGTATCACATCACTTGCAAAGATAGGAAAGCTTTGTACCATGTGAAATCAACTAAGTCAACAGAAATAAACATTCTCTCTCTCTCTCTGTAAGCAGCGCTATCATTAGATATCTATCTGGTGTGTTGAATATCCATGTAAAAACCTCAACAACCTGCTCCTATAAACTCCCCGTCTTCCCAATTCTGAGGAAGTTCTTTTGATGTCTTTCCGCGAGCCTGCTCAGTTGTCTTTGTCTCCATAGTCATTGTAAAGAACATTCAGCATCTGCTCCTCACATGTTTTCTTCAGGTCACGACTCAGCTCCAGCCAATTGAATCCATATGGCTTGATCTCACTGTAGCGGCAGGCAAGGAATTTGAGCGTTGTGCGCTGAAGACTGATTTTGGGCTCTTGTAAAAGGCTGTGGCACCAGCCACTTAGATCCCCAAGCTGGGAAAGGATAAGACCAGCTTTTCTGCAGAAAGAAACAATGCAAGGGTAGTGGGTTTGGATATGGCATATCGGACAGCAATACATTGTAATGAGAATCATGAACGTGAAACACTGAGGCATCCCAAAACTTCTTTCTTGAACTCTGGCTCTTCATCAATACTTATGCAGAAGCTGCACTGGACTACACAAATCCAAACAGCTGCTAGAAGGCAGGCAAGAGAGACAGATGAGTCTGGCACTTTGCATCCAACTAGTGATTGATAGTGAGACCATACATTGGCAAAAAAGGCAGAGCACCCAGGAAGTAAAGTACTGCCCTGAAATACATTTTGTGGGATAACTAAGGGCAGCTTTTCCTGTACTTGATGATATTGGTCAGGAAAGGAATTTTTGATGAGAAGATAGCCAACCAATTTTATGGGGTTGCAGGCTAGAGCTGTAAGAAGAGTGGCATAGCATAGCACGTTTCAGAGAAACATTCAGGGGCAGCATGATTTACGCCAATATAGTTCCTCCTAATTCTGGAGAAAGCATAACAAATTGGCTATGTGCATGACCCGTATATGTAGAGCTCTTTGCTCCATTTGAATTTAAAATAAGGGTGGAGATCAATTTCCATCTGAAAACAAAATCTAATTTATCCTAGATTGTTGGAAGAGTAACAGACAGGGAAATTCCATAACAATCACCTTTATTTTGCAAAGAATGAGGAGAAGAGATATACAATTTCAGATCCTTATCTGCTCACTAAGTTTGACCCTGAAAGAATTTAATTCTGTTTGAGGGTTTCATTTTCTGCAACATAAACACCGAGTTCTTTTGTGTCACAACAATTCAATTAACTGAAGCAATACAAAAACCTGTGAACATGCTTGATCAAAGGCAAAAGTATAATGGGTACTCTCTTATGAACATGATTTCCTCTTGCAGCAATTTGGGGTGGAAGGGAATGTTTGTCTCGAGCTGGAGGAGAAAAACACTAGTATGAAAGAGAAAAATGTAAAAAGTGGAGCAATGATCCACCCTCCTGGTTAAGCAAGAATTTGCAAATAATAGATCTTGACAATCACATAGCCTATCACCTGCCTAGAAGTAGAGGCTCCATCACCTGATTTCTAAGTTTTATTATGATCCTTTAGAGACTGTGAGAGCTGGAAAACAATTCCTTTTGAATGGTCCTAGTTGCTCAGCATGTCATGATCATTTGACTCATGGTTAGGCAAGCTGAGATCATAGGGCTGCTGGTGACCATACCCCTGCAGCATCTTGGCAGTGTTATGGAAATGGTCTCCTCATTCCTGTAATGCTCTGAGTGAGCCAAGTCTCATTAGAATGGCACATGAGGTCAACATAAATCTGAATGCATCGACTTTGACAATAATGTAACTACTTGTTCAAGACTTTTAACTAATTTAAATCTCTTGCCTCCTCTTAATTTATTTTTATTTTTTTAAGTTTTATATACAGTATATTGTTTTATATATCAATATTTAATTGTACACCACTCAAAACCCTCTTTGAGGGAGATGGGTATTACAGAAATGTGAAAAACAAACGAATAAGTAAGATTACAATAGCAATTTCAGAAATATGAGAAAGGAAAGGCAGGGAAGGGGAGGGGAGGGGAGGGAGGGAGGAGCATCTTACCGAGGTCCCAGTTCATCCTCACAGCGCCAAGTAAACTCCCCAAAGCTTTCATAGTGCTGATTGTAGTGATAGAGGACCCGATGAAGACTTGGGGAGCCCAAATCCAGCAAGGTATTATAAGCTGTTTGTTGCTCTTTTCCACTAGTGTAGCCATTAAAGAGGTTGTAGATCTTATCAGCTATTTCTGGATTGGGGGAAAAAGAATGGATAAAATATGGCTGTATAAGGCTTCTGTACATGGTTCTGGTTAATAAATGATAAGCTTTCTCTAACACCTTTGAATGAGGCTAGGTGAGGCAGTCACTTTGTCTATTCATGCAAGGTGAAGAGCGAACCTTCACCTTGATTAGTTACATTTGGTTTATTATCTGCATTACAACCCAATTTAATAACTTAATGAAGCAATATAAATAGCGGTAAGCTGAACTTTCAGACTTCTCTCAGCCAAACTAGGAAAAATAATTTTTTTCAGAGCCTAAATGCAATTGATGCATAATCAGTTTTCAGCCTACAGCTCTCAAGGCATCTGCTTCCTTAAAACATTTTGGGCCCTAATACTGTATATCCAATTGCTGATCCTAAGGTTCAGAGAGGTTGCACTGAGATAAAATTAAGAGATCACAGATTCACAGAATTAGAAAAAAGTGACAGGCTGAGGCTAAATTGTCACTGAGAAGGCAAATACAGGTCTGACCAACAGCACATCAACATGCAGAACTCTACAAGAAAATAACTCATAATTGGAAAAGAACAACAAAGAAAATCTCAGATGTCATGGCTTCACCATGTTCATGTCATGGATCATATGATCTTTTACATTACAGACAAAAGTGTGAAAGGGATCATGTGTCTTCCATGGAGTTCTTTCCAGCACTTTCAAGTGTCCAAACCCCAGCACCCTGTTATTAACACAGCTGCCTGCAATTTACTGCTGGTTCGAATCTCTCCAAGGCTCAAGGTTGACTCAGCCTTCCATCCTTTCTAAGGTAGGTAAATTGAGGACCCAGTTGTGGGGGCAATAAGCTGACTTTGTATAAATATACAAAAGAATGAAGGCTATTGCTTAGTGCATTGTAAGCGGCCCTGAGTCTCCGGAGAAGGGCGGCATATAAATCAAATTAAAAAAAAAAAAAGTAAGTTGTTCTGCTTAGCGTCTCTTCTGGGCAAATTGGTAAAAATGATAAAAGGAAAAACAACTAAAGCAAGCCTTGCTGAAGAAAACTAAGTGGATTCTGCAAAGGTAAATCTTGCCTCTGGAGTAAATATAGCAGTTAATGAGATAAGAGGACCTGTCATTTTCTGGATTGCTAACTAGTTAAAAAAAGAGAAAGCAAAAAGTAGAAATAAATGGGAAATTCTCAGTGGAGGAAAGTAACTAAGGAGGTCTTCAAAGATCAATGCAGGGATTTGTGTTTTTTCAACTGATCAAGTTTGTGGATGATACCAACTGCAGAGCTTGGATACGCCTTGCCCTGCTCTGCCCTGCCCCTCCCCTTTGTCTTCCTTCCTCTCCTTTCCTTCTTTTTGCAAATTCCACACCAGCTGATTCAGCTGCTCATAGAATATGCTTACAATTTCTACTTCATTAATTCACAATATTAAAAACACTTGATATCAATTAATATAAACATATTCATTTCTTCTAGTCTTCTTTTAGAGCTGAAAATAAATGGGTATTCCTGCATAAATAATAAGGAAATATTAAAGCCAAAATTCCCAAAGGAATGAAATTTCTTCCTATTCAAAGAATTCAGTGTGTTCATAATTTTGTTATGTATGTAAAAGCATTTGGCTCTATTGCCTTGGGAAATGATCAAATTTACTATATGTCACTGGATACAAAAAAGCAAACATTTTCACAGATTTTTTTTAAAAATAATTACATAAGATTCAATATACCTCTAATATTCGTGGGTGGAAGAATAAGCTTGTCACCCGAAGAACAATTTTGTTTAAAATAAGCCATTATTCTTCTAAGTGAAAGCTTTTTTGTTTTTGCTTTTGTGTTTCCTATTGATGGAAAGTTGTGCCTTACTTACAAACTCATAAAGTTACCTTGGGCCTTGATATCATCCACGACTGGACAAGGAGTCTTCACTGTCACATCACTTGACCTTGAGCGTCTCCCGGTGTTATCCACACCCCAAAGTGTGAACCTGGAAATAGAATGGATAACATAACCAGATGTATCTTATAAAGAACCAACTGGATTATCACCTAGTATAATGACCTTGGGAATTTGGGAATGACCTTGGGGAAGGAGTAGGGGGAAAGAAGCTGCCTAGGAAACGATCAGAAAAGAGAGGCAAGAGTCCCCAGTGGCTTAACGATCAGAGGAAAAAAAAAACATACAACGGACCTAACCTAATGGACCAAGCAGTTAAAAGTGGCAGCAGGAACTTTCAGATGTGCTGTTAGCCTTACAATAAAGTAGATTTAGCTCATCTACTCATCTTTCTAGTCTGGTTTACCTAGGAAGCTGACCCCTAGATTCACTTAGAATTAATGCATTTATTTTATTGTATGGTATTTCCACAAATATTCCTCAATATATGCAGTGTCAAGGTATTTTGCTTCCTTCTGTTTTAGTCAAATTTAAGTGTTCTTCTCCTTTAATGGTATCTTTAATTTCAAAATCTTATTTCAAATTCATCTGGAAAATTATCCATTAGTAACTTTCCAGAATCAATGTTATAGTACCTCTTGCTGTTTATTCCACTTATATTTAAAATTCCTTTCATTATGGATTGAAGGAAACTGGGGCTGTCCAAACCTTGTTGATCCAAAGATTCCTCATAACTGAAAAGCAGTTAGCAAGGAATTTCCAAAAGTGATTAGAAAAGGAAGCAGGCGAACTCATTGTCCTTAAAGGTGCTGCCAACAGTCTGAGCAAAGATGACCCTCCTTCAACTCCCAGAACTTTAAACCCATGAGAGACCATGATCTTGCAGTCTCCTCATGAGGAACAACTGTCTGGAGCATTTGTGGGCAATCTCAAATCTCTCTTGTTTAGAGAGGAATTACAAAGAGATGGGCTAGTTCTTTATTTCACTGCAGTCATTGCTAAAAGCAGAGCCATCTCCAGTTTGCTCTTTCTTTCCTGGAAGTTATAAGATAGAAAATCTATAAAAGTTCCATTGCTCAATCTTAAGACTTTAAAACATCTTGCCAACAAAATAAGCAAAGATTCAAAATAAATCTGATGAAGTGTTCATCAAATGTATTGCTCCTGCTCAAAATAAATCTGATGAAGACTGTCCCCCACCACTATCCCCACAAAGTTTATAAGGTATGTGGAGGCTATTATTTTATCAGCTCAAAGAGGGCAAAAAAAATAATCTATTATTGTCATTGTAACTTACATGTACATAGTGTCAGATTCCAGACAACGAATTATCAAGGAAATGGTTGTAGATAACTTGTCAGGCACCTGGGCTGGCATCGCACAAGGCGATTTCGCTCCAGAGATTATGTCATCCACAAAACTCAGCACCGTCTCTAGGGAAATAGGCAAGCCAGCCATTATGTGATAAAACTGGTAGGAAAATGAGCAGGGAACAAAGGAAGTGGGAAAAGTAAAGCCAGTTTTAATCTACAGTAGCCCAAAATCAAAATGTGTCAGACAGCCCTTTTTTTGACTAACAATTTATATTAAAAGACCTAAGCCTTTGCAATATACATAGAAATGAGCTACAGGTAATAAAAGCTTATGCCTTTCAATGAAATGTATTAGTCACAAAAATGCTACCAGATTCCTCAGATTTTGAGAAAAAGGAAGTGTGACCATGAGTTGATAGGCAAATAGTGCTTGATACTTATTACACAGTACTTATTAATTAATTAAACTATTTCATTTTTTTCTGCCCCATTTAATGATAATCAGGATGACATTTCTCCTATGATCCTACATTCTTTCTTATTATCTTGCAAAAAAAAATTGCTTAACAAGTTTCTTGGCTTTTCTCTTCTCTGTAAACATGCCTCCTCTAAGTTTAGATCATGACAACTTCAGCCCAGTTCCATTCTCACAGTTCATAGGGCAATTAATTCCCAAAAATGGGACGTCACAACCATGAGGATACTAACTCAGAGGTCAGAACAGATCCAACCAGTATTATCTGCAAAATAGAATCCAAACTGGGAAATTTGGGATATACTGAACATTTCTTCATTATTTCCTCGGTATCAGTAAGTAAAGGGGTGCATTCATTTGGATTAGTCTGCTGGGCTAATCCTGAATAATTACAACTTTATTGTAATGTTATATTTTGCTACTGAAATTATATACAGAGATATGAGAAAAGAGTCTGCATTTTCCATAATTTGCATTTAGCTCTCCACTAAGCAGTAAGGTTTAAAATGTGATGGATGTTTGAAGAAAGAAAGGGAAACGGAAAGAAAACAAAAAAGCCCTCAGAGCTTGAGTACGCCAGTAGTTTATTTTCTTCATATTATATCTTAAGGCCAATCTAACGCTAAGGGGACAGAATTTGATTTTAATTAAATGTTTTAATTGGAAGTGTTCTAGATACAATTTGGTAAACAATTTCTCTTCAAAGGATCAGCTGTACTCACCAGTTTCCACCTTTGAATGGTCCAAGCGGTCAGTGATCTTCTCCTGGCGGATGAGGTAATCAACAATCTGCACTCCAATTGGTGGCTCCGAGTGCTCCCATTCCAGCACCACCAGAGAACTGCTAGGCTCATGAACTGTGGATAACCTTAGCCTGCAGGGAGAAGAGTGCAAAGCAGAGGTCAGGGGAAGAGCTTTACGTGAGAAAATTAGATTTATTTTGGGACAAGTCATGTGTATACAGGAGGAAGGGACTCTATTTAACCAGAATAAAACCACCCTGCTAATAGTTAATCTAGAAAGGAATGCAAAGTGGTTTTTAAACTGAACATGGGTAAAGGCTGAGAAAAGCATATTACATGGTGCAAACTGACATTATTTAATTTAATTTAATTTAATTAATTCAATTAATTTAATTTATATGCCGCCCCTCTCTGAAGACTCAGGGCGGCTAAGCATCGCAAGCAATGGCAGAATATTAAAATGCATTTGGAACATTTCTGGTAAGAGTCATGTGTAATAGCTTGTTTCAGTGTGTTGAGACAGTTCCTTGGGTAAATTGATTAATTTTAGCTGACTTCAACTGATTGTAGATAGATTAACCCACAATCAATTTCATGGAGCTTTGATGCACAAATGGAAATTTGAAACATCTTATAATGTCATCTGAAACCAAAAGATCTTTTCCATTGTTGAATTTTATGCTTTTTTATAATAGCAGTAATTTATCAGTACTGTGTAGATAATATTCAACTTCAGCTTGAACCACCAGAAAATCAGTTTTTCAACATAGACCTTGTCTTTGGGGAAGAAATTTAGCACATTCTCCTGAATTCTTCCAAAATAGGCTGGCATTTGAGTAAAATAGCTGTTACAAATTAATGTGAGTCAAGATTTATCTTTTCCAGTTTAATTTCTCCCTTCCTGGCTGCCCTACAGCTGAAAAGGGCACAGTGACCCATTTAAACAGTTACCTAACTCATTCTTTTATTCAGATTAAAATGATATTTCCTGGCTTTCAATCCATTTTGTTCTCCGTTTTTAAGGAGCAATTTTTTGTTCATCTTGTTTGGAATGCTGGATTATGCCACACAAATGCATTCATTTTTTTTTCATTAAATCCTTAAGTAAGTAGCTCAAGTTATGAAAGTGGTAGATTAATCACTGCGGACACCAGGTTGAACCCTATTGTAATAGAGCCACAATGAAATGATTCACCCACAAGACACCCCAGGTTATATACACTGCTTTTGCTCCGACAAATTGATGTGTTTTCCCTATAACAATTTCAGTATGATAGTGCAGTTAAAGTGTGGTTTAGGACTGGAGAGACTCAGGTTCAAATCTACTCTTTATTATAGAAGTGTCAGCGTTCCAAATTAGGCTCTCTTCCAGCGCTGATTATGGGGTGATTTTGGGCCAGTCCATTTCCCAAGATTATTGTGGGAAAATACAGAAGAATGGAGGTTCGTTGAAACTACATAAGGAGCAGTGAGAAAGTGTTTAATAAGAGAATGGGAGAAACTTCCAACATCATGTTTGGATGTAGAAAGGAAATTCTGTGTGATGAACCTCCTTCCTCCCTCTTTTTAATTCAGCCCTTCAGTGGAAGCACTGGCTTCAAGGGACAAGAAAAACTCCTACTTTTCCTTCTCCCTTTAAATGTAGTGCTCCTGGTTGAGCAGGGCGTTGGATTAGAAGACCTCTAGGGTTCCTACCAACTCTGCTAGTCTTTTAAATTATGGAGTAATTCAGATCTCAAAATTCCAGTTTTACGGAAGATCTGGATCTTTATATTTGATCAACTAGTGGATGATAAGTTTTTATTGCTTTCTGTGTTTTTTAAAAATAGCTAATTAGGTGTCATAGGCATCTGGCCAGAAGCTGGGAGCCTGTGAGTTTTAATCCTGCCTTGGGAACAAAGCCAGTTGGGTGACCTGTCCTTCTCTCTCAGCCCTAGGAAGGAGGCAAGGGCAAAGCAATTCTGAAAAACTTTGCCAAGAAAACTACAGGGTCTAATCCAGGTAGTTGCTAGGCATCAAAACTGATTCCCACAAACAATAATTAAAAACAAATATGTATTTGGTATTTATTGGTCAGTTGCCACCACCTGGAAGTATTTACATTTGATTTAAACATTAATTGACATCTTTCAGTGGCATTTTCAGTCTCAGAGATATCTATTCTATTAGATAGGCTCATTAAATCCCAAAACCAAAAATCCCAGGCAATCAGGAATGCCTGTAATCAATAAACCAGAAGCCCCCATTTTGCTTCAACAGTTGGAAAATGTTTTAACCACAATGATGAAAACCTCACCAAAACTTGTTGTTGTTGTTAGTTGCAAAGTCATGTCCGACCCATCACGACCCCATGGACAATGTTTCGCCAGGCTTTCCTGTCCTCTACCATCCTCTGGCATCCATTTAAGCTCACGCCTACTGCTTCAGTGACTCCATCCAGCCACCTTATTCTCCACTTTTCCATTCTTCTTTTGCCCTCAATCTTTCCCAGCATTAGGCTCTTCTCCAGTGAGTCCTTCTTTCTCATTAGGTGGCCAAAGTATTTGAGTTTCATCCTCAGGATCTGGCTTTCTAAAGAGCAGTCAGGGTTGATCTCCTCTAGGACTGACCGATTTGATTGCCTTGCAGTCCAAGGGACTCACAGGAGTCTTCTCCAGCACCATAGTTCAAAGGCCTCAATTCTTTGACGCTCAGCCTTTCTTATGGTCCAACTTTCATAGGCATACATTGCAACTGAGAAAACCATAGCCTTAACTATGCATACTTTTGTTGGCAGGGGGATGTCTCTGCTTTTTAGTATGCTGTCTCGATTTGCCATGGCTTTCCTCCCCAGGAACAAGCATCTTTTAATTTCTTGGCTGCAGTCCCCATCTGCGATGATCTTGGAACCCAGGAAAATAAAATCTGTCACTACCTCTATTTCTTCCCCATCTATTTGCCAGGAATTGAGAGGGCCGGATGCCATTATCTTAGTTTTCTTAATGTTGAGTTTCAAGCCAACTTTTGCACTCTCCTTCTTCACCTGCATCAAGAGGTTCTTTAGTTCCTTTTCACTTTCTGCCATTAAAGTGATATCATCTGCATATCTGCGATTGTTGATATTTCTCCTGGCAATCTTAATTCCAACTTTTGATTCATCTAGCCCCGCCTTTCTCATGATGTACTTTGCATATAAGTTAAATAGACGGGGCGACAGTATACAGTCTTGCCGAACTCCTTTCCCGATTTTGAACCAATCAGTGGTTCCGTGTCCAGTTCTCACTGTTGCTTCTTGACCCGCATACAGGTTTCTCAAGAGACAAATAAGATGGTCTCTTATCTCTTTAAGAACTTGCCACAATTTGTTGCGATCCACACAATCAAAGGCTTTAGCATAGTCAATGAAGCAGAAGTAGATGTTTTTCTGGAACTCCCTAGCTTTCTCCATGATCCAACATATGTTGGCAATTTGATCTCTAGTTCCTCTGCCTCTTCGAAAACCTGCCTGTACTTCTGGTAGTTCTCAATCCACATACTGCTGGAGCCTAGTTTGTAGGATTTTAAGCATAACCTTACTAGATGTGAAATGAGTGCAATGGTGCGATAGTTTGAACATTCTTTGGCATTGCCTTTCTTTGGAATTAGAATGTAAACTGACCTTTTCCAATCCCGTGGCCACTGTTGAGTTTTCCAAATTTGCTGACAAATTGAGCGTAGCACTTTGTGAGCACCACCAGATGCATCCACAGCTGAGTGTCTTTTTGGCTTTGGCCCAGTCGCTTCACTCTTTCTGGCGCTACTAGTACTAGCCCTCTGCTCTTCCCCAGTAGCATATTGGACACCTTCCGACCTGAGGGGCTCAGCTTCCAGCGTCATATCTTTTTTCCTTTTGGTACTGTCCATGGGGTTTTCATGGCAAAGATACTGGAGTGGGTTGCCATTTCCTTCTCCAGTGGATCACGTTTTGTCAGAGCTCTCTGCTATGACCTATCTGTCTTAGGTGGCCCTGCACAGCATAGCTCATAGCTTCATTGAGCTACACAAGCCCCTTCACCAGGACAAGGCAGTAATTCATGAAGGAGCACTAAATGGTTTATACAACAAACTATCTTTCAGATTTATCAGATTCCTCTGCATTTGTATAGAAAGGCAACAAGTAAATCATTTTATTCATTGATATGATGAGCTTCAGGGATAATAGGCCATAGTGTAATTATTTGTTATCCTGTTGCTGATGAAACATCAAGATACCACATAATTACACCATGGCCTATTAATCCAGAAACTCATCACTACTTGATTTATGCTGGCTGTGAAAGCCTGCATTGCTATGTAGTAAATCACTTACTATTGGAGATGCAACCAGACTAATACTTGATTTTAATACATAAATTTGCAATATCCTAAAGTTACTATATTTTGGGAAGAAATGATATAATATATTGATTATAAAACAAAGTTTAATATTTCTCAATGCACACATATTTTAAAACTATACAGCTAATAAATTAATACATGGAAACCGATAGCTGGAAAATGGAAATAGGCTCTCCTAGCCCATATTATTGCCAAAAGATAAGTTCTTCAACATTGGAAAGATAAATTTATGGCCCCAATTATTTATTGAATTGTAAATCTCATATTACTTGCATTCTATGAGCATGTTGTTAATAGATTTAGATTATGGTTAATTACAATGAAATATGGTGAACTTTTGCTGAAACTTATATTAAAAAAAGTTCATCTACAATACATACTTCTGTACATGCATGAGAACCCCTTAAATATACATTTTATTTTGTTATGCAATGGTGGTGCTTTCTTCTCCTTCTCCTTCTTTTCTTCCTCCTCCTCCTCCTCCTCTCTCCCCCTCCCTCCCTCCCTCCCTCTATTCCTAGCGGAGCCAGAAGATAGGAGAGAACATTTGGGCTACAGAATGAGTATCTGCCTTCTGAAGCAGCTAAAACAGAAATGGCAACAGAGGACAACTGAAGCACTGTAAATCATGAATTCTGCTCAGTCTCCTTCTTCATATAATCAGAATTATTCCATTTTCTTACAGAAATTAATCTCCCATGAATTCCTTTGGATCTGGCTTCATTCTGTTTAAGCAGCAAGATGGCACTGATATAAAGGCTCCATCACATCCTCCATAA
Organism: Pantherophis guttatus; assembly: GCF_059756535.1. Lineage (NCBI taxonomy): Eukaryota > Metazoa > Chordata > Lepidosauria > Squamata > Colubridae > Pantherophis > Pantherophis guttatus. The sequence continues at coordinate 106,023,967 of NC_142065.1, read as the reverse complement.
GCAATAAGAAGATCTTCTCAGCACCAGAGCAAGGATGACGGGTGGGGTGGGGTGGGGTGTTAAGCCTTTAAAGTGCAATGTCTAAGACTGGGCAGCAAGTGAAGGTATTAAGTAGCTGAAGAAAAGAAGGTATTCATTTATTAATTCATATCCTGCTTTTCACTCTTAAACTGGTGATCCAAACAATTAGTCATTTCAAAATCAACAAATCAAATCAAATCAATTCTTGATTTGAATTCTGCTGACTAGCAGAACCTTTAATGTCATCTGCATTAAGCATCCAATTGTTTTTCTTTCCTGTGTTTATGATAGATATAAAAGACAGAGGAAGGACTTGAACAGCATTCTTGAATGTCAAACCTAGAAAATTTTATCTTCAAGTAGAAAGACATTATCTTGGCCCCCGATTTATCCATTGAAAAAAAAGACCTAAGTTCCTCTAACTAACTTGGCAGAGTTCCTACACCAGAAAATGTAAGATCTGCTCCTCTACAGTATCAAGTTTTTTTCAATGTAGAATCTGTCTGGGCTATAATCTCTATTTCAATAATATTTTTTGCTGTGCAAGGTCGAAAAATGCCAAGGTACTTATTCAACCCTATGAAAGTCAGGGTATGTCATATTCTGGCATTTCCTCTGCAAAACACACAGTCCTTACAGACTGTGACTCTTTTAGAGAATCTTCAGCAGCGTTTTATGAGCAAAGTCAATGGCAGAGTTCCTGCTTTCCAGTCAGAAAGTTCCAGGTTGAAGTTGTGGCCACTCCTGATACAGACTTCATAGTGGAAGCCTTAATAATTGCTGTAAGTCACAAAATTGAGTTAGATGGACTAGGATTTGAATAAAGTTTTTTCCATGTCCTTACATGCACCTGAATGGTATTTATAGAAGAAAAATAGAATGGTCTGCTTTACTAATAGACGTATGTACGGTAATATATACATCCTACTATCATAGTGTAAGATATGAGAAAATTCAAAAATAAAATAGTATATAGGTATATAAGTTAGAAATGCATATAAGTGAAGATTCAATTTTGTTCAGGCAGGGGGTTGGACTGAATGACCTGCAGGGTCCTTCCAGCTCTGGTACTCTGTTAAATATGTTAGACATTATTCTGCTTTAAGATAGTTGGCGAACATGCTGAAAGCATACCAATATGTAACAATGTTGTGTTAGAATAGATCTTCTTTTGTTTGAGGCCCGTTAGAAAGAGGCCCACTCTTTAATGCCAAGGCAATAGAGATAAGAAAAAGCCATGCTTGCAAAATATTTTAGGGGTAGTTATAGGGAGGTGTTGATGAACATGTAATTAGAGAAAGAGATGATGTTCTCTCTAAAAGGCGCTTCGGATTAGCCATGATCGGTCACTAGATGCGATGTAGGAGGGGCGTGGGGGGGAGCATTGGGATAGGGAACTATAAAATGTAATGCTTTTGAAACTTTAGGTGTGGCTTCCTGGCTCAAACTCCTTGTTGAGATCTGCTGGGATACCACCCTATTTTGAAAATTGTTTTTATTATTTTCTTTTTCTTTTTTTAAAAGTTTTTTACTTTAAACACATTAAAAACAAAACATAGACATACAACATTTAGAGAAGAAAAATAAAAAACAAAAACAAAAAAAGAAAAAATATCACTTTTCTTTTCAGCTGTAAGCAGTGATCCTTTCTTTCTATATATCAATATTTACAGATATTTTAGTATTAACTTATTTAACCTTCATTTTCTACTTTCTTTCATTCCCTCTATCCTATAAGTTGATAGTCCACATTTTCCCCCTCCTTTCTTCATTCATTTAACTTATTTCCTTATTTTTCAACCATTCATACCATCTACTCCATATCTTATAATACTTTGATTTTTCTTTTCCCTTAATTTCTTTAGTTTATCTAATTCTGCGCATTCCAGAATTTTCTTATTTTTTCCTATTTTCTTTTAATAAAGTCTCTTTGTTTTCATCAACCCATGCTGGTTGGTTGTATTCATTTCTAACAATAGCCTATAGAAAAATTAATAATGCCGGTATTTCACAGAAAGCATGGGTTTTACTTCCTACACAGCTTTATAAAGCCACCGCCCTTTGCAGAATATGAGGAATTGAACATATTTAATGGCAATTTTTCTTACATTTCTTTTGGGCATTGTGGAGCATTAAGATTTAATAAGATTTTTAAAATATAATACTTCTGTGGATAAGAAAAATCTCCAATTGTAGCTCTAAAATGTTTCTGGAAATAAAATATAGTTCAAAGTAAGAGGATTTGAAGACTTCACACTTCCCAAAGTTTCTCTGATTGATAACCATCTCAAACCCTGACCTGCCATCCAGGGAACAAGAAAGCCACTGATCAAGTCTGCTTCCTGGAAATACAGGTGTTCCAAGTGGCTCTGAAACATTGATTAGCAGCAGCTACACCAGGTGGGTTCCTCCCAGTTCGGCCCAGTTCTCCCAAGCCGGTAGCGGTGACTATATGATGTCACCAAACCAGTTCTGCCCCCCCATGCCCCCCCACCTTCTTACCTTTTATTTGGCCCCACCCCTATCTATTTCTGCCTCCTGAGTCCCAGATGATGGCTAGAGGGGAAAAAACTGTTTAAACTCTTGCCGCAGGGCTTCAAAGGGCCGCCCTACATCTGATCGGTGTTAAAAGAAAACAAATGAGTGGACCAGTGCCTGCAAAAATACATGAGTAGATCAGTGCCTGCAGAAATAAATGGGTAGACCAGTGCCTGCAAAAATACATGAGTAGATCAGTGCCTGCAAAAATACATGAGTAGATCAGTGCCTGCAAAAATACATGAGTAGATCAGTGCCTGCAAAAATAAATGGGTAGATCGGTACAGCTCTGCAAGCAGTTAAAAGCCTGGTAGACCAGTACCTCTGCTAAATCCTAAATAATTGTCATATGACCATCAAGCCACGCCCACAAAATAAGCCACACCCACAGAACCGGTAGTAAAAAATTTAGAACCCACCCCTGAGCTACACTATTTGTTACAAAGAAGAATGCTTAATATGACATTTCCCTAGAGAACATTTAGCATGATCTTAAGGCTGAAAGTTTGAAGTTGTACACCTACACAGGATGTGGGAGTGGTGCACAGGCTGGAAGTCCATCTGCACCAAATGCACTTGAGTCACATCGACACCAGTCCTCAATGACATCTCCACTGCTTGAGCACCACAGGGAACTCATGGTGGCCTCTTGCAGCAGCTAGAAGGAGAGAAAGAAAAGCACAGAAGGAAATAAGGAATATGTGAAAAAATCCTCACCAAGATCAGTCCTGAAACTTACTCTTCCTGTTCATAGAATAAGACAGTCAACAAGGAATCACCCCCCCCTCTTTCTATTTATTTCTCACTATGATGGTGGGGATACGTCTTACAAGAAAGATTTTTGGTTTGGGCAGTAATGATAGTGTTCCTAGAGGCTCCTTTGGACTATTTTTCCTATTTACTTCAATAATATCAGAATGATTTTGCAATCTGAGGCATAGACTGATCAAAAAAGCTAAAAAAATAACAAACAATGCAGTCTAAAGAAGAATTCTAATTCTGATCAGTTAAACTTGACAAAGGCTTTTGCCTTTGCACAAAGGTTTCCTTCATTTTTGCTCATACGGTGTGTGGTATATTGGATTGAGCTGTTTAACACAACATTGTCAGGAACTGGAGGGGCAAGGCCTGCAGGCGTAGCCCCATGCCCTTTACCTGAGTTCAAACATCCTCCCCTGGTTTATTGATTGAACAAATCACACTTAATATACAGCCACAAATCTCAAAGAAGGATGAGGGCATTGCTTTCTGATTTCACTTCTGGAACAGTTAAACAAGAAGAAAACATTGCCAGCTATTGCATGGAGGCTGGCAATTCAAGGTGAATAAATAGAAAAATAAAGGAGGACCAAGTCATTGTGAAATTTGCCATCCACTTTAATTCCCCTGTTTGCACTTTAAATGTTTACAGCATCTGACTCACGTGTATAGGAATAAATTGCTACATAGCAGATCAGTCTCACTGGGCATATTGCACTTGCTCTTACTTGAGTCATCGCTTTTCCAACACACCTGCTCTCTGCTGCAATTCTTTCCACTTAATGTGTTTATAATCCTTTTCCTTACTTTCAATATTGCCACCATATATCACAACGATTTTTAAGTCATCCCAATATTGTTTCCATATTATTGATAGTGTGTGGTGGTTTACCAAAGGCTACATAATTAGTTTTCATTTTTCATTTCATTTCTTCGTATTTATGAACCCAGACCAAGAAAACACAAATACATAATTTAAAACATGGGGAGAGGGGAGGGACATGAAACAATAAAGAGAAGAGGACCTGACTCCATATCTGAGCAAACACACATACAGTTATTATATGGGAGACTAGTATATTTGCTTGTAGTCTCCATAATACACAATAAGTTCATCTCCATAATACACAATAAGTTGATCTAAGAGATGTGCAAGAAATATCTTTCTTCTTTATTCACCACACAGATTTTTATGCAGCAGACCAGTATGGTCCTGCTGTGGTGAATGTCAATGTATCCGAGAGATTTAGCCATAGTGCTGTACATATGTTCTTTAGTATAGAATAGCAGCAGAAAAAGTACATGAGAAGGACAAGAAAGGAAGATCTGGCACTCAGCAGACATGGCAGAGAAGTTTGGTATTATGGACATGGTTGCATTTCTTGGCTTCTTCTTTGAGAGAGGGGGAGGGATATCTTTCCAACTTTTGGGGACTTGAAAGCAGACTTCATTACATCAAGGACTTTGGATAGTCCTGTGAGCTGCTACATACAGTTCTGAAGATTCTATGCCTATCTCAAAGCATTATGTACATTTGTATGCATACAGATATTACCAACTGTATTATTTTCTACCCAGGCAGAGAATCTGTGCAAGCAGACATTCCTATTTCCATTTTGTCTGTACTATGATTAGAAAACCTGCACATTTTCAGTTGGCCAAACAAATCTCAGAACAAAAAAAAAGGAACAATGTTAAGGAATTACTGCAATTCTGCAAACAGGATCAATATACGGGAATACAAGGAGACTGAGGAGCATTCATAAGTATCCCAATGCTGAATCTTAAATGTCTCACATTTGATGCTGTTTTGAGTCATTATGCTTTAAAAAGAAAGCCAGAAATGTCATTGTATGCCTTCCTGCATGGCTTTTTCTTCTAACTCTTCTTTTTTCCCCTGCAAACCATCTAATTAATTTCAAAATTTGAGATTCACAGAAAATGTCATGGCATATTTATTTCTTTGTATCTGGGGCTAAAATGCTTCCTTCCATCACTATGATATCACTCACCTTCTGAGTCTGATTATTGATGACCAACTCGTAGATGGGTGCTGCTTTTGTGACTTCTAGGAGGATGGGTTCAGCCACAGCATCTGGGCTAGAGGTCACATGACATAAAGGACAGGAGGAGGGGCAGCGGCCTCTGCTTTGGCACTCCATGCGCACCCCAGCTGCCATACGTTTGGTTCCAGATTCTGACAAACTGGCAATATACTCTGGAAAAGTGAGGACCCTGGGATCTCGCTCACGCTCTTCAGATTCATCTGATGGGGAATTACCTGCAATGTATACCACTGGATAAAATCAGGAATCAACGAGGAATAAGCAACCAACTTTTATTACAGAGCCCTACAAATCCAAGAAAAACTGCACATGTAAGGGTGTGTGAGCATTCTCAGGGAAACTGATGTGGTTTTCAAATTAGGCTTCACCCTATATTTTGAGCTTCTAGTTGTTGTGTTGTTTTGTAATAACACATTTTATATTATGACCTTCACCCTAATTTGGGAGCTGTACCTGGTTACCTGGTTACCTGGTTAATGATGCTTGTGATCTTCTGTTAGATATTGTCAGTTCACGTTTTTCTGGCATTATTGGAGTTAAGTTTAAAAGTATCCGCTTATTTTCCTTCCCACCACAGAGCAAAACATGCATAATTATCTCAGCCTTTCCTCATGTTACTAACCTTCCAAAATCTTTGTACATCACCAAATTCCTCATTAAACTGATTCCTTTTTTAAAAATATCATTAAAAGTATCAGTATTTTCCTTACACATTTTGGAAAGCAGTCCATAAGCAGTTTATGAACATGTATCATCAATTCAAGATTAAATGGCCAGGGCTATGATGTCATCTCATCCTAAAAGAATATTCTTTGTTGAGAAATTTCTTATTTCTCTTTACTTATCTTTAAAAATTAATTACAAGTAAACAGAGTTTTACAAACAGTATATAGATAGTACTCATTCTCTGTTAGTAAATACCACCTCTGACTGGCCCCGCCCCCATCTATTCTCTGCCTCCCGAATCCCAGCTGATCAGGAGGAAATGGGGATTTTGCAGTAACCTTCCCCTGCCACGCCCACCAAGCCACGCCATGCCCACCAAGCCACACCCACAGAACCAGTAGTAAAAATTTTTGAATCCCACCACTGGACAGGAGCCTTCTGTGCAAGCCAAATGTATAAAGAACCAAATGCACAAATATTCTAAATGACCCAAATTTAGATTATATAATATTGGCTCATGAGTGGAAGGTGTTAAAGAAGCCAAAGAGTTGGAGGAAAAAAACAACTGAACTTGCTTATTAGCTGGAGAGGAACCTAAAGTGAAGCAGGGCATGGTCTGGAGAAGTGTGCTGAAAAGAAAGACAAGATGCTTTGGGAGCTGTCTATGCAATGAGATGACCTTGATGGAAGATAGAAAAAGACGGAAAGTGACAGGATTACCAGTAAAAAAAAAAAAAAAAAAGTCAGCAGCCAGCCTAACTCTCAGAGGGAAAAATGCTATCAGAATCTGTAAGGCCTCAATTTCCTGAAAGTATCATGGCAAGCTGAAGCCTTGCTGGCTTTTGCTGACTAGCAAGATAGCTTTTGTGAGGGGAATCGCTAATGGATGCTCCAAGTCAGTAATCTCCCCTGACCAAAGGAGAGATCGCCCGAGATTGTTTACGTGACTTCAGACCACTGTTCCTCATGAGTAGACAAAAGAAACTGCTATTTTTATGGTCAACTTATATATGCATTCTGCATATATGCATTCTGCGCATGCCCAAGATGGCGGCGCTCGCTGGGACCGCGATTTGAGGATGGGGCGCCGACCTTCCTTTTGGGTCCTTTGGGGTCGTTTGGAGGAGCTATGACCCCCAGGACTGGTCCAGGGAGCTCTCTGCCAGCACGGAGAGGGTTTTTTTCTCCTCCGTGGCTGAGCAGAGCAGAGAGGACGGCGCGATGTCGGGAGCGCCGGGCCGATCAGCTGGGCATCGGCGGCATTTTCCGAGGCCGGAGGCCGTCCAGGCGCCGGGGTGGCGTTGCACAGTGGGTTCTTAAGCCCGGGGGGGTTGCCCGAAGAGTTACAAGACGTGCCGGGCACCCCCGAAGATCTCTGGGATGCCGCCAGGCTTTTTAGTCTGGCGACGATGGCGCAGTGGCGATGGCGATGGCGGTGGAGACAGCCGGCGGTCGGAGGGCGTTGGCGACCCCCCCCTTGGAGCTGGAGTCGGAGTTTAGGAGTTGGGGGGGCAACGAACCAACGAGAATTAAATAAGACCGGGAGACCTGCAACCATGGCTGGGGCGAAAAGGACCTGGTCTGACTTTTTTTCCCCAGGCCTTAGGTGGCCTCAAACTGTGGTTGTGCGGGGGTTGGGGACTTGAAACAACTGCCCCACTTCCGCCTCATTTGTCTCTCCCCAGCGCTCCCTTTTAAGACCGCGCCCACTGGGACCAACTTTAGCCTGTGGGATTCACTTCCGCTATGTTCTCACTACCAGCTGAACCCCCTGACTGTGGAGAGGGCTATGGAAAATTGGAGGTCGGTTCATGGCTGCATCCTTTTGGCTAAGGGGGCTGGACACCAGTTGGCCACCGTGAGAGGGTGGCCTGGTGTTGGGGCCTCCTGAGGGCTGAATCGGGATGTGTTCACACATAAGCACTTTACCAGCGGTGGGGACCCGACCATCGGACCAACCGCCGTGAGAGGGCGGTTTTTTGGACCTGATCCCTGGACACTGGATGTACTGACTCTATTGCTGCCACTTCACCACAAATGGGGGCGGACCAGCTGACCTAATCACCGTGAGAAGGTGGTTGGATCGATTTTCCCCCTTGGATTGTGGTCGCTGTGGATTGTGACTGTGTCCTCTGTTGTGAGGGGACAGTGGACTTGGTCCTGTGAATTATGTGTGAGATTCCCCACTTCCCTACCTTCTTCCCTGTCCTTTTAAGGACCCTTAGGATATGGTCATGGCGAGCCACTATGACCAAACTGTACTCAGCAGCGGAGCTTCTTGGTCTGCGAGACTCCCCCCTCTCGCAGGCTTGGCCCTCCACTCTATCGAGGGCCTACCTCGATGACGGGCTTTGGAACCCCGAGAGGTGGCATGTCGCAAAGAGGGGGTTGCGGGGTTTTTTAAAATTGTCTATATCTAATCTTTTAAGGGGTTTGGGGAGGGGGGAGGGGGGTGGTATTGGAATTAGGGGCGTGGGTTTGGGGGATAACCCACCAAGGGGAGGGTCGGGCCCGGCCACGACGCGCGGCGGGGCGGGTGGGGGACCCGGGGGCAATGGAGGGGGTCGAGCTTGTTCGGACTGTGTTTTTACCATCAGTACTGTGAGGGGGAGGGGTAGATATGGCGGGAGCAGGGGGCCATATCATGTTAAGGGAGCACGCACCCGCTGTCTCCAAGCGGTAGTGTGCTCCGGCCCCCAAGGCTCCATCCGTTTGCCAGGTTGCACGGATCCTCACAGCCCGGGCCTTCGTCTGATGTTGTGCAACGCCAGGTCCGTTGTAAATAAAGCCCCCCTCATCTGTGATCTTGTTCAGGAGGGGGGAGCGGACCTGGCGGGTATTACGGAGACCTGGTTGGGCCCGGAGGGAGGGGTCCCTCTGGTAGAAATGTGCCCACCAGGCTTCCACGCATTCCATCAGCCGAGGTCACAAGGGAGGGGCGGGGGAGTAGCGGTTATTATTAGAGAAGGCCTTAGGCCCAGGGAGACCACTGTACCTCAGACAGCTGGTTGTGAGTCCCTCCTTGTGAAGTGGGGCCATGGGGTTCAGATGGGCTTGCTGATCACGTACCTGGCTCCCTGCCGCGTGGCAGCAACCCTGCCTGAGCTACTCAACGTTATTGCTGCGGTGGCGGTTGATACCCCCAGACTTATGGTCATGGGGGATTTCAACCTGCCGTCCGTGGGCGAGACGTCTGAGGTGGCTCGGGAGTTCATGGCTTCCATGACGGCCATGGATCTGACCCAACTAATTCATGGCCCTACGCACACTGGGGGAAACACACTGGACTTGCTTTTTGTCTCTGGACAGTGGTTGAGTGATCTTGAGATAGGGGATGTAGTCATCGAGCCCTTGTCATGGTCGGATCACTCTCTCCTTCGCCTTGACCTTCGTACCGCGGCACCCCGCTGCAGGGAGGCGGAACCAATAAGATGGTACCGCCCCAGGCGCCTGATGGAACCCGACAGGTTCCAGACGGAGCTTGGGCCAATTCCTGAGGTTCTGACTCACGCCTCGACTGGAGACCTAGTGGCCGCCTGGGATAGGGCGGCCGCTGGGGCCCTGGATCGAGTCGTGCCTTTGCGGCCTCTGACCCGGCGCGGATCTCGCCTGGCTCCTTGGTTTACCGAGGAGCTGAGGGAGATGAAGCGCCAGAAAAGACGCCTAGAGAGTAGTTGGAGAGCTAGTCTTTCTGAATCGGACCGGACACTGGTTAGATCCCATATTAGGACTTACCTAGTGGCGATAAAAGCAGCAAAATGTACGCATTTTGCTGCTCTTATTGCATCATCAGATAATCGCCCGGCCGCCCTGTTTAGGGTGACCCGCTCCCTGCTCCACCAGGAAGCGCGGGAGGACCCCTTGGAGGGAAGAGCCGAGGACTTTGTTCAGTATCTGTATGACAAAATCACTCAGATTCGGGAAGGTCTGGACTCTTGACTGGGTAGATCCAGCGAGAGTGACGGAGGCAGGTCTTGAGACTGTTATCTGGGATGAGTTTGATCCTGTGACCCCAGATGACGTGGACAGGATTCTGGGTAGATTGAACGCGACCACATGTTTGTTGGACCCGTGTCCCTCCTGGTTAGTGCTGGCTTCCCGGGAGGTGACGCGAGGCTGGCTCCAGGGGATTATAAATGCTTCATTGGGTGAGGGTGTCTTCCCCGCCGCCCTTAAGGAGGCGGTGGTGAGGCCCCTCCTCAAGAAGCCTTCCCTGGACCCGGCAATATTGGCTAATTATCGTCCAGTCTCCAACCTTCGTTTTGTGGCGAAGGTTGTTGAGAGTGTGGTTGCGGGACAGCTTCCCCAGTACCTGGATGAAGCGTCGTATCTGGATCCGTACCAGTCGGGCTTCAGGCGGGGGCACAGCACAGAAACGGCATTGGTCGCGTTGGTTGATGATCTCTGGAGGGCTCGGGACAGGGGCTGCTCCTCTGTCCTGGTCCTGTTAGACCTCTCAGCGGCTTTTGATACCATCGACCATGGTATCATGCTGCACCGGTTGGAAGAGTTGGGGGTGGGAGGCACCGTACTAAGGTGGTTCTCCTCCTTTCTCTCCGACCGGTCGCAGTCTGTGTTGACAGGGGGGCAGAGGTCGACCCCGAGGCCCCTCATATGTGGGGTGCCGCAGGGATCGGTCCTCTCGCCCCTTTTGTTCAACATTTATGTAAAGCCGCTGGGCGAGATCATCCGTGGTTTTGGGGTGAAGTACCATCAGTACGCGGATGACACCCAGCTGTACATCTCCACCCCGGACCACCCCAACGATGCCCTTGAAGTGATGTCCCAGTGCCTGGAGGCCGTACGGATCTGGATGGGGAGGAACAGGCTCAGGCTCAACCCATCCAAGACCGAGTGGCTGTGGTTTCCGACGTCCCGATATAGTCAGCTAGTGCCATCGCTGACTATTGGGGGCGAATCATTGGCCCCCACGGATAGGGCTCGCAACTTGGGTGTCCTCCTGGATTCACGGCTGTCGTTAGAAGAGCATGTGACGGCCGTGTCCGGGAGGATTTTTCATCAGGTTCGCCTGATCCGCCAGTTGCGTCCCTATCTAGATCGGGACTCCCTACACACAGTCACTCATGCCCTCGTTACTTCTCGTCTGGACTACTGCAACGCTCTCTACATGGGGCTCCCCTTGAGGTGCACTCGGAGGCTCCAACTGGCGCAGAGTGCGGCCGCGCGGGTGGTGATGGGAGCGACATGGAGTTCCCATGTGACACCTCTCCTGCGCGAGCTGCACTGGCTCCCGGTGGTCTTCCGAGTGCGCTTCAAGGTTCTGGTTATCACCTTTAGAGCGCTCCATGGCTTAGGACCTGGTTATTTACGGGACCGCCTGCTACCACCAATAGCCTCCCACCGGCCAGTACGCTCCCATAGAGAGGGGCTCCTCCGGGTGCCGTCGGCCAAACAATGTCAGCTGTCGGCCCCTAGGGGGAGAGCCTTCTCTGTGGGGGCACCTACGATTTGGAACGAGCTCCCCCCGGAGATTCGTAGGATCCCGGATCTGCGCACCTTCCGCCGCGCGCTTAAGACTTTTCTATTTTATCAAGCTGGCCTGGCCTAAATCTTCCCCCTTTTTAAATGTGGAAATTTTAAATTTTAAATTCGTCTTATTTATAGGGGTATGGGTAAGGCGTTTTAAATTGGGGAGCCATTTTAGATTTAATTCTGTTTTAAACGTATTTTAATTGTTTATATTGTATGTTTTTAATTTTGGCTGTTCACCGCCCCGAGTCCTTCGGGAGAGGGGGCGGTATAAAAATCTAATAAATAAATAAATAAATAAATAAATATGCAGAGGCTGAGAGTTGGGACAATATTAAACGCACACTTGCAAGGCAGCCTTGGCAGACATTAAGCTTGCCTGAGCCTTTTATCTTAATCACTTTTTTTGGATTTTTTTTTATTTTTATTTTTCCATATTAGAGAAATTAAGATGTTTTAGACTGGCAAGGTTTTACTGTATTCATCGGGTGAGTGTCTGCCTGTTTAAAAGATAATGATCTAAATTTGACTTTAAAAGTTTTAAAAATGTATGATTTTTTGGGGCTATACAGCAAAAGTATGCTTAGTAGATGGGTTTTGGAAAGTTAATAACAGTTTAAGAGGCCAAGGGATTTGGGATTATAGTTCTGAATTATTTAGAAGATATATTCTAATGGAAAAATGGAGATTGCTTTCAGGTTTTTTTTTTTTTTAATGGTAAGGAGATCTTGAAGGCTGGATACTAGAACTAGAGGAGAAAAAAATGGAGCAGAAATCCTTAGTGCAAACTTTTGAATACTTTTCACCCAGGTTTTTGGAGAGAATGGATCACATGCTTGACAAAACTGACAGACCATATTCTAATGAAGATTATGCTTTATTTAGAAATTGTGCTGTTAAAATTGTTTTTAACCTCCTGGGATGAATCAGGAAGTTACTTCTTTTTTCTTTGTCCTTCTCCTTTCCTCTTTGTTTTTCCTATTTCACTCCCATTTGTTTTTTGTATTTTTCTGTTTATTTTTTGTAGTTTCTCTTGATTTTTATTCTTTTCATTTAGATTTCTTAATAAAGTTATTTGAAAAAAAGAACCTGTAAGCCCTTAGTTAATTGTCAATTAGAAAATATGTAGAGACTAGAAATAGAACAATGCAGCCAACATGATCAAGTAGTGAAAAAGGAAACACATAATGTGTCCGAAAGCCCTACTAAGCAGGTATATACAAAAGTATGAAGGCTATTGCTTAATGCATTGTAAGCCACCCTGAGTCTCTGGAGAAGGGCGGCATATAAATCAAATAAATAAATAAATAAATAAATAAATAAATAAATAAATAAATAAATAAATAAATAAATAAATAAATAAATAAATAATATTCAGAAATACAGAAAAAAAGTTCATTCTCCAGTTCAGAATGACAAAAAACTTTACCCCATTATTTTCAACTGGGGAGGAAGATGTGGGAAAGCCTGGGTTCGCTAAGGAACGTGACTTGGAAATCAAAACTCGGTAATAAAGATGGAAAAAAGTGAAACAGAATTTTGCACTGAGTTTACATCAAATCTTGAGAACCAACAGAAAGCCCCCATTATAGTGACATTTCAAATTAAAAAATGGAATTTCTTTTCAATATTAGCCACCATAACAGAATTAGAGAAGTATTTTATATAACTTTGACAGAATCTAAGAAGGATTCAGCAGTATAAGTAAGTTAACTTAATGTCTGTCATAAAAATTCATGGAAATCGTTATTAAGAATAACAATTCACACATAACGCATCCCAGGTGCAACACATTGCTGCATCCCAGGTGCAAACATAACACTATTTCTACTAGCTTTTTCACATTCCTGGGCAGTTCTAAGTATTTCAAAAAACTAGATTATATAAACAGATTATAGTTGAACTTTCTAAATTCTTGATTAAACAGCAATCATAGGAGATTGGAGAGGTATTTTTATGGAGTTTTTATATACATTTTATGGATACTTTCCTGGAAAAAAAAGCAAGAAGCTAAGACTACAAATAGGTAGACCGAATTTAAAGTGTAAGAGGCAAAATGGTGTTTTCCCATTTCTCCTACACCAGATTGTTATTATTTTTAAACAGTTCCTAAATAATCTGAGTAGCAATATGACCAAAATTTATGGATGACACAAAAACTTTCAAGCATTTTCAAAACAAACTCCTTAAACTAGATAAATGCCAAATATAATGCAGTAAAAGTAGTCCCTGTTTAGCAACTGCCTCCTTTAGCGAAGATGATGATGAAAATATAACTTTATAAATGCCAATCTTGCATTTATGGGCTTTGCAAATCTGTAAAGCAAATAAAAGCTGAAATCACATAATCACAAATATTATTTCACTTAGGGATTGTGTGACTTAACAAACAAGCTGCAGGTACCAATTGTGGTTGCTAAACAAGGTCTACCTGTAGTACCACCTAAGTTAAGAATCTTACTGTAAGTTGATTTGATTATTACTGACCTCTGTAGTAATCTTCAAATAAGCAGCCTTAAACAGAGGAAGACTGCTCTGTAGAATCCAGAAAGAATTGGGAGCAGAAGATATTCCCAAGGCATTCAACTCTTGACCCGGCAGTCCCCAGTCATCACCAGATCCTCAACAACTGCACTTCTACCATTTAAGGTCAGTCCAACAGAACCAAGTATTCACTCAAGCTGCATTAGGCACTCATATTGGAATTCTACTCAAGAAGAGGAGCATTGCAACAAGTATCGGGATCAAATCCCCCAGTACTTTCCAGTAATAGAAGGGTATCCAGAAAATATTTAAATTCAGTTGGCTAAAAATTTCTAGTGCAACAGCTTCAATAAAGTTGCTGCTAGTTTAGTGACAGTTCTTCTCCAGATCAGTGTACAACCTTCTGACTACAGTCACAGCAAAACCTTCTTCATCTGATTCAAAATACCAGACATGGATTGGATAAGCTCTAGGTGCAAAATCTGGGGTGGGCTGAATGCTAAACTGGCCATTGTTTTCCAAAAATTAATTAGATACATGGTGAAGAAGTGACCATGACTAAGACAATAACTTAATTTGATTGGATGGCATTTAAGTTTACTTAGATGAATCAAATTTAATTAACACAGTTAACATGATTACACTCCATTTAGTAATATCTCCCAGCTTCTCTCACACTAAAAGTTTTTTAAATGATCGCATGACCCTAATGACATTGATTGTGCACTTCAATTAAGACACTACTATGAAACAATAGTAGCTTGGAATGTTTTATGTCAATGCTTCACAGAAATAATTCAAATTCTGCCAGAAATTTACACCTTTTAATGAAGCAAGTTGTACTAATTTCCAGGACAGAAAGTGAAAATAAAAATAAAAAATGATTTCAATAGAAAAGCCTGCTAATAATCTAGTGAACGCTAGATGGTGCTATGAAGTCACAGAACACACCAAGTTTGAAATCTTTTATCAGATGCCTAATGGGAGATACACATGCATGTTGCAGTTACAGCAATGATCCACAAAATCTGAGTTAATAACAAAGGGGCTATAAGTATGCACTCTAGGCAGAAAAAAGGAGTATTCAGAGGTTCCAGAACTACTAAATAGTGTATTCTTCTCAGAGCAGGGGGTTGGATTCAATAAATTAAGTTAACAATTCTCAAGAATTCTGCACTAAAAAAAGTTGCATATATGGACTAATTTCAGTTTCAAATATTATTTTTCCATGCTCTGTTGAAGCCCCATAATACTTTGAAACGATATTGTACATCTGTGTTTTTTGAAATGTACTCCCATGGAAAGAGAAGGCAGCAAAGTCAGCTTCAGCGAGAGCTTTCAGAATTCGTTGGTTATGCTGGGGGGAGACCCTATTGTACTATTATTTTTTATTTACCCCACAAGTGTTTGCTAGCAATGCAGGGCCTATCATCATGTTCACTGTCATCACCAATATGATTATTATAAAGGGAAGAAGGAACAAGGAAAGGAAGTAATCTTTTCCCCAAATTCCACCCAGAATTCTTTTACTAAATTTCAATTAGAAGACAAACAAAATTAAAAGAAATCTCATCAGACTTCTCTGAGTAAACCACTTGTTCCTGTCTCTGTCTCTGTGTCTCTTATTTTTAAACATCTTTCATCCTCCTTTAGGAATCCATAGGAAAGAGTCACAACCTGGGAGTTAATGAGTAAGATAGAGTCATTATCAGGAAAATGATGTATCCTCAAAAATAGTGCTAGGATCAAAGCTACATTGCTGAAAGGATCTGGGATAAGACCAACCTGAACTTGACTCTCTGGATAAATACAGGATGTGTTTTGGTAGGGTTTTTATATCATGTTCTGGCATCCTATATGGTTGCAAAAACCCATTGCATTTTTCGCAACTACAGAAAAGTTCATAAAATATTAGTCCAGAGGGCTCTGAACCTGATATGGTAGATTTCTTAAGCAGATACTGATTTCTCTCACTAATGTCTATCCTTGGATTTATTCATACAATAGGATGCAGCTCTAGAGATTTGTTATTTACACTCCTTCATGGACATTAAAACAACTGTAGCAAATCAGGCTGATATAATAAGAGAGCATCACTCTTAGTTATAGTGGTAATCAGAACACAGAGCCCAGAGCAATAATACAGAGTGTATATTATTTAAAGACTGAAGATTTATGAGTTTTTTCCAAAGCCTACTTGCTCCTATGTCAAGTAGACCCTTCTACTAGTCATCTTTTGGCTTGTAGCTTTTGACAATGCTGCGATGCTGAGAGTCAATAGGCATACGTCCCTCATCTATAAGGCGCCATCGGTAGAAAGTGTAGGCCTAAAAAAAGCGACTAAAATGCCATTGGTTGGATGTCACAAGTAGCTTAATAGAAACGAGGACACAACTTAAAAGTATGTGGTAAAACGCAACTTAAACTACTGTGGTCTGACTGCACACAGCTATAAGGCTCTGAGGCACAACAGAAAGAGCATTTGTCTATCTATATAAACCAGTTTTAAATTTCAAAAATAGATCCTTAGAGACAAATATATGGAAACGTAACATGGTTCATCAGCACTTTCCAAGAAAAATGGAGAGTGGCTCTAATTTTGTTAGAGAGGAGGAAGATATTAGGAAAACTCATTTGATTGTTTGCTTGCTTTAAGATAGAGAAGACTTTCATTGTGACTGCTGCAGGAGCTGAAGCGAAAAATGGGATCTGAGCCTTTGCGTATGGGAGAAGAAATATAGCTTATGCACATCATAACAAATGTATCTGCACAGTTGCACAACCCATATATTCAACCCACAGAGACCACTGTGTGTAGTGATTGCTATGGAAGGAGGCTTATAGAACAGGGGAATTTGGAAGATATGTCTTCACTCTGGGATTTTGCCAACAGAAGGTTCTCTGATGCAAATGAAACAGAAAACTGTTACTGACATAAGGACTTTGTGGGTAACTTGTTTGAAGTCAATTATAATAGGTAGCCGAATAGTCAGCATTCCAGTTCTACTTTCACATTTTACTTTTGCCCATATTTCCCAACCTACCTCCTTGTCCTTCCCAACCTTCTAACATATCTTGTCCAGATTACAAGACAAAAAGTGCCAAATGGTTTACTTGCAGCATTTAAATTGTGCACATTTATGCAAAAATAAACCTGATTACAAAGTCATGTGTGCAATACATTCTGAACATAAAAGTAGGACTCTTTCCCGGCACAGACTTTGGATTTAAGTTAGTGAACATCATTAATACCCCTTCTCCAGATTTTTAAGATCTTTACCGTTGCTTTGACTCCCGCTCATTAATATAAATTGCCTGGCCAAGGTCAAAGCACTGTCCAAAAGCCAGAAACGACTACTTTGAATTTCCTTTGTAGAGATTTTGAACAATATTTAAACTTCCCCTGTGATAGCTGGAGGTCATGGTTTTTTTTTAAAAAAAAAATTAGATTCTTGCTATCACGAGCATATGTTCTCTTATGTTCGCTTGTTATCTTTTAATTGGTTTCTATTCTAAATTTATGCCAACTGTTCCTGCTGGCAGCAGAGGCTGCTATTGAAGCTGGGATGGTGCCTTGTCAACTTTATTGATGCATGTGTGAAATGTATATTACCATTCCCATTTGCCTCTCTATATAGCTCAATTGCTTGCTGGGTTGCTGAGAAAGATTTCCCTATCATTATCCATTTATCCCTCTTTTGGAAGTGGCTAGTTCGGGAGTCTTTGTAACTTGGCAAAAACGCTCAAACGACTGTGGAATAAAAATTGTACAAAAAGAAAAATCTCGAGGCAAAATGAGAACAGAGACTATCCTAACTATGTTTTGCCAAAATAAAAGTAAAACCTAAAATAAAGTAAAAAAGTAATATCCTTCCGAGGAGCCCACATATATGAAACTATTGCTAAAATCCACTCATTTAGATCCCACTCTTTCTTCCTATTTCTTATGAAGGATTCTGACTCCAAAATGCTTTGTTTTAGCAATTCAAGAATCCATATTTGAATGGAATTCTTGAATACGACAATAGAGAATTTGAGGGAGGAACCTGCAATGGTAAAATCACCTACTCTTCTCAGTGAGATATAAAGGATAGAACTAAACATCCTTTAATATCTAAATCAGACACTGGTTGCTAGAAGAAAAGAGACATAATCCTATATGTTCTGCCTTGAGTTTCTGGAAATAGTGGACACCAAGATTATTGTATTGCTAATAGTAAAATACTTACCTGGGAAGACTCAAATCAATCTCCTGATCCCCCTCACAAAAGATCCTGGATAATATTACTTCTGCTGTATAGGAGCCAGAGACTCTGCATGCATGAAACACAACTGGCTAGTGGCCTAAATATATGAAAGCAGCTGCCTTGAGTCACAGGGAGGCTTGAGGCCTTGCAGCATAAAGAGCCTATCCTGTTCTCCTTGTCTCTCAATCCTTGTCCAACATCTTCTACCAATTCATTGGCATAGATTAGGGCTGCTATATCTGGATTGCCAAATATCTAGAATCAGTCAATGAGATGCAGAAACAGTTAACTCTTTGCCTTATATCTCTATTCATATCCCTGCTATCAGGGGTAGATCATGAATCAGCTTTCAGACAACGGAAACAGGGTGATGAGAAGTGAGAAATTTTTCTCACCTTTCCTGGCTTTGGGACTCTAGGAACCTAATCCCAGGAACTATCTAGCAGTCAAAGGACACTTATCTTTTAGTACTTAAAAAAACTGCAACGTCAGTCATGAGCTTTCCCAGGGGAAGGTGTTGCACTAGCAGGCCCCTCGCGGAGAAATCCTTATAAGTCCACCTGCTTAACTTTATTTGGAAGGAACATTCAGAGTTCAATTACCAGGAGGATAGAAAGGGAAAAAAAGTATTTCTTTACATATTCTGACTTCTGGCTATCCAGACATTAGATCAGAACCAACATTTTCAACGGTGTAGAAATGAATCAATAGTTAGTACAATATCTAAAGTACTTATGTAAGTATTTGTGTTACCTAATCATATCAATCAGTCCCAGTTAATAGCCTTACAGCTTAATCTTGAAGATGACATTAACACAGTGTAATATATGGAACCAATCAAGAGGCTATGAGGATATTTATACCTGACACTAGCCTAACATTGTCAAGATAGGATTACACTTGGTTTTATCAAACAAACCTGATGCATATATCCTCAGGTATTGAGACCATTTGTTTCTCCAGAACCAACGATGGATAAAAAAAACCCCACTACTACCAATCTAGTATTTCTGTCTGGGCTAGGATTATATTTATTTACATTAATGTAATCAAGGATATGTTTAAGGCACTTTCAAAGAGAGAACTAATAAATCAAGGACATGAGAAATTAGAATTACCTAATAACAACCAGAAAGTCAGTTGGTAAATTTTTAATCCCATTTCAGGTAATATTGGAATAACAGAATAACAAAATTGGAAGGGACCTTGTTTCATAGGACTTAAGTAATGTTTCTGCCATTTTTGCCTAGATTCTGGTTCTTGTATATCTCTGTCAAGATTATCTTCCTTAGACTCTATAAACAGCCACAATTATTTGGATCTTGCCAACTTTGAGGACAGGAAATACAATCATAGGGTTGCAAGGGACTTTGGAGGTTGTTGTGACTGAGGCCCACGTAGTAATTACCAAACACAATTCAGTCCTGAACAAACTTATTTTATTAAAACAGCTGAGAATTAATTCATTCTCAGCTTTAGTCCAAAACAAATTCTTCGGCCTTATCACCAACCTTTGATGTCTTTGGCAACCTGCCAAAGGCTTTTCTTGGCAAAAATTCCACAAAGTTCAAGAGATGCTGATAAGAAGCACTGGAATCAACGTTGCTTTTCTACAAAGAACCCAATGGCTTATTGCTGCTCTTTTAAGTCTTATGGGAGTGACCAATCATCTTCTGGCCTTACTCCCGAATCGTCCTTTTTGCTTCAGCTGCTCTTGCCTTCTGGCAGCTCTTTGCATGTGTGCACTAGGAACAATGCATGCATTGTTTTTCCTCCTCTCTGCTGTCTGCCTCTGGAGGCTCTGGAGTCTGTGCATCGTTCCCAGATGGCCCTGGCCCCATCTCTGCCTCTGATGCAGAGCCCTCATCCGGGCCTTCCCCTGACTCCAGGACTGGCCCATTGTCCTCCCCAGCCTCCTCATTGTCTGACTCCACTGCCAGGTCTGCAGGCTGCTGGCGAACCACAACAAAGGTCTTCTAGTCCAACCCCCTTCCCAAGGCTGGAGTTCTTGTATCATCCCAGACAAATGGATGTCCAATCTTTTCTTGAAATCCTCCAGCAATGGAGCACCCACAACTGAACTCTGAGAGGCAAGCTGTTCCATTGATTAATCATAAATTCTTCCTTATTTCCAGGTTGGATGTCCCTCTGACAAGCTTCTGACTATTACCCCATTGCTCCCCCCCCAATCTTTTTCCTCTGAGTTAAAATACTTCCCCAACCCACCATCTAATGCCCATGTCTATTTTCCAGAAGATAAGCTAATACCAATAACTGATCAAAGAAAACACCTCTGTTGCACAGGAAAAAAGCAATAAAGATATAGGACATTTCTTAACCTTCCCATTGTGCTAGAAATGGACCACGTCTGGCTGCCTTTGAATTGCTGCTTAGCAGGCTCAGGAGAGAAAGAAACAGAGATCGAGAATGGTTTATCTCTTGCAATTTTTCAATCGATACAAAGCTCCTGACATGCACTAAGGGGAACAATAAAGAAAGAAAGCAGAGCAGAGCAGAAAATGTGGCAGGTGACAGGACTGAAGAGAACTGAAATGAGAAACTTGGTGCAAGAAAGAAACTCAAGATCTAAAGAAACAAAGGGGTTGTGAATAGCGTTGCCTGAAACATAAAAAAAAAAGGGGGGGACACTGTGTTTAGAAGATGCTTGATACATGGCAGCAGAATGGGTGGGCCGGTGGAAAAGATAATTTTTAAACCACATCAAGCCCATCACACAATTAATGCCAAAGTAAAACTTCCAAAGTAAGATTGTGGTTAGGCCAATTGCAACCATATGCATTGATCAGTACAAGGTCCCTTCGCTCCTATGATTCATTATCAGGCAGGCATTGCTTAATTTCTCCCTAGACAATAGCACTCCCCGGAACTGGCTCTCAGCCATATCTATGCTGTACTTAGAGACTATGCAGAGTTTTGAATTTATATTGTAAGTTAAATCTACATTTAGAATACTATCGAAGTGGGCAATTGTAAAAGTAGGAGGGAAATTTCAAAAGAAAAATAGTTGGCAGGAAAAAGAATTAAGCATTCTCTTTTTTAAAAAAACATCCTTAAAACAAAATAATCCCCTCTTCCCCAAGGAAAGGACTGTTCAATAACAGACGTTGTGGCCAGAGTACCACTGGTCTTTGACCTACAACCATTTGTTTAGCAACCATTACAAAGGCACTTTAAAAATGCCTCACAACCATCCTCACACTTAAGACTCTTGTAGCATCCCACAGTCACATGATCAAAATTTGGACACTTGACAACTGGCATACATGTATGATGGTTGCGGTGTCCAGGGATCATGTGATTGCCATATACGACCTTCCCAGCTGGCTTCTAATAAGCAGAGTCAGTAGGAGAAGTCAGATTCACTTAATGACCATATAATTCACCAAACAACTACAGTGATTAATATACAGTGGCAAAAAAGGTTATAAAATTGGATATTACTTAGTTAAAAACCGCCTTTCTTAGTAACAGAAATTATGGTCCCAATTACGGTCAGAAGTCAAGAACTACCTGTATAACATGTCTTTTAACCTAAATCATTATAAGATGGAAATTCATATTTAAATCAATTAAATAGTCTATACAAAGCCGTGCAAAGCTGCCAACTTTGTAAAGTTGAAATAGTGAAGCCAGTAGCAAAATCAGGTAGGTAAGCCAAGAAAAGGCAAGAATGACAAACTTTTCTCATTTTACCTATTTATCAAAGAATATGTTACTTCAGACTTTCCACAAAGAGTTAATGGTAATATATGTACAGTAGACTGCTTCTGTTACTTCCATAATAAACTTCTGCTTTGGATGATAAAAGATCATGTTTTGCTCAAGTGAGCTTCATTGCAGACAAGCCTCTATGTCACCCCACTCCAGCATTCCGCCACACTAATCCCCAATACAAGAAACTACATGCGATCTGTAGACAAATCATTCAGCAGTTGGTTTCTGAATCAATACAGGACCTCTAATTGAGAAGCAGGAAGCCTGGATGCTTTAATCGAGATTCTGGTGCCAAATTGGAGTCTGGATTTGATGGCCTAAATAGCAATTCTAGCACTATAGTTTTTATGAAGTAATTCCTGGGTGCAGAGGAAAAAGGTATCCAATATATGGATATCAAATGACAGCAACTAATCAATTTTTCTCATCAACTTCGGGCAAATTTAATAAAAGTGCCAAATTGGCAAACTGTATTCCTGATCTTTGGACATGTCTGTGGTCTATCCATCTTTTCCAACTGACTGTTAATGAACTTAAGGACTCTAGTAATAAAAATGGGCAACTCCTGCTAACCCAAAGCCTGCTAACCCAAACTTCTAATACAGAAGTTTAACGAGTTGAGAAATGATCAGAAAGGAGTAGAAAGATATGACCATCAAGTGCAATCAAGAGATCACCTAAAGCCATGATGGCAAACATATGGCACGCGTGCCAGAGGTGGCACGCAGAGCTCTCTCTGTGGGTGTGCGCACCATCGCCCCAGCTCAGCCAGCTGGTCACCAGGTTTCCGAGGTGCACATGCACACTGGCCAGCTGGTTGTCAGGTTTCCGGCACTCTGATGTGCGCATACCTTCTGGTTTTGGCACTTTGTGCCTAAAAGTTTTGCCATCACTGATCTAAAGGCAAATGGTGCAGTTTTGCTATTGAAGGATGATTAGACACGAGGCCTCATAACTCTGAGTCCCTGAGAAAATTAGAGGAAAACTGTCTTCCCCAACCCATTCAGTCTTTCTTCATATACTCCAAACTGCAGCCAAAAACATGTCCTGTTACACACACACACACACACACACACACACACACACACACACACACCTTTATTTCATCCCAACCCATGAGGGAAACAAGTTTCTTGTTTCTACCGGTGTTAAACTGCCATTTCACCCTGATTTTGATGCTGTTCTAGGATAGCCTCAAGATATATAAAATCTGTTAGCCTTTGTCATCTTATACCTCCTTCTCTTGGGGTAATGTCAGCTGACTGCAGTGGCTTGTAAGAGAAACAATAAAGACGTGATAGGGATTGGCAATAGGAGACAATCAATTTCACACCATTGTGATTTTTCTGGTGAGTAGCACATTCTTGAGGCCAAAATAAAGATATGAGAACTGAGGGCAGCCCCAAAATCCTAGTTACCCCCCTGTAGTTCTACTACAGCAGATCAAATAAAGATATAGCAGTGTTGAGCTGAGCCCAGCAGCAGTATACTTCCTGAGACTTAAGATAAATGATGCGTCCGCTAATAAATTTAAAATGGCATTTTGCCATTATAATGTCTGTTGCCTCATGTTCAGTCTGTTAGCATAAATAACCATTAAATCTTTCTTGGCAAGGCTACCACTTTGTTAGCTTTAGCCAGTAAAACCATTCATAGATTTGTGTTATGACATCCATAATTACAGAAATAAAGGGCATAAAAAGGATAATTCCTCAAATCATGGTATATTGCAAAATTGCTCTTTTTCCTCTTCAGATAAACCAGCAGTCAATTTATCAAGTCCTCAAAATAATTTTTTAAAGGAAATTCCAAGAATAAAAAATGCTTCATAGGTTTAATAAGATTTTAACCTAAGTGAGGAACTCTCACAATTAATATTTGTTGCTATTTTACATAATAGGCACAACCCTTGGATTATTCCCCTCCACAAGATATGAACAGAAGCTTTAGAAGGGTTTATGCATGAGAACGTCCTAGTTAATTTTGCCTATTAGCTTCTATATTTTATTCACATAAATCTCTTGCTCTTTATAGTAACCTATCACAGACCATTTCCATAAGGATAATGCTCTGTTATATGACTCCCCATGGATATCTAATTGTCCTTGGGACTAATTCAATTCCAGACCAACATGTCCTTGGTTAACTTATCTAAAGGCTTTAGAGTTCCTATACAACCCCATCAGATTTCTGTTAGTTATCCCCAAATCCATCCATCCATCCTTCCTTCCTTCCTTCCCCCCACCCTCCCTCCCTCCCTTGTAGTTTTTATTTTCTCTAATCGCATAGTAAGATGTTCATGTGAAAAGTAATCCTGGCTTCATACAGATATATACCATTTAAATATATATCTGAGCACATACAGTATCTCTTGTTTCATATATCCATCTGCCCCATTTTGATGTACACATCATTATAATTAATTAACCCATTATGGGGGTGCGAGGTTGAGGGGGCTGAGGACTAGGTTAGTCCAAGGACAGCTGGTAAATTAATGAACTAGGTCAGATTTGAGTCATGAATTTTCTGATTGGTAAGTCAGCCTCTTGAACCACATTGTTACATCAGCTGGTCACATTGATATTGCAAACATGTTACCATTTACCTGTACTGCATCACTGAAAAAGTGTGCATGCATATGTATATGATAGTTTGTGTTTCAGCATGTGTAGCACTGTAAACTAAGTTCTCACAGAGTTCTGTCAGCACCTTTTATGATGATTGAATCCATGCTCAAATAAAAAGAAATTGAACAACAGTATGAAAACAATAGGATATGAGAAAGATTTTCACAGTGCTGTAGCCTATCCTTCATCTCTAAGCATTACTGCACAGACCCTCATGTTTTCCACCTTTAAGAACAATACTTTGATATTCCAACAAAACTGCAATCCTATAGATGTCTATTCAATAGTAAGCCTTGCCAGAATTTATTTAGTAAGACCTATTCCTAAATTGGTGAATTTAGAATTATTTTGCTATATTGCAATAAAAACGCCGGAAAAACCTCAGGCTAGACAATTACAGAAAGTTTGGTCCTTGATTGGGAATAAATTGCCAATCTTTGTCCTTAGCTAGAAAAAAAAACCCTCAAGACCCTGTGAAAGAGCATCAGGGACATAATGACCAATTTACAGGTGAATGGTGAGACAGAGTGCTTTTAAATAACCACAAGCTTTGGAGAATGCAGCAGCCTCTCCATCACTAGATAATGCACACTTCCTTTAAAAGAAGCAGCAACACATTCTGCCATCTCGACTCTATCCAAATTTTGTCTTGTGCATGGGAAATTTCATGTCTCACAAAACTAGCCCAGGTTTCTATAGCACAAAGTTATCTTTTTAAATAGTTCTCTTGAATGCTGAGAAGTCCATGGGTCGGTTAGTTAGCATGTTTATTTATCATTTCGGCTTATAATGATGCTCCATTTCCCAGGATTTCAAACAGTTTATAAATAAGAACCCAATGTTAAAACATAAAAAAAGTATTAACATAGACATAACAAGAGGCCTCTGATGTATCACTATCTGGGCAGCAGGACCTTCAAGCATGCTCAGATGAAGCGTTATGTTTTCACAACTCCTCAAAAATATAATAGCGAGAGACTAGACTGAATGTAGGCTGTTCCAGATGCAGCTGGGAAATAATTCAGGCATGAGTGACCATGAGCAGTGTCTCCCAATCTACGCACAAATCTAACTGGCCCTCAAGATGAGTCTGTGCAAAAACTTTCCAGCTGTTGATATGATGAAATATATATCTGCAGGAGCAGCGAGGAAGAATTTTGGCAACACAAAGCTTTCCCTGAAAGAGATCTGGATTAAGAGTCTGCATAGTCTCGAGCTGGATGGGGAAAGGAAGAAAAGGTTCATAATAGCCCTAGGATCCCTCAGGATATATCTAGTAGGTTAGGGTTAGAGTTTATAGCTTTAGTTTAGCAAGATTCTGTCCACTGAGAGTAAGTGAATAAAGGATTAAAATTGATTGGGTTTTTTTCCCCAGTGTTATCTCTTGTGCCTAACAGCTACCAATTTGTCAAGCAGGGGCTCGGAGCCCAGGAGGAAGGCTGTGGGAAAATGTTACCCCATTCAGAAATAACAAAGGAAGGTCTCTAGATTCAAAATAGGCACAAATGTTGCTAGAGATGAGTTGAAGCATATTTTTCCCCATTCCGATCTTCATAGGATCCAGATGCTGGAAAAGGACCTTGGTAGCATTCTTGGTCAGCTCAGGGCAAAGATTATGTAACTGAGAATCAGATGTACTGCTGATTAGTGATGCTCCTAGTAGTGTTTTGTAGAAGTTAAAAAGAAATGAGAAGAGAAATGAAGAGATGAAGTAGAGGTTTTGTGTAGACCTCTGTTCTTTCAACAGCAGTGATTGGGACTACAAACCAGCCTTGGAGGAAAAAGACCCACCAAATGCCCCTCTTGCCCAAACCCTTTAACCTTTTAGTCCAGAGCTGATATCATAATTGAGAGTATCAAGAGCTGCCAATTTTTTTTTTGCACAATACCTGTGCTAAGATATACAACCCACATCCTGAACCCACCAAATGTCAATCACAAGCACAATGAATAATATCTCAATTCTATTAATCATAATTACCAGATAATGATTTGACAGGGAAAGGGTTTGATGAACATGTAAGTAGATACCGTAGGTCAACTCACAGTTGCCATGGTGACCATGAGGTTTCCCCCATTCCCAGTGAATTGAAACCTTACAGCTTATAAATTTTTTAAATGAAACTTATTGCTGATTCCAGTAGCAACTAATGTCAAGGTCAAGAAACTCAAGTAGGGATGAAGTTGTATAACATGGAGGCCAGTAAAAGCAATGCCCTAACTTTTTCCCTGGAGCCCACTCTTGAACAAACAATAACTCACAAATTATCTAAACAACAACACCCTTGATTGCCTGCAGAGTATCCCAGATGACAATCACAACTTTACTTCCCTCCCCTGGAGTTGTAGCTGATACAACTCTTGAAAAACACATGGACATATATCTGAGGGTGGAACAGACGCTTGTCACAGTTATATCTGCTCTGACATTCAGGTTCAAGTAAGATTTCCAATCCAGCGCAATTTTCTTCTTTGCCCAATACTTTATGTCCTTCAAATGTTCTTCCTCCTTTCATCCCCTTTACAACCCCTGAGAGCTGTTAAAATGCAAACACTGCAATCAAAGTTTATGATGCAGATGAAGCAACCTTTTGAAAATAGTTCCAAGTGCAGAATTTTCCCGGCCACAACAGAATCTTTACTATCACTTCTCCACACTACTGATACTTGCTTTTCTCTACCCTATTGTGTCTCAGTGTAAAGAAGGTAGCAGAAATGAAGCTTACCTTTGCTAATATCTTCATATTCCAGCCAGAGCTGTTTTTGGACTTGTTTGTTGGGATACCAGATAGAGCAGGATTCCTCAAATCCATAGACAGCTTCCTGTATATAGTGGTTGCCAAAATGGTCCAGCAGAGCCACAAAATCTCCCCGAGATGTTGCTCCATCCAGAGAATGAAGGGCATTGCCAAATGCTGCAGAGAACAGAAGTACAGCAAGCAAGAACTTAAAAGAGAGAGAGAAAGGCAGAGAGGGCAGGCAGGCAGGCAGACAGACAGAGAGACATTTTTCTACCACATTTAGATGCTTCTGGAAGCTCACAAGCAGGTTAATAATCCTTGCTCTCCCCAGTACCCGACAGTCTATATGTAAAAATAGGTTAACTGTATTTAATAGAACTGATATTTAAACAGGGTCAGTGGCTATTTCCAAATGTTTCAGGATCGAATTCAGTGCGCAAAGAAGTAAATTGCCTTGATTTTAGCCTGATAAAAATGTTTAATTTTAGTAGCAAGCTCTTAGTTGTTTGTGGGGTGATGAGGAAACAATAAAAATTGCTCACCAAAAAATTGTTATAGCATCAGTTCTCAAAAATTAAATTGCTACCTTTGATTGAATAATGTTATGTTTCTAAGGAACATTGTATATAGAGTTGCTAAGAAAATATCAATGCCCTATAATGAATGGAATAGATAAAGATTTTTCTCTATTAAAGTACTTCTTTCAATATTCAGATAAACTGTCTCTGCTCAGACATTTTTATTTAAGGTCGAGCTTCTGAGACTGAATACCCTGTGTGAAGCCACAGCAACATCTGCAACAATGCCATCCTACGTGACCTGCTGGTCTATTTCCTGATGTTTTTCATCAATCATTTTGGGGAGAAAAAGCTTAAATATTTCTTAAAAGGATAAAAAATTACATGATGAACAGACAATATATGACATGGAATTTTGGCACCCTGTTTGTGGTCTTTTCCAAGCTGCTCCTAGAGAAGATTAAGACATCCCATTTGCTTTATTTCATCTACATGTTTTAAGATGCATAGGAGCAGGGGTGAAATCCAGCAGGTTCTGACAGGTTCTTGAGAACCAGTAGCGGAAATTTTGAGTAGTTTGGAGAACTGGCAAATACCACCGCTGGCTGGCCCCTGAGTGGGGTGGGAATGGAGATTTTGCAATATCCTTCCCCAAGGAGTGGGGAGGGAATGGGGATTTTGCAGTATCCTTCCCCTGGAGTGGGGTGGGAATGGAGATTTTGCAGTATCCTTTCCCTGCCACCAAGCCACCCCACGCCCACCAAGTCACCCCCACATAACCGGTAGTAAAAAAAATTGGATTTCACCACTGCATAGGAGGGTCAAAGGGCACCAGATATTCAAGAAGGCAAATGTGATAGAACTCTGAACGAAGACCCTTAAAAATGTATTTAGTCTGCATTTTCAGCAAGCTCATTTGCACTCTGCAGACTTCCACTGTACTCATTTTTTCTGCTTTTATAATTCTTTGAATTGTGCAGCATGATTTTCAATGGAAAGAAATGCAAGCTGTACACAAAATGCATACCTTAGGATAAAATGTCATGATTTTAGTATACAATATAAAACCATAATACGCACTTTAATGTGAAAATGGTTTAGAATGGAACTATGAATATATGAAATTAGTATTCTCCAGATCAACTGGGATCACTAAATCACTAATCACTAAATTGCCATCCAACATTGGAATTGGGATTCAACAGATCTTTTGGGTATACAACCAGACAGATCTGTTCCCTTCTAACTCTTACTTATGAAATTGCTGATGACTGACTAAAGGAAACAGTGATGTCCAGGGCGAATAAAAAGTTAGAATGGCCGCCTTTTTGGCTGCTGTCCCCCACCCCCACCCCACTCCTGCTGTGATACTATGGTCAATCTAAAGCCACCTCACCAAGTACTGGGCATAACTTACACTGAGAGGTGGTCATTTGATTCAACCGAACATGGTACATGACAGAGCGAACCTTCCAATGTTGTAGCAAAGGATATCCAGAAATCTCACTGAAATTCACCATCCCTGTGGAAGAAACCATGGGCAAAATAAGAAAGGCAAAGATACTCAGCATAAATCATTTGCAACGTAGCGGTATTCTAAATCTGACATAGAATCTGAATTGATTTCCCCCTTCAGCAGAATCACAAGGGAAGTACATTTCTCACACTGAGCTATTTTAGGCTGCAGATGAAAAATCTGTTTGTTACAGTCACCTTATCCTGAATTTATAAAGCAGATTCAGAAGAAATTATCTGTTTGATTTATTTTTCCTATGGATGTGGCAAAGAAGCGGTGATGCATTATGGGCCTGTCTCACCGTAGCCTGCCAGACCTCTCCCTGGGATTTCAATACAGGTAGACTTTGACTTACAACCATTCGTTTAGTGACTGTTCAAACTACAACGGCACTGAAAAAAGTGACTTCTGTCTGTTTTTCACTTACGACCATTGCAGCATCCCCATGGCCACATGATTTACATTCAGATCAGTGGTGGGTTGCTCCTGGTTTGCACCGGTTCACAAGAACCGGTAGCAAAAATCTGTAGTAGTTCAGAGAACCGGTAATAACATTGGCTGGCCACGCCCCCGAACCGGTCCCTGCCCAGTCACCGCTCGCTTACTCCGCCCACCTCATCAGAGGCTTTTTTTGTTTTACTTTTAAAAGCATTGTTTCTACAACCTCTTCGGCCGAAAAAATGCTTTTAAGAGTAAAAAAAAGCCTCTGATGATCGTGCGGCTCAGCTGGGATCGTCAGAGGTTTTTAAAAGCATTTTTTCTACAACTTCTTTGGCTGAAGAGGTTGTAGAAAAAAAAATGCCTTTAAAAGACTCTGGTGATCCCAGCTGAGTTGCCTGATTGTCAGAGGCTTCTAAAAGCATTTTTTTCTGCAACCTCTTAAGGTTGTAGAAAAAATGCTTTTAAAAGTAAAAAAAAAAAAAAAGTTGGCCACGCCCACCAGTCACATTACCCCCCCACCAAGCCACACCCAAAAATAAGCCATGCCCACAGAACCGGTAGTAAAAATTTTTAGAACCCACCCCTGATTCAGATGCTTGACAACTGGCTCATATTTACGACGGTTTGCAGTGTCCCAGGGTCATGTGCTCACCTTTTGCGACCTTCTGACAAGCAAAGGCAATAGGGAAGCCAGATTCATTTAACAACTATGTTATTAACTTAATAACTGCAGTGATTCACTTAAAAACTATGGCAAGAAAAATTATAAAATGGGGCAAAACTCAGTTAACAACTTAGCAATGGAAATGTTGGGTTCAATTGGGGTCATATGTCGAGGGTTACCTGTACTCTCACGCTGTCTACATGAGTGCTAAGATATCTGGGTATGAATCTAATCCATGTAGAAGTGTCTTCTTTTACCATTTGTTCTTACAATGGGAAATGCCCCTCATCTGGATGGGACAGAACAGGAAATCCTCTAAACTGTCTCCTTTTAAAGACCAGGACTAGGTGGACTTGGGGTATTAGGCCCGATTACAAACCCAACCCAAATCAGAGCAGATATAATATTATCCAAAACTGAACGAGCAGCAGCAAATAGAAATAAATCCTTTTCATATAGTTCAACTATACCTTCCCAGGTAACTTTACTTCAGTAGTCCAAGTTCTCCCAGGAGTTTCTGATATCAGCCTAAATTCCTCAGTTTAGTCCTATAAAATATGTTTTCTTAAGGTGCTCACTCACTGCAAGGCTTCTAAGCAAGATTCAGAGAACAAAGAAATACTCTGTTTCTTCTTCCCTAATCCGATTTCCTTGCCCCTGACTGGAGAAGACAGTGGCTGTGATTGGCCAAGGAAGCTATTAATTCAAAATTAAGAGACCTTAGTTACAGCTAGGCAGCAGTCATTCAAAATTAAAGTCCCCGTAATGAGTACAATGTGTAAGTTTTTTACCCTCATTACAAAGCATTTAAAAAACTATTTATTTATTAAACAAAGTATATGGCTGCGGCAAACAGGAATTGACAATGAATAAGAATGAAAACTTAATACAGTTATCAAACCAATTTAAAGTAAGGACAAACGAAAGCATTCAATTAGAATCCTCGGCCTTGATTCTATAAAATACTCTTATTACCATTTCTATTGAAAATCAAAGCTGATGCATATTACTTTCTGCAGACTACCCATTTCTCCTACCCATATTCATATATGTGCCTGTTTCTTTATTTATTCGATTCAGAGGCTGCCTAATTCCTTAGCACCTTTGGGCATTTTACCTATAGCCATTAGATTATCAATGTTTCTTTATGGTGGGAAATTACGCACTGGAATCAACTTCAATAAGAAAAAAAAATACAATCATACCTTCTGAGACTCATATTCTCTACACTAGAGAGGTCTCCAGGACATTTCTTAGATTAGAGACTGTGCTGATTAATAGCAAAATAAGAGTTTAGCAATTCTGTCTGTCTGTCTGTCTGTCTGTCTGTCCTATCTATCTATCTATCTATCTATCTATCTATCTATCTATCTATCTATCTATCTATCTATCCAGCCATCCAACTATCATCTATCTCATCCGTAGTCTTCAATTTACAATGGACTTCCCAAAACCTACTCATGATCCAGTTTTAAAGTTATACCCATTGTAGCACCCCTGTAGTCACATGGGCAAAATTCAGATAGATTTGCCCTTTCAATTGACTGCAGGGCTCCTGCAGCGCTTCTTCCTATCTCTCCCCCATCCTGCCCCACCAGTTCCTCACAGGAATAGGTGAAGAGAAGATTGTGGGATCCGATAGGGTAGGAAGCAGGCCTGATTTTCTTAAAAATATGGGTTACAAAAAAGCCATGGAGATTATTATATAAGCATTAGAAAATACTGCTCTTCATCATAACTTCAGCAGCCCCCAGGTTACATCAACACCTCATCAAGCTGAAGGTAACACAACCTGCATGCTATTTCAGTTATCCTATATCTATCACTGATAGGATTTTTCCAGAGCACATATAATGTCGTATATTTTGCAATTATGGATCCCAGATGTAAAAGAATTCCTGTAATGCTTCAGCAATGCCTTTGTGTCTCTCAGGGTCTTCAAACTCTAAACATGTTTTTCTAAGGTATAATATTTAGGTGGAATTGCATTTTTAATTAATCTATCCTGGAAAGACTGACTGGCACTCCAATCAGCATTATCAAAAAGTTTTCTTAAATGACCAGTATCTGACCTGAACTCATCTCTTAATTGCTAAGTTTTGTGCCTTGGCCATACCCACATTTTTTTTCTCCCAAGGAATTGTTTTATTGCATCATAAGATATGAACAATATATTATAAAATAAAGGTATTAGCAGGGTATAGCAGGGTACAGGTATTAGCAGGCAATTCAGACAAGAAACTGTTAATACTATGATGGTTTAGATAATTTATTAGATAAATTAAACTTTTAAATATAAGAAGAAAAAGTTTACATCAATCTTAAATATAATTTCTAAAATGTTAAAAGAAAAAAAGGAGCTGTTTGGAAAAGTAGATAAGTAATTGATTTCTAACATTATTCTTTTTTATACTTTTTTATACAGAATATTTTTATATATTCTGAAATTATACCTATTAAAAATTATAAATTTCATTTCAAATGTAATTTCTAAAATACTATAGATGGTGTTACATATTTTTGAGATTTTTTTTCTTTTTTTACTTTACATGTCTACCATATTTGTTAAAATATGCCTTGTGTTTCATGGTATTTCCAAAGATTTGTTAATTGAAGCACATCGTACTGTGAATTGTACTTGGGTTGTTTGAACTTACATTGCATTTATTTTGGACTATAATAAACATACTATTATTAATATATGTGTTTATTTATTAAAAACAGGCATCAAAATATTTCAATGGAGTTTACAATCAAATATATGTGGTGCAAGGCAAGTTTTAACATAAATTCTAATTTAGAATTTGGTTTCAATTTTTTTTTTGGTCTGGAAAAAAAACACATTTGACCTGAAATCAACATTCTTGTATCAAAATTCTTTATCATATTCTGAGAAAAATGAATAGTGGTTCTATTTCCATGAACCATTCATAACTTTGATCACATTCCAATAACATATAAATCATCCCCTTGCAATTGTTTTTGGTTAATTTTTTGCAGATCCTTTGAGATTATGCTTATTTCTTAGACTTTTATACATCTTGTAACTGAGCCAAGGAAAGCAACCATTTGCTGCATAATAAATAATTGTGTCCAATTTCCCAGGCACAATAGTTCAAACTGCAAACTGGCCAACATGCTTACTAATTAAATGCTCCCTTAGAGAGCAAAAAAATCCAAAGAAAAGTTATAAAGGAGGCAAATATATGAAAGAAGACTTCATAAAACAGGGACTTTTTTGTCTTGGAGGATTAGATAGAGAAGACAGGACATTCTATGGTAATTATACCAAAGAAATGTCTATAGGTGCTTTTCAGTAATTAAGAATAGCTTGGAAAGGTTTTTCTCCCTGTCTTAATATACTAAGTCTCTCCTGCCTCTAGTTCCTCAGTGCAGTTCTGGCTATGAGGTCAATCACAAGACATTGCCTTATAGTATTAATTTTTCTACTAACTACATTTTCATGAACATTTTTATATGTGCTGCCATGGAAAACAAATCACAATCTTAGTTGAAGCCATGGGATGTGGATACAGATAGTTAGAAATCTCAGAACATGTGCAGGAGTGACAAAGGAAGCTCCACCAAGTTTTTATAGTTGATTTAGATGAGAAGATAAAGAAAGGTTCATCAAATCCTCAAACAACACAATGCTGGGAGGGATTGCTAATACCTCAGAAGACAGGCTCAGTGTTCAAAGGGACATTAGGCCCTTCCCTACAAAATACTGTTCAGTAATGAAAAGTATCTATTTCTGCATTTTGGGCAATACAAGATAGGTGGTACCTAGCTCAACAGTAATGGGCAGGATCTTTGTAGACCATAAATTAAACCTGAGTCATCACAGAGATGTCTTGGACTGCATGAAAAGTATAATGTTGAAATCATGGGAAATGATAGTTCCACCATATACAGTGGCAGTTATACCACACCTGGAATACCTCTCCAAGCATCTGTCCAGTTTTGGTCACCACAATACAAGAAAGATATTGAGGAACTGAAAGTATGCAGAGAAGAGCAACCAAGACAATAAACTGCTTGGAGAAAAAATATGATGAAAAACAGTTTAAGAATTGGGCATGTTCAGCCTAAAGAAGAAAAGGCCTAGGGGGGACAAAATAGAAGTCTTCTAATACTTTAATGACTCTGGATTTATTCTCCACAAGCTTGCAGACAGGGCAAAGCCAAATTGGTGGGAATTTTACAGAGACAGTTCCAAACTCAAAATAAGGAGGAATTTCCTGATCATGAGTGCCATCAATCAATGGAACAACCTTCCTCCTGGGTTGTATTAATCCATCACTAAATGTTTTCAAGCAAAGGTTTGATGATTATGATCTGAGGAGTCCTACTCTGGGCAAAGGATTGGACAAGAAGGTCTGAAGGGTACCTTCCAACTCTATATGTTCTGTGACTGACTCAGATTTTTTAAATGAGCACTACCAAGAGAGGCTGATTAGGTAAGATATTTACCCTTGCAAGTTGAAATAACAAAATTTCCAATTATATTATTATTTCCTTCTTTTGTCATAGCAGGCACCCAATACCTACTAGATATTTAATCCTTACTAATATTGGGGGCGAATCATTGGCCCCCACGGAAAGGGCTCGCAACTTGGGCATCCTCCTGGATACACGGCTGTCTTTAGAAGAGCATATGATGGCCGTGGCCAGGGGGGCTTTTTATCAGGTCCGCCTGATACGCCAGTTGAGTCCCTTTCTAGATCAGGATTCCCTACGCACGGTCACTCAGGCACTCGTCACTTCCCGCCTGGACTACTACAATGCTCTCTACATGGGGCTCCCCTTGGGGTGCACCCGGAGGCTCCAGTTGGTCCAGAATGCGGCCGCGCGGGGGATTATGGGAGCGACGGGGCACTCCCATGTGACACCTCTCCTGCACGAGCTGCACTGGCTTCCTGTGGTCTTCCAGGTGCACTTCAAGGTGTTGGTGACCACCTTTAAAGTGCTCCATGGCTTAGGGCCGGGGTATCTACGAGACCGCCTTCTGCCGCCAATAGCCTCCCACCGGCCAGTTTGC
Organism: Pantherophis guttatus; assembly: GCF_059756535.1. Classification (NCBI taxonomy): domain Eukaryota; kingdom Metazoa; phylum Chordata; class Lepidosauria; order Squamata; family Colubridae; genus Pantherophis; species Pantherophis guttatus. The sequence goes on along the minus strand of NC_142065.1, from coordinate 105,988,413 downwards.
TCGCAGAGAGAGGGCCTCCTCAGGGTGTCGTCGGCCAGACAATGTCGGCTGGCAACCCCCAGGGGGAGAGCCTTCTCTGTGGCAGCACCTGCCCTTTTGAACCACCTACCCCCAGAGATACGCACAATACCAGAGCTCCGGACTTTTTGTCGGGCCCTGAAAACACATCTATTTCATCTAGCCGGGCTGGCTTGACCCCATCCTTGCAGTTTTAAATTTGTAATTGGTTTTAACTGGGTCATTTTAAATTAATGGCCAAAATTATTTAATGTTTTTAAATTGCTTTTAAATTTTATATGTTGTATTTTTACTGTGGCTGTTCACCACCCTGAGTCCTGTTGGAGAAGGGCGGTATACAAATTAAAAATAAATAAATAAATAAATAAAAATAATATGTAACCTTCCTTTTCTTATGCCTAAACTAAGTAACTCTGGGGGTGGAAAGAAAGAGAGGTTGAGGGGCTATAAAGCTTGCCTAACAAAAGCAACCCCTTTGTGAGTCATGTCCATGGACTACCTACATTGTCATAGTCCAGACTTACCACACTGCTCTGAGACTCTCAGATACTATAGTTATGGAGTTTATTTGAATAAATGTTTCTTAATTGTAAGCATCCTGGCATCTTTCCTAATGTTCACCTTTTTTAGTATCTGACCTACAATTGCACTAACTAGCAACACAATAATTATTGTTCTATGACAATGTGGAGTATTGCACTAGCACCAAAATAATGTATCTCTTGTTTATATTTTTCATAAGATTTGTTTGACATTTTTGACTCTATACCATCATTAAACTAATTGACCATAAAATATTTGCATTTTTTCTAGTGAGTCATATCTATATTACAAAACATTAAGACTGAACAAACAATAGGATTCAGAAACTGAGATCTGGGAATTTTTATACCACAAGCACTTCTACCCCATATCCACTGTTTCACAAAGCACCAACCCACTATTGATGTCAACACAAATCCTGGCCTTTGCACATATGTATATTAAATGATTTGTCTCACAATGCACATTTTGATTATCCCCTTGCCTCCTACCAAAAGAACCTATGAATTTAAGGAAAAATGCTAATTATAGTAAACTAATAGCTCCAGATAAACTGGAACTAAAACAGAATTATACTGACTCAATTCTAAAACAGATGATAGCATGATAGCAGTTTGAGGACTGACCCAAGACTAATGCAAAAACTAGTGGAAATGACCTCTGAAAGGGATCACTTACCAGTTAGAAAATCTGGATCAGGAGTAGGTTCAGACAGCTCCTCTTGGCACTGATTCTCTAGCGGAACAGTGGCCAACATTAGTCCATCTGGCAGCTGTTGCTCCAAGCCACGAGCAAAGTTATTCATCCTGAAAGTGCCAAATGAGAAGTTCAAAGCAAAAGTCAGTTCACAAAATCCAAACAAATCTATCTATAGCTATTTCCTAAACTAAATTCAGCAGAATACCAATATTCCTTGTACAACTTATACAATACTGTAAATACCTTCAAAGGCTTTGAAGGTTCTGCCATTTTGTCTTCAAAATATATTCATGAAAAGTAGACTGTTCAACACAATTTGAAACCAGATCAAATTATGACAACAGATTGAGTACTTCACCCATCTCTAAGCTTTTCCAAATTTCATTCTAGATGTTGAAATATGCCACCATGTGCAGGCTCATAGATCTCATTAAAATCTATAATCAATATATCAAAGTTAAGTAGAAATAAAGAGTATCATGAAAACATTTTATTTCAATTGTTCCTTTTATTATTATTTTTTCTTTTTTGAAAGGTCGTTCTTCAAAATTGTTTCAAAATCCTACATTTTAAGTCTACATACAGTGTCATCAACATCAAAGGATTCCTCATGACCATTAATGCTGCCAGTGGAGCCTTTCTTTGGGCTCCATTTTTGTCCACCAGCTCTTACAAATTGAAGGATTAAAGAACCGTGTGAATGCAGAACCAGCATGTGTAGAGCTTTTCTTCAAAAAAAAAAAGTTAGACTTGTTGAAATTTCTTTTGCTCCAATAAAAAACTTTACCTACAGAGAAAAGGGCCCCTCACATGTTTTAATTCTTGACTTAATAAGTAAATGAGGATGTGCCAATCACCTGTAAGAAACATCATTAAATAGAACTCTTGTTTCTCCAGACTGTCATTATCTATCTAGAAATTATGATAAATTTGTGATAAAAAGAAAACCAGTGTTTTTCAATAGAATTTAATGGATAACTTCAAGGAGTATTTCTTCTAATCCCATTAAAACTCCTTTATTATACACCTACCCAAGATATCTTTTAAAACATGCAATCGTTTCATAGATAATATGTTCTCTTGATAGATAGCATAATTGCAGAGGGCTCTGCATGAATATTAATATCTTTAGGAATTTGAACAGTACTAGAAAAAGGTCCTTCTAACAGAAGTCATCCATCTCTGAAAGATATTCACTTGAGGTCAAATCCCAGGTCTTACTGAGGCAAGTGAGGAAACCTGGGAATTTTTTTAAAATAAGGTTTTATTAATTTTCTATTGTCTACATTTTGTTAGTGTTTAAATAAACATCGTGTTGTCTGGGTTATTTTATTTGCTTAGCAGTACAGATTGTGTTCTCCACTCCTTTTTTCAACCACTGGTAGAATAAGTTTCAGGTTTGATAATATTCTGTATCTTCTTTCTGTTTAATCTTCAATGTGAGTTGAAGGGAAATTTTAATTTGCAAGCTGCTTTAGCAGAGCTTTGTATTGCTTAACGTATGATGTAAAAGCACTATGAATAACCCGGTGCTGATAAAATACAAAGAACAGGACTTGGAATCCCACAGAACAACAAGCTTTTTTTCTAATATAATCATCACCTGAATGTCCCCTTCAGCACCTGCCCAGGTGCCAACTCACGAGTTTGATTGTTGTAGCCATAGAACATTTCTCCAAAGAGAGTTTGATTCATGGGAAGCTCTCGGCTCTCTTCACAGTCAGCACCCCCTGGACAGGACTCAGAAATTAACTGACAAGACCGGCCATCCATACCTAGCTTGTAATCTTCAATGCATCTGCCAAAGAATACAAGAAAAACTTTAAAATTTTTACAAGATTTCTAAAGAGAAATATGTTTTGTGTTCAAGGAAGAACCTATAGCAAATATGGTCACACAGGTGAAAAACACAGTACCTCTCTTACAGATTTGAAAAATCATGTAAGATTAATATTTAGATCTAATTCCATGATTTTTCATATTTCTGACCTTCAGCAAAACTTTTCCATGCATAACTTTTGCGCCAAGTAATGCCTGATGCTGGAATATTTCTTAAAATGCCCCTACCAATATACATGGAGATAAAAAGAACCACACTGACATTAGTATGTGGAATTCAAATGAAGAAATTATCTCTGTTAATTGAAAAATGGACATAACAAAGTAAGTGAATAACAGAACCACTGAACAACAGTTGAGTGAGATGATCAAAACCTGTTAATCCCTAACTGCAACTTCTACTGAAGAAATTACTAAAATCCAGAACATGAACTGCAACTCAGCAACAACTGGAGGCCCATAGATTTCTTTCTTTTTTTTTTAATGACCATGAAATGTCTCAACCTCTGGTTGCTAAAGACAACTCCTTAATCTGCTATCAGGAACCCTGTTATTAAAATTTTCATGGTAAATAAGAGTTTCTTTCACTGCAACAAAATGTATTATGATAGGATTGAACAAAAGATGTTAAATATTAGTGGTATGCAATACTCTGTCATTCCAAAAAGGTATTTCAGAACATGTAAAGCTATGATTAGAGCACCTGTCTGCAACTCTTTAAAGTAGCTGCATTTAGGATCATACAGCAGCTGCAGAGATAGCTGTGTGATCTTGAGAACCAACAAAATTACTGTACATACAGATAGAGGCTACATTCATATTCTCATGGGCTTTCAGGAATTGAATTTAAGTGCTGGGAAATGTTAATAATTTTCCAGGAAAAAAGAATGAAAGGGTTCATGTGCATACGCCAAACATATGACCCATGCTATATATAATTATTGCTGCAGTCAAGGGAACATATATGAAATGTATAAAAAAATTTAAAGACAACCATTGTCATATATACATTTGTATGGGCTACATTTGGCAGGTTTCTTCAGGAAGGAAGACTTATTATTTAGATACCACATTATAGAACAGAAAGCAATAGTTAGACAAGATTTAAATAGTAACAAGGATACGCAGGGAATGGTAAAAAAAAAAAAGTCAAGACGGCAGTCACAACAATGTAATTAAAGCTCTACCTGCAACCCACAATTTTAATTGCACTATCACAGCTGCCACCTTAACTTTTTTCTACTGACAATCTTACATATTAAACTTATTATTATATGGAATAGTCTGGAATTCATTGTTTTGAAATGAGTAGCAGTGAAAGGAAGGGTACAATAAAGCAACCTTGAAATAACACAACATTTGCTACAAATGTGCTACCCCTATGCATGTAAATATTGAGGTGTGTGTGTGTGTGTGTGTGTGTTCGTGTGTGTGTGTCTTATTTGTATATCTGGATATGGTTTGGAGTAAGGTCTAACTCTAGAGGATATCAGAAATGTTTGTGGAACTCACCCACAAAACATAAGTATGTTGTACAAGGAAGGGTCTTCTGGTAACGGCATCATATGCTGCAGACAGAGTTGCTCGCAACCACCATTGAATCCATCTGAACAATCCACTCCTATGTGGCGATCGTAGCAGCCCGTGCCGTCTTTCATGGGGCTAAGGCCAGGGGGACACTAGCAGAGGAAGAAGAATAGCAACACGAACCAGGTGAGCATAGATTTTATGCAGAGCAATTCCTTTGCACTGCACAGTACACAAAAGGGTTCATTACGCCCAACAGAAACATCACAAGTGTTATAACTGTATTGCTTGTTCCACATGCTCAGTTTATACAGTGAGAAGAAAAACTGAATTAGTGGTATTATTTCATCTTATCATTGGCACTGAGATTTGTGGTAGCTTCTTGCAAGTTTTCTAGTCAATTTCTGCTATTTAATTCTACAGTATCATTCACACTTTGATCTTACAATCCATGTTGCAGTTCCTTCCTGTTGCAAAAATCTCTTCATTTTCATCTTTACAGTTTCTGCAACCATTATTAAAGTGTATAACCTCAAATACACATCAACACCAACCAGGGTGATTAACAGTCAGAGCCAGCACTCTATTCCCTCCAGTCATTTTCAAGAGGAAGATGTGTTTGCAGAGAACTACTGTATGAACTAGGTGTTGCCTCGGGCTACCTTAGAAAACAGCCACACTCTGGTTTATATGCTCAGCCATGAAATAGATGAGATCTAGAGGCTCTCATTAAGTAGAAACTACTTTTTTCAACTTGTTTTAGTTTTGAAATTGCCCAACCTATAAACAAGTCCAACTGAAGTGAATTAAAGGGCTATAAAGCTGACTGATAATACCATCAATAAGGCTTTGCTTTCAAGTGGGACGTTTTGTAGGATAAAGTAGGAAGAGCTGCAGGCTTTTTCTCCCCTCCCCTTTCTTCTCTTTTGGCACATGTGGATTTCACAGAGGATTTCCATCCGAAATGTCTTTCCCCTCGTGATCCTGTGATGAAACTCACACAATAAGACACAGGTTGCTCGATGACATTAATTCTGCAATTTCCAGAACAAACGGTCCCCTGTAGGCTCACTAGACTCGCATTCTGCCCCATGTTGTTCCTCCTCCATCCATGCCAGCTGGAACGGCTACGCACAGGAGAATTCTAAATGTTTGCATAATGCCAGCAGTCAATGAGAAGACCCAGATGTTTGGGGTGATGGCAAACAAGCAAATGAGGAGCCTAGGAATCCTGCCCAGCACCCATCCTCATCAGAGTGACTTCCCATCTGGCTGACAGGATGTGCTTCAAAGTTAGGGGTGGACAAAAGAGACTTGAGTATATGTGCGTTTTCTACTGATTGATTTCTTTGCAACTCATGACTTACACAAGGGCTTAGGAAATTACAGAAACAAGAATAATCTTTTTTATAGGAATGCTTTTGCACGACTCCCTATTAAGTGATATAGGTCTTTGGCAGGAGAATTTGCAAGTGAATTGCAAGCTCAGCTTGCACAGGTAAAAATATAAAATCCGCGCCTTAATGTGATGTTGTCTCAGCTTTCCCCTGTATGCCAGACACAAATTCATGTGTTAACTATACTATAATTGGAGTAATATTACAGGGTGATGTTGCTGGGAGAGATTGGTGGCTTTGTTTTGTCTGCTAGTTTATTTCTTACAGCAATGTTTCTTAACAGTGGCAGCTTTAAGATGTGTGAACTTCTACTCATGTTGGCTGGGGATTTCTGGAAGTTGAAGTTCATACATCTTAAAGTTGCCAAGGTTGAGAAACATATACCACCACAATTTATTCCACACTAAAATTCAGAAAGACCATCTCCTGGGCCCTTTTTAGGAAAATTCCATCAGTGCCTGACAAGCTCTCCTTGTATTGCTGCTAGACTAGGTATGTTTGGCTTGTCTTCACAATTTATTTCGTATAAACCCAAATGGGACTTTTATAATTCCATGTTTATGGATTTACTTTCTTACAGAATAGATAACTGGATTCTCCTTCCCTTTCAGCTCCCTTTGGTTACCTTTTCAGTTTGAGAGTCAGTCTGATCTAGTGGTTATGATGTAGAATTAGGACTCAAGAGATGCAAATTCAGGTCACTCCTTAGACTTGGAAGCAGACTTGGGGGCAGTCAGGGTTATTTTAATGGGGGGGGGGAAAGAGTAGTAGTAGTAGTAGTAGTGTGTGTGTGTGTATGCGTGTTTGCTTCTAAATATATTTGCATTTGTACAAGTATGTTTGTATATAATGTCAGTGTTCCAGAAAGTCCCCAACTCCAAGTAAAAACTCCGAAGTTCCATTTTATTAAGAGTAGGTATACTGGCACATTTGGGAAAACCCGAATCTGAGGGCTCTGGGTTTTCCCTCAGTAAATCAAAACCCCAAATCCAGCCCCTTCACCCATCAGTCTGTCACATGGTCCAATCATCATCCGTCCCAACTTGAGCCATTCCTGCAACCACTCCTCCTCTAAATGCATAAACACCATGACCTTGACCGAAGGGAAGAATGCTATTATGTCTAACTATATTTACTCTCCTAAATCCCCCCTCCTACTTTCCCAGGCGCATGGAGTTGGCAGCGTGGAAGCTTCTGGTGCTAATATGGCTTCCAAAGCTGACATATACATTTGTTTAAAAAATCAAACTGCCTTGAGCACAATCTAACAAATTAAAAATGAATTAATATCCTTTCATGTTGATTTAGTGTTTAACTCAGTCAAACCATATTGTGAGTCATCAGCAGAAAATTCCAAGAATGGCAATTTTCTGCATCCTTTCTAAATTCCCACCATACTACAATATTCCAATCTCAGGATTTGTAGCCCAATTCATCTGAAGGAAAGCAGGTTGGAGAAAGCTGCAATATGTATCCCTATTTTATCGCATTTGTTTCCTTCCCATATGCTATTTTTCAGCAGTCTTGCCAATTCCTTAGTACCAAACCTGTTGGCATAGTAATTCAAGAGAAATAGAAATATCCTCTGAAAATTTTAGCTTTTGTCACACAGTCACATTTATATAGACCTGTACTTTCCCCCCAAATTTAGTAAGTGTAGGATATTGTAAAAACTTGTGTCTTAAGGAAGCATCTTTCATATTTCATATCCAATAAAATGCTGTTGTAGACAATCCTTTTCTATACAGATGTTATGGAGTGCAATAAATTCTATACATTATTTTTTGTTATACAAGTCATAGGTGAAGATTTGTTGACATTCTAGGTATAGAGGTTAAGACACTGTTCCATTTGTCTGTGTGTGTGTGTGTGTGTATACAGTCAAGTGTGTGCATGTGTCTGTGTTGTACTTCTAATATACTATATATGTTTATATTTGTAACTTATTGTTTTAATAAATTATACCCTATGTTTTTTTGTATTTTTTCACTTATTTTTAAGCACTTGTTATGTATTTTTACAACATATGTATTTGTGTGTTTTGCTCCTCTTACTTTTTTCCTTTTCTGCTATTATTTTAAAAGCAATAAAAATATTATTGGAAAAAAACCCCTTGTGGACATGGTTCTCTCCAACGGCTGTCTGCTTTATCTCATTGCACCACACCAGCATTGAAACTCCAGAGAACAGGATTTAAGATTTGCAGATATAACACGTTGACTGTTCAAGACCATGATTTCTATATTAGATGTATTATTTATATGTCTTGTCACATCTTCCATGAATATTTCTACCTCACAAAGAGGCACATTGGAAATTATAATTATAGATTAGCACTGGATGAACAGGTCTGCCAGTTCTGCTTTCTCTCATGTGTAATTTTCTTTTCTTTTTCTTTCCTTCTTATTCAGTTTCAAGATCTTTCTGTAAGATAAACTCAGGCATCTCAAAGGAAATTCTTAGCCATTTTTGCTTGGTATTATCTACATTGACTGGCTTAAATCTTCAAGGTTCTAAACTTGAGGCCACAGAAGGCCTTTTTTCTCTCTAAAGATACCCAAGATTAAACTATGGGCCTCTTGCATATAAAGTAATGAGGTATGCCCATTCCCTTCAAGAATAATGGATGAATAAAACATTCTGGACTTTCAGATCAATAGGAAAGATATGCTGTTGTGTGTGTTTTGTGTGTGGAGTTTCCAGATCGTTTTCATACAATTAAAGGGGTGAGAAATTACAAGAGAGGGAAGACATTCCACTATTAAGCCAAAACACAAGAATGTCTGCAAAATGCATTAAGCATAATGCTATGCTTAAATGGAAAATGAAATACAGCTAAATTATATGCAAGAATGTGTCCAACTGCGAGACTGCAAAATTTCCAAAACTCAATTCTGCATCCCCACGCCAATCTTAAAATTTCATCATCAGATAGCAACAATTATCACTGAATTACTTTACAAGATTTGGCCACAATAGCAACATGTATTACTTCATGGATTTAAGGAACAGAAGCATCAAGAGGTTTTCATAAATGTATCATTCTGATATATCCCTAATATTAATTCATTGTTTAAAATGGATATAAATTTGTTTAAAACTGTCTGCTACTGACTAAAATGATTATATATTATCAGTTTAGGGTGTCTTGTCTATTATATATTTGCATTATGAAGCAAACTGTAATGTTAAGAATGTTTTATGCATGAATATATGAATTATATTATTAAATGTTGTAATTGTGTGTGTTGTCTAGCCTGAGTACTACAGAGAAGGGAATTCTATGTACAGATTCCTCCTCTTAATCCATACTTCTGCTGCTGTCAGCACAGACTCTCTCAGCAGCTATTTTAGAGGTGGCTGTGTAAAAATATTTCCATTTGCTGATCCCTTCACTAATTCTTTTACACATCCATCTTTGGCACAATGTCTCTCCCAGCACAAAAGCAGGTGAAAAGGGAAAATGTCAGCACTAAGACACATTCAACAGCTTCACAGTCAGAGTATGAAGCAGATGGATTGCTTTCCACCTATTTCTCATGCCAGCCCGCGTGCAAAAGGGGGGGGGGGCAGGAAGATGTGCTGTGAGTCAATGAGATACAGTGCAGAGGTGGATGAAGGGAACATCTGCCACAAAGCACTTAGCATGTATTTCCTCGTAAGAAATGAAATTGGCAGATGCACAAAGACAGCAGGCAAGGAAGGAGTACACTCTAGAGAAAGAATTAATTTCTTGGTTCAGTCCCCATGTTACTGCTTAGTAGGAGAATGTCAAAGCCAAAACTTGAGGAAAGCATTTACATTTTCTGATCCACAATTCTTTAATGGCACTCTGTATAAGCACAGAAGCTTTCTTGTTCCCGTAAGAAGCAATCTCGGCTAATATAACATGTAGATTTTCTAAAGCTTAGAATTAAAAGATGCCTAGCCCACAGAGGTTATCCTACAACTTTCCTTTCATAGTTCAGTGCAATGATCCATGCTATTTTCCATGTTTTGTAGGTTCTCAGTTTTCTTTCCTGGAGGATCTCATAAGCTCCATCCAGTTAAGACTTGCTCAGTCTCCCTATTCCTTTTGACTTATTCACGCTTCCTTTAAATATTATCCATGCAATCTGATCTTCATTCTTCTCTCTATATAACCAGACCACCTCTACAAACCCCTTTTATACTGGTTCACTTCTATATTCAGTCAACATTCATTTATTGTTCATTCATTCTTGACTCTATCATTTCTTCTATCACATGCATAGCTTTTCAATGCATTCAACTTACATTTCTCCTAACTTAAGTACCTACTTGTAGTTGGTCGGTATGTCTGTTATGTGGCTCACTGGTAGTTCTACTTCATTAGTCTTAACTACCTTCTCTCTCTTAATTACCATCCAGCCACATTTCTCCAATCCTAATGTTCTCAGTGTAGATCAAGTAGATCAATGAGTTGATGTCTTGATTATTCTTAGCATAGTTTGATGTCTTTCATGCAGAGGAGGTGGCTCACAGTAGTTGTACTCTTAAATGTCAATCCTGTCCTTGTGATTATTTGGCTGAGAAGGTTCAAGCCTATGCAAAACAGCAGTAGGGACAGTGCATCACCTTGGTATATGTTGTAGTTGATGGTCACTTGTCTGAACTGTTTTGAGTTGACTTCCAGTATTGTCTTCCATAGTCCCAATATATTCTCGAGGAAGGTCCTTTGTGTTCTGTTGATTCTGTATGGAGCCAGGCATGATAGATCCATGTGTGTGGCATTGAGTCATAGGCTGTCCTGTAGTTAAGCCAGGCTGTGGTCAGAATGGTTTGTCTAGACTTTAAGTCTTGGCCAACTTCTGTATCTATGAACAAATGGTGTTTTGAACCTCCCTGTTGTTCCTAATGTGTCAGCTTGATGGGTATGATGCCTGAGAGGACCTTTCATGTTATAGGGAGGTAGGCTATTGGTTGGTAATTGGACAGTGCTGTTCCGTTCTTTCATTCATGGTCTTTCATGATCAGCACTATCCTTTCTTGTGTCAGTCTGGGTGGAAATCTGCTGTTAGCAGCTGGTTCATCTATACTGCTAGGCATTCATGCATAGCTGTTAGTTTATTTAGCCACTCTGAATTTTGTCTGGGCCACATGCTGTCCAGTTCTTCATATTCTTGACCTACTGTTGCATGTCTGCTACTGGGATGGTGATTGGTTCATATTTTGGGAGTTTGTTATGGTGTGTCCTCAGATCCTGCACCCACTGATGTTCTGTGTCTTCTCTGTCTCCCATATACAGTATTTTTCCAATACTGTTCAATTTATGTCAAGAATCAACCTTCAATTCCCTATTCATGCAAAACACTGCATAGTTCATGTATATTCACTTTACTACACACTTTCTCCAAATCAATAAATATTTATTATATTTTTCTCACATTCATATGTTTCTCAATAATTACTGAAGAGCAACAAGCTGATTTGCATACCACTTGCTCAGCATGAAGCTGGAAAGCATTTCCCATACATATCTTCTTTCCCAATATTATTCATTAAATCAAAATTCTGCCAAACATATTCTCAGGCACACGTAGGAAACTAACTCACCTGTAGTTTTTGCATATAAAAGGGAACAATGACTGCATTCTCCCAATGGTCAGGCACAGTTGCAGGCTTTGCACAACATTAAACAAGCCATATAGCCAATCTGTGTCAAAATTACACCCATATTTTAATGTTTTCTGTTAGATCTGCTGTTTTACCAATTCTTCAATACTCTCATAACATTTATTATTTCCTTTATATCATTTTTTTTTCTCATGGCATTTATAGCATTTGTTTCAATTCCACTGCTAAATATAACACAATTGTACCCATCCAAAAGTCTACAATATTCCTTCCAGAAATCCCTTTCTTCAGTTTTATCCCAATCACATTTGTTTAATCCATTCACTTTGCAAAATCCTCATACTGCAAACAGGCTATTTTTTTTTAATGGATTGGTAGACATTTGAATTCATAGGTTATCACCTAAAACACGATGCTATGCTAGCATACCATAAAATCATATGAATTTCTATAAAGAGGCTTAGGATCTGGGTACTTGCGGGACCACCTACTACCACCAATAGCCTCCCACCGGCCGGTACGCTCCCATAGAGAGGGTCTCCTCCGGGTGCCGTCAGCCAAACAATGCCGACTGGCAGCCCCCAGGGGGAGACCCTTCTCTGTGGGGGCACCTACTATCTGGAACGAGCTCCCCCCAGAGATACGGAGGATCCCGGATCTACGCACCCTCCACCACGCTTTAAAGACCTTACTATTTCACCAGGCAGGCCTGGCCTAATTTTCTCCCTCTTTTAAATATCTTTTAGTATTTTATACATTCAATTTTAAATTGGTTTTAAAAGTTTGGGGTTTTAAATTTGTCGGGGCCAAAATTATTTAATTTGATTTTATTCTACTTTTAAATTTTGTATGTATGTGTTTTATTGTTTGGCTGTGCACCGCCCTGAGTCCTTCGGGAGTAGGGCGGTATAGAAATAAAATAAAATAAAATAAATAAATAAATAAAATAAAGAGCAAAAAGAACATTCTAGTAAAAAGCTTCTCCATCAGGGATTCTATTCTAGCACTACAGAATCCATCATCCAAATCTGAATGATAAGGATTTGTAGACTATGCAGCAGTAATCTATATATTCCTCACCTCTTTGATGGCAAAGTGTCCTCAATCCGGACATTTTGCATTCTGTAGTTTTCCTATCATTTTAAGGCCATGTAATAGAACAGATAAACCTTGATCTAAAGAGAAGCATTATACAAAGGACACTATCTCTGGAACTCCAGAACATTTTTTCTAATGGTTACATTAAAACTGCAACGTATTATGCTAATAAAGAAATGAATCACCCATTCTCAAGTCACTTTACATTCATTTAAGGATCTGTTTGTAGATTAAAAATACATCTACTGCAAATGTAAACTGCAAGCATAGGAACAGATGCTTGCAACATTCTTATCATGCAAATACACACATTAGGATGCGAAGTATAAATGCTTCTTCCTGCCAGGTGCATAGAGAGCATCAAACTCCGTATGTTAATTATATAGCATGCAGCTTCCTTTCTAGGTTTTCTTTACTCTAAAAATAAATTAATAGAGGCTCCCCTCCACCCATTTCTTTAACTGGAGGTGGTTGAGTGGGAACGGAACAATTTGGCAAAGTCACTGGAGAGAGAAGTATTACATTTCCTTTGTCCTATGTAGATCATGATCTAGATCAAGGCCTTGAAACTTTATTTGGAGCAGAAGAGAACAAGTGAATTCCTCCAGGAATAATTTGTTAAAAGATTGCAGAGAAATAATGGGGCGGGGGGGGGGGGTTGAATCATGGGGTAATTCAAGAGCAAAGTTGTTTATCGTTCTGTCATGACCATTCCTCCCTTTTTCCTTTTCTTTCCGACACACTCAGTTTCCTCAATTTCATTTTTGTTCTCTTTCTAACAATATCTTCCATCTTATCATAGCAGGGAATGAAAAGAAAGCTCTTATTGGAAGTCTGAACTTAAGACCATGTAGTAAGATAGATGAATAAACTTTGATCTAAAGAAAAACCATCATACAAAGGACACTATTTCAAGTTCCATTTACATTAAATTTGTATCATGCATTTTGTATCCTCTTTGCAATTCATTCTAAGCAGAAGTGAACAACCTACAGGATGGAGGGCAAGGGCTTTTGAAATGATATTGATGACCACATCCTGTAGGTTGTTCACTTCTGCTTAGAATGAATTGCAAAGAGGATGCAAAGTATATGGTACAAATTTAATGTAAATGTAACTAGATTCTCAGGATAGCAAGCCTAGCATATTCTCAGGATAGCAAACATATAATATGAAAGACAGCCTTAAATACATGTTTACAAATGTAATAGAATAAAGAACAGTTACAGAAGTTAATGTTCAACACAAAGCTGGAACATAGCATGTTTTCCATGGTTTTAGTTCTATTCTGTGAGCAGAAAACTGGAGTCATCTTAGAAAAATAAAGCATTGTGTTATGCATATGCTTCTTTGCGAAATGTATTACAATATACAATTTGTACTGATCTGCTGTCTTAAACAAGGCAAAGCGAGGATCTCAGAATTAGTTTAAATCCCGAAATCCTCGATTTGCCCTGGGTAAGGTAACAGATCTTCGTATGTTGCATGAGGATGCCATAGAATTATAATGCTCTGTATCAAGAAGCTCAAATCCAAGAGAACTCCATGTGTCAAGGAACCTTTTTGTCTTATTCTTATCTCTCCAAAAGGTCCTTTCATAATTCCATATCAAGCGCATACGAACCATACATCCAGTGGAGTCCAATTTTCGATCTGCAATGCAGCGGAAATTCTTGCTGCAACCCCCATTATCCTTGGAGCAGTCCCGAACTGGGCCAAAAGAATCCAGGAGAACCTCCAGGTTGTCAAAGGAGGAGGAAGTCATCAGTTCCTCCCTGCGATGTAATGAAACGTATTTGCAATTACAGTAACACTTATATGTTAATAAGACAAAAAAACAGTAATTCAGAACGCCAGTGGTTCAAAGATCACTGATGAGTGATATAAACAGAAAAGAGCCTGAGACTGATGAACTGTAATTCTTCCCATTTTTCATTAACTCTCTTGAACAAGTGTGATGGGAATCAACCCCACAACAGAGGCATAAGGTTCTCCATTGTTTGACTGAAAAGCTTGCAGTTTAAATTGTTACTATAAAATAGAACGTGATAAAAGGCACAGAAGAGGCAAAAACAAGTGACCAAGATAACATGAGATTAACAAATCATTAATGATCACAATAATGATTTATACAAAGAAATCTGAATATATACCAGATGACTTACAATACTGGGCTTCAAATTTAATTCTAATTGATTGAGGAATGTGTTTCTTCATAGATTTTGCACATTTATTATTAGAAGTACACAGAAAGTACATTTGCTTCTTTAGTATGCCTATTTCTTTGACAGATCGCTGATAAAATGATTCAGAATTTTCCTTACTAACCATAAACTTGCACTGTTTGAACTAATGATTTCAGAGTATAGGTCCTGAGAGTTATGGTAAAATGTGTACTGTGTAAGTTTAGAGTGGAGCTTTATTATGTTAAAGCTCTATGATTATCACCAAATTCTGTCCAAGTACTTTTCCCCCTTTTTCCTTTTAGGCAATCATAAAATATCAGTCAATTCTTTTTGCAACTGATGCATATAGCATTGCAGAAAGTTTTCAGAGCCTGATGTAGTATTTACAGGGCTATCACCAAGATGAGTGAGAAATTTGATTGATTCCCATTTGATACAAGCTTGCCAATTCTGCTATTTCTGAAATAAATACATAGATGAGAAAGGACTCCTGTGGAGAAATGCTTCTTTCTCTGAACTTTGCAATTTAATATCTTCCCCTCAAAATATAAACACAAAAGGATTGCTTGGGGAATACTTTTAAAATGCTAACAAATATTTAAGCAGTGTTAGTTTTAAAATAAAACAATCAAAAGGCAAAAATAAATGGTCAAGATCAACTTAACGATATAAAAATCAATACTAAAGCTGAAGTGAGCTTTATAGATTCAGTCATTCCTACCCACAACTATATTATTAATGTGATTGGTTGGAGAGAGTATGAAACTAAGTCATTCTGTATGAATTCTGGCTTCTCGCTTTAAGAAGTGAGGTAGGTAATTATGAGAAAGAGAACTTCTCAACTGCATGGACCTTAAACACAGGAGTACTGTATGATCTTCAGGCCAGTGTTGCAGATCCATACATTAAGGTGATAAGTCAATAATGTATTTGAATTGATAGTAGCTTCTATTTCAATTGAACTACTTTTCTGGTTTTGCTTTTAGATTACTCCATCTTTGTCCCATGATATATGCCACACCATAGTTTTAGGAAGATTTTTCTAAAATGATAAACTTTCAGATTGTTTCAACAGAAAAGTGACATTCTATATATAAATTTTGCATAACTTTCCCAGAGGATATTTCTTATTAGGCAGGTTAAAATGTTAATCCATTTAAAGATATGAAATAAAAGCTTTAAAATAAAGCAGTGAATTATTCCCTTTTGCTTATTTCCTAGCAGTGAAACTAACTTGACATAATTCAAAAGTTCCCTAAATAATTTCTCTGCTCCATTATCTCATGTAGAACAAAGGAGGAGCACTGACACTTTCCAGATGTCCCCTCCTGCCTATTACATTTTTCCAAATGCCATACTCCAAATGTAGGAATATGATTATTAGTACAGAAATAAAATAGAGCTGGACCAGCAAAATGACCATCTGTACATAATTTTATATAATTTACAGCATCTGGAACTGCACCATTTCTGATGGGTGATCCTTTAGCAGAGACTCATTACTAATAGGAGTTTCTTTCTCTGCCATGCATAATTTCCAGGCATTCCAAAGATTCATCTGTGAAAGAAACATACCTGACCTCTACAGCATCCTCCATCACTGTCATATCCGTTTTGCACTTGGCTGATGGATTGATGGCCAATTCAGCAGGTGGGATCACAAAGCTTTTGCTCAGAGGCAGCCACATCCCTTCCCCAAGAGTGTAGGTGAATCTGCATCCATAGGAGAAAGTTAATCAGTTAGAAATCTATATGGGAAAACACAAGAAATTAGTATTTTTCTACGGTATTTATTTCTGTGCTTGCAGAGAGAGGTTCTTTAAATTATCTTGATCTAGTCTGCAATTCGGTTACTTCTTTCTCTCCAATCTTATTTATATATCCAACTCACATATGGTGACTCCTTCTACTCCATGACCATAAGGCTATTTGATTTGATATTAAATGCAAATTAACATTATCTAGACAATTTTTCAGTTCTATCATTTCAAGGTAGCAAAAAATGTGCCATTGAAGCCCCATGTACGTATCTTATTAAGTGTTATTTCATTTATCTTTTTTTTTTTCAGTAAGGTGAGAATTCTGACTAGAAGAATTTGTAGGAGACATGCATAGGAGAGGAAAAAAGAAATAGAAGTTTGTTTTTAAGGAAAAAACAGTGCTTTTTAATAAGCAGGAAACAGGCATTGCCACAGATAGTGACTGCAGGAAGGGGTTCTTGTTTTCCCTTTTTCTTGTATTTTTGCTCTCTTCCCTAAAACAGAAATCTTCTCCCTTATTAGTAGGCAACTAGCCACGGTTACTTTCCCACAAACCATGTAAACCCACACCAGGGAGAGAGGCACAAATCATGTCATCAGTCCAGGAGCAATTGTACTACAACTGAAAGCTAATATGAAGAAAGCTCAAAAAGAGAAATTGCTCACCAAAACCGTTTTGTTCAGACATTCTTATAAAAAGTTTTTATGACTGCTATTTTACCCCAAATTGGTTTTTTTAAAAAAATAAAATTTGAACTAAAAATCCAAAATGTTGAACTTTGCATTCAGTCCTTCGAACAATTACTGAAATTTTCATAAGGCAATAGCAAGCTATATACGGTCATTTGAGAAAATCTAACTTAGAATTCATATTCATACTGTTTCAAGTTTAATTTAAGCAAAATCATATAAATTGCTGGGGAACATCTCTAACTGAAATCCTTGGACGTCCTCTTAAATAGCTCTTTCCCCTTACTGATAGCCCACAACCAAATCTGTTGAATTCTACCTGAATATCTTGTCAGAAGGCTGTTCTCCCAGCACCAAATCAAATCCCCGCTGGAATATGGTATATGGCCATGGCCTGGAGAAAGGAACAATTATAAGTGGACCAGATTTTCCCAATTATTTCATGTATGGTTATTTGAGAACCTAATAATTGACTCAAGCAGTAAACCCACTACAGGTATCTATATCAGAACAGCTAAAAACAAAAATGTAATAGGCAATTATTTCATATATTAGAACTTCACAAATACATATTTGGTTTAATCATTTTACTGTCCCACACAAAAAGGAATAGAGCTGAATTCTTGTAATTGCCTCCCTGTCTGACACTATATAATAGCAGTGACATTTTAGGCAAGGAGTATGATAGTCTCCCCCAGATAGAAAGGGAGGATTTACTGTAGTAGCCAGCACTAATGTACTTCAACACTCCCCAGGATCAAGACTGAGCATGTGTTAATAAAAATCATCTTACAACATGCCAAGTCCCACAGACATTAAATGCTAAGCCAAGAACTTTCATTTTTCTTCATTTATTTGAAGGAGGAGCTCATTTTGGCTCCTTAGATCATCTCTCTGTGATGCTTAGGCCAGCATATAAATCTTTGTTAATCAGAGAGAGACCAATTAGAAACAAGGGGGAGTGTGGCCAGCAGGAGCTCTTGTAGAGCTATAGAAGCTCTACAAGATTGTTTTGAGTGCATTAATTGGAACATAATTAAAGAGGCTGCAACGAATGGACAACATACTGATGCCAATGAATATCCTTCTACTGTGTCTGCTTATATGCAAAAGTGTATGGAGGATGTTTGTGTTCTTAAGTCTTTTATCATATGAGCAAATGAGAAACTTTGGATGTCACAAGAGGTCCGTGCGATGTTGAAGGTGAGAAACACCACTTTCAAATCAGGTGATGTGGCAGCACTTAGAATAGCAAGAGCTGATTTGAGACATGCTATAAAAACAGAAAAGCGAGCCTGTAGTCAGGAAGTACAGAACTTATTTCAAGATCCTATGGACCCGAGATGTATGTGGCAAAGTATTTGGATTACTACTGACTATAAGGCCATGTAAGGATGGCCTTGGATTCTCTAAACAAGCTAAATAGGTTTTTTTGGTTGGTTTGAGGCCACAAACAACGTTCAAGCAAGGAAGGTTGTTCCCCTCCATGATGAACAGGTGCTCAGGCTTGATACAACTGCTGTTTGGAAGGTCATGTGGAAAGTCAATACTCAGAAAGCTGTGGGTCCTGATAATATCCCTGGGCGGGTACTTAAGGAGTATGCTGACCAGCTGGCCACTGTTCTCACAGACATCTTCAACTACTTGTTGCATCAGGCCATGGTTCCATCATGTTTTAAGATTGCCATCATTGTACCAGTGCCCAAAAAACCTATCACCACATGCCTTAATGATTACCAACCAGTTGCACTCACTTCCATTATGATGAAGTGTTTTGAGAGATTAGACTATATGGTTTCATGCTTTCCCCCTACATTTCACTCATTACAGTTTGCCTATCAGAAGAACTGCTCTATAGATGATACACTTTCCTGTGTGCGTCATCTTAGCTTGGCACATCTGGAGGAGAAGAATACTCAAGTGCGAATGTTGTTTATTGATTTTAGTTCAGCATTCAACACAATCATTTCTCAGCATTTGGTGAACAAACTGGGCCTATTATGTTTTAATACTCCTCCTCTGGGAGGAGGTTTTGAAGTATTTGTAGCAGGACTATCTGATTCTGTAACATCTTTGTTCCCTATGCCATCCATCTGGTAAACTCAGAAGATTGATTTCTCTCGCCATGTACATCCAAACTAGGCTGTGTTTCTCCATGTCATATAATATATGTGGATACACACATAATTTTGTATTTTGTATTTTTTATTTAATTTTGATTTATATGCCGCCCTTCTCCAGAGACTCAGGGCTGCTTACAATGAGCTCAGCAATAGCCTTCATCCTTTTGTATATTTATACAAAGTCAGCTTATTGCCCCCACAACTGGGTCCTCAATTTACCTACTTTAGAAAGGATGGAAGGCTGAGTCAACCTTGAGCCTTGGCGAGATTCGAACCTGCAGTAATTGCAGGCAGCTGGTCTTAATAACCAGCTTAATAACAGGGTGCCTTAGTATTTATTTATTTATCTTATAACGTTTATGTTTATATTAGAGGTGGAGACCCTTTGAGAACTGTATAAAACTTAATTTCATTTTAATGTGTGCTGATTAGTGTACATTCAAAGAGACAATAAAGTTATTCTAAGAGTCATGTCCATCGCCATCGAGAAACATGCAACTAGGTTTGCAGAATATAAAACTGAGTTTGTGTATGTTATATTGTATATACGTATACACATATGCACACAAATACATATAAATATATTTCTATATTTTGAACATATTGTGAAATTCATTTTCATTCATTTATGCAATATCTTTACAATTTGAAATATGTACTATAGCACTGCATATTAAAAAGAAAGTACCCCTATGTTTTCTATACCATTAGCTTACAACTGAATCAAGAATATTCTTTAAAGTCAGTGTTAAACACAAATGTGTTAATATGCAAATTAGTTCCTTTTATTAGAACTGTAATAAAAATGCATCTAATTCTGAAGGATCAGAGAAATAAATCAACAACTGCATTAAAACATACATTTTGCCAATTTTTCAAATTTTTACTATTTATTTATTAATCAAATTTATTTAACCATCTATCACTGAAGACGATTCTGGGCAATGCCGTTTTTTAAACTATGGTTTTAATAATGAATCTAATCTAATTTAAATTAAAACAAAAACTTTAAGGAGAAAAGATTTCAACTCCAAAATAATTGAAAAATATTTAGGCTGCAAATTTTAGCTTGGTTTGCTTTGAACAAAAATTATATAATTTATTTTTGCAATAAACGATTATATGTTTATGCTTATAAAATCTGGTCCAAGTCTGACTCAAATCTGGAGACCACTTACTTATTAGTAGTCTATATAAACAAAGACTTTAGTTAATATATAAAAAACAAATCGATTGTACTATTGCTAAAAGGAGAAGGAAATTAATTATAATATCAAAGACATGGCCAGGTGCTGACTGTGGAATTGTGGTTCAGAATGAATGAATGAATGAATGAATGAATGAATGAATAAATGAATGAAATAAATAAATAAATAAATAAATAAATAAATAAATAAATAAATAAATAAATAAATAAATAAAATATGCTTCAAAATTAAGTCTCATTGAACTCACAGAAATGAACAACCTGACCCCACTGAAATTCAAAATCAGTCAGTGTTAAATCCAGTTGCAAAACCTGTCAAATAGGATACAATCCAAAGAATCTTGGAGGAAAAACTACCGTTACAGATTTTGGTATTTTTGGTACTGACACATGCACTGGATGGAACTCACAGGACAGAACATGGAAGAAACAAACAACATATTTTTTCTGCAATGACTCTAACACTCTAAAATGGGTCCTGTGCTCTGTAACTATTATCTCTGCTACCATCCCTCAAAAGAGATTTTCTCCCTGTGCACAATGAAAACTTAGGGACTATTATACTTGCTTTCTTAGAGGACTAATAGACAGATGATCATTCTTCACTTGTTCCATCTTTTCAGTCAATATCTTTCTGCCACCTGTCGTTTATGCCACTTTGTTTATCTCCTATATTCTTCTCCCTTTAGTGCTTCTCTTTTCTTTTCCTTTAAGTTCCCTGCAGGTTGCTTGGTAAAGTGATTCTCTGCCTCTTGGTGAGTATTTTAGCTGGCTACTCTTTATAGTTCACGAACAAAAGAAAAGCCGATCAAATGCAGTTCAGTGTCTGATGAGGCTGGTTTCATATTTTACTCAAGCTATACATTCAATCCGTATATAAAATTGGTGACTAATGTGGTCATGCTGATCAAAAGAAACCAGACCAGTTTTTCCACGAGTTACAAAGCAAAATGTGAAACTTGGAATTTTAGCATCTTAACATTATTTCTATTTAACTATACATCTTAATAGTTGTATTAAGAAACGGCCTGCAAATGGGTTAAAAAGTATTTTTACATTGGAAAAAATCCCTATTATATTCCTTCCAGGCACACTTTTCATAGCACACTATCTCTAGCTTCCATGCCTTTAAGCCTTTCTCTTTTCTCAGTTGATCCTCCTGCATTCCACATTCCAACACTTAGTAAAAATTATTTGACATTTTAAAGAACAATCCAACTTTCAAAGTGAAAGTTATAGCATGGGAGTCTTAAAATGCAGCCTCATGAAATGTCAATGAAACAATCATGATCAAAAGAAAAAGAACAACTCCGTAACAAAAATGTATATGGGAATGGATCCAATATCTCCTTAATTGGATGACAACAGGTGGAAAAAAAAATCAGTGGAATAAATGGTTTGAAAACAAGACTGAGCAGAATTCATATGGATGTATTTTAATTCATAGGATTTATTCTAAGTTCAGAACCTGGCTGCCTTGGACAAAGAACATAGGAGATTCTGAATGCAGAACTGGAAGCTTTGATGCTTATTAATTTATCCTTAGCTGCATGGGAAGTGTTTTACTACAAGCTGATTTCACAGCCTGTGTATTTGGGTTCCTGTTTGTGGCCTCTGGTGCTATGGTTTGTTGATTTGTTTTTTTTAAGGCACTGTACGTCATCCAGAATAACTTTTGGGAGATCAGTGGACATACCAATTGTTTAAACAAAAATTTGATAAATATTTAAAATATGCCTATTGTTCCCAAAAGCTTGAGGACTCTATATTAAATTAGGGATGGACAACTCTATGAACAACAACATAGCTAGGCAAACTTTCTTTTGCAGAGCAGCCTCTCTTCTCTACACCCTGTAGAAAAGGTTCTGTTGCTTGTATGTACTACTATAGCTCTAGCAGGATGGAACATGAAGGGATGTGTCAATAAACAGTGCAAACAATTAGAAATGGGTGTAGGCAAATCTTAGCCTATTCTAATTCTGAACAATTCATACCCTAAGAATGCACAATAATTTGAACTGAGCCCAGAAGCAAAATGATAACACACACACACACACACACACACACACACACACGTGTGTGTATGTATTAGAGTTTTATAATACAATCTGGGAGCATTAATCAATATTCTGGGAGCTGCATTAGGAAAGGAAGGTGTATATATGTTGAACAGTTATCAAATGCAGATCTACATAGCATGTGTTACAGTAGACTAATTTAAAAATTAATAGTCTATTAAATAATATAGCTTGGGCTAGCATCTTGAAATGATTCGAGATGCTGGTCCATGATTAAAAAAAATAACACTGTTAGCAATATCAGGGAAACAATTAGAAACAGAAAACTGCCTTCAAAATACTTAGGTCTTGCAAAATGAGAATGCAAAATATAGCAAATTGGAAGAGCAAAGACAATAAAAGATGCAAAAATGAGCAACCAAAGGCTTTGAGGAGCAATGTGTAAAGTATAACATGCACAATAGGCACATTCTGTTTCCATATACTGGTGTTCCTAGAAAAAAGTAAATTTCAAGTATTCTGAGAGTACATGCTCCTGGAAGTAATCTTCTGGAAAAGAAAGTGGTTCACTGTTTTGTGGGCTAGGTGCAGACTGTACGGCTCAACCCCTCCAGCTTGTTCTTGGAGTATAAGGATTCAAAAGATGTGGTAATGTGATGAAGGAATACTCAGTAATTGTAAGGAAATTAGGACAGGATGCCTGAATTGATTTTTTTTTCTTCAGGAGAGAGATCCAAACCATTATGTAGCAATAATATAACAAAATACTATATTATTATTTTTATTTATTTTTAATATGCATTTTATGGATTATGATTCACCATGAGGTCCTTAGGCTAGTAACCCATCAAACTATAAATATCTCAATCACTCAGTTAATCAATCAGGCATTCATCCTTGAGGACGTCTGCCAAATGTGAATCCGTTTCTTAAAATGTTCTGAAGATATTGAGGAAAGTTATATTAAAAAGTAAACTTCTAGCAGAAGAAATAATGCAGTTTCTGAAAAGACAATGTTTGTCTAGTTTTCTATGTTTTTAGATGGTGTTAATAAGCACATCAATGTAGTGATTATATATGGCATATCAATGTAGTGATTATATATGGTACTGTTGAGTCTTTTAAAAAGTCTTTGACAAAGTGCTACACCAAACATTTCTAAACAAACTCAGCAGCCAAGTGGTAAGAGGGAATCTATTTACATACACTAGTAGTAACTAAATAAATAAATATCAGGAAGCAGAAATTAGGAGTTAGAGTGGAATTAGAGCAGTGAGCTAGTCACATATGTAGAAGATACCAAGATTGTGGAGGGCTTCATAGGATCTGTCTGAGCTGAATAAATAGGCTTTCAAATGACAATTGTAATCTGATATAAGCAAATATAAAGGGGAGAGTGAGTGAGAGCCAGTGAGAGAGGGGGAGAGAAAGAGAGAGAGAGAGAGAGAGGGAGAGAGAGAAGTTGAAAACTAATTTGAAAAAATAATAATGCATTTAGATTATTAAAATATACTTGATTTGTGGTCAGTTTCTTATGTACTATTTCAATCAAAATAATCAGGGGGAAAAGATGGGTCAAAGTTCATGATGGGCACCAATGTGATTTTCCAGAGAAATCTTTCTTGATCAGATCACTGGCTTTTTAATCTAATGTTCTGTTTACAATAGTATAGGAACTGTTTCAACATGAATGCCATTTCTTGTTTGTAAGCAGCATCTTGTATTAGTCCAAACATCTTCAGAAACATTCTTATGCCCATTCTAAACTAATATTATTTTAATCCAAATTTCACAAGAGCACTTTTTTATCAGCTGGGTAGAGTATACCCTAGATAGGATAATGATGCATTATTATTATTATTTGAACTCCAATGTAAGTATCATTTACAAAAAGGGCTGAGAGGCAATGTTTTAAATGAAAATGTCTTTTGACATCTACATATAACTGACAGCCCTCAAGGGCTTCAAAATGTCTCTGTTAGAAAATAGCTTGATATTTTCAAAATAATAAGTCTATAATAGCTATTCACAAACAACTATTGAATTATATGAGATGAAATGTCCAAGTGCAAAAGCAGATATGAAATCTGGAATTTTTTTTTTGAAGAAATTGTTCATTCATATAATTGAGAAGTGATGTTGAATATTCAAAGTTAATTAGTTTGATCTGATAATGAGCCACAGCAGCATTTTTTCAAACCTGATTTCATATAGAATTTAATTCCACAAGTATATTTGTTCATATACTTTTGAATTACAAACTATTTGGAGATGGAAAGGAAGGCAATGGAAATGGAATTCTGTGCTTTAATGGTCATGCTACAAAGGTGATAAGATAATATTTGTTCTTTATTAATTATACAATAGTCTGAAAAGATCCTACTTCATTTGAAAAAAAAGAAATATTCTGGAGTGGACTACTTAAGAAATCTGGATAGTATATACTAGCCTATATGCTTGATTCTGACCTCCCTGCCACCGACTTAACCTTTAATAATTGAATAACATACAAATAAATAGTGTTGAGCTTAAATTCTAGTGGCTTATTTTACTTCATGTTGTTTCTTTGGCAAAAGGTAGGGAAATTGTTTAGCAGTGCCTTTTCCCAGGATTTTATTTTATTTTTTTAATTTCTTAGTATAATCTATAGCAAAGTATGCCCTTATGGTTTCCATTCAATTATTAACCAAGCCCAAACTTTCCTAAATTTTTTTGAGATCAACCATGGTTGACTAGATGGGTAAAAATATTTTTCTGTACATATGAAACTGGGTTTTTCTTTAGTTCATAAGAGTAATATGTTTCCCTCTCCTCTAATCTAATTAAAAGAAAAATTAAAATAAAACTTATTCAAATTTATGGTGGAACTAGATATGTCCTTGCTTGTTTATTCTATAAGGCCTATGTGTTGAAACTTGGAAAAAACAATAGAACCTGTCAAAAAGTACCTTCAGAATAATTTGTTATATGAGTTTAGCTTATCTTCATATTGCTAGAAACAATAAAGTTTATGAAAATGAAATTGTAAATTCATATTCTGAATTTATTCTACATGTTAAAAGGGGCATTTACTTTGCTGTTTCCTTGCTGCCTGTTACCTATTAAACTTTGCATATGAAATATCTACTTTCCAAGATTAGGATTAAGATTCGTTAGCATTGGCTAGAAAACACAAACTGTCTTAGGTATGACCCTATAGTGCAGTTTCTGTCTGAAAGGAATAATTCGATCATGTACTTTAAACAAGCAAATCAAACATTCAGCTTAGATTCTTAGAGAAAATGTAAACCTCTCTGCAAAGCCAATGAGAGAAGCATAAATACTGACAGGGAAGGTCAGAAAAGGCACAGCAAGGGGGAAAAAAGAATTAAAAAACAGCAAGCTCTTCTGGAAAGAACAGACACTCTGTAGTATCATGAC
Organism: Pantherophis guttatus; assembly: GCF_059756535.1. NCBI lineage: Eukaryota > Metazoa > Chordata > Lepidosauria > Squamata > Colubridae > Pantherophis > Pantherophis guttatus. The sequence goes on along the minus strand of NC_142065.1, from coordinate 105,962,293 downwards.
ACTGGAAGGAGAGATGATTTTGTATCTTAAAAGAGAAGATGATGAGATGAGACAGTTTAAGTGTGACTTTTTGCTGAAAGAAAATAAAACTTTAATCAAAATATAACAGATAAAGCATTTTAGAAGTGTTCTCCAAGTGTCTGAAAACGGAGGCTGTTTTGTTTTGCCTTAAAAAGTGGGACACATATACCTTGGGCATTTTACTTTTTGAGTATAATAAGAATAAGACTGGTATGGCTTGAGGAGCCCAACTATTATATATTCTCTGAAGGTTTCTGCTCAGGAGGATTGGAAAGTAACAGATTGCAAATGTGGGTAAGTGCTATGTAACCTTCCTTGAAAATGGGTAAGTTTTCTGTGACTCTGCATAGACCCACCCAATCACTTCACCGAATGAAAACAGGAGAATTATCCACCTTAATAGAAAAAAAGCTCCAGAGGTGAATCAAACATGGTATTTTAATTTTACTTGTTATCTACCTTTCTGTGGGATGACCTTATATGGAGAAGGACAACCAGCTCATTCATTTTCTCTAACTTGTACTGGATTGGACATCTCTACACGATCACTAATTATGTAAACCAGGCAAATCCTTTTCCTCATGCCTAGCCATAACATATCCTCTATACTCACTCTCTCTTCAATTATTCCGACTGTTATGGACTTGTGACCTAACACCCCAAGGAGCTAAAAGAGTTCACAACCGCCTGACCCTCTGGTTGGCCAGAAGCAAGGCAGCAACCCACCATTCATGACAGATGTGCCAGCTTCCCCTTTTTTCCCCAATTAAAGACTTCCTCAAGAATAACACTGCTAATGAGTCAGAAATGTACCACTCTACTCCTCAGGGATGGTTATAACAGAAGGAAAGCATAGGAAGGAAAAATGCTGAACTATTTTAGCAATCTTTTACTGTACTATCTTCTCTTTTGCTGCACAGATAAAAAAGCCAAGAAACATGACACAGAGAGCCAATTCATCGATGAAAGAACTTTTGAAAGTAAAGGCTAAGCAGCATGGCTACAGAGGTGACCAAAATAACAGAATAATAGAGTTGGAAGGGACCTTATAGGTCTTCTAATCCAACCCCCCTGCTCAAACAAGAGACTATACCATTTCAGACAAATGGCTATCAAGTCTCTTCTTGAAACCCTTGACTGATGAGGCACCCACAACTTCTGAAGGCAAGCTTCCGCTGGTTAATTGCTCTCACTGTTAGCAAATTTCTCCTTAGTTCTAGGTTGCTTCTCTCCTTGGTTAGTTTCCATCTATTGTTTCTTGTCTTGCCTTCTGGTGCTTTGGAAGGTACATAAAAACATAAATAGGAGGGTTTTTTTGGGTGGGAGGGATGGGGAGGAGAGACACATAAGCCAAGTTCCACTGAGGTGAAAAACCTGTTCAGACTTCAATTCACCAAAACTCTGGCTCATGTACTCTTCAAGGTCTTAAACTATGAGTTCTCTCTTTTTTTCCTAGATAGCAGGAACACTTCAAAGCAAAATATTGGCATCCTGCTGCTGCCATCTCTATCTTCAGAATGCTTCAGGGCCCTACATAGATTCAGAGATAGGGAATAAAGACGTTGTGGTGAGCAGAGATCTGTCTTTGCTATGAAATGATTTCCACTTCCCAAGAAACAAGATGTATTACAAAAGGTAAGTCCTTATGATGATCTGTTCTTATTTTATACCAAAACAGTAACTAAAAGAAAATATAGATAAAGAAATTCACTCTTTGAAAACAACGTTCTTTCAGATTTATTTCCCCCAGTGAGATGTTTCTAATCTAGGAGCAGAAGGAAATTAGCTGAAACAGAAGCTGAAACGCCAAAAGATTCTTCCTATGGAAACCACTGTGCAAAGTGGAAACTAGATTCCAGAAACCAATAGTGGAACTGAGTGGCTCTCATAAAATGTGAAATATGGGGTCAGTAATGAGGTACTTCTCTTGCTGTCTTGCTTTCAAGTACCCCTATAAATAGTGAAAGCTTCAGGAAAAAAGAGAGTATCTAAATTAAATATCACTGTGCTCCTGCCTCTTTCTGAAATGAAATCTGAGCACTTCAAAGGGGGAATGCAAAATGACATTCTCCCACCACCCTCTTTAACTTTCAACAGCCATGGCAACTCATCCAGGAAGAAGATTTGAGAGACTGGGGAAGGCGCACACCTATTAGATGTCCTACTGCTACTTCAGCCATGGAACTGATACATTTCCTCCATAAGAAACTGCCTACATTTACCCCACAGGAAAAGAAAAGGTTAAAGTGAAGCAAGCATATACTAAAATATTTATAACATTTTTAAAAGGCTGCCCCGAAAGTTAGAGAGTGAGTCTTCACTGCTGCTAAGAAAAGTACATAGTGGAGTTAATGAGTTAAAGATCAAGAAAGATATAAATAAGTCAAATTTTAACCTGGAGAGAAATCATAATTCTTGCAGGATGTTTCAAGAAATTTGAAAGAGACACTGCAGCACAGACTCAAACAGACTTTGTGTGCTTCATAGTGTATATTAACAGAAGCAGAGTCAGACACTTGGTGCTCTTGACAGCCACATACAACATCAGATGGCAAATTTGGCATTACACTGGTGGCATGCACAGATACAGGCCCACACCAGCAGAAATTCAACTTTCTCTTTGTCTCCCAATTCAGTCTTTCCCCAATGGTGTGAAATTTTTGAGATGGGATAAATGTCTAGGATTGAAAGGTCATAACTTCAGGACCAGTTCATGTTTTATAAAACAAGATAAATGCACCCAAATGTGATAAACAATATGTGTCATAAATTGTGAAGAAAGATCTAATTATGGAAATACATGGGAATTCTTGTCATTGGTCTTCCAAATTTCATGATACATCAACGTAGGTCTTTCCCCATTGCTTGCATTCTACTATTTATCTCCAAGCAATAAGGTATACATCTATTGAACTAGATGCTAAATACTTGCAGAGTCAGATAAACATTTTCATTTTGCATACATGCATGTAGATATCAGTTTAGCAATATGTTTTGAGCATGCAGCCTTTTTTGGAAAATGTGTGACTTCTAATCAAAAAGCTATTTGTGGAAGATGTCCAAATATCTAATGGTCCCTGAATTATTCTATAGAGCAGAAACGACAAAATTTCTGGCAAACCAATACTTTTCCTTCTCTTTCCCAGAAGCCGAATCTAGGACTGAATACACACAAAGCAGATGCTCTACTATTGAGTTATATTCACTCTTGAGAATACACAAGCTGTTTTAACTCATAAACATTAATATGTATATTTCAATCATAACTTTGTGTTAAAAAATTTTTAAACGTTCATTCCATTATTAACATCTAAAAGTTCTGTTGTCTCTTTACAAATACGCTAACTTAATATCAGAAACTTACACAACTGAAGGGAAAAACAACAATATCCCACAAGACATCACAATATATTAAATTGGTCCATTAATTCATTTTAAATGGTTAAATATATGTTTATTAATTTAATTTAATTTAATTTAATTTAATTTAATTTAATTTAATTTAATTTAATTTAATTTAATTTATTGCATTTCTATGCCGCCCAACTCCCAAGGGACTCTTTTATATTTCTTCTGTATGCATGAAATAAAAATATATCATTAAAAAGTTGGTGGCAATTTGCAAAAAGCACTTGGTGTGTGAGCATGTGCTAGAAAACAGTTTTCAGTTCAACACAATTCATATGAATCCTACCTGCACCACCCTATTATTATCAAAAGAGACATCAACTGTGATAGCAAAGAGTAAGCTTTTCCATATGTAAAAGCTCTTACTGAAAACATGTTACACTAATCAGTTCTATCTGCATTCTTACTTATCAACAACCTCTTCTCTAGTTTTTTTTAGATCCTGTATTTCTCTGAATTGCTTTTAAAATGAAAGAGTCTGGGGATAGTACGTAGCCCTCTCCCCAGACCCCATTTCAAAGGCATGTCTGTTTAGGGTCTAGGAAAGTGAATGGCAGATTTAAGGCAGCAGATGTAACACTCTTGCTCAGGAATCCTCCGGTGCATAATGGCACAGCAGGGGTTGCTGGGATACAGAGTCTTTGATGAACTTTTCCTCCTACTGTGAAGACTAATGACTTCAAGAAAGGGCATCCAGCCAATGATAGGGGTGCATTGAAAGTATAATTAGACAAGAAAAGTAAAAGTTTTTGCTCACCACTGCAAAAAGTATATTATTCTTTCCCCAGGAAAATGCTAAGCAGAGTGGTTAAGGGTGGCAATCAGGAGAAGGGGACAAGACTCAGTAGAAGAACAAGTTCCCTCACCTCAGACACTTACTAAATTCTTAGAGAGAAGAAAGGGGATTGTATGTTATCTGGCTAACAGCAGCCTCTTTTTGTCCCTCTTCCCCCCTCCTCTTTAATCTAGTTTCAGACATTGGGAGCTCCAAAGAAATCTCCTTGGCCCGACTGCTTCTTATCAATACTGCACTCCTTTTTATTTTCTCCTTTTGGCAGCTATCTCCTTTAAGACCAAAAACTGCAAGAAAGTAGGCTGGCATTCTTTCTCAAGCTTAGTTCCAGGGCTATCTCAGCACAAGCTACAATACCAAGCTACAAATGTTTATCATAACAATCTATTTATTGGATCCCATCTGGACTTTGCTTCTTCAGCATCAGATATTCATACATAGATAGAACAGAACAGATAATTTAGATTTTACTGAACTTGGGGTTTTTTTCCCCTCCGGGGGTTGGTTTAAAGATGATGTCAGGGAGAGTACCCCATGAGCTTGAAAGTTTTTAAAAAATGCATGTTAGAGGAAGGGATATCTCTGACATTTAGAGTGAATTTGGGTGTGTGTAAGAGAAAGGATTTGATCTCAATTTAGATGTGCGGGATCACCACTTGTATGGAGAAACTTATCAGCAGTGTCCTGGCAGAGGAAGATTCCTTAGGTCATTGGAAGCAATTGCTTGGCCTATGGGTGGTTGTGGGATCTGACAGATGGTGGGAGAGATCAGTTGGGATAATAGATGAGTGACAGCACTGGTGATGACAATGGCTACTTCTGTTGCTGGGTGTCAGCTGACTGGTACTGAAGCAGTAGCAATGAAAGTGAAAGCAGATGGGACTTCCGGTGGCACTGCTGACGTTGCTGGACGCTCTCTCTTGGAGCATCAGCCCTGTGATCTTGTAAAGCCGCCCTGACAGCGCAAATCAGCTGTCTGGCAACTGGAAAACCTTTCCCCCGGGAGAAGAGGGAAAGGAGAGTAATTGGATGGGGGTAGAGCTCCCCGAAAGCCCCTGAAATAGTTTTGGGGGCTTGGATGGTGAGAGCTCCCCAGGAAGTCCGGTGAAACTCTGAGATCCAGGGTGCTTCTGCTTTAAGCAGAAAAAAACGTCGCGACCACTTCTGCAATCTTTACTGAGATCTAAGTTGATTATCTATGCAGATGGAGTGAAGACAGGAGAACAGACAATCGCAAGTAACAAACCCTTAATTCCACGCTTAAATTGCTACTTTTTGAAGCTGCTTAAAGGAGTGAAGAAAATGGTGCTTGTGCTTAATAGGGTGTGAAAGTGAAAGTTAACTCTCGATAAAGCTGTTAACACCCAGCATTATTCAAGGTGGATGGATTAAAAAAAAATGGCTGGCTTTTTTGAAAGTGATGAAGGCTCACTATTACAAACATCAGTAAATACACAAATACTGATTGTGGATCTCTTTAAAGAAATTTTAGAATCATTTACCTCCGTGTTGGTGGAAAGAATGGAAGGGTTTTTCAACAAGGATTTTATTCAAGTTCGAAACAGTTATAAGTGAAGATACTGTATCGGTATTTCAGTTGCCAAATAATAGTGAGTTGCTGAATGAAGAGGTGGAAGAAATAATCCAGTTTAATGTGCCTTTGGAAAATGGAATGGATGTTTTTCAAATTAAGAAGGAAAGGCTGAGAGGTTTGAAGGAGTGTAACCAGGAAATATTGAGAGAGATTTCTTCAGAAGCTTTGATACAGTCAACTGGAAAATTGTCAGGAGGCATTGGGATCTCTAATATAAGAAGGAGAATTCGAAATGGAATTTTACAACTTTTTTACAAAAATGGACTCTCAATCGCAGTTAAAGAGGTGTGTTTACTGAAAGGAATTACTTTGCAAAGAGAACAAGATTGTAAGGTACAGCAACTTCAGCTGAAAATTCAAGAACTTATAAAAATAAAAGAAGGCGGAGGAGTAAGACTGAAGAAGAAGGTTCGCAAAAAAGTCAGGAAAAAATGGAGATGGAAAAATTATAATCTTTTTGCCTGAGGAGGATAGTAGTAGTGAAAATGAATGACTATACCTGTATTTATGATTTGTTTTGAAAAGTTATGTTATAGTGTAAATGAATGATTTACTTATATTTAGGGACATGATTTGTCTTGAAAAGTTATATTAAGTAATGTTACGTTTGAATTGTTATGGGCTACTGACCAAACTTTCACTTTTGTCCTGAAGTATATTAACATTAAAGTTATATTTCAAGGAATGCTTTGTTGAAAAATTTATATAAGCTTATGGGTTAAAAAAGAAAAATATTGGGGATATAAAAGTTATGGACAGTGCAGATCATTTAATATAAGTTTATGGATTAGAAGAAGGATATTACTTAAACTTCTATATTTTGTTTTAAATTACATTAATACTATATTAAAGATTGTTTTGTTGAAGAATAAATATAAACTTGTGGGTTATAAGGAAAATATAAGTGGTGCAAGGGTTGAGGGAAGGTTTTTACAATATTTTTTATAGATATCAAATAGTGAAGATGTTATTTGATTATACGCAGTGGATTTGTAGAGAATAAGATGAATAAGTTTATGCAAAGCTATTAAGTAAGGAATGTTTCCAGGAAGAATCAATATGAGTTTATGGGTAAAAAGTAAAAATAAGGTTTTTACAATATAATTTATTTGAGATTGGTTAAAATATTTTGTTAATGTGTTAATATATGTAAGGGTTGGAGATGTGATGGTTAATTGTAATTGGGCTCTGATTGTGCAATGCTGGAAGAAAGAAGACTTGCTTATTATTGAAGAACGGACAAGAATGAAGTTGGATTGATTACTTTCAAGCAATAATTGGTTTAAATAGTTATATTCAGATATGAACAAGGGAAGTTAAAGTGCAAAAGGGAGATAAATCTATAGATAGTTAGCTTATGATTTTTTTTATATGTTTGTTAAATGCTATATCCTGTATTTGCTCTGGGAAGTCCGGGGAGGGGGGAGGGTTGGGGGAGGAGGGGGGAGGAGGGAAGGGAAAATATGTGTAAAATTTTTTAAAACTTTTCAATTAAAAAAAAGAAAGAAAGTGAAAGCAGATAAATTATACACTGAGCTATTTTCCATTGCTGGAGGTATCTCAACAATGTTGGGACTGGTGGACTGTTGGAGTAACTGATGATAGGACCAGCATGGCAGCAGAGAGAGGGATCACTGCATCAAATGATCACTGGATGAACTGAAGTGGCAATGGCATCTGGGGCAGGGACAGGATGGGAAGGTTTTCTATTTCTATTTTCAATTATGCAGGCCTGCAACAGCAACTATAGAGGGAAGTGCTGGTGCCAGACTCAAGCTAATAAGAGTGTTTTTTGAGAGATTAAAGATAAGACTTGAGTTCTTTCAAGGAGACCCCAGATGAAGATAACCACAGTGATTGAGTTTATAGGACTGTAAGGAGTGACTGATAGATGGAAAGTCAGAAATGTAGGAACTATTTGTCCAACCCAGTGCCAGAGACACTGATAAGTGGCCTGTTGATAGAAAGCAGAATGTGGGGCATTCAGGGATCTGGGAATCAGGAGCCATGGCCACTGGAAACCTACCTGGTTTTGCAAGGTCTCAAGTGTGGATCTAGAGGGAATTCCTATGATGCCATTGTCCTACATGCATTTGCTATTGATAGCCAGTCATCTATTCAGTCAAATTAAAATGACTGGAATGTACTAGAGGAGATGGAAATTAGCATGTGTTGAGTCCAGTGGAGGTGGGGGTGGATAATGTTGGGGGAGGGGTTTGACATAAGTAGTTCATGAGATAGTTGACCCCACTTAGTGACAAGCTACTTTGGCCATCACATGTAGTAAATTAGAATAAGACAGAGGTTCTTGGAGCAGCTGTAGACCTAAGGAGCAGAAAGGAGAATGGATGAAAGCCAAAAAAAAAAAAAAAAAAAGTAAATGACAACTAGATAGAAGAGCCTGCTGAAGACAAGAATTTTAGATAATACGCGGACAGAAATAATAAATCTAAAATGATTGGGATTATAGGAGTTAAATTCAACCCATCTAGAAAGCAATAAACTGAGAAAGGCTGCCCATTTTATTTTTATTGAAAATCTTTGATACAGCTACTTGGAATTCTCAAGTGTCATTTTTTTTAAAGTGTCAACTTTTCGAGGTAAAAGAGAAATATTTAAGGAATGCAATCCCTCGGGGTGAAACACTGTCTTTTCTATCAGTAATGTTTAAATATTTGTGTTTCTTCCTTTCATTCAGCTGATTCTTTAATGCCACTGGGCAGGGGATGCTATTCACAAGTAAATAGGATCACACAGGAATTCAGTTGTGCCAAACTAATGCCATCTGATGTGCTCTGGTGACAATCTCAGAAGAGGAAGGAATGAATTGGGGCAGCTGAACCATGTTAGCTATATTTCTCTCACAAAGAGAATATGCTCCCTGTTTTCACAAACTTGGCTATAGTTTCTTGAGGCACAGAGGAATGGAATCTGTTATGAATTCTTGGGATTGATCAGACGAAGAACAATATGCAAGACTTTTCTTGTGAATAGTCTGGTCTTCACATTAGTCTTAGTTAGCATAATAAGGATAAAAAGACATCAATTTCTTTGAAAGGCTGACTTTTCCAATAAGAAATAAAGCCAAGTGAAATTCAGTTAATGCACATATAGAGTTCATGACTCCCTCCCCTTGTTTGCTTTCAAATAAGAATGGACAAATTACTCTATGACATAACTGCTGTACTGTTTGATTCATTAACTATCTTTCTGCTACCAACAGTTATCTCTGTGAAAATGACAGTATGTCTATCTTAAAATGTGGTTGCTTCTCTACAAGGGCCCTGTTAAAACTTAACTGGCAACCTGTCATGGCCAGCAAAATGTCAGTCTTCCTTCTTACTCTCCCTCTAGATATAGCTGCATAGGGCAGACAGGTTTTCTTTTCCCTCTGCATATCTGCACAAAGTAAACAAAATAGACACTATGTCTTCTGAAAATAAATTGATCCTACATTCTACTGTCCTCACCACATATCATAGCAACGCTTTTGCTGATTGCTCTTTGGAAATTTTGGATCACTTTTGAAACAGTTTCTTTTTCAGCAGCCCATGACTACCAAGACTCCCACTTTGCTCACTAGCCCCAGTGTTTTTTCCCTACTTCTCTCTAATTTCTTCACAGCCCTTCTCCTACGAACCTCTTAGCCCATTTCAGCTTTCTTTTCCCTTCATGAGGCTCTTTCTCTCTGTGAAAATCTCATTTTTGCTCCTTCAACCCCACCCCATTCTAGTTATAATTCACATAAGTACTGTTTGTATGTCTGAACAATTACAGCACGTGACAAGATCAATTCTGTCACAGGATCATATTTCCATGAGAAGAGCCTTATATCAAGTTAAACTTTATGAACATTAGTCTTGACAGCTGTATTTCTTCTATTCTGAATATAATTGTTGAATCTTTAAGTTACTAAAACTTAAATATTTTACTAAAATATAAATGCAGCTACTCCTCTAGAGTCTTTTCTTCAGTACCAGTTAGCAATGTGCCAGGAGACAATAGACTCCAATTTGTAAAGGAAGACTCACAAACGGTCTGTAATCCAAGAACTGCTGCAGTTAAAAGCCCAGTTAAATCCCAAACTTTTTAATATTCTTTACAGTACTTAAATTTCAAACTTTTTAATATTCTTTACGGTGTTTAAATTCCAAACTTTTAAATATTCTTTATGGTCTCTGGAGTTTGTGGCAAGAGACATTTACTAGTGGGAAATTAAAAGACTATAACCCACCAGTATCTTAATAAAACTCATGAATAATATCCCTCAGAAGAAAAAGGAAATAGACCTGTGGTTTCCCATTTCTATTCTTTCCTTCCCCAATTTGAAGTCAGCATATGATGACCACTACCTCAGATTTTGAATGCCATTAAGGATAATGTGAAAACACTGATTTGGTTGAATAAGTGTCCCTATCGCTACACTTGGTGGAGCACTAGAATAGGCCATGGAGTAAAGAAGGGAAGTTGCTGTAGTCTACAGGAATCCTTTCTGTTTGTCCAGATAAGTCAGTTCAGAGTGTCGGTATCTTGCATTGGAAACTCAAGACAGACTGGGGATTTTTCTAGTGTAATATATATCAGCCCCCTTACCTGAACTGATGAAAATGGTCTTGAACTTATGTCGAGGACTTCTAGAAGGTTCATCCTTGTTTGAAGTGGTTTTTTAATCATGAGGAGAAATAGGACAGCTTGAAATTGGGAGATTATACAGTAGTACTGTGCTCAGACAACTTCATGGTGAGATTTGGATTTTTGAGTGCCTTTCCCTCTTTGTAGGTGCACTGGAGATTTAGAATGTTCTACTTTAGAGCTAATATTCTTTTCTGACTAACCAGAGAGATATTTCAAGGGAGAGGAGAAGAAAGGTGGTTGTGCAAATGCAGGTTATATGTAACATATACTACAAGTACCTCAAAAATTTAGCAATTGCAATGTGTTAAAAACCCACTGTGTTTGTGACATTTTGATATATCCTGAAATCGTTTGATGTACAGTAAGTGAGTTTAGCAGTCTGTTGCTCTATGATTCTAGGGGGAGAATGGTGGAACTTGGGGACAGAGTTAAAACAGGGATCAGTCCAGAATCTCTATATAGCCATAAGCGAACTAAATCCAACTCCCCCTTGAATTCCATTTACCCTTATCTTAACAGGTATTAACCGTTAGTTGAGAATATTCCTGTGCATAGGCTTGAATAATAATAAATCAATTTAATTGGACCTTTACATATAGGCGTGATATTAATGCTAGTGCAGTTTCTTTTTCTAAGATGGCACCTTTGGAATCTGTAATCAAGTCTTGGAAGATTAAGATGCTCTGATAGTTTGTCCTTGTTTTAACCCTGATATTAAACTTGTGTGCACTAATAATAAAATTACTGTTTAATAATTGAAATAAAAATCAGAGCCAACTTCCTTCTCCAGAACTGGGTTGATAACTCCGTTAGAGAAAATGGTTTCTCCGTTAGAGAAATGAATTAGACTAAAAGTCACACAAAAATTCAGGTGGGATATAGAATCAAGAGAAGCACCAAAATTTGATTTAATATACTCTCTATATAACAGTCAATGTCATGACATCTATTATGGTTGAACATTTCCCAAAGCAGGTTAGCTGGTCCCAAATCCAGAAGCTGCAGTTAATCGGACATCATAGCACTTTCTGGGCTAAAAATAGAGCATACATGACAGATCACTCAATCTCAATACTGGAAGGAATGATTTCTTGAGTTTCTAGCAAAAGGGTTGAGAGTAAAATGCCCTTGAGGGAAACAGTTTGCAGTTCCAATCTCTGCCCTAGTTAAAGTGGTTGGTCAGAGGAGTGAAGCTTCAGCTTCTTAACAGTCTTGGGTTAGATCACTATATCTAGCTTCCATCATGTCTCTTCATTGAAAAGTCCCTTTTAGGGTTGTCTGTGCAATGGGAAGAAAGGAATTAATCCCTGTCTGTTTCTCTGCTTTGTTAGGTTTATGGGCTCTTATATCATTACTGGATATAATCTGGAATATTTTCTTACCTCTAAATGGCATGTTTAGACCATAGGGCTACTCCAGAAAGGGTGAGGCTTGTCACAAATTAGGAACCTGTACCAAGAGCAATTAGTGGCCACCATTTTGCCTCTCCTTTCTTTAATGGGAAAATCCTGTAATCGTACAGATCAGTTGCCTGGAGCCAGATGTGAAGTTCAACTATTACAGCTATCTTCTTTGTTCTGCATTCAGTTCTGGGCTGCATGGTATTAATTTTATGTGACATATCACCCAAAAAGAGGTGGACTACTTCTCTCATCATTTGGGAGACACATAATCTTACACAAATAAGGTCTTATATGTGTTGTCTGTCTTCTTCATCTTAAAGATCAAGAACCAGCTATCCATGGTATCTTTTAAAATATGTTGAATGAAGCTTGGTCAGCATTTATGGAAAACACAGAAGTAGCTTCTAAATTAAAAGTGAATGAATCTGATTCTTGTCCCTGAAAATCTTTCAAAAATTAATACATTTTCTTAGTGAATTGATAGGAATTGGTTCTTTTGACCCCCTTTCCAGACTAGGATGATTACTGAACAGAAACTGTGACCAAGATGTGGGATGAGGAGCACAGGCAGGGTTATGTTGTATTAATTGATTAACTTCTTGTGATAGCAATGGAGACATGGGATTAGACACTATAATAATGGTTGTTCAGAATTCTCTCAAATTGGAAGGTTCTATGACTACATATGTCCATAGTTTAGAGTCAGTTGGTGTAACAATCCCTAACCTAACCTAACTTAATCTGACTTATAAAATAACAGCAAAATAGAGAATGTAAATTGTGATTGCTGGTGATGATGTGTGTTATAATCCTGAAACAGGTTTATAAATAGCAATAGCACTTAGATTTATATATGCTTCACAGTGCATTACAGCCCTCTCTAAGTGGTTTACAGAGTCAGCATGTTGCCGCTCAACAATCTGGGCCCTCATTTTACTGACCTTGGAAGGATGGAAGGCTGAGTCAACCTTGAGCCAATGGGATTCGAACTGCCAAACTGCTGGCAATCAGCAGTCAGCAGATTTAGCCTGCAATACTGCATTCTAACCACTGTGCCACCAAATAAGGATACTAAGAGTGGGGAATAAGAGGAGGACCTTATGGGTAATATGATTATTGTTGTTGAGAAGACTAGCTTTAATAGCTGTTGTCTAATAAGCTGCAAGAAGAACCATCCCTAATCACATCCCCTAAAATGGATTCTATTTTCTGGTCTCTTTCTATTTTCTATTTTCTGAAATAATTGTCTCTTCCCTTATAGGAGATTATCCAATTTAATTTCAGAAGACCAGACAGTGTAGTGCTGTAGGAGTCGTTGTGGATATAAGAATTGGTATTAAAGACTCCTTTAATTACACATCTGCTTTACTGGGAGAGGAATCCTCAGACTGGCTGGCTTGTGGTGCTCTTTATTGTTTTTAAAAGTCCCTTGGGCTTAGGACCTACCATATAGAAGCAAGTGGTTCATTTAGTCTTCAATTTGCAGACAACACCAAGCTGGGGGCAGTAGCCAACATTTTAGAAGACAGGCTCAAGATCCAGAAAGATCTTGACAGACTTGAACACTGGGCCCTATCCAACAAAATACAATTTAGTGATGAAAAAAGTAAGATTTTACACTTAGACAAGAAAAACCTAATGCACAGGTACAGAATAGGTGATACCTGGCTCACCAGTAGTAACTGTGAAAGGGATCTAATGGACCACTATGTAAATATGAGCCAGCAGTGTGCTGCAGCTGCCAAAAATGCCAATTAAATCCTAGGCTGCATCAACAGAGGGATAGAATCAAGATCGGGTGAAGTGTTAGTGCCATTTTATACTGCACTGATAAGACCACATTTGGAATACTACATCCAGTTTTGGTCATCATGATACAAAAAAAGATGTTGAGACTCTAGAAAGACTGTAGAGAAGAGCAAAAAGATGATTAGAAATCTGGAGGCTAAAGGATGGGATGAATGGTTGCAGGAACTGGGAATGTCTAGTCTAATGAAAAGAAGGACTAGGATGACATGATAGAAAACTTCTAATATTTGAGGAGTTGTCAATCTATTCTCCAAAGCACCTGAGGCAGGACAAAAAGTAATGGATCGAAACTTATCAAGGAGAGATGCTACTTAGAACTAAAGAGAGATTTCCTAACAGGGGAACAATTAACAATCAACCAGTGGAACAGTTTGCCTCTGTAAATTGTGGGTGCTCTATCACTGGAGGTTTTTAAACAGAGATTAGACAGCCATTTGTCTGAAATGGTACAGTGTCTCCTGCTTGAGTAGGGGATTGGACTAGAAGACCACTAAGGTCCCTTCCAACTCTGTTATTCTTTTATTCCATTATTCTGTCTTGCAATGTACTGTGGATGCCTTGAATTTGCAACATTAAAACTGGGGAAACTGATATAGCTTCAATCTTCAGAGGTAACATATAAAAAGAGGCTAAAGAACTACAGGCTGACATCTTCTGGTTTATATGGAGATCTAAGGCCCTGTCCAAATGCTCAGTATATGCCCCTTATTTCAAAGACAAAACCAAAATCCCAAGAAGTCAGCCATTCAAAAAGCTTCATCCCAGAATGCCATCTAAGAAGCAGCAACCATTTACTTCTGCCTTGTTTGGTGAAGGCTTGAGAGTGGGGTGCAAACTGTCACTGTACAAAGATAGCAATTTACTAAAAGTGTTATTTACTAGCTGATACGACATAAGCCATAGAAAGGAAGAATACTAAACAGAGAAATAACAAGAAACATTTTTAAAAAGTTCTTCAGATATTCCTGGATGACACTCAAGAAGAAAAAAATTAACAGAACAGTGAAAGCTTCACTTGTGACCAAAATCCTTTAACTACAGAATTATTTCAAATAGTTTCAACTCTTTATTTTGAAACTGGGTTTCAAAATCCAGTTTTCAAAATCTAAGTAGTTTACTTACTTCAAAATCTCTAGTGATGTTCAAAATGATACCTGTTACCTTCTTGTTTACTTTCTGCATCAGATTAATTCTAAACATGTTGTACTTATTATTTGAACATGTCACTCCAAATTCAAGACAGAAGCCTGAAAAAGAGCTTTAGATACAGGTAGTCCTCAATTTAACAGTTTGCTGTTAAGTGATTCACTTAACAATTGTGGCAAAAAAAGGTCATAAAATGGGGCAAAATTCACTTAAGAACTGTCTTGCTTAGCAATAGAAATGTTGGGCTCAATTGTGGTTGTAAATTGAGGACTATCTATAATTGTATGAGTAAAGGAAGACTGTATCATAGGAGAGCAAGAAAATAAAAGGCAAAACAGGTAAGCTAAATGAAGACAAAAGGCCACTAAAAAGTAGCTGTCTCATAGCAAAGGTTTAGAAGGAAAGACAGATACAAATTGGAGAATAATCACATTTGTAAGTAAAGCATAATGACAGGCTAGAATGTTATCTTGCTAGGCTGGTCAAAAATTAGAAAGCTTCCTTAATTATAGTAAAGATTCTATAGGTTTTGTTGTTTGAAGATCTGTGAGAAGATAGAAGAAAAAAATCCAAATAACTCAAAAAGAAGAAACTTCAAAGATATTATAAGTAATGACAATGAGCAAAGAATTTGCCTACAAAAGGCAAATGAGTCAAATAATCTAGAAAATCAGTTGGTAATGAAAATTAGAAGATTCTGAACTGGGAACTCATGGTTTAGAAGGATTAAAGGTTCAGGAATAAAGAAAGCAAGAACCATTCCCTAACCCCTGGGCCCAATACCATGGCCTATTTGGAACCAGGCCGGCGTACATGCATGTGTGCATAGTTCAACTTGCATGAACAGTTGGCCGGTGTGCACATGTGAATGCGCCGGTCTGCTGCTCATGTGGCCGGTCCCCCCCCCCAGTCAGGCCACCAAACCGCAAAGGTTGGGGACCGCTGATCTAAATTATTTATCTAAAGTGTTTTGTCAAAGGGAGAAATCCTAAAGAAGGCTGTACCAGAAACAGTTTTAAGTTTTAAAACTTAATTTTGTCAACAAAGGATCATAATTTTTTGTCTGACTAAATCCAAGTATGTTGCCAGATATTTGAAGAACATCATCATAACTCCTTTAGTCTCGAATTTAATATGCCCAATGCCCTCAATCTTACATCACATATTAAGTTTCCAGTAGCCTTATTATTCTCAATGCCCCTTTCTGAAGCTATGACAATTTATCTGAATCTGGTGGCCGGTTGATTTGATCCTAGTCATTCAAAAACCTTGTTTCCTGCACTATCATTTAGTGATCAGGCAATGGGGAAATGGAGGGGCATATCTCAATTTATACAAATGAGATATATATAAGCTTTGTGCCAAGAAGTTGCTGGTCTATTATTCCCATTAATTAACACAGATTACAATTTATTTTTCTGCCATAAACCTCCAGAGGTGGGGATGAAAAATCCAATTTTGTCCTTTTTTGACATCCCTTAACTACCATAATTGTAATTATCATACAGTGGCTAAAGGGTGTAAATGGATAATTAGGATTCTTATATATGCCAGTATGCTAGAACCTCTTTGCCTTAGCACACAAGCCATTACAATGATTAGGCTCCAATTCAAGCAATTTTCCATACTCTTAGTCAGCGGTTCTGCTCTCTGGTAATTCTGCTGTGTTGGGAATACATTTATTTGTTAGTTAAGAGTTAGGGGAACTTGTTACAGAAGTCTGAAGTAGAAAAATAAAATGTGTTGTATATCCAATATACAAGATTTAAAAATATTCAACTCTCATTCCGAGATTAATTTAAAGTTAAATATCTTAAAGTACAAACGCATAGGCAATATGATGTATTACTAAATACTGGTAAGGGCTTTTGAAATTGATTAAAATTAGAAACAATCAAGGAATGTTTTTAATTCTCCCAGTGAACTGAGCCCTAACCCAACACAATTTCAAATGTGCATGTCTTTAGTTCAATTATGCCCACTGAAAAATGTATGTAAATTTGTAAATTTATGTATAAAGTGAGGTATTGCATGATTAAAATAATAAAGCATTGACAGCGCAGCAGGCCAGTTATCTCATCTGTGTTATATACACTTATATACGTATTATACATCCAACAGTTCATAAGTTGCAAGTATTAATTAATACCCACTGCATATTGAATTCCTAATGATTCCTGGAGCGAGAGTTCCTGGAACTGATAGAGTGCTTCTACAATCCCTAGTGCTCAATCAGGAGGGGGCTATGCTTTGAGACATATTCTATGGAACTAAGGCAAATAGGAAAACTGTTCCAATGAAAACAGACTTCTGCTGTTCAGTCTGAATTCTTGAACTATGCTTGTATCTATCTAAATGACTCAACTGGAGGAGAACAATTCTTAGGCCAGAGGCTTAGAATCTTATGATTGGAAGGGCAAATGAAAAACAAATATACATCACCATAACCTTTCAGTTATTATTATCACAGCCCAATAATTGTGATCAGAACTGTAGGTGATGGCTCCCTGGGAGCCTAATTCATATTGTACAAGTTGCATTGTGACATGTTAAGAAGAGGCAAGCTAGGAAGACATGTGAGGTAGTGTACTATCCCCAGAGGCCCTGTGTACTCAAGAGGATTCCTTCACACAACTGACATATGAAACTTTTATTTTTGGAAACATGCATGAAATGTTTATCTAAGTAACCTTTAAAAATTATAATTAGGCTCACACGCGCGCACACACACACACACACAACAAGTAGTCCTTGACTTATGAGCACAATTGAACCCAAAATATCTGTTGCTAAGTGAGATACTTAAGTGAGTTTTGCCCCATTTTACGACTTTCTTGCCACAGTTGTTAAGTGAATCATTGCAGTTGTTAAGCTAGTAACACGATTGTTAAGTGAATCTGGCTTCCCCATTGACTTTGCTTGTCAGAAGATTGCAAAAGGTGATCACATGGTCCCGGACATTGCAACTGTCATAAATATGAATCAGTTACCAAGCACTTGAATTTTGATCACAATGACCAAGGGAATGCTGCAATGGTCGTAAGTATGAAAAATGATCATAAATCACTGTTTTTCAGCCTTGTTGTAACTTTGAATGGTCACTAAATGAACAGTTGTAAGTCAATGACTACCTATATAGTGTGTGTCTGTGTATGTATATAGGGATTGCATACTTCTATTTACATTTTTTTTAAAAAAATTGCTTCTTAACTGCTTTTCAGCTAAAAGGAACCTTTAGAGTGACAAGTTTTATAATACTGGGTGAGCTTCCTTCAATCTCTATTGAAAGAAGCTTTAAATACAAATTAAGTTTAACTTAGTTTTTCCTTTTGGAATAAACAGCAATAGGGAGATTAGAACTGATTTTAGAAAGTTACAAATAGACTAAGGGAATTATTATAATCTTTCTCATGGGAAAGTGCCTTTGTTTTGAATTCTGTTAAAAATACGATAGAATGAGTAATTGAAGATTAGACACTAGAGGTAACTGGAAGGAACTAAAGATTATATTTAAGAAGGGGAACACCTACTAATGGTTTTACTAATATATACAGAATGAAGCAAAATAGTTTTCTTTTCTTTTGTTTTTTTTTAATTTGATTTATATGCCGCCCTTCTCTGGAAACTCAGGGAGGTTTACAATGTGTTAAGCAATAGCCTTCATACTTTTTTATATTTATACAAAGTCAGCTTATTGCCCCCACAATCCGGGTCCTCATTTTACCTACCTTAGAAAGGATGGAAGGCTGAGTCAACCTTGATCTTGGTGAGATTTGAACTTGCAGTAATTGCAGGCAGCTGATGTTAATAACAGTGCTTTAGGCTGCTGTGCCACCAGGGCTCTAACATTGTTAGAGCCCTGGTGGCGCAGTAGGTCGCCTACTTCAATAGGTCCAAATGTTAAACATAAGTTTAACATTTGGACCTACTGAAGAATATTTTTGAACAATGGATCCAGGAGTTAATTTTAAGGGTGTCTACCTTGATAGATAGATTATGTTTCAAAGATGTTATGAATGAAGAAAAGTTTTATCTGAAAAGATTGAGACTGATCTGAAAGTAGATTTAAATACAACAGATTATAAGAATGATATTGAAAAAGATACCGAACATACAAAAAATGGCTAATATCTCAAAAACTAAAAAACAAATACGAAACAAAGAGAGTGATCTGGATAATTTTCCTATACTGAATTTAGCAAAGAGACTTGCTAAAGCTTGAAGAATTTTGTGACAAGAGACAAAGAACAAATGAAAAGAAATCAAAATTTGGGTTTTTATTTGAAGGGACTAATACTGTAATCAAGATTGTTAAAATTAAAAGGAACGAATATAACATTGGTTCCTTTGATCATGGTAAAAAAGATATGTTGTTATCTCTGGTAACCCTTATTGAACTAGTATTGCTTCCTTGTACAGGCCCAAAATAATGCTGGCATACTGAACTAAGACCCCCCCCATGCCTTTACTGGAGAATAAAATACCTACTCACCTGTATCCTCCTATTGATGAGACAGATTTATCAAGAGGAAGAAGTTGTCATAAAGGACAGGATATATTAAAGACACATATTATAACTGTTTTGAGATTAGATAGATGATAGATAGATAGACAGATAGATATTATATAAATCTGTGCTACACACAAAGATTTCTGCGTTGAAATGTTTAAAGGCAAATGTTTGCTCAAAGATCTGGCAACCCTAGGATTCATAATTGCTTCTGCAAGCTTTATTTTCCATTAGTAGGCACTAAGCACTAGGGGGCAGTGTGGTCTCTCTCCTTTTTAGTATTTTTTGCTCTCAAATATAGAAATATACCATGAGTGAAATAAGCACAGGTAATAAAATAAATACATATTTTCTTCTATAATCTCCTATAATCAAAGGATACAACCATAGAGAGATTAATAATTCTTTGAAATTCTGTCACCAAACAACATAAATTTTAAGACTTGACTACCAAGCCCAGACTTGCCTTTCAGGTCAACTATTAAATATAGTAAGGTGACCAGACGTCCCGCTTTTGGCGGGACAGTCCCGCTTTTGAGCAATTTGTCCCGCGTCCCGCGGCGTTTTAAAAAAGTCCCGATTTTTCATTCTGCCTCCTGAATCCCCGCTGCTGGCTAGAGGGGAAAAACCTGTTTAAACTCTTGCCGCGGGGCTTCAAAGGGCCGCCCTACGTTGATTAGCTCGGCTTCCCCCTCTCAGCTGATTTGCGCAGGGCTCTGCTCTTCCTAAATTGCTCCAGCAGTTTTTTTTTCCTCTTTGTGCAAACCAAGCTCAAAACGAAAGTGAAACTGGCTGTTGGCTTTGGTGTTTGCTTGCAACGTTGGAAAATTAGGCAGCAGATTTATTTTCCTTTTCCTCACCAAAAAAGGTAGGTGTAAACAATGGGAAATTATTTAGGGCAAAAGAGGAGAGTTCAAGATTTTAAAACACAAAAGAAAAAAAAGCTCTTTTTAACTAGGGAATTGTAATAATTGAGATACTATTAATTGTATACTGTGTTGAAAGCAGAAATGGTTAAGTTGTGGTTTGGAGGAATATATGGGGGAAATTATTTGGTTTATTATTATTGGTAAGTATAATTAATTGATTTGTAAGAAATTGGATTGCATGGAAATAATTGGAATATTCATGTTCATATTGATTAATATACAAAAAAGATAGTTATATAACTAATTGATTTATATTAAAATGTTGAATTTGTATTAAACAACTGTATTACATAATTACATAATTAAACAATGTGAGGATGGATATAAAAATAGATGACAATGGGAAGGGGTATAAAATAGAATAGAAGGGAAAAATTGAATTTGATTAAGATTAGAGATGAGGATGAAGGGTAATATTGTTTTTTTAAAAAAATAGATGAGGAATAAATATGGCAAAAAGGAAATATAGAAATTGTAAATTTAATTGAAATGACTAAACACTGTTTAAATTTGTGAACCAGCCAAATATTCTGTTCAAAGAAAATACATTGTATGTTTGTATGTGTGTTTCTAATTATTGCTATTTATTCATATTTGTTCTCTTTTATTCTTTAAAGTTTAACAATTCATTCTTTATCTTAATATCTTTATATTTGTTTGGGGTTGGCTTTCTTCCCTTTCATCTTTTTTATTGTACAGCAATCTTTCTCCTCAAACCTACCACCTCTCTTTTCTTTCCTTCTTACTTTCTCTTCCCCCCACCCTCTTTTTCTCCTCCCTACTTCCTCTTCCTTTCTCCTTCTCCTCCTCTCTTCCTCCCTCTCTTAACCGTCACTCCTACTCTAATTTCCCTTCCCTTCCTTCATCCCTCTCTATTACTGTATCCTTTTATGCATATGGACTACTCAGAGGGCTGAAAAAGTTATTTTTGACTGGTCCTCGCACTTTTGACCAGTCCTCGAACTTACGACTGTCCTCACATTTTACATTTTTGCCCTATCTTGTCATCATGGTGAAGAGAAGCAGTTGTGAAATGAGTGACATGGTTGTAAAGAATGCTGCACGGGCATAAATGTGAGGATGGTCATAAGTGTGAGGACCAGTCAAAAGTGCGAGGACCTGTCAGAAATGACTTTTTTCAGCCCTCTGGTTAGTCCTTTTGTGCATATGGACTACTCAGAGGGCTGAAAAAGTTATTTTTGACTGGTCCTCACACTTTTGACCAGTCCTCGAACTTACGACTGTCCTCACATTTTACGTTTTTGCCCTATCTTGTCACCATGGTGAAGAGAAGCATTGTGAAATGAGTGACATGGTTGTTAAGAATGCTGCACGGGCATAAATGTGAGGATGGTCATAAGTGTGAGGACCAGTCAAAAGTGTGAGGACCTGTCAGAAATGACTTTCCAGCCCTCTGAGTAGTCCCTATACACATAGCCATGGCCACCCGGTCACATGACCAGCTAGCCACGCCCACCCAGTCACATGGCCTCCAAGCCACGCCCACACAATAAGCCACGCCCACAATGGTGTCCCTCTTACCAATGTTAAAATCTGTTCACCTTACCCTATACACATAGCCATGGCCACCCAGTCACATGACCAGCTAGCCACGCCCACCCAGTCACATGACCAGCTAGCCATGCCCACAAAATAAGCCACGCCCACAATGTCCCTCTTTACCAATGTTAAAATCTGGTCACCTTAAAATATAGGGAAGGTGAAATCACTGCACTCCGAAGTCTGATTTCACAGTAATTCTATAAACAGGACAAATTGTAAAAAAGAAATGAAGCTCTATCAACTTGTGTTGGGGTTTAATGAAATTGAGTTCTGTAATCTTATATCAAGTTGAGTTTCTAGAATACATGGACATAATGGTAAATTTTGTGACTATCCTTTCCTTTTACCTCAAGCAATCATACTCTACCATTACAGTCCTTTGTTTTCAGTGATCAGGGCTACATGCAAGAATGTAATGCAAAGACAAGCAGATGCCCATTCCAATGTATTCATTAGTACGAATTAAATCACCCATTTATGCTCAAAATCACAATATAGGAAATGAAAATACAATGTTTTAAATTGCAACAATGAGTAAACTTAAAAAATCAATTAAAAGGCTAGAAATAAAGGTCTACTTTCCTTTTTCCTACACATTGGAGGGGGGGGGGCGACATATTTCCCTCTGTAACAGAGCTTCCAGCACAGGAACATTGTCCAAATGTTCTCTTCTTTTAATTTAAAATTTTAGCAAGTTCACAATGAAAGAGACAACATTAAAACACTTAAATTATCCCTAGGAAGCACACAAGTGCTATGTCTTGCATACATTAGGTGCCAAGTCCCAGTCTTTTACAATTTCAAAACACCTTTCAAGGTAAGACCCCCATAAAGTTCACCACTGCAGTCAAGATGGAATAAAGAGAGAATAACTGTCACTAAGTCCAACCAGCTCAGAAAAGGTTACCACTGACGCATTGGCTCCAATAAGATAGGATGTCCAGAACTAATTAGTGTTCCTTAGGGCAATATCAGAAAATAATCCAGAAAAATACCATAATTGATTTTATGAAAATCTGCCAAGACACTCAAGGAAACTAGCAAGGTGCACTTTTCCTATATAGGTATAGGTGATTAAGGAAGTTCCCCAGTTCCAAGTCCCAAACGAATGACAATGAATCCAGATAGTCAGTTTAATCAAATGAATCTGGATCTTCTAAGTTACTTAAACCAAGAAAGGAATAGTTTAGTGTGACTGAATAATCTTCTTAGATCAAGGTAGAGCTTTTTCAAACAGAGTTATTGTAAATGTTTCCTTGAAGCAAAAAGGAATACATCCCATCCTGAAGGAAGTATTAACCATGTTCCATGATGGATTCTGTTCAGTCACATTCTGGCTGAGAAGAATCCACTTGATCAGAACAAGCAGTTGCTCACTGTGATCCAGCCCAACAATGGAGACTGAGATGAGGCAAATTTATCTAACATTGCAAAGAACAATCAATATGGCTCATGTGAATCTTCTCATAATCTCTGTTTCCCTCTCCCATCAACTGAATAGAGGAGATGCCACACACTATGGAAAAACACTGCCAGCCTTTTCTTGTTGACACAGTAGACCTTTCTTTTCCATTTTATTTATTTATTAAATTTATATGCTGCCCATTTTACGGTTTGAGGCATCTCTAAGCAGCTCCTGGACGTATGTATTTTTTCTTCTTTTTTATCCCTTTGTGTCAGGATTGACTCTTGGTGGCTTCCTGGACAAGGCCCTGCAGTTTTCTTGGCAAGGATTTTCACAAGTGGTTTGTATTGCCTCCTTCTTAAGGCTGAGAGAGAAGGACTGGCTCAAGATCACCCACTGGCTTTTACCTAAGACAAAATTAGCACTTAAGAGATTCCTATTTTCTACCCTGGTGCCTTCACTACCACACCAAACTGGCTCTCTATTTCTTTTACTGTACCTATAACCTATCCTAGTGCCAATGGACATATGATGATATACAAACTCTAACAAAAAGAAAACAAGAACATAATAACAAATCCAGACCAAAATCCAACTGGCAAAATAAACACAGAAAGAAAAACACCCTCTCCCCTCAAAAAGCCAGGTAGTCATAATCACCTGGTACCAAAAGCGACCTGAAATAAAACTCTCTCACTAAATTACTGGACCAGGCACATTCAATTTTAATAAAGGGCCGTCTGATTCATCCCAGTGCCATGCAGTTTAGGGTTTTAAATGAAACAGTCAACATTTGACTTGAAGTCCACAGACCTACTGACCACCAGCAACCTTGATAATTGAAGTTACAGAGAATTTCTTCACCTTAGTTTATCCACCATGCATCTGGTTGAATGGGCCCAACTGTACCTGCTCTATGTTGGTCACAGCAGATATGAAGCCTTGAGCTATTCTTCATGAAATAAAATGTTTATTACTTTCAAAGTCCTGAAACTTTATTAGTTGCATCTTTGTTTAACATCAGCCATCCTCTAACTTCAACAGCTCTCTCCCTACAAGGTAAACTGAAGTCTAGGACATTGTGAATACTTCGTTACAGGCATCACTTGGCTTTTATTGCATCTCTCTAACTTTTCCAAGCTGTCTTGCTTGATGGCTGAGCTGCTTGAGGTGCTATCGCCTTCACTTCAGGCTAAGCAACAATCTGGCAGAGCTATGAAAATCACCTACCCTTGGTTTGTGCCCCATTCGTTCCGGATGCAAAGGTGTTTGTGCACTGGATCCTTCATGTAACCTTCATAGCAAAGACACTCACCTTGAAGTAAAAGAACAAAAACAAGAGAATAATAAATGAGTTACGTAACAACTCTGAAAAGGGAATGAGTTTTGCTGGCAGCAGGAGTGGAAAAAGAAAAATGCCATGCTAGGAATTACTAGGAATCGAATTGGAGATAAAAAGCACAAGACCACAATGCTTTTCTACAAGCTTCCTGCATACCATTCTTGCCACCTTATCACATGCAGTGTATTATACAGCTAGGAACAAGACATAAAATGGCAAAAAAAAAAAAAATAGGCAAAGAATCAAAGGATCAACAAGCAAAGGAGCCTGGACATTTTTAGTGTAATACTTGATGCCTGTTCTGTGACCGGCCTCTGATCTCTTACCCTACACAAACAAGCAAGCAAGCAAATATGACTGATTCCAGTTTCACACAATATCTGTGTCACAATCTCACATTCCCTTATTTATTGATGAATCTGAAAATATTGATTTGTTTATTTGGAACCTGCAATTAATTTTTTAAAATATGAATGTTTTTACTGATTCAGTCATTATGACTCTAGGCATCTTGCAAGCAGCAACATACACGTATCCAGTAACACAGTCATAATAATAAAAAAGTCATCCAATGTATCAGTTGTGAGGCATTTTCTACTAAATGAAAGAAATGAGATACCAATAACTTTTGCAATAACTTTTTACATTGTTATACTTTTTATTTTATTTTATTCCCTTTCCTTCCTTTATGCCACCCAGGTCACTGCTTTATAAATTAAAACACAATAATTATTTGGAACCCTACTGGGCCTTTCAGGGACTTTTTCCAGATCAGTTCTCAGGCATTCCTGTTTGAAAACCCAGCTTTACCAAGCTTTTCATCCTAAAGGAATTACATTAGTTTAGAAAGGAATAAAGCTGTAATCACTGAATGTAGTAGGGCGCACTTTTGAGGAAATACATAAAAGGTCACAGTGCATCACACTGTGAGAGGAGAGCATAACAAAAGAGTATAAAACTATAAAAGGAAAGTTGACAGAAAGAAATTGTTCTCCTTTCGTATTGCTAGAATGAAATTGCCAACAGGTGCAAAGCAGAGAAAAGAAAGATGCTTACTCAGTGGAAAGGCCACAAGAGTGGAGCTCTCCCACTGTCCCATTCAAACCAGCCACTTATTCAGAAGTGAATCCCTATTCTGATGATTGTTTCATTCTCTACTTGGCCAGGCTTTTGTGTGTGTGTGTGTGTGTGTGTGTGTGTGTGTGTGTGTGTGTGTGTGTGTGATCCCTACTCACGATTTCCATTTTAATTGCAAAAAGATACACACACATATATGATCCCTACTCAGGATTTCCATTTTATATACATACATACATATATCCTGCCTTTGTTATTTTTATGAATAATTTAAAGTAGCAAACATACATAACAATTCTTCCTCCTCCTATTTTTACCCCCAATAACCACCCTGTAGAATAAGTTCTCTGGGCTGAGAAAGAGTGATTGGCCCAAGGTCACCTAGATAGTTTTTATGCCTAAAGTTGTACTAGAACTCACAGTCTCTTGGTTTCTAGCCTGGTGCCTTAACCACTAGAACAAACAGAGTTCTATATTTCTGTGTGTCCATTTGGAGATGATTATTTTTACTCAGATATCAAAGCTGCAAATGGTAACAGTAGATTGAGATATTGGCAGTATGATTGGTCACTTGAACACCCAACCAGACTGCTTCTCCCAGGTGATGGAATTAAAGTTAGACATTGCTAGCATTAAAATAAGATTCAGTGACAACTCTAGCTCCATAAGTGACTTGAAACAGGCAGCAGGGAGAGGTCCCATTTTATCCTGCATCTCAAGCAATGAAGTAGTTTGAGTTTCCCTGCCATATATTATTATGATGCCAAAAAATCTGCAATTGCAATCATAAGTTAATTTGTGCTTTAAGGCTTACAGACATGTGATAATTCCACTGAATGCACTTCTTTACTCCTCTCCCTAGATGATATTTCTGAAAGCCTACATTAAGGCTGCAACTGAATTAGTTGGAAGTAAGTTCTGTCTTTTGAATTATATTATATATTATATAAGAAGAAGAAGAAGAGGACTCCACAGTTGTATGCTTTAAATACTAACTACATAGCTATTTAGTCAGATTATAGCCAAAAAGAACAAAAGATACAACAGAAGTACTTATTTTGTCCATTTTTTTTCTTTTTTGGAAGGCATAACCATTTTTACAGAATGCTGGCAAAAATCTATGAGTTTAGAAATAAGCCCGAGGAGGGTTTGAAACCATCCCCCTCAGAGGCCTGCTACAGTTGGCAGCTGCTATGGCAGATGGTTGTGAATAAGTGAAATGCAGACACAATGGGCAAATGAGTCACATCACATCAAAGGGGAACAAACATGCCTCCTGTGAGCATGTGCAGAAGAGAGAAGACTGGACCAATCTCCTGAGATACACCATCTCTAGATTTAGGAGGTAGCACCTGGAAATTCATAATTGTGCCTGTTGAAGATATGGTAGAATCTAGCACCAGCTGCCTGCAATTACTGCAAGTTCAAATCTCACCAGGCTCAAGGTTGACTCAGCCTTCCATCCTTTCGAGGTAGGTAAAATGAGGACCCGGATTGTGGGGGCAGTAAGCTGACTTTGTATAAAAAAGAACACCGCTTAGGGGGAGCCGAAAGCCCTACTAAGCAGGTATATACAAAAAGTATGAAGACTATTGCGTAACACATTGTAAGCCACCCTGAGTTTCCGGAGAAGGGCGGCATATAAATCGAACCAATAAATAAATAATAAATAAATATTTAAAAACTCTTATATTTTCAGGTTCTCCTCCTAATAGAACATATATAAAATTTGAGTGCATAGTTCATAGGAAAGATCATCAGCCTAAATCAGAGAGTGTAACATAATCCATCAAAAAATAGTCTGCTAGGTAGAAGAAAAATTGGATTCAAGATAAGGGAACTTCATATGACTTTTTGTTATCACCATACAGAAACAAAGGAAATGTGAAGGTCATTTTTCCACCACAGTTTTTGATAGTTTTGGGAACTTGACAATCCCCCAGATACATGTCAATCACCATATTGCGCCCACCTACCAGTTTCAGGATCACACTCATGTTCACAAGGGTCGAGAAGTCGTCGGGCGCACATATCCAAGGCCCACGGCCCACTAGAATTTTGCTGGGAGAAAAGAACCACCTGGGCAGGATTTAACCAGTCACTGGCATCCAGTTGATTCCCCTCTAATAAGATAAATCGGCTTCCTGCAACAGAAAATGGAGAAACTGCATTCTGAAAGAGGAGCACTGAAGGCATTTTCATGGATGAGACCTAAATTTCCCCTAAGTCTAAGGCTCCCCTAAGAAGAGCCTTGGTACTACAGTGGTTTAAAGCACCCTGTTATTAACACAGCTGCCTGCAATTTACTGCTGGTTCGAATCTCTCCAAGGCTCAAGGTTGACTCAGCCTTCCATCCTTTCGAGGTAGGTAAAATGAGGACCCGGATTGTGGGGGCAATAAGCTGACTTTGTATAAATATACAAAAGTATGAAGGCTATTGCTGAATGCACTGTAAGCCGCCCTGAGTCTCCGGAGAAGGGCGGCATATAAATCAAATTAAAAAAAAAAAAAAAGTCTTCCCTCTAATTTATGTCACATACAAAAGAAAATTGATTTATAATGTGAATGAATATTTTGTCTAATGTAACTTAAAATCCACTTTATAATTTGTATGTGAAAATATCCTCAAGGTTACTTTTCTAATGTACTTAACAAGCATTGGTTCTTCTCTTTGAACAAAAACATTAGGCAGACATATTTTCTTTCATTTCTGGAGATGGTCTGGAAATAACTCTTCCAGGACCCACTTCAAACATCCCCAATTATCCTGTTTTGAAGATACAGCCATTGATCATTGCAGATGCCTTAGACTTAGCATGTCCATCTCTAAGAGATATGGTTGTACATGTGTCTATTATCTCCTATCATGATTTTAGGACAATTTTTACAAAATCATATCTAGGCTAACAAAATAGTTCAAATAACAGAAAGTTTAGAAGTAAATTTGATACCATGAAAGCCAGCTGACTCTTCAACAGAGATCCATGAAACTGGGTTACTCCAAGGACAAAATCTCCTATTAAATTTCCAGCTAAAATAACTAATTTCTTTGCTCCAATCAGGGTCAGTTGCTCCATCAATCTGATCTGTTCTCTATCCTCTACTTCTGTCCTCTTTCACAAGCATCTTGGCCTAGATGTCAGAACATCTGTCTAGACTGTTTCACTTCAGATCACAGTAAGAAATTGCATACCTTAATAAACAAATTATTGGGACACAAGAGTTTCCCATTAGGAAGCAAAGTTCTGCTTCAATCTAATTGACATTTGGTTTTCTACAAGAACTAATCTTTCCATTTTTGATATTGGAGAGTAAGTTATGTAACACATCCATCCAATATGGTATGACTGACTTCCCCTAAGGCCAATGTTGAATTAGCAATGGTTTCCAAGATAAAATCTCTTATTGGTTGTTCATTTATCAGATGACAAATGTGACATACATGTTGTCAGAGTCTGCTTTTTTTCCCCATTTCATCTGCCAACAGAAGGTGAGGGGGCCTACGCCTGCCACAATGTGAGTGGGACACAGCTCAGCATTTTTGTAGGGGCGGCATTTGCTTCCACTGTTCTGAGAAGCATTTGCAAAGGAAAATGGGGCTCTGATACCCATAAGCCACATTTTTTTTTCTGTAAACATGTTGACTCAAAGTTTGCCTATGCTTTAAAATAAAATCTGTTGATGTTTTATAAAAATGTATCTTTATTTTACCATATTATCATATTCTCAATGAATCTCCCACATTCTCCAATGCAAAGCTCTCACTTAAACCTCTTACATAGTGCTTAAGCACATTTTTATTAAATGTATTTGTATTTTAAAAATATTGAAGCACTTTAAAACAGTCTTAAAAATATACAATAAGATCAAAATAAATGCAGGATAAATTCAGAATTAAAAACTATCTATTAAAAAAAGAGGAGGGGGAAGAAAAGATTAAATGACTGGAGAAAGCAAACAATAATATGACATCTGAAACACAACAGAACTGAGGCCTGCTGTATTTCAGAACCGAAATAATTTAAAAAGAGAAGTGCCACAGTACAGAAATCCATCTCCGTTCTTCCTACCAGACAGCATTCTGCAGACAGCAAGACCTCATTTAAAGATTAATGCATTCTGTAGAGTTGGTGGTTGAATTTGGTGCCAAGTTTTTTATGTTATATGGACTGCTGCAATGTGTTCTGCATGGGACTGCCCTTGAAGAGTATTTTGAAGTTTCACCTGGTGCAAAATGCAGCAGCCCAGATAGTTTTGGCTGTCCTAGAAGGAACATGTTACACATCTGCTCTGTGAGCTGCATTGTTGCTGGTTTGCTTCCAGGTGTAATTCAAGATGCTGATTTTGCCTTTTAAAGCAATTTGTGGCATGGGGCTATCTGAGGGACTGCCTCTTTCCAATTATTTCTACCTATCAATAAGGACCAGCAGGAGACACCTGTTGTGGATCCTGTCTACTACGGCATTCTATCTGATGGGACCAGGGGTGGGTTGCTCCCAGTTCTTCTGGTTCTTTAGAACCGGTAGTAAAAGTGATGGGAGGCTCCGCCCACCCGCCCAGACATCATAATTGATGATCTGCTTATGCGCAGAAGCTTAGGTGAGCAAAGTGAGCACATGTGCGTGCTCCCATTGCAAACCAGTAGTAAAGGTAAGTAGAACCCACCCCTGGATGCAAGCCTTTTCTGCTGTAACCTCCATCCTCTGAGTGAAACCACATCATTCCCCTTAAATTACCATTAGCCACAATCTTTAAGTCTTCAGAACAGTTTTTTTCCATTAGGTTTTGGTATCCTCCAAAGCAGAGGGTCTGCATGTTAGTTGCACCATTTATGACATCTTTAGTAGCCCTTTCTAAATTTGAATTTTACTTATGGCAATTACCGGTGTTTGTTTAAAATGATTTTATATTATTTTTGTACTATATATACAATTATATATTATTGATTTTTACATTTTAATTATTGGTTTTGTTGACTACCCAGAGTCACCATATATGAGGTCACACACACACACACACACACACACACACATCAACTTAAAACAAATTGTGTTGACACATTAGTGTGGGAAGTCAGAATTTCTTAACTTTTTAATGTATTTATTATGCAAATTTATATGATCACTCACTCATCTTTCAGTCAGTCCTGGAGGGTAAATATAAGAAGCAAAAAATAATAATAGCAAAACAATAAAAACAGTAAAGATGTGAAGTAAACACTATATATTCAAGCAGAACAAACATGGACTGTGCCACCACATTAATATCCTAGAGTTTGAGTTAAGTGCCAAGTTCTAGAGTCTTCTGAAAAGCCAAGAGGATTGTGGCACTTGGAATCTCAGTGGGGACAACTAAATTGCATCCGGAAACTGACTAGGAACCACCATAATTAATCAGGTGGAGGAGTTATATAGGCATACTGAGGAGTACCCAACTGCTCCTACTGTTGTATTCTGAATCAGCTGCAGTTTACAAATGTTCTTCAGGGGATCCTCAAGTAGAATGCATTGCAGCAATCCAAATGGGAAATGACCAATGCATGAAAGAGCAAGAACATGGGCTACTGATTCAGAAACACACACTATTGGTGCACAAGATGAATTTGTGCAAAGGGTCTCAGGGCCATAGCTTCCCCAACTTGTTGAGCAGGAGTCATGAATCCAAGTGGACTTCTAGATTGTAGTCCTACTCAGTCTGGGAGAATGCTTAAAGATCTCGGATAGGGAGCAAAACCCACAATCACTTGATATTGTTAGGGTTAAGTAGGAACCTGTTTCCCCTCATCCACATCCTTACAGCCACCAAGCACTGAGAAGGAACCTTGACTTGGGCAGCTCATAGTAGAGTTGTATAATTGAGTATTACCAATTTACTTATGATACTTAACTTCATCCTAACAGATGATCTAACACAGTGGTCCCCAACCCCTGGTCCATGGACCGGTACCGGTCTGCAGCATGCCAGAAACTGTGCAAACAAGTGAAGCTCCATCTGTGGCATGCAGGCAGCACACAAAACCACGCCCCCTCTGGTCTGTGGAAAAACCTATCTCCACAGAACTAGTCCCTCATGCCCCAAAAGTTGGGGGCCTGCTTCATGTAGATTCTAAATAGGAGCGAGAACAAGATCAAACCTGAGGCATCTTGTAAATCAGGGATTTCAGAAAATATCTCTTTCTCCCATTAATGGTGCTCAATAGAATTGTACTTAGAGGAAGGAGGAGAACCACTGAAGCACTGTGCCCTCAATCCCCTAAAATGGTGCAAAAGAATACTATGGCTGATGATATTGAAAGCCACCAAGAAATCAGAGGATCCAGACATTACCCCTATCTTTGGTTGCCACTGGGTCATCTACACATGTGACTAACACATGTGAATCCAGGCTAAAGGGAGTCCACATAATATGTTTCCTCCAGGGCCCTTTTGATCTATAAGCCTACTGCCTTCTCTTGGTGAAAATTGTACATAATCACTGGTTCAATGTATGTATGTATGTATGTATTTGATTTACATATCCCCTTATCTTATTGTGGTGACTCTGGGTGGCTTACAATATTAAAAATCATACCCGGGTTTTCCCCAAAATAAGACCCTATCTTATATTTATTTGAACCCCAAAATAAGTGCTTGGCCTTATTTTCGGGGAGGTCTTATTATTTTGCATTAAGGAAACCAGAGGAAATGCCAGGGACTGGCTGCGCATGCATTTAAATATTTTTGGGGAGGGCTTATTTTCAGGGAATGGGAAATACCCATTTCAAATCTGAAAGAAGGGAACTAATATGTATGTACATAAATATGGTAAAAGTATAGAAAACAATTCTGTAGGATTACTTATGTTCCTGGATCCACAAACTATTAAGGGTACATTAATCTCCCAGAATAACTTGATCCAGAAAATTAATAGGGCAGAGTGGGTTGGATACAAATCAGGGCAATGAGATTTGCTCTTCACAAAGACAATAACCAATGTGCACCATGTTCAGGAGCCATAACCTTAATTGCAAATGAAACCTACCCAGATACACATTTTATATAGTTTTCTGGAGGCAACGTGAATAGAACAGGGAGGGTACCAACTGTTATGCAGAAATCCTCCTCCTCTCCCATTCTTTTTCTTGGAATGGTGTGCTTCTTAAATTGTATGTCTGAGAGTAGATGCAGCCATGCTACTGATCTTTGTAAGATGTTTTGGGAGTTGTAGTAATTAGAACAGAAGGTATCAGGAGGCACAGAAATACAATAAACAAATACAGGATGACCATTTGAAATTCTAATCTGTTCTTTATGGATTTATTCATGACTATATTCACGTATGTATCTACAACTAATAGGAAAGGATAAATAGTCAACAGGTTTGGAGGATGTTAGCTTTCTTCAATTTGGTGCTTTCCAGATGTGTCAGGATTGCAACATGCAGAATTTTCAGTTTGAGTTAAAAGTAGAAATCCTGGAAACTGCAATCCTAGAAAATCTGAAAGATGCCCAATTAATGAAGACTAATGAAGATGTTACACTGTTGTTACATGCTCTAGGCAAAAGCCAATGAGAAAGATCAGTCAAAAGTAGTTCTTTTTTTACCTGACCGATGTACAAATACATGTCCGAGTTTCACAGTATGCTCTAGTAACAAACATTAACATGTATGTTACATCTAATACTGATCTGACAGTAGAAGTGACAAGAAAAGTGGCTTACCATCAGCAATAAGATGCTCCGGTACATGAAGTGTTATCTTGACCACAAGTGGACAACTCACATGAGAAGCACAGACCAGACCAATGACACAGCTGGTGATGCTGATGAGAGTCAGAGTTGTCTTGCTAACAGGACTTCTAGGTGAACCCACTAAAAACAGTAAGAAAAAGAAGTCAATGGAATCCAGATGTGCCTCTCTCACAGGCCACAATACTGAGCTAGCACAATGGCTCTTGGTGGAGCCTTTTATGAATCAGAGCCCTGGGCTAGTGCAATGGCTCTTCATGGGTCTTTATGAACCTGAGGTCCTGACCATTCAGCAGAAAGAGGTGCACACACCGAGGTGAAATATAATCATTCTATTTTGGGGGAAGTGGTGGGGAGGGAAGGCATGTGAGAAACAATCTTGCTCATTTGTGTAGATTTAGAAATAGAGCTGGGCAATTTCTTGAAGCAGTGTCAGTTAACAGCCTGTACCTTAATTGGTGGCTGTGAACAGCAGTATCCCTCATTACCAGCCCACAAGTGCATAGACATCAGGTTCCCCAGAGTAATTAATGATACTGCGTAGACTGCTTCAGTCCGCCTGCTTTCTCCAAACGGAATCTATTCTTGTCTCAGTCATGCTTCCCTGAGTGGCAGCCTCTTTACACCTCCCCGGGTGTCAAGGCATTTCGCCATCAACTCTCTCTTGACAGGCGGTATGACATCCCATCCAGGCAGAAGCAGAGCTCAGATATGCTGTGAGGGTAGCACGTAAAATCTGAAGCCACAGACAGGCTCTAATGCTTAGCTGCTTGTTTATATGGCTTCAGGCCATATGAAATGCGAATGGTGTGGATTATTTGTGTATGTTTTAGCCAGCCACCTAAAGGATGCGTCTGTGGTAAATGCTGAAAGTAAAACGAGTTCCTTGAAAAAATAAATCAATGAAAACGGATGAGTTTCAAAACAAATGCACTGAGCAAGGTTGTTGTTTTTTAACATCAAACAAAAATCATGGTCTGCTTCTGTTACCTGGACTGGGTGGAACTGGTTACAGAACTTCTGTGTTTGTATTCTGTACACACAACAACCAGATAAAGTAAATGAAGCTGACTCCTAACACCCAGTGGCAGTGACGATGTTTTCTCATGTTCATTCAGTTTCCATCATTGTTCCCTCTTTGTATGTTATTTATTTATTGATTGATTGATTGATTGATTGATTTGATTTGATTTGATTTGTATGCCACCCTACCTCAGGGTGGCTCACAACAATTAAAATCAAACCAGATAAAAACATATTAAAATACAAATTAAACGTATGTTAAAACTCATTAAAATAATCAAACCCCATCAGTCCAGGCTGGGCGATTTAAACAGCCATGTCTTTAGTTCGTGGCGGAAAGTGCGAAGGGCAGAGGCCAACCGGAGCCCCAGGGGGAGTTGATTCCAAAGGGTGGGTGCGCCTACACAGAAAGCTGGGAGGCCACCAGCCGACATTGTCTAGCTGACAGCACCCTGAGTAGGCCCTCCCTGTGAGAATGCACCGGGCGATGGGAAGCTGTTGCTGGTTGCAGATGGTCCGACAAATATCCTGGGCCTAAGCCATGGATGTTGCCCTTGCCTTGACCAGATGTCTCTTTTATAATCAGCATCTCAAATGTTTTCTTTATAAAGCAAAGAGGGCTTACCATTTTTTTCTGCTGCTACCTTTTATATACAGTACACCTAAGTAGTGTGTACTATTGCAGCTGAAGAGCTGTAGCGATCCCTTCAGGATTGTGAGGAGGAAGAGAATGCTGCTGCCCAACCAAATTTCAAATATTCACTCAGCTACCTCTCATTCTTGATAACTCTCCTGGAAAATTCCTCAAGCCCATATTCTGATTTCTTCTTCATTCAGGAGTTATATTACTATAATTATATTATAGTATATAATATACTATAATTATATTACTATAATTATCCATCATGTCTTTACTATCATCATACTAGTTTTCATTACAACTCATGAGAAGTTACTACCTGTGCCTAAGTTTGTTCTACTATAAATATGTGCTTTAATTCCTTTCTTAAAAATCAGAAGACTGTGAGTTCTAATTCCACTTTAGGCATGAAAGCCAGTTGGGTGATTTTGGGCTAGTCACCCTCTCAGCCTAACTCATCTCACAGAGTTGTCGTGAAGAAAATAGAAAGAGGAAGGAGTATTAGATAAGTTCGCCACCTTCAATTACTTATAAAAATAATAAAGGTAGGGTTTTTTTTAAAAAAAGAAATCTATAAAAGGCTTTGTTGACTCAGTTCCAGTCTACTATGATTTTGATTACTTAGCTTACATTTCTTTTCAATATATCTAATCTTTAAAAACCTTATTCTTCTAATGTTCACTTTATTACCTTTCAGTTAAAAAAAAATACTGTGAAATATTTGAGAAACCAGGAATATATCTAGCAATATTTTTTTCCTGACTTTATTATTCTTTATTCAGTCCTGATAGCATCTTCTTATGCTATCAAACCACTGTCAACATCTTCTTATTCCCAAACTGTTCCCTTCCACTACTCTGTTTCTTTTACAAGAACCTATTCTAAACACTTATTCTAAAGCACTTGAATATACAATATGAGGAGACTCTTCATAACAGTGGTGAACACCCTATCTCTTCTCTCCAATGTCTTAATAGATAATAAATGTTTGAACCTGGATCTATACATGTACACTTATACACTCCCTGTTTGTATCTTTTTGTGTATATATGCACAAGTACTCATCAAAATTTAATGTATTAATAGTCCAGATGTTGTGTGTTATTGTTATATAAATGTAACATGTAATGATACTGTATAATGCCAATTTTCAGGACAGTCAAACTACTGACAAGGTCAACAATGGCAATTTAATAATATCATTAGAAAAATGTTGCAATTGCATTAGTGTTTTTCAGATCTTTACCTTATAGCTCTTAAGAGTCATTCTGGTATACAATGCCCAGAGTTGCTTCTGTGCAATGGGCAGAGATTAGATAGATAGATAGATAGATAGATAGATAGATAGATAGATAGATAGATAGATAGATAGATAGATAGGAATTTAGATAAGATTTTTAAGCACAGAAAGCAGATTTCTGCCTAAATACTTCCCATGCATAATCTCTTCTCCAAAAATGAGAAAGCAGTTGAAATCCAGATGGTCAGATGGCTGGCTTCCAGATAATTAAAACTGGGCACTTTCTGAGTCAAAAGAATCATATACTGCTTATCCTGCTCAAAAATGTATCCTTAACCACATCAGTGGAGAGCTGAAAGACTTTAGAAGGTAAAAGCTGAAACAATGACAACACTGCTTTCCTATGTAATTTTCTTCTCTGAAGCCATTTGTGAATTCATATACATAATCTATATTAATCTTCTCCAATCTGATGCCTGAGCACTGGGCTGGGATAATGAAAAATTATTTTGTCTTTCAACAAAGAGATTTTTGGTTGTCGATGAATAGACTGAATCAACCATTAAAAATGATAACAAAGGACTGCATTTGGAAAGGATAGATCAGAATGCTTATAGTCATATTATTTATTGATACCTCAACAGTTTCAAATCCGTTTGTTAAAATAGAAAAGGAATAATCTGTATAGGTAATGCTATTATAATTTATATTCAAAAATAATCGTATTGTTTTTTCTACAATTTTGAACACAGATGTAGCCTAGTGGCTAATATATTTTTGTTGCACAGCTATGTAAACTTATCTTCTGCTTAATATGTATTATGCTAAATAGTCTCAGAAAAACACAGTGTGACACCTCTACTTCTTATCTTCAGTATATGATTCCAAATAATTACATCTACCCAAACTAACCTGAGTGCTGAAATTAATAGTGAAGCTGTATGTATCAACAAATAACTTCTTTTAAATCCCTAGTCTTCCTCACAAAACATAGAAAATACAGGTAATCCTTGTTCAGAGTGGCAATTCAGTCATTAAGTGAAGAAGTCACTAAGTGAAACTGCAACTATGCTTCTTTATTTCAGCTTTCCTTTGCTTTGCAGTTCTGCAAACATTGTAAATGTGAGGACTGGTCACAAAGTTACTTTTTCATCACCATCATAACTGCAAATTGCTACTGTATGAGGCAGTTGCTAAATGAGGACTGCTTGTATACGATCTAGGAGAGCCATAAAAAGATTTCTATCCCTCATAGGTCAAGGTTAGTATGACCCCCTCAAGCACCAGGCAGGTCATAATGTAATATCACTGAGTGTCAACAGCTTGCCTATCTGTCTCTTATTCTGCACTGCGTCTGCGTTTTGGATCTTTATTGAGTTACTTTATTGCAGCCTTAGGCCAGCATAAGAGGTAAAACAAAATATGAAGGAGAAAGAAAAAAGACGATACCATCTTAAATTCAGCACAAAATAACCAGAGAGTTGATTGAATTGTTTTGAGTACTTACTGAGAGTCGTAAAAGTCATAAAAGGAATGGCATGACTCTCAACTACTGTCTCAGAAATTGCTAGAATGTAGTCTGATAGAAGAGAAGGTACATATAATTCATCTGACCTGCCTGGTTTATCACTAGAATAAAAGTACTATAATTAAATTAAGGTCTAGATTTCTATATAGTTAGCAAAACAAAAGAATATATCTTACTGTCTCTACCTTTGCTTAATCACAGATAAAATGTTAAATGGGAAACATGATGGAAGATTAAAGAGAAAGCCAATCCCCTCAAAATAGTTGGCTGCTTTTGCACTGGAGACCTGACCAGCTAGGGATCACTGATATCTTGAATTTGATTTGTAGCATATTTGCTGAAAGGATCAACACATATTTCTCCAGATAGATAGCACAAGGTGGTGGAATGCCTTAACAGACCTTGGAAATACAGAAAAAGCAGGAAGATAGTTAAGAAAGGAAACAGAGGGATAGCAGAAGTGATTTTTTTAATCCAGGGAGGGGGGAAAATTTAAGAAAGAAATTCAGAGTAAATTTGCCTTAATTACATAAATTGTACAGAACAACTACTTTGCTGGGCTTTCAAGATTTTGCTACATTACCCTACTTTTTTAGAAAACCAATTGGTTCTAGTTTTCTGAACTTGCCACCCTTACAGAGCTTGACACACAGTATTTGCAAATAACGTAGAGCTCTGTCTTTCCCCAAAGGGAGTCCAGGTAACTTTCATTCAATGCAATCAGTCTGTAGAACCAACCCAGAATCTTTGGTACATTTGGTACATTTCCTTGGATAATGCCACAACATTGTCCAAGGGCATTATCTATATCACTATTTGGCCAGCTGCTTTTGAGGCACCCCAACGTAGCTGAGTAATTTCCGTTTCTGCCCAATTATTACAGTAGAGAGCAAAGAAAATGCTTGAGAGACACCAGATATTTAGCACATTTTTTAGGTCCTTCTGAATTTTGTTACACGGGGTCAGTCTGCAAGTCACTAAGTGGGAGAACCTATATGTATAGTGCCTGGCCAGAAAAGATCCTGGTTCAAAGGAAAACATGTATACTTTTAAAAATATTTAATCCCTCCTTCCCACTCCATTCTTTTAATGGGTTAGTTTCTCCATGACAACCAACTCCTTGACAGTGCGGTTAAGTGCCTTAGGGATGCATAACATGCAAACAGGGCTGGTTTTTCAGAGATCTCATCCAAGCAGCTCATGCAGAGAAAAATCTATCAAAGGAATGTGTTTATTGGTCTAGAAAATAGATGGATTGTGTCAGTTCTGCTGGGAGTCTTTTTTAAAAGAAGGGCTTCAAATTATTTAGGCTTTCCAAATTATTCAGGATTTTCTGTTTTTGTTTTTGTTTTTAAGCTTATATCCATTTTACCCTTGAGTAGTGTTTTTTCCATCTGAGGAAACCTTTGCTGTATCAACTCATGCACTGAAGAAAAGGATGACAGAATTATCCACTTCTTCTCCATAG
This sequence comes from Pantherophis guttatus, assembly GCF_059756535.1. Classification (NCBI taxonomy): domain Eukaryota; kingdom Metazoa; phylum Chordata; class Lepidosauria; order Squamata; family Colubridae; genus Pantherophis; species Pantherophis guttatus. Next base: position 105,923,032 of record NC_142065.1, on the reverse strand, counting down.
CATTGGGAGTGAACAAATGCAAAGATTTAAAAAAAATCTTCTTAACTAATATTAACATCAGTGGATAATGGATAGTGTTGCTTGCCCCATAATGAGAAAATACAGGAGGGAAGGAGTTACCGCTATTTAAGCATGCACAAACGACACATGATTAAAATATGCTGAGAGACATGCTTAGTCTTGAAGGACCTCTAGCACCACAATCCCTTTAGCCATTCCACATTCTTGTTAATGTACTTGCTACTCCCTGCTCATGGTGTTGCTTACCTCTACTGCGCCGCCTGCTCCGTGATGGATCTGTGTAAAAGGCCAGTTGGGGGTCATTGTCTGCTTCTGTCCCAGAATCTCCTTCAGGGTTCAGAAATGCAGAACCAGCTAGGTTGAAAAATAAAGACAAAAAAAATATCCTAAATTAGCTATTCTTGTATCCCACCTCGCATTCTTACCTCTTTACAGCAAAGGTATATCTCATTTATTTAATTCCCTTCCTCCCAGAGAATATATATGGTCTAAAACAGGAAAAGAAATCTCAAATCCAGTCAGCAGAGTTAAAGCCAGCAATAAGGACAAAAATTAAAAGAAACATTATTTTGATAAAAAAGGAAAGCAGATTGTAGCCAAATCAATCTGGTGTTTACTGAGAAATTGCCTCTCTATAAATGCTTGAGAGGACAGGTGTGTATTTTATTTTATTTTTTTGAAGAAGACAGTAGTCATCTCACAATACAGAATTGCAACACTGGGGTTTTGCCAATGAAATGGTTGAGTGTCTGATCACCATTCTATGAGCCAAGCCCACAAACAGAATCACAAGTAGTTTCTACAGCTGATTGATTCTTGGGCAATATTTTAAAATACAATGGACATACAAACAATTATGGAATTCTCTTCTCTCTCTACTCTGGCTCCACACATCTTTGGATACATTTAAGAAAGTTTTGAAAACATACTCATCTAATAAAACAGATTGACTGGTAGAAGTGGCTGTGAATAGATACTGAGAATGGCAATTGGTATAGACAGATGACAGATGATTTGTTATAAATCTTCCTAGTCAAGTTAGATGATTTTGGACATAGACAGAAGTGTTATTTTTTATCATTTTTTGTTATTAGATTTAGTTTTACTTGTTAATTTTAATTGTGGCTGGACCATGCCCTAGCAGAGGCACTTAATTAATAATTTGCTGCTTATTTGGATGCAGCAAAAACTGGTATTATATGATCCCACTTAGCCAGCTAATTTAAAATTCAGCAGCTACATTTTGTTATTAGAGTATCTTTAGGGGTAACTCTTACATGATGTAATCCAGATAAGAGGTCATTATGATGGAGCTCATTGAGGCTGAGGCGTCTCAAATCAAGGCAGGATTGCAACTAGCATATTGGTTAGTCCAATTGCCCCATTAATGACCAACCTGCGTCAAGGAGATGCTCCAAGCCACACACCTGTTCTGTTGGCATCCTAGAAGCTTGGCTAGGCAGTTCTTGGAAGATGCATTGATGATAGAAAGTCAAATCCTCTTCACTCTAACCATTTCCATGCAAAAGGTACAATTGTATGCCCTGAGGTGTCCATTTGATGATCAATTTGAATTGATTATTTATTTACTGCATTTATTACAACTACTTCTATTCTATTCAGTTCTGGATAGTGACTGTTATTGAACTTAAACCATCCCTCAACCAATTTGCTTCAGTGCCTGGAGTTCTTCAGTTAAAATAAGAGGTTTTTGGGCAACCTATAAGTAGAAAAAGTGCTCAGGAGTAATAGAGGGCCTTTTCAGCTTACTATCGTATGGTGAGATTGGAACTGTGGCAAAATTGCCACCTAATGCCCTAAGAAAATGCCCCAGAATGTTCAGGGATCTCTTAGCTTCTTTATATCTCAAGATCCAGTTTGTCCAGCTCAATTCTCACCTGAAATGACCCGTTCATGACAAAAGGCACTTAACTCAGCAATCACTAGGAATCAGTCATATTCCAAAAACCAGCATTAAAACATGACTGCAATATATACTGAGTCAATAACAGACTTGACATGAATGCCTAAGATTCCCAGGATGCTTGTAATGAAACTCAAGACATCACCTCTGCCAGTTGAGCAGGAAAGATGCTCAGCACCAAGGCAAGCATCTTGTCAATAAAATTCCTATTCTGTTTTTGGAACCTACAACAGTAAAAACCCTCAGTCGGCTTCCAGATGAGATTGATTGGGACAGAACTACTATGCAGAAGTCTCCAAGGGAAAAAAGCTGGACAGCACAGAATAGCGGAGAGGCACAGACTTCCACTGAAATTTGACTGGGTTTTATATATGCTTCTGGTTGGTCTTTTGATTATCAATCTGCATGTTGCCCAGAGTAATTGGTTTTTCCTCCCCTGTCACTTTTCTTTTTTGAAGCAAGGAAACAAAACAAGGATTTTTGCAAAGTAGTTCTTAACTTTTTCTTTCTCATTATTTCAGCTCAAGATCAACCCCTCTTCAGTTGTTTTTTTAACACCTATATTTTTTCCAGCAGTGAAAAAGTATCTTAGGAATAGTCATAGGGGCCTGGGAAATGACAAACTGGAAGATTTTGCAACCTTTTCTGCTCATTCTTTTCCATTCAATAGGCTCACATACCAGGGATTTTAAAAAGTAAGCTAAGAAAAGGCCATAATTAGAGTATCTAATTATTTAACTAGAATTCAACTATCTAACCAAAGTCTGGGTTGACATATCATGTTAAACTACAAGTAGGCAAACTACAGACCACATGAATGTCTCAAGGCTTTCATGAAGCCCCGGAAATTCCTTAGTCAGTACCACACCTTGACAATACACAAGAGTTTTTGCAAATCATGGTAGGATGGGCAGCTTTTTCAATCTATTGCTTCATCTGCTCACTTCCTCATTGCTCCCACCTAACCTTCCTTTCCCTCCTATTCTCATCTCTACAGCCATCTGTAGGAGGAAGGCAGTGGTGGGTTTCCCCTGGTTCACACCGGTTCTATAGAACCGGTAGTAAAACGGCGGGAGGCTCCTCTCACCGACCCAGACGTCATAAAAATGCTTCTGCACTTGCACAGAAGAGCGCACATGTGTGTGAGTGAAGGGAGCACGCGTGCGCGGCCCCACTGTGAACCGGTAGTAAAGGTAAGTAGAACCCACCCCTGGAGGAAGGAGGAAAAACAGCACAGTGACTGTTTTATGTAAGCTGTTGCTGTTTCAATTACTCAGACTGTTTCCCTTTCTTCCTCGGTAAATCGACTGCAGTGATAGGCAAAGTGGTAGTAAAAGGAGGCTCTTACAAGAGTGGAACACTTCCTATAATGCTACATTTATTTATTTATCCCTCCTTGATTATTTTCATAAGTAAATCAAGGTGGTGAACATACCTAATATTCTTCTTACTCCTATTTTCCCTAAAACAACAACTCTGTAAATTGGGATGAGGGTATGGCACAAGGTCACATAGCTGGCTTTCATAACTAAGATGGGACTTGAACTCACAGTCTCTTGTTTTTTAGTCCATTGCCTTAACTACTAGACTAAACTGGCTGTGATCAAACTGTTGGTTAGCAAACTGACCAAACTTGCTATATGTTTTAACAGTACAATCCTGGATGCCTCTAAAAACAAAATAATTGCATGGGTAGAATGTGCAAAATAGCTAAAAGTTCACATAGGTGGAAGAAAATTGTGGGGGTTTTATTATTATTATTATTATTATTATTATTATTATTATTATTAATTTGATTTATATGCCGCCCTTCTCCGGAGACTCAGGGCGGTTTACAATGTGCTCAGCAATAGCCTTCATCCTTTTGTATATTTATACAAAGTCAGCTTGTTGCCCCCACAACTGGGTTCTCAATTTACCTACCTTAGAAAGGATGGAAGGCTGAGTCAACCTTGAGCCTTGGCGAGATTCGAACCTGCAGTAATTGCAGGCAGCTGGTCTTAATAACCAGCTTAATAATAGGGTGCCTTAGACCACTGTACTACCAAGGCTCTTAAGTAATTAATTTAAGTAATTAATTATACAATCTCATTATTGTTATAATTTTGATCTGTAGTCCTGGCCCCCTCTGGCTCTGAGTAAAGCCCCAGGCACACCATTTAAATTCTACTGTGGCTCTCAGCCTAATCTAAGATGCATCTCTTGATTCCATGGCTTAATGTGATGTGTAGACCCAACCCTTGCATGTTTCCTAGCTATTGATGGAAACAGATGGACTAAGTACACCCTTAGATCTATTTCAAGGTTGCCCATCTATTTAATCACCTTACAGACTGCAATCTGCCCCATCCCATCCCATCCCATCCATTGTCAGGAAAAAGCTCTAGATGGTACCTCGTGATTTGTTATTGATCCGTTTGCGTTGACTGCTAGATGTATGAGACAACAGAGTTGCCTGTTGATGGTTGGAATCCACAGGACTGGTAGCAATGATATTATCCTTGTACTTGTTCATCAAGGAGAGTTTAGCATTGTCACTTCCTAACAAGAAAAAATTAAGGTAGAAACTTTGAGAAAAAGAGGGAAAAGAGGGAAATGAGAAAAGAATAGGAATAATAATAAGAAAAAAATATTCATTTCCAGTTATCCAAGCATTAATATTTGGAACGTCTTTAGATGTGGACCATCTGGCAATAGAAGTTAAATCCTTCTACTGTAACCAACCATCTGTATGTTTTGAGCAGGCTTGCGGTTTTGTCCCAATATCTCTACATCCCAACAATAAATGCATTCAAAAGGATTATCTTAAAGTAAGAATTAAGCTAGACAAAAGTTCCTGTGGGAATAGCTTTGCAAAAATTGAATCAAATTGTTATGGATGCTCCTGCTGAAATTTTTCACTATTCACAGAGCAAAAGCAGTGACATTGATGGTCACTTCTTTGGTCTTGTATGATTAGGGCTTTTTTAAAAAAATAAAACCTGGGAATGGGGGTGGGACAGAGAGAAACCAAATCAAAACCGTAACATTTAGAGAGGAGGGAAGAGGGAATTAATCTTCTGCTTCAACTATAGGTTCAAAGCATAAGGGCTATACAGCACTTCAGTCTGGTTCTCTAGAAGTTGCTTCAGAGGAAATGGGAACAGAAATCTGGCAATCTTAAAGCAAGTACTACTTCATACTTCTGTATCCTCTGAAGTACATACATGCATACAAACACCTGCTGAAGCCAGAGAGAGTTTTCCTCTCCCTGCCAAAAACAGGCACATGAGACCTTCACTTACCTCAAGTGCTCCCATGTCAGTTTTAACACAGAAAAAAAGAAACAATTGCACAACAGCAAATAGCTTGAATATGATTATATTGAGATAGAAGCTAATGCAGAAATTTGTCTTTCCGTCTATCAACTGTCATATCATCAGAAATTGTCTATGCCCAGGTCTTTTGACTTTTTATATTGCTTGAAACACAAAAGCTGATAAAAGCAAGTAACCTGGCCTGGCTACAGAAAGACTGACTCAAATTTCTGTTTACCACACTGAAAACATCATTAAACATTCCCTAATGTAAATTTTAAGCACTTTCGTGTTCTTTGGTAACAGTCAAAATTCATTAACTAACCTACTTCTTTCCATGCTGTCCTTGAAGCAAACGCCTCCTTATTGCTTTATTACAGTTAATGCTATTCTAAGTCACCTTCCACTGGCATGCAGCCAAATAATATGGCAATCCAAATTGTGTAGCCAGAAATTAGCCCTGCTAGAGATAATGGGAAAGTGATGGATTATATGGCTGAAAACAAAATACCAGCATTTCATATTGAGAAATTAGGTCAAATAAGCTGTGCATCGAAGGCATCTAAACACATGCATAATAACTTATCCAATCGCACATAGTTATAGGTTAAAAAATATATGCTGATTATGACCTGGGGTTAGATCCATGCTCGATTTTTCATTACAGCCCTGTAGCGAGTCCAGTGTTCTGGTCATCTGGCTGGCAAAGTCCTCACCCCCGTTCATGCATTCTCTCTGTAAGTGGTGGCGCAGATCAGTAATGTCATATTCATAACCATCTAGGATTGGAGTCTCTCTGATGCTCAGAGTTCCACTGGAGTTGTGCCCTTGCACTCGGGCATTCCGCAGACTCTCACGACCGTGGCCACCAATCAGCACTGAGGGGATGTAGTGAATTTCATTGGCTGCCTCAGCACTGGCACTCTTCTGGGGCTGTGGCACTCGACGGCGCTTGCACCAACGCCGGCGTGTGTAGAGAATCATAACCAGACACAAGATGGAAAGCAGCAAGGCAATCATCCCTCCCTGTGACAACCAAAGGGAAAGAAACAAACTCAAGATCAGGCAGTATCAGTTAGCACTTGCATATTTACTCTAGTTGACTTGATATTAGACTCAGAATTCCCTGTTTCAGAAAACAAGGTTCCATTCCTCAAGGTTTGTGGGAAAATAATACAATTAATCATGGAAAGAATCATAATCAGGGTTCATGCTAATATGGAGGGCATTACTGAAATGAATGGGAGTTGTGCAGTTGTGCATTTCTCACTGATTTCTAACAGGCCTGCTACTGAAAGGCTTTCGGTTGAATTTAATTCAGTGTCTTCCATGCTGCATGAAACAATGATTTCACAAATTAATTTTTCAGAATAGTAATTCTATCCTTGACACCAGCAATACAAATTAAACTTCAGAATTTACACTAGCCTATAGTTTGAAGCAGCCTTTACAAAAGCCTTGTTATAGATGATGCCAAGTCCTTAAACACTGTATTTATGGATAATAATAAACAGAATTATTGCAATTTTAAAGAGTCAAATACCTCTTCAGTGCCTTACGCTTTAAGAATTTTCTTGTATATCTAACCAACTCTGTACATGTGACAGGGAATGACTACAGAGTTGCGGGTGAATGAACACTGGTCACATCACTCTAGCTAATGAAGACATGCAATGTAGTTTCACAGGAGATTAAGCTGTGGTTTCCATTTACAGTAGAGCCTGCATTGACCAGACAGCTGGACTATAGGATTTCACAGATTTCTTCCAAACTATATTATTCCCTTTACAGATGAAGAATGACATGAAAATAGAGAAGGAAAGATTGCTTCTGTTTAATTCTTTTCTCTCCAGCCTGTATTCCCGCTTCTTCAATATCTTCTCTTCTCATTTAACTTTTCATGAAATGGAAATAATCAAAGTGAAGTTGAGAACAAACCAGAATTTCAGTCTTATACTTCAGGTGTGAAACAAAGTCAAAGCTTCAGGGCCAAAATGCAGATTACTTTAAAGGCCCACCTGGCACCTTTTTTTAAAATAAAGAGTCTAAAATCAGCATAAGGAATCCAAGCCAGGTTGGGATTTTAACAAGAACGTTAAACTATAGAACTATAGATTTTACTGTGATTCCGGTTTAAAAAAATTGGGGGAGGGGAGAGGAAGAAGGGAAGCACAATTGATATTATTTATTTATTTATTTTTACTGAAATAAATTAATCACTTTTTGATAATGCAAATTCATGTATGGTACATCCAGTCTGGATTAAAAACCTAGCAAATGATAAACAATTAAAACTTCAACTCCCAATTTGGACTGGGTCTTTTGAATTTATTTTATAATTTAAAAGAAAAAAAATGACATAGTTGCTAAGAACTTCTTCAACGTAAAGAGCAGTTTTGGTCTCCAGTCTGTTGAGCCTTTAAATTTTAAAAGCATAGGGAAAATATATATAACCAAAACCAATCAATTAATGACATCATGTCTATTTCTTGTTCATGGTCTATCTTTCTATATTCCTTTATATGCAATGGATTGTTGTAATAAAATAAAATAACCATCATCTGCTCCACTAGGAAAAACAAATAAATGAGAACTACTAAATAAACAACAGAAGCAATGGCTGGCAAAGAGCATGATAATAGCTACTACACTTCAATTCCCCTTTTGTTTTTGGCCTAATGAAAATGTTTCTACCTTTCCTTAAGGGAAAAATACTTGCAAATGAAATTGAGAAGCAAACATTTAAGACAACCCTGAGTGTTTTTGTCAGATATGACTCTTGGGTTAGTTCTCGTAATTCTATTAGATGCAAATTTAAGCCCAAAGCCTCTCATATTTAATAAAATAGTGCAAATATCTATGCATTTAATAGAAAAGACAAAACATAAAACAGAATAGAATTTTGAATGACACTTGCCCCTTGAATTTTCTGGAGTTTCCAAGACAAAAATTAGAATATTCTGTCATAAAACCTTCTGTGCTTTCATACACTCTAGGGAAGCTGAAATCAATTCAACTAGAATTTGAAGCAGTTTTACATAAGGCATGTCCCTTAAAAATGAATATTAGGTTAATACAATAAATTAATATTACTCTAAATTTCACTATATCTCGAAGGCTATCACTAGATGTCAAGGTGTTGGTCATTACCTTTAAAGCCCTAAATGGCTCAGGGCCAGGCTATCTTCGAGACTGCCTTTTACCACATAGCTCCCAGCGACCGGTAAGATCCCACAGAGTCGGTCTCCTCCGGGTCCCGTCAGCTAAACAATGTCGGCTGGTGGGCCCACGGGGGAGGGCCTTCTCTGTGGCTGCCCCAGCTCTCTGGAACCAATTACCTCCTGAGGTCCGGACCACCCCCACCCTATTGACCTTCCAAAAAGCGGTGAAGACCTGGCTCTTCTGGCAGGCCTGGGGCCGTTGATCTCGTTATAATGATCTTGCGAGACCTGGCCACGAATTGGAGTGCATGTGTTTTAACGTTTTTAAAATTTTTAATGTTTTAATGTTTTTCTTTTTAATATTTTTTTATGGGATTGTTCGCATTGTTTTATTCTTTGCTGTAAGCCGCCCAGAGTCCCTTGGGAGTTGGGCGGCATAGAAATGCGACAAAATAAATAAATAAATAGATAGATAGATATTCCCACAAATATTTGGATGTTTCACAGAACAGTCACCATGGACTATGTGGGGTATATCACATGAAAAATGAGATCAGTATAGAAATAAACTAACCAGTTGCTATATTTATTGCATAGTTCAGTTTTCTGAACTCTGTGAGAACCCATCTTGACTATTTGCCAAAGCAAAAAGGTGACTTTTACATAAAATAGCAATAGCAATAGCAATGGCACTTAGACTTATATACCGCTATATACAGGCCTGGTAGCTCAGCAGACTAAAAGCATTGTGATTAACACCAGCTGTCTGCAATTACTGTAAGTTCGAATCTCACCAGGCTCAAGGTTGACTCAGCCCTTCATCCTTTCTAAGGTAGGTTAAATGAGGACCCAGTTTGTGGGGGCAATAAGCTGACTTTGTATAAATATACAAAAGTATGAAGGCTACTGCTTAACGCATTGTAAGCCGCCCTGAGTCTCCGAAGAAGGGCGGCATATAAATCAATTTTTTTTTAAAAAAAGTGCTCTACAGCTCTCTCTAAGCAGTTTACAGAGTCAGCCCCCAACAATCTGGGTCCTCATTTTACCGACCTCAGAAGGATGGAAAGCTGAGTCAACCTTGAGCCTGGTGGGATTTGAACTGTCAAATTGCAGGCAGCCAGCAGGCAGCAGAAGTAGGCTGCAATACTGCACTCTAACCACTGCGCCACCAAGGCTCTTGAATAAAATGAATAAAATAATTTAAAGGGCATTGGGGAAAAAAACCCTGATTCTATTAAAACATTTCTAGAGAAGGATGCAAGTGTTCTGTCCATTGCTGTTGAAAAGTAAACAAGATCAGAATTTTAAGGGCATGTTTCAAAATCAGTATTTTAAAAATGCTGAATTGTTTTATGCACTGTCAACAATATTATGCTATACTGGGGGCTATATCGAAGTCATGAGGATGGTACGAGAGCCAATCACTATATCAAGTAACTCAGTGCTTGTTTTATGTAAGACTAGAAACTATTATGGAAGGAAAACTGAAGACTGCAGTTTTCAAATTGCATATCATAACATCCTCTCATTGACAACTTAAGGATCTCCAAGAATAGTTTCTTTATTTATGAGACTTGTAAACTGCCCAAATCTGTTCTAACTCTGAAAAGCTTACAGAATACAATCAACAGAAAAACAAAACAACCAATGAAAGAAAAACAAAGAACTAGGTAATCAAATAAAAAGTCTGAAAATAACCAATCAAAGTATCACACAGGAACTCCAATTTCCATTCTGACGCAAGGCCTGAGCACAGAGCAAGGGCTTGTTTAAATAAGGCTGCAGAGGGGGCCAAATGGATCTTGAGAAAATGATGCTCCAGTGGCAGGTGCCATGACAAAGATTAAGTAATTAATAAATCAGCTAAGCTAATTAGATGTTTATACTTATACCTGTTATCTTGTACATGTTTAACATAAACAAACGAACAAACAAACAAACAAACAAACATTTATTAGAGGCTCCTGGAGGAGGAAAAAGTTAGGATTAGCAGGTGCCCACTCATCCTTTTTAGAAGTCTGAGTTCTCAAAATTATGTTCAGCCTTCAATAATCTCTCACCTCCATTTGAAGGCTAATCTATATAATATATTAAAGTAGGGGTGAAATGCTCCCGGTTCAGATTGGATCGCCCGATCCAGTAGCGATAGCGGTGGGTAGTTCGGAGAACCGGTAACAAAAATCCCTCCCACCCCATGCCCAGCTGAGCCGTGCGATCATCAGAGACTTTTTTTTTAATTTTTAAAAGCATTTTTTTCTACAACCTCTGCTTTTAAAAGTAAAAAAAAAAAAAGCCTCTGATGATCGTGTGGCTCAGCTGGGATCGTCAGAGGCTTTTAAAAGCATTTTTTAAACAACCTCTTTGGCCGAAAGAGAAAAAATGTTTTTAAAAGCCTCTGACGATCCCAGCTGAGTTGCCTGATTGTCGGAGGCTTTTAAAAGCACTTTTTAAATAACCTCTTCAGCCAAAGAGGTTGTAGAAAAAATGTTTTTAAAAGAAAAAAAAGCCTCTGCCGATGGGGCAACTCAGCTGGGATCGTCGGAGGCTTTTAAAAGAAAAAACGCCTCTGCCGATCAGGCAACTCAGCAGAGGCTTTTAAAAGCATTTTTAAACAACCTCTTCGGCCAAAGAGGTTGTAGAAAAAATGGTTTTAAAAGTTAAAAAAAAAAAAAGTTGGCCATGCCCACCCAGTCACATAACCCCCCCCCCCCCACCAAGCCATGCCCACAGAATCAGTAGCAACAAATTTTACATTTCACCACTGTATTAAAGGCCTGGAGACATTTAGAATTTATTTTTGCAGTCTCTAATATGAACAGATAAAGGGATTGAATCCTAATCAAGAATCTAAATAAAGTTTTAAAGTTCCCCCTTAATCATTTGCTTTGAAACCCACCTTTCCTTTGAATTCTAGAGATTGTAGAAAAAGAGAAAAAATTTTTGTTGCTGTCAATGGAGATTTCTTGGTGTGTGTGTGTTTGTGTGTAAACATACTTTTTCTAAGGAAATAGCTAAGGAGAGAAAATATAAGCTTCTTCTATTAGCACATGTGGAATAGCAAGATCAGACCCTGAACTCTTCACTATCAGAAAATAACTTCTTGCTATTTATTCAATGTAACTATCTTATTTTAATGGATCATTAAAAATTAATGAATTTGGAAGAAAGAGGTAAAATAATGGCTGAGGCATGCTGATATCTGCTATGGACCCACTGACCCCCAAACCTAAGAATTATAATGGAACATATATATAATTTACAAGTTCCTATTTAAAAAATCCACTCTTTTGTCAAAGGTGTGTATAGCATACAGGGCTAAAGAGAAATGATATTGTTGAAATGATATCTATATCAACATCTATAGGAATCCATAGGTTGGTCATAGTTGCATGTTATATTTCAGTGAATGGTGATAACAGAACAGCCAGGAATAAGTTTTAGGTGATGCAGGGGAAAATATTATTGTGGGAGATATAAACAACTTAGAAAGAGACAAAAGAATATAGGAAAACTGGGCTTTCAGAGAGCCAAGAATGAATGAGATTAGCGACTAGTTAGTATCTAGTCACTAGATACTAAACAGCCTCTTCCAAGTATCTGCTTAAAAAGGCTCTTTGCTCTAAATGGTTCATGTAAGCATAATTCTATTCACACATATAAATGATAAAAGAGCATCAGTTTAAAAGCATTACAGATTTGATGAGAAAAGAATGAGAGAATCACTGAAAGATTCAAGAGTGATGAGGGGTTCTGATTATGCGACCTTGGAAAAAATTGGCAACGGAAGAACAGAATTAAAGAAGAATGGCTGCAGGAAAATGAACTGTAACTCCTGAATGGGGAAAAAAACATATTAGAAGATGATTACCCAACAGAGTAGTGGAAATAGCCATAAGGAAAGAGAATATGGAAACTGCCTGGAACAAAATGAAAATAATTCTGTTACTGAATCCACACAAACATGAGGGGATTTACTGAATCCACACAAACATGAGGGGATTTACACCTGGGGTGTCAAACTCAATTTCATTGAGGGCTGTATTAGGGTTGTGTTTGAGCTCAGGGGGGCGAGATGGATGTGGACAGGGTGGGCATGGCCAGCTTGATGTCACTCAAGGCTCCGTTTTTGGCCGCGATGGCCTCCTGCAGCCCTCTGCCAGTGAAAATGGAGCTTGAGGAGGCCACATGCAGCCTGACCAGGCTCCGTTTTTGCTGGCAGAGGGCAGCAGGAGGCTATCATGGCTGAAAACAGAGACTGGGCGGGCCGCATGCAGCCTCCCTGAGCTCCATTTTTGTGGCAGAAGGCTGCAGGAGGCCATCGTGGCCAAAAACGGAGCCTGAGTGCATGGCCTTCCCGAGCTCCATTTTCACTGTTTCCAGGGAGGCCCCCGTGGGCCAGATATAAGCACCCCGCAGACCGGATCTGGCCCCCTGGCCTTGAGTTTGACACCCTTGATTTATACTAACAGGAAGTACAAAAAGGATGCTCAGTGGAATGAATAAGCAAAAATGGTGTATGAATAAAAAGCATAGAAGTTAGAATGATTGCTGGAAAAATTATGAGAGAAAAACAGTGTATGATTACTACAGTAAGAAAAAGCTGCAGTAATCAAAGAAAGTAGGAAACAGTTAAGATTAAAGAATGTGGATAAAATTTTGATGGATCATTTTGAAAATGATTTGAAGTAAGTAAAATTGATCAATTATTATGAATGAAACTGAAGTGAGGCAATCCTGGGAAAAGTCAATTAAGATCAATATGCTAATGACATATTGAAGTGTGGAGTTATATTAATTATATAAATATTCGTGTCCCAGAAAAAAACAATGCAAACTAAATCATAAATGTTATGAGAATATTGAAGAATGGCAAAACAGCAGGTATGTAAATATGGATGTGGTTTACTAATGGAACGTGAGACATTTGTAAAGTGTCTCCATGTGTCTAAAAACTAGAAGAATGCCATTATCATTTCCCTTGCAAAAGGAAAGTTAGCAAGGGCAAATGTAAAAACTACAGGGACATTAGTTTGTTAAGTGTGTCCTCAGAAAGTGTTTAACAGAATTCTGAGTGAAAGGGCACAAAAACTTACAATGAATAAAATTACGGAAATGTGGTAAGGCATTGTGCCAGGCAGTAAATGTTTGCTATTCAGCAGATCCCTAAGAAATGTATAAATGTGAAAAATAATTATGCATGTCTTGATTTGGAAAAACTATACTAAAGGAATTGCCTGAATTTTGGAATATTTTGGGTCCATATGGAGCCAAAAGTTTGCCACTTGAAGTATATGATGATCATTAAGCAGAATTGATGCCTCCTTAGTTATTCAATGTATCATACGTGTGGTCTGTTGGCTGGGAATATGAATGTACCTGTGCTTTTTGTATGAAGTTGATACCATATTATTGGCTGATGATTAGCAGCAAACTTAAGTAGACTATATATAGCAACAAGGTTACTGAATGTGAAAATTAATGTATCAAGACTGAAGGAGAAACTGGCTGGGAAGTGGTAATCACAGAACCCTGGGTCAGGGTTAACTATCATAAATGCATGCCAGTTGCCAAGCACCCAAATCACATGACCATGAGGATGGTGCAGCGGTCATAAATGTGAAAATCAGTCATAAGTCAGTTTTTCCAATGGTGTTATAACTTTGAACATTCATGAAATGAATGGTCGTAAGTAAGCGATTACCTGGATGACCAAATGCTGACAGAAAAATAGCAGTCAGTTTATGATTGTTGTTGAGAAATGAGTATCAAAAGGAGATAAAATATCTGTGTACAAAAGTGTTACATAAAAATAAGAAGTGCATATATCAGATTAAACATCAACATTTTATGAAGTGGCAAAGGGCTTCTGAAGTATGTGTGATAAAAATAGAAATGATGGTTGAGAATGGATAGGGAATGAATCATTCCAACTCAATATAAACATACTATAACTGAGCAATGAAAAAAAGTATATCGAAGTGACTTGATCACATAAAGGTAATGAATATGGATTGAACTGCAAAATAAATATATCCAGAAAGACTGGCCGGGTTTGGAGGAAAGGGAAAAACAATAGTGCATGGGCTGATGGAAATAACAATGTCTTGCAAGGACAGGATACAGAAAAGTGTAGCAAATTGGTGAAATAAACTAGATTTAGTTAGATTTCCTCCTCCTCCCTTATTTCAAGCCTATAATTTTGCTTATTATTTTTTGTTACAATTTTGTTCTCTTACTTGACCTCCATCTCTACTTTAATTTATCTTGGTTCAATTGCAGACTACCCATTCTATTTTTTATTAACTATATTACCACAGTTCCAAAGTTCTATTATTTAGCCTTGGTTTTAGCCAAGACCTAGTTGGTACAAATCACTTTATTTCTCTTTTTACTTCCTTCTATATTTCTCTACTTCCTTCTATAGTCTTTCTTTTATTATATTTCTTTATCCTGACATTTAGACCTTTAAGTGAATCCCTGAAGATAAAAAACAGAAGAGTTCAGTCTTTTAGAAATAAAAGAATACAACATAGTAAGACATGACATTTTTAATACTGTTAAAAGTACAATGGACTACTAGGCAAGTCAAAACTTTGAGGCCAAGACTATGAGAGGACTGTAACTCCAAATGAGTTGCATACTGCTGTCCAAGATAAAATTACAGCACATACAGGTAAGGACTATTTATGTTCACTATCCTGCATAGCCACAATTTAATTCTGAATGATATTATGTCAGAAGGACAAGACATTTTTGGATTTCTAAATGGTCAGATTAAAATGAGATACAAAGTATCAAATAATGGTAATCACCACTACTATGTGTGACATCTGAATCCAAAATGGTGCTCAAATCATGTGTGCAATAGGCACAGTAAAGGAGGCTCACATGCCCATTTATTTCTGCTTCGAAGATATCCATAAAATACCAATCGAGATCTTTCTCCTGGGAAACAAGCACAAAATTACAAAATTTTCAAAAATTCTTGCTTGGAACTTTCAGATTTTCTGTTTTAGTCAGTTCAAAAAATAAATTGAACTCTACCACTCTATTTCAAAATTGCTTTAGATATCACAAATTTGCTTTAGCAAACCTGCAAGGCTTAATTTGCAAGAAGCAAGAAGTCAGTGCAATACCATGTGTGGTCTTAAAATATACTTCCTGTGGTCAGTAGTGGATGAGGAGCTTTAACGATGTCTGCATTAAATGGCTATTTTTATTAACTAAACCTGTAACAGTGGCAGCTGCAAAGGATGTAATTCACTGAACTTAAAAAATAACTTCAAAGCCACATGCCACAAAAGTGTCTATGTGATCTGATGGTGCTCTTGACTGCAAATAAGTACGTTCTGAAAGCTAGGACATCCCAAAGGCGATCAAAGAACCAAATGATTCCTTCAACCATGGCTGCCTTCATACCACTGTTGCTGCTCTAACTTTTAAAGATTTGACAGTTATTTACTATTGGTGCATTCTGTCCATGTTTTAGGGCCAGCCTGTATTTAAACAGACATAAAGCAGCTTCTTTGTTTCAGTTGACTTGGTGTTCTTTAGTTTGTCACTAATGCCTGAATATTAAACAATATTTAATGTCTGTTGATTGATTGATTGACTGATTGATTGATTAACATCTGATTCCAGAGTTTCTAGACAGCAGTAAAAATAACAAGGACAATGAAAAGAACATGTCCAAGAATTTTAAAAGGCTCCCACTGCAAGATTTTGGATTCCAAATGTTCTACTATAAAGACTTCATGGTGTTGTTCATGGACTTGATGAATCTGGTGTTGTTTATGTTGCTATCAAGTACCCTGCATAGTCCTGTTTCAATGAACATGACATGAGGGATCCATTTCCCGTTCTTGCCTGATTCAAAGATGCCACTGAAAAATCTGGAAAAACATTTGTTGACTGTAAATCATGTTACAGAGTGGTTTGTTTCCTGCTGCCTTGAGCTGAACTGGGTTTTGAGTCTAGGGTTTGCATCAGGGGTGGGTTCTATTTACCTTTACTACCAGTTCGCAACAGGATCTTCTATGCATGCGCAGATCGCTGATAATGACATCCGGGGCAGTGGGCGGGGCGTCCCGCCAGTTTTACTACTGGTTCTTGCGAACCGGTCCGAGCCATGGGCAACCCACCACTGGTTTGCATCTACATTTTACAATATGTACTAAATACAGATACTGCTCAGCTTCAATTTGGAACTCAATGTATAAAAAGAATTTATAGTACTTTAATTTTATTTGAAACTGAATCAGAAATTGAGCTAGTATTCAAATTGGAATTGTTCAGAAAGCACATATCAAAGTTCAGTCTATAACCATAGAAAGCAGATGTTAAGAAGAAAGCAACACCTAAATACAGGTAGTCCTTGATTTACAACAGTTCGTTTAGTGACCGTTCAAATTTACAATGGAACTGAAAAAAGGGACATGACCATTTTTTACACTTATGACTATTGTAGCATCCTAATAGTTATGCGATCAAAATTCAGACACTTGACAACTGACTCATATTTATGACGGTTGCAGTGCCTCAGGGTCATGTGATCACATTTTATGACCTGCTGACAAGCAAAGTCAATGGGGAAGCGAGATTTACTTAATAACTGTGTTGGTAACTTAACAGCTGCACTGATTCATTTAACAACTGTGGCCAGAAAGGTTGTAAAATGGGGTAAAACTCAATTAACAACTTTCTCACTTAGCAACAGAAATTTTGGGCTCAATTGTGGTTGTAAGTTGAGGACCATCTGTAACACAATATGCCAAATATCTAGATTTGCTACTATTAATTTGCAATGCATGTATTTTTTTTCAAGGAATATTTTTATTTATGGTCACTGACCGATCAAATGTAGCATGCGAAGGAGAAACATAAAAGACAAAGAAATACAACTTTAGAACATTTGTTCTATACAAATGTTAATTCTAGAACATTTTGAAATAATGATGATGTCTTGAAAGTGACAGGGTTTACTACCATGTTTTTCCTAAAACATGACCCACCACGAAAAGAAGGCCCAGCATTGTTTTGTGCGCATGCATTAAAATTAAGCCCTACCCCCAAAATTTGGCCATATTTAAGCGCATGCGTGGCCAGGCTTGCCAGAGTGGATGACGGCAGGCTTTTTCGGGTGGACGGCTACAGGTAGGCAAGGGTGCACAAGGCACATGGGTAGCATTGTTCGCTCTTTTTGGCCATGAAAGAAGCAGCCCAGTGGCCAGGCGAGGCACGTGGGTCACGTCTCTCCCTCTTCTCGGCCCAATGGCCAGGCCAGATGTGTGGGAGAAAAATTAAGACACCCCTCGGGTGGGTTCAAAAGAAAATAAGACCAGGTCGTATTTTCAAAGTTTAAGAGTTTAAGAATTTAAGAGTTTATTAGATTTCTATACCGCCCTTCTCCCGAAGGACTCAGTACAGCCATATTAAAACACATAGATTTATAAAATTTAAAACAAATTAAAATCGAAATATAAAAATTTGGCCGCGAATTAAAACATACATACATTTTAAAAATTCATACTAGGCCAGTCCGGGTTGCTGAAACAGAAGGATCTTAAGGGCGTGACGAAAAGTACGCAGGTCGGGGCTAAGACGAAGTTCTAGGGGCAACTCATTCCAGAAGGCTGGTGCCCCCACAGAGAAGGCTCTCCCCCTGGATGTCGCCAGTCGGCATTGTTTGGCCGACGGCACCCTGAGGAGTCCCTCTCTGTGGGAGCGTATTGGCCGTTGGGAGGTTGTTGCTGGCAGAAGGCAGTCTTGTATATACCCCGATCCTAAACTGTAGAGCGCTTTAAAGGTGGTAACCAACACCTTGAATCACACCCGGGAGCCAGTGCAGCTCGCGCAGGAGGGGTGTTACATGGGTGCGATGAGTCGCACCCATAACCACCCGCGCGGTCGCATTCTGGACCAGTTGGAGCCTCCGAGTGCTCTTCAAGGGGAGCCCCATGTAGAGAGCATTGCAGTAGTCCAGACGGGATGTGACGAGGGCATGAGTGACCGTGCGCAGGGCATCCCGGTCCAGAAAGGGACGCAACTGGTGCATCACGAGAACCCGATAAAAAGCTCCCCTGGCCACGGCCATCATGTGATCTTCCAAAGACAGCCATGCATCCAGGAGAACGCCCAAGTTGTGTGCCCTCTCTGAGGGGGCCAAGGTCTCACCCCCAATAGTCAGCGATGGAACCAGCTGACTATACCGGGACGCCGGGAGCCACAGCCACTCGGTCTTGGAGGGGTTGAGCTTGAGCTTGTTTCTCCCCCCACAGCCTCCAGGCACTGGGACATCACATCAAAGGCATCACTGGGGTGGTCCGGGATGGAGATGTACAGCTGAGTATTGTCAGCGTACTGGTGGAATCTCACCCCGAAACCACAGATGATCTCGCCCAGCGGCTTCACATAAATGTTGAACAGAAGGGGCAAGAGGACTGACCCTTGCGGCACCCCACATACAAGGTGCCTTGAGGTCGACCTCTGCCCCCTGCCAACACAAGCTGCACACAGTTGGAGAGGAAGGAAGAGAACCACCGCAACACGGTGCCCCCCACTCCCAACCCCTCCAATCGTCGCAGCATGATACCATGATCGATGGTATCAAAAGCCGCTGAGAGATCTAATAGGACCAGGACAGAGGAGCAACCCCTGTCCTGAGCCCTCCAGAGATCATCAACCAATGCAACCAATGGCGTTTCCGTGCTGTGCCCTGGCCTGAAGCCCAACTGGAATGGATCTAGATAATCGGCTTCATCCAGGTACTCTCAACAACCTTCACCACACTCTCAACAACCTTCACCACAAAGCGAAGGTTGGAGACTGGGTGATAATTTGCTAATACAGCCAGGGCCAGGGAGGGCTTCTTGAGGAAGGGCCTCACCACTGCCTCTTTCAAAGAGGGGAGGGGAAGTAACCCTTGCTCAAAGAAGCATTAATAATCCCCTGGAGCCAGCCTCGTGTACCCTCCCGGGAGGCCAGCACCAAGCAGGAGGGACACAGATCCAATAAACATGTGGCAGCGCTAAGCCTCCCCAGAATCCTGTCCACGTCCTCGGGAGTCACAAGGTCAAACCCCTCCCAGATAACATTCTCAAGACCCCCCTCCATCATCCCATCCAGATCTACCCAATCAAAGTCCAGACCTTCCCGAATCTGAGTGACTTTGTCATGCAGGAATTGCACAAAATCTTCAGCCCTGCCCTGCAAGGGGTCATCCCTTGCTCCCAGATGAAGGAGGGAGCGGGTCACCCTAAACAGGGCTGCAGCAGTTCTCTGCAGACCCGATAATAGCGGAAAAATAATTACATTTTGCTGCCTTTATCGCTACTAGGTAGATCTTAATATGAGACCTCACCAGTGTTCGGTCAGATTCGGAGCGACTGGCCCTCCAATCACTCTCCAGGCGTCTTTTCCAGTGCTTCATCTCTCTCAGCTCCTCGGAAAACCAGGGAGCCAAGTGAGATCGGCACCGGGTTAGAGGCCGCAAAGGCACAACACAGTCCAAAGCTCCAGCTGCCGCCCTATCCCAGGCGGCACCCAGTTCTTCAGTCGTGCCGTGAGCCAGAGCCTCAGGGAATGGCCCAAGCTCTGTCAGGAACCTATCCGGGTCCATCAGGCACCTGGGACGGAACCACCTAGTTGGTTCCGTCTCCCTGCGGTGAGGTGTAGCTGTTCAAAAGTCCATGCAAAGGAGGGAGTGATCAGACCATGACAAGGGCTCGATGACTAAATCCCCTATTTCCAGATCACTCTGCCACTGACCAGAGACAAAAATCAAGTCCAGAGTGTGTCCCCCCCATGTGAGTAGGGCCTTGAACTAACTGGGTCAGGTCCAAGGCCATCATGGAAGCCAAGAACTCCTGAGCCGCCATAGACGTTTCACTGACAGATGGCAGGTTGAAATCCCCCATAACCATAAGCCTGGGTGTATCAACCGCCACCCCGGCTATCACATCAGGCAGTTCGGGCAGGGCCGCTGCCACGCAGCAGGGAGCCAAGTACATAATCAGCAGGCCCATCTGCACCCCATGACCCCACTTCACAAGGAGGGACTCACATCTGGCTATCTGAGGTACAGTGGCTTACCTCAGACATAGACTTTCTTTAATAATAACCGCCACCCCCCCGCCCCTACCCTGAGCCCTCAGCTGATGGAATGCCCGGAAACCTGGTGGGCACATTTCAACAAGGGGCACCCCCTCTTCCGGCCCCAACCAGGTCTCCATAATACCCACCACATCCGCTCCCCCCTCCTGAATAAGATCATAAATGAGGGGGGGCTTATTTGTCACGGACCTGGCGTTGCACAACATCAGCCGATAGCTCAAGCCCTGAGGATCTGTGCTACCTGGGGAACGAGAAAAGCATTGGGGACCGGAGTGCGCAATCGCTCAAAGATAGCGAATGCGCACTCCCATAACATGATATGGCCCCCTGCTTCCACCATACCTGCCCCTCCCACCCACAGTACAAATCCAACAGCTCTCATTAGATCGAGCTCTAGCCCCCTTCCTGGTGTTCAACCCTGCATCCCCAATGCCGCAATCCCCCGCCAAACCTGGCCTTGACCTTGGTGGGCTACCCCCCAAACCCCCTTTGATCACACCTGAACCCCTTAAATTTTTAATTAAAAACCCATTTAAAAACCCCCTTAATCTCTTTTTTGCAGCATGCCATCTCTCGGGGTTCCAAAACCCGTCATCAAGATAGGCCCTTGATAACGTGGAAGGCCAGGTCTGCGAGAGGGGGGTGTCTCACAGGACAAGAAGCTTAGTCTTTGTATACATCCAACGTTCTGGGATGATGGTATGATATGACCTGGGAGTCCACCATGATGATCCAATAAGTCCAGGGAAAGAAGAAGCCGGGTGTAGCTGGCAGCATCTCTACTGACCTCTCACGACAGTAGGCAGGAGTCATGGCGCTCCGACCACCGGGGGGCAAACCTCCAAACCACCCTCTCACGGTGATTGGCCTACTGGCCATGGAGAAACTGGAACAACCCCCCCCCCCCGGTGATGGACATGCAGTGCAAAACCAGCTCCCTCAGTACACCCCTAATTGGTAATACAGTATCACCAATTATAGCTATCACTGCAAAACAAATGGTGTTTCCCTTAATAATATTGTTAAAATTCAGTTCCAATACTCTTTTATAATAAATCGCTAACTGATACAGAAGGTTTATGGAACCTGGGTGTATTTTAATTTTATTGACAAGCTAAAAGATGCAAACTTTTACTGGCTGCTGCTATAACTTATGCAATGGCAAATAGTGTCACCTAGCAACAGCTTGTTACCCTTTGAAAAATGCGAATTTTCTTCCCAGATATGTACATGTATTCTAGACCAGAAACATTACCCACACTAAACCAATATTCACAACAGCGACTCTCATCCTCTTTGGGAGAACTTAGTTTTTGGAACAAAGAACTGTTATTAGAAATAGGCTTTAAAAAAAAAAGAAAAAAGGATGCCATTATATATGCAACTGCATTTCTGTTGCTAAGCAAGGCTGTTGTTAAGTGAGTTATGCCTGATTCGATCACCTTTTTTGCTATAGTTGTTAAATGAATCACTGCAATTGTTAAAAGAAGCATGGAATCATTAAGTGAATCCAGCTTCCCCAGTGATTTTGCTTGTGGGAAGCCAGGTGGGAAGATTGCAAATGGTCATCACGTGACCCTGACACATGCAACCATTGTAAATAAAGGCAAGTTGTCAAGCAACCAAATTTTGAATCATGTGACTATGAGGCAGGGGTGAAATGCTCCCGGTTCGGACCAGATCACCCGATCTGGTAGCGATGACGGCGGGTGGTTCGGAGAACCGGTAGCAAAAATCCCTGCACACACACCCCCCATGCCCAGCTGAGCTGCACGATCATCAGAGGCTTTTTTTTTTTTTTTACTTTTAAAAGCATTTTTTTCTACAACCTCTTCCAATGAAAAAATGCTTTTAAAAGTAAAAAAAAAAGCCTCTGATGATCGCATGGCTCAGCTGGATCATCAGCGGCTTTTCAAAGCATTTTTTTCTGCAACCTCTTGGCCGAAGAGGTGGTAAAAAAAATGCTTTGAAAAGTCTCTGACGATCCCAGCTGAGTTCCTGATCGGCAGAGAGGCTTTTCAAAGCATTAGAAAAAATGCTTTGAAAAGTTTTTTTTAAAAAAAGTTGGCCACGCCCACCCAGTCACATTACCCCCCCACACCAAGCCACGCCCACAGAACCAGTAGTAACAGATTTTGCATTTCACCCTTGCCATGAGAATGTTACAAAGGTCATAGCTGCAAGGACAGGTCGCAAGTTACATTTGTTAGTGCAACAGTGACTTCAAACAGTCGCTAAACAAATGATTGTAAATTGAGGACTACCTATACATCTTCCAAATTCTCATCTTTCATCAATATAAAAAGCACAGAAACTCCTCCAAATATCTATTACCCCACTAGGAAAGGCATCTGCATCATTTTGGCATATCTCAAAGACTGATTTTGTCAGCCTTCTTTTAAACAGCATCTGTGTTCTTGTGACGTCAGTCAAACGCAGGGCATGATTCATTGTGTCTTCTTCCACTGTCCCCATTTACAATGAGATCAAGGCCAAATTTATTTGTTATACCAACCATCTTCCAGATAAGGTGACAAATTATTGATGATAAATTAATTTTAAAGGCTCAAACCTTAAACAATTGAATTACCTTCCCATAGGCATGTTTCACACTGTTAGTAGTTAGGTTACCGTTTTTTGCTTTATCATTTAAGGTAAGAAAGAAATATTTAAGTTCTTAATCATAAGCGTAACTTACTTTGTTTGCATCCAATACGCTTTTTATTTCTTTATTATGTTATCAGTTTGTTTTATTATATTTTATGCTATATTGCATTATTACATCCTGTGGCTACAACAATAAACTTATTTACTTACACTGACGCTTATTCCACAAACTAATTAATTTAGAAGAACCAATGTGGGTGGTATTACTGAAGCAATAACAAATGAGTTTCTAATCCACAGTGAGCCAAGTACCAGTAACTTACTTTTTGAAAGAAAATAATAAACAATATTATAAAAGAGTAAAGAGAATAAAAAAGCAGAACACAAATAGATCTAATATTACTAGGATATTATTTCTAGTGTATTGTTAATTAATTATAAATAATTGAATATAACGTATTGCTCAATGATAAACAAGACCTACAGTCAATATAGTATGAATCACTAAATAAAGTGTGCTCTCTTTCTTCTTTCTTTCTTTTCTTTCTTTCTTTCTTTCTTTCTTTCTTTCTTTCTTTCTTTCTTTCTCTCTCTCTCTCTCTCTCTCTCTCTCTCTCTCTCTCTCTCTCTCTCTCTCTCTCTCTGTGTGTGTGTCTCTCTGTTTACACACAACACACATACATATAAACATACATAGACACAAACAGAAGATTGAACCAAAACCTATAATTTATTCTGACTTAAGTATCCCATAAAATTGAAATATAGATATTGAAAAATTCAAATTTTGTACAAGGCATCAATCCATATATTGAATGATTTCCATTTTGAACTAAATTCTGTGTGACCTTTACAATACTATATACTTTTTAGTGGAAACTTGGTTATTTCTCTCTTTGAAAGAATGATTAACCTAATGGTACTGGAATGCTTTGAGGTTCAAATTAATTTTGTATCTTAAAAATAAATATGACACAGAGTTTTAATTGGAAACTATTCTTGGACTATAATTTAAATGCATAGTTTTGTATTCATCCAAAATCTGGGAATTATTTCACAATTCATATTAAACACATATTGAAAATAATATTCATAGAAAAAAATATTTTCTAAAAATTACTTAAAGCTTAATGCATAAGAGATGTGTTTTTTCATATTTGGTGGCAATGCTTTAAAACTCTACTATTTTGGAAAATGATTCATATTAGAATGAATGAATTGGATCTCACTTGTGACAGCCATTGGCAGCAACAATATCTTATATTTCCATAATTTTGAGAATTCTATAAGGTGGATCAAAACAAGTTATGAACTATGTTGTAAAGAGAAGGAAGAGTTTCTCAATTAAATACCGTATGAAAATAAAAAGATAAACCTATAATCAATTTAAAAAGTTAAGTGTGAACTCACCTGAATGGATTTTCTTCCTACCGGTAATTTAGAAAAAAAATTAAAATCCTAGTTTGATTTTTGAGATCTTCTTTCTGAGAAGTCTGATTCGTCTCTATGGAGTAGGTTTATTCTCTTGTTATTTGTTCAATATTTTGTATGCAGAACACTCTGTCAGGTTAAATCCCAACTTCCATCTAAAGGAGTTATCCCAAAATTTCCACACTTCCTCCAGCATCTACCAGGTCAATTTAATTATTTGAGTAGACAGAGTATTACCAAAAGTAAGGATGCAATCCTATCTACCAACCTACCTAGCTTTCAAAGAGTTAATTCCACTGAATTAAAAGGAATTCTCATAGTATATGTATAAGCATGCATTATTAGTCCCTTCTGCTTGCTACACGTAAGAAAAAAGCAGACAGATCATTAAGGACTTAAAAGACTGCAGTCCAAACCTAGATGGGAACAAACATATTAATAATTTCCCTTTTTAATTCCAGGTAGAAAGGCAGGAGGCCAGAGCTAAAAGAGAGTGCTTTAGCCATCCATTGTTTCCATCACTTTTTCCCCCCAGGCAGGCAAAAATGAGACAGGTGGAAGGAAAGCTTTGACTAAAGATAGCTGGTGAAAATGGAGGGCAGGTAGTAAACCACTGTTAGTTTCAGTTTGCTATATTATTTGCTGTCCTGGTTAGCATTGGGCTAACTTACCATGTTCCACATGCACTAGCCTGGCTTTTCTTTTAAAAATGTCAAGGGTTATCTAGCAGGTTTTGGCTGGTTCATGAGAATCAATTTTTCCCCCTAATGCTGGATCCCTTTTAAGTTTTGGTAAGATAGCAATAGCACTTAGACTTATATACGGCTTCACAGTGCTTTTACAGCCCTCTCTAAGCGGTTTACAGAGTCAGCATATTGCCCCCAACAATCTGGGTCCTCATTTTACCCACCCTGGAAGGATGGAAGGCTGAGTCAACCTTGAGCCTGGTGAGATTCGACCTGCCAAACTGCTGGCAGCCGGTGATCAGCAGAAGTAGCCTGTAGTACTGCACTCTTAACCACTGCGCCACCACGGCTCTTATGTGGCAGACAGTCTAATTGAAGGGTGACGACTCAATGATATAGCCTTGTTGAAGATGCCAGCCCAAAAGTGCTGAGAGAAAGCATGAGATGGGCCATCAACCGCCAATGTCCAGAGTGCTGATCAGGGGAGTAGACATTTCTCCCTCACACTTTGGAAGCCATCTCTGATTACAATGGTCCAATCCAACCCACCTTCTGCTATTTAATTTGCTCTGTCCTGTACCTGCATAGTAAACCAATTATTTTCTAATTGAAATCATACTTTTAATTTCAGGACAGCTTTTGAAGTTATCTTGCCACCATTTTATCTCCAAAACAGTGCCGTACTGATGAACTGAAAACAGCAGTTTCTCTCTCTTTGCTTTCTCATCTTCAAACATAGCTAATATCATGCAATGCAATATTTTATCCAATTCCAAACAGAGGCTAGAAGAGAGGTCTCCAACCTTGGCAACTTTAAGACTTGTGGACTTCAACTCCCAGAGCAAAGCTGGATGAGAAACTCTGGGAGTTTATTTATTTATTTATTTATTTATTTTTAAATTTGTATACCGCCCTTCTCCCTGAGGACTCAGGGCGGTGAACAGCCAAGTAAAAGCATAAACTACAAACATTAAAATACAATTAAAAAGATATATATAAATTTGGCCCCATGATTAAAAACAATAACAAACAATTAAAAACATTTTAAAAAGTGTTAGGCCAGCCCGGCTTACTGGAAAAAGAAGATTTTAAGGGCACGGCAGAAGGCATCGAGGTCTTGGATTCTCCTCATCTCTGGGGGCAGCTGGTTCCAGAGGGTAGGTGCCCCCACAGAGAAGGCCCTCCCCCTGGGGGTCACCAGCCTACATTGTTTGGCTGATGCCACCCCGAGGAGGCCCTCTCTGTGGGAGCACACAGGTCGATGGGAGGCCATCGGTAGCAGCAGGCGGTCTCGAAGATAACTAGGTCCTATGCCATGGAGTGCTTTAAAGGTGATAACCAACACCTTGAAGTGCACCTGGAACACCACTGGGAGCCAGTGCAGCTCACGCAGGAGAGGTGTTGTATGGGAGCGCCATGCAGCTCCAATGACTACCCGCGCGGCCGCATTCTGGACCAGTTGGAGCCTCCGGGTGCTCTTCAAGGGGAGCCCCATGTAGAGAGCGTTGCAGTAGTCCAGGTGAGAGGTGACGAGGGCATGAGTGACTGTGCACAGAGAATCCCGATCAAGAAACTGCAGAAACACATACAGGTTTACCACTTCAATTGTTCACTTGAGCAAAAAGCTTCACTCATGTACTGTACACTTCCTACATAATTCAAGTTGAAGTCCACAAGTCTTCAAGTTGCCAAGGTTGGAGACCCCTGGGCTAGAAGACACACAGTGTAAGGATGTTCCATCCCTTTCGGTGTTGTGGATTTAATAATAGATCTAAATGGTACTAGCCTGCAATACCTAGATAGAAAGCAGTATCTTTTATCCCATTTTTCTGAGGAAAAATAGTCAAGTGCATATCTGTAAGACAGTACCATTACTCAGAAAACAGAAACAGAAAATGGAAAAATAAATTAATTTCTGTGCAT
Organism: Pantherophis guttatus; assembly: GCF_059756535.1. Lineage (NCBI taxonomy): Eukaryota > Metazoa > Chordata > Lepidosauria > Squamata > Colubridae > Pantherophis > Pantherophis guttatus. The sequence goes on along the minus strand of NC_142065.1, from coordinate 105,895,872 downwards.
AGACATTATGAGGCACTGGATTGCAAGATGGCCTCTTGTCCTTCATTTTAAGGAAGGCTTGGCCGCATACTTAAGGACTCTTTCAGACAGTTAGCAGGCAGCCTGGTTGGGTTTTTTAAAAAAAGGCTCTAAATGCTGCTTGCAGTTTTGTTTTTGCCATTATTAATTTTTATCCAGAACTAATCAAAAGCAAAATGTGACAGAAGAAAGCCCATTCCGGCAGCAATCTGAGAGAGATACTGACGTTCTCATGAAAGCAGGTTTCATTAACCAGCCTCGTCCTCGAAATCAGGACTGTCTGATGGCAGGTTGACTCCTGCTAATTATCCTTTGCTTGCAAAAGAAATTGTAGGATTCTTCAGCCTCACTTAAGAAGGGAAGCTCTACCTCTTCAACACTAATCTTGTTTCTTTTTTCTCAACAGTATGTCAAACAAAGGATTGAAAAAAGAGATTTTATGACACCTCTGGTACATGTTTTTTATCCAGAGATTCAGAACTGCAGAAACACATACAGGTTTACCACTTCAATTGTTCACTTGAGCAAAAAGCTTCACTTGTGTACTGTACACTTCCTGCATAATTCAAAGTCAGGTTGGCCAAACTAGGCTTGAGTTTTGAAAGAATTGGAGCAGAATGCCCACCGCATATGGTACCATATTCTATTTGATGACTACAAAGGGCTATAGTTGCCATATAATCTGTATCTTCCGAAAAGGAAGACTTCAGCAGCCCATCAAAGCTTGGTCAAGCCTAATCTATCTTGGCATTTTTATCATACCTCCTAGTATTTTTCCAATTGAATGGCATTGACACATCCAATATATATAAGAATTATGACATGTTTTGGGAACCATTTTTCATTGAGAGACTAATGTCTTCAAACTCGTCATTCTGGTAGTAATTTTACTACCAGAATGCTGTACATGCTGTATAAACTGAAATTTTTCTGAATGAACTTTTCTTTTTGGCCTGCTTTGAATGCATCATTCATGATGTTAAATTACACAAAGTTATGACATAAAATTGTACGTCATTCTATCATGGTACTATATAATGCCTGACATACTATGCCAGTGACAAAACTGACATATTTGTACATGGCCCATTTATGTCTTCCTTGTACATTTTAATATATTATATAACATAGCTACTGATTTATTTCTCTGACCATCTCTCCTCCTCTCCCCTCCCCCTTTCAAATTTTTTGGGTAGAAATCAGTCAAAGGGACCCGTAGCTGTTCACAGTCTCATTTGTTATACTCTATAGACTCAAAAACTCCATGCCCATTTGAGTGAGAGATAAAATTTGTTGCAGTGATAAATGCATTGGGAAGATAAACATACAATTAATATTATTTTGTTATTATGTTATATTAGCCTCCTAACAAGTCAATAAGTAAGACGGGAAAAATGCAAAACAATACATGTACATCATAGTAAGGAAAACTACAACTACATTTCCTGCTAAAGCTCTAAAACTGACTTTCTTTTTACCCTTGAAACAGTGGTGAAATCCATTTTTTTTTACTACTGGTTCTATGGGCGGAGCTTGGTGGGCATGGTGTGGCTTGGTGGGTGTGGCTTGGTGGACTCCAGGGGAAGTCCACCAAGGGGAAGGATACTGCCAAATCCCCATTCCCTCCCCATTCTGGGACAGCCAGAGATGGTATTTGCCGGTTCTCTGAACTGCTCAAAAGTTCGCTACCGGTTCTTCAGAACCTGTCAGAACCTGCTGGATTTCACCCCTGCCTTGCAAGCATTCTATCTTTTAGAACAATATTCTGCTCACAAGCTGAAAGTAGCCTAACACTTGCTAATAGTGAGGAAGAAAATCTAAAAAAAATAAATATTGTATTTGCCAAAAGATTTGAGGCCAAAGTAGTCAACAGGTAAGCAGTTTTTTTCATGCTCCTTTCTGAGCCACAGGTCTCTTTCCTCTTTCCTTGCTGGTTGTTTGGATTAAAAAATCTATTCCAAAAGATATTCAGTGGTTGCATAACAACAGTCTGCAACAACAATAGTGGACTGGCTGGTATACAATCAATTTTATACAAGAACTACAAGGTGCACTTCCTTTCTTGCAATAAGAGAAACAAAAATAGAGCAGGCAGGATGGAGGCCATGACCAATACACTTCAAAATACTGTGCACTATATGTACAAAAGTAATCAATGTTCACTTCCTATAAAATCTGAAACCTGAACCTATCAATGGCCAAGATAATTTCTCTTGTGCAAAATTAGAATCAAGAAATATTACTATTTAATCTAAAAACTAGAATGCCCTCTTATCTGAAAAAGAAAGCATATTAGCAGTCAGAAGGGGAATCCCTGAATCCAAATTGGGGGGGGGGGGGAAATCAGACTTTCAGAACTTATTTAAATTAGAACAAACTGGAATCGAAGAACAACAGAAGAAGCCCATTTTATGAATATTTCTCAACAATACAGTCGGATGATAGAAGCGACAGCTGTAATCATTGTATCAGTTATTTCACTGTCCTTTTACTTAGTTCCTGGAATCATGGATCATCTTCATGACCTGCCTTCTAGTTTTTTTTGTTTCTATTTATACTTTGTCATGAGAAGGTTGGACTTTAACCTCTGAGTTAAAGTCCTTGACTTATTGGACTGTTCAAAATTATGACAGACCTTAAAAAAGATACTTACAACCCAGATTCAAAATTCTGATGGCTACCCTCCCCACAGTCATGTGACTGCATTTTGGGCACTCGGTAACCAGGTCACAGAACCTTGCATTCATGTAACTGCAATTTATGACCGCTATGTTGAAAATTACAGTCTCAATTACAATCATAAATCAAGGTCTACCTTATAGATTATTGTCTGCTGACTTCTTATTGACTGAAAACTGCATCCGACATTAATTTTAAGCAAAACAGTACTATGTTGGGGAGGTAGATAATGATGCGGGTCCCATCCCCAAGGTAGATTCACCTGGTGGGACCCAGAAGAAGGGCCTTCTCCATGGTGGCTCCCTCTCTCTGGAACATCAGTCCCCCAGAGATTAGAATACTCTAATACTCTTCTGGAAGACGCTGAAGACCTGGTTCTGCCAGCGGACCTAGGGAACCCAGAGCGGGATGGAGCCCATTAAATGGCTTGTGTGATCTGCTGTTGCCAGGACGGGGAGTGGGGGTTGGGGAGTGATTTTATCAGGATTTTATTACTATATTAATTTATTTAATTTTTAATTGGTTTTATTGTTTTTAAATGTGATTTTTATATTCTGTAAGCTGCCTTGAGTCGTCATGGGTGAATAGGCAGCAATATAAATTTAATAAATAAATAAATAAATAAATAAATAAATAAATAAATAAATAAATAAATAAATAAATAAATAAAATAAAATAAAAGATGTCAATATGCAATTTATCAAAACTGCATTTTCCTATTTTTTGATGATTGATTCTTCTCCTGCTCAAGATGGTGAAGACCATCCTATCAGGGTCCTTTTGGAGTCCAGAACTGAGCAATGGACCTGAAAAACCTGCACACTTAAGACGTGTTTATATCCAATCTTTATAAATAAACTTTGGTGAGACATGTGAAACTGGACCTCAAAGAAGCACATTTTCAACCGTAAGTCTCTTGCTTCTACCTGAGAGCCTAACTTGCTCTTTATTGTCTCCCTCTTTCAGGGCTGAATTTGGACAGTCGCTGTGATTCACTTAAGCCAGTGGTTCTCAACCTTTTTTTCACCACGGACCCCCATTACCCCATCACTGGAGGTTTTTAAGAAGAGACTAGACAGTCACTTGTCTGAGATGGTATAGGTTATCCTGCTTGAGCAGGGGGCTGGACTAGAAGACCTCCAAGGTCCCTTCTATTCTATTCTAACTAAATTTAGCACAATCTTTTCCCATATCAATACTTCTGTAAACCAAGACAACAAATCAATTTACCACCATAAAAAGATATATGACATAACAAATGGTCTTCTCTGGCACCTAGTATAGCAAATAACAGTATATGCCGTATTTAGTCTGTTACAAGACAATGTTCCAAATCAGCCAAATGTGTAAAACAGCTGAAGGGTAGGTAGTAATGGATTAAAATACTTACTGCAAAAATTATGTTTCACTCCAAATTCCACAGATGTCTTTCTTGCAAAGCAGTCTTCAACTTTGCTTCCAATTTCATTTTAGGTGATAAACTACTCTAATGAACTACATTTTAGGGCTGTAAGCTATTATCTTCACTATTCTCAAAATCATGTAAAATAGGTCAGATGGTTTGCCTAAAAAAGAGTTTCCATATTTTTTAAAGGTAAATGATCAGCTACTTAGTTACACAATAACATTCTTACCTGGATTACTGGATAAAAGATGATAGCATTTCATTTAGACTTAAGGGCAAAATGGATACTCGCCATTACTGAGATGTGAAGGATCCGTAGCTCTTCTTCTGCTGATTCACTCTGGGGTTCTTCTGTGGGCTCTAAACCAGGGGAGACGGGTGTGCCATCTTGATGGTGGATGTGGAAGAGCAAGGTGCCATTTTCCAGCCACTGCTGTCTCCAGCGCACCAACGGGATATCTTCTGTATTGCCTGAAATCTCTGTGGATAAGAGAGGACAATAAATGCAAATTAGCATAAAGATTCTCTCACTAACCCAAGCTAACACAGTTATTAGTCAGGGACAATGGGAAGTGTACTAGAAGTTTAGAATGTACAGGATAGCCTCTTTAAAAAACCAGAACAGTGTGTGCCAACTAGCATTCTTGCATTGATACCCCCAGAGCCCCCTTCTCTAACTTTACCACTTAAATTTTGCAAACAAAAGACCAACAGCTAGGGTAAGATATATGGAAGCAAACTAAATAATATTAATAATAATAATAATAATAATAATAATAATAATGACATTCAGATGAATGTAATATACTATCCTTTCTTTAAAAAATCTCCCCAAAAAAATCTAATCTCCAAAAAAGCAAAAAGGAGGAACAAACTTTTCCTTGCAACTTCCAGTGATGCCATCCCATCAATGCAACATCTAAACATGCAAACACTTTTTTATGTTTTAAATTTTAAGTGAGGCATCATATAAATTTAACTCATAAAATAATCTCTACAGTCCTTGGGAGATTAATTAAAGCAGAATTGTGATCTCTCCCACAGAACACTTATACAATCTTGAGTTAAGGGAATGGACATAGCTGACTCCAGCTCTGAAGTTTAAAGAGGAAACCAAAGAAGTCAAGTCCAATCTATTTTGGAGATCAAAGCAGTGATTTACCAGGCCTAAGACTTTCTTGTTACATGATGATGTCATAAAAAAGCATAACCTGTTTTGTAATGAACAGTTTTCAGTTAAAGTCAGGTCTTAATTTCAACTGGAAAATCAATGGAACTTATTCACTTAAATTCTGGTCAATGAAATAGTTTCCCTAGAAATTACTTGTTTCATTTCCAGTCTTTGTATCCCTCTGCCCAGAAAAACATATCAACTTTCAAATTTCACTGTTAGAAGTACAGTACTTAACTTTACAAGTTGTTGATATATAAACACAGGCCCATATAAAACATAGAATAATAGAGTTGGAAGGGACCTTGGAGGTCTTCTAGCCCAACCCCCTGCTCGAGCAGGAGACCCTATTTCATTTCAGACAAATGGTTGTCCAGTCTCTTTTTGAAAACCCCCATGATGAAGCATCCACAACTTCTGAAGGCAAGCTATTCCATTGGTTGATTGCTCTCACTGTTAGGAAATTTCTCCTTAGTTCTAGGTTGCTTCCGTCCTTGATTAGTTTCCAATCATTGTTTCTTGTCTTGCCTTTTGGTGCCTTGGAAAATAGTTTCCCCCCTTGTCTTTGTAGGAGCCCTTCAGTTATTGGAACATTGCTATCATGTCTCCCCAAGTCCTTCTTTTCATTAGACTAGACATGCCCAATTCCTGCAATCATTCTTCGTATGTTTTAGCCTCCAGTCCTCTAATCATATTTGTTGCTCTTCTCTGCACTCTTTCCAGAGTCTTAACATCTTTTTTTTATTGTGGTGACCAGAACTGGATGCAGTATTCCAAGTGTGGTCTTACTAAGGCTTTGTAAAGTGTTACTAGAACTATACATGATGTGCACACATTCTCTCACTCATTCCAACTTGTCTGCTACTTTGTTAAGCTTTTTCATCTTCAGGTTTTGTTTTGTTTTTTAATTTGATTTATATGCCGCCCTTCTCCAGAGACTCAGGGCAGCTTACAAGGCGTTAAGCAATAGCCTTCATACTTTTGTATATTTATACAAAGTTAGCTTATTGCCCCCATAATCTGGGTCCTCATTTTACCTACCTTAGAAAGGATGGAAGGCTGAGTCAACCTTGAGCCTGGTGAGACTTGAATTTGCAGTAATTGCAGGCAGCAGATGTAAGTGGATGTTAATTAGTCTGCTAAGCCACCAGAGGTTTTTGCTCATGAGCTGCTAGCAAAGGATCAATTTTTTGCCACTGTGCCAATTCAGTGATGGGGATCAGTCAATCTTTTTGAACTTTTCAACATTTGGCAGGTTGGTGTACTGTATGTGCATGTGCTGCTTCATTTATTTCTCTCTTTCAATTGTTTTAAAAGGTCTTCTTAACTTGATCCCTAGGCATAAAATCCTTCATTCTCATTTTGCATTGATCGTAATTTAAGTTAATCCTCCAGTTGCTTATTGTTATTATTATTTATTCAAGCTTCAGATCACTAATTAAGACTTAAAAAAAACCTGGAAGGCTTACATGGACTTTGCAGCAAGAAAAAAAGACAACTGATGATTTATGGATTTGGGAATTAGAAAGTGTTAAAGAGGGAGAGTAAGGAGTAAAATAATTCAATCAATTATTTGATTGAACAAAGGGCAGAAGTCAAAATCCTGTTTCTTTTTTTCTAATTCTTTTTTTCTTTTCTTTGTTATACTGTACTTTTATGGTATTGTAAAATTCATATGTATATCTATAATCTATATCGAGGGTGTCAAACTCATGGCGGCGTCACGTAACATATTGGAACTTTTTCCCCTTTCACTAAACCAGGCATGGGCGTGGCCAGTGCATGATCCATCTGGTCCGCAGGCCGGGAGTTTGACAGCCCTGATCTATATCTATATCTGTCAGATCTCTGGTAAGGAAAGACTCCTTACAATCTCTCTGAACTCTGAAATGTTATCAGAGTTGCAATTTCAATAGCTCCCCAATCTTCTTTCCACATTAATTCTGCTTCCAAGCAGTATCATACTGCTTCCAAGCAGTATTTGAAGGATTAGATAACAAATCTTAAGCACATCCATGATCTTTAAAAGGAAATGTGAACTCTGCATAGACACAGCTAAGAAACCCAGCACGTTTACATATGTTCTCATACCCAGGGGCACATTAAATTTTGTCTAAATACAACTAGAGAAGCTGAAGAGCCAATTCATGGAGACACTAATTTAATAAATCAACTATGTGTCCAAAATATTAACTTTTCTTATAAGGCTAACTCCAGGCTAAAAATGTACATAAAGTTACTGGATGTTTAAAATAACCATTTAAAGCCATTGGGTATGATCTTATCTTCATTAAAAAAAATCACTTTGAGACCTATTATATAATCTTATCCTATTTTCTGTTATCAATTGCCTCTATGTAGACATAGTGTCATTTATTTCAGCATTTAATGACTCAGAATAGCCGCTAAATTTGATCTCATCACATCTCCAACTTTAGCCACTTCTAGCAAAAATAAACTCATTCAGAAGAATTAACTACAAAAGAGGATGGTAGAGCTCCATAAGATAGAGGAGATCCCTCTATGCAAATGAACAATTCTATTGAATCACAATGTGCTCAGGAAGACAGCAGTGCTCCAAATGAAAAGGACATTAATGGGGTTCAATGGAAAGACTACAGCAGGGTTTTCATGAATTATTCTGCACCCTCTTCTCTTTGAGGATTGCACTTAAACGTTTGTCCCATCAATATTATTTTCCTCTCCATCATGTCTGCACAGATGATCATTACAGTTAGCATCTGTCACCATTATCATCCCACACCATTTGAGTGCTTGAGAAAGTCAACCTGCAATTGATGCTAAGGGCACTGGTCACATCTGATGCTACCATACGCTGTATACTGAAAGGTAACAAATGTTTTCCCTTACAGTTATTAACCCTTGGCTCCAGATGGCTGTTTTTTAATCTATTTGTTGGATGTTAATGCCAGTGTTAATGACTTTTCATCTAAGGCCTTAATGGAAGTCACTTGGGGGAATCAGCCTTACCATCAATATCTTTCAAACTTTGAACTTGAAAGCTGTGCTTTCCAGTTTTTTCCCCTCCCTGGATCTAAATATGCTACCCCATCATATAGATTCATGAGCTGTACCCTTAAAAAAAGACATCATTAACAAATGCAGTAATTTAGCATACCAAGGGCATATAGCTCTAGTCCTTTTTAAACATGATACAAACAGCAGTTCTTTTCTGCAGACTCCTTAATAAAGGTCATTCTGCAAAACTGCTGCAAAACTAACAAGCAGTAGATGCTGAAGACCTTCTACATTTGCAGGCCTTTATTAGTACAAGCAACCTATCCTACTGAGATAATATAAGGTGGCCACCACAATATATCATGGGTCCAGTTTAGATGGATCGGAGTCATGTACAAAATCCAGTGCAAAGGAACTTAATACTGATCCCAGCATTGACAATATTCTAATGGAAAAAGAAGTGATTTCAACAGAGTAAAACTTTATATGTAAGTAACATTAAATGTTGCTGAATATATAATGTTCACTAAACAATGATGAAACAGTAATACAAAACTGTATGTGAGAGTTAAGCAGGCAGAATTTTGAATTTGGCAAACTTTTGGATACTGAATTTGGCAGTACTTGACTTCTCTTTTTAAAATTAAAAATTGGAATAGCTTGTGTCCAAGAATTTAAATGACCCCTTCCATCCTGGCTTTGGGAAAAATCCATTAAAACATGGCTGTTTCATCAGCTATGACTCATCCCTCTGATTAAAAAAAGGCATCTTAATTTTGGGTCACTGACTTTTATATTCCAATTCTTTACATATTTTGTATGGATTGTTGAGTTCCTATTGTTTATATTATTTCTTTTTACCAGTGTTGGGGAAAAAGGAATCGTATAGCACTCAAAGTCAATTTTTAAGTGCAATGGTTTAAAGCAGGGCTCTCCAACCTTGGCAACTTTAAGACTTGTGGACTTCAACTCTCAAAATTCCACAGCCAACATGGTTGGCTGAGGAATTTTAGGAGTTGAGGTCCCCAAATCTTAAAGTTGCTAAATTTGGAGACTCCTGTTTTAAACGCTTGGAAAGTGAATAAAATAAATAGATGGTGGGCAACAATTTGAGACTACAAATTCTATCTTTTGTTTATGATTGTTGAACACTGATCTGCCACATTCTAATATGTTATGTTAATCCAGTTCTTTGTTTATTTTTTTTCTTGTTAAAAATTGTAAATTACAATTCAAGTCCTGGAAATCCCAACAGGAGATTCTTTGAAAGTTCTACTGTTAAAAGATACAAAGAATGTTCTTAAGATACAAAACACATTATTTATATTGTTAAAAATAGCTGACAGTATCTAAGTAGTGATATTATTTTATTTAAATATCCATATAAATATCCATCCATAAAACACTTATCTTTATAGTTCATACCATTAAATCACCATGCACTGAATTAACTTTTTAGAATGAATGGAGATGCCATTCAAATGGAGCCTCAACTGCAATGCACTGATCAGTGAACACCCCCCCCCTTTCAGGTAAGCAGAAAGAAGATGAGTACCAGGCTCCTTCGAGTATCACACACACGGGGCTTCTGTGTTCCTTCTAAAATATAAATGCAACCACAGCACACAGCAAGTGGAACTGGAGGCAGAGCTAGTGTAAAGAAATGCCTTATTCTTTCTTCTTTGCAAGGTTTTCAGCCTTGGGGCCAAAGATATGACAGACCAATCTGTGCAGGTAAAGGAAAAACTAGCAGTGAGGAAGCATTTTAATTTCCAGAGCCAAAACATTGGAATCATTCTTACGGTCTATTCATGCTAGTTAAATCATACGGTGCTTTCTTCTTAGTATTAAGGGAACGTGGGATGCGATTTCCAGGGCCACCTTAATTGAACAAAACCTATGAACAAATAATGTCTGTTCAAGGCTGACTATCAAGGCAATGGCCATTCCCTATTGGCAAGGCATCTAAGCATATTTAAGAAATCTAAGCAAAATGTGCATTTGGGGTAGGAGGAGAGGGTGCTTTATACAGATGATGGACTGAAGACTAATTTCTTTAAGTGCTTATTACAGCAAAGAGGACAAAGAATTGTTGCAAATTAAGGTGTGGTGCAGGGAACAAAGAAAGCTCGTTGTTCATCATAGAGAATGTGAACATATTCATAACTTAGGCATGGTGTTTGATCCAGCATTTGCCTCTGTGTTCCATTATTCTCTCTGAGAAGCAGAGCAACACAGAGCAATATGCCATGACACCCTTCTTTGATTCTTTCCCTACTTTTAAAAAGAGCTCCTAGCACTCTTGATTATGGATAAAACTAAAGATATGCAAGAACATGTGCATAAAGATTTCAGTTTAGGCGTCTGAACTGCAATATGAGTATTTCCCTTCTTTCATTGTCTTTGTCCCGTAAAGTCTAAGAGACAAACAAACAAAAAAAAAAGATCCCTTTTGGCAAGTTTGCAAGAATGTTGATTTGCAAAAATATTTTGAGCTTAGAATTTCTTTGAAATGAATATCTTATTCATTGAAGCCAGGCAAATACAACTATATCAACTTTATTTTTAATGGGAGAGATTTGTATTTCACCTTTCCACAGATGGATGGCAGAGAAATTCAGCACTGAGTCATTTAATTTAGAGATTCAGCTTTTATCATTGTTATCTGACACTCTATCAGCCTCTTTATGGAAAGTTCCATCTCTTACACTGTGACAGAAACAAAAAGATCTCTTTTTCTAAGATGCAGTCCAGGCATTACTAAGTGCACTGTGCATGTAAAAATTTCATGCCTCTTCCTACCCTCAGCATATAGTTTGGCTCTCAAGTCTTTAAGGGTTAGAAAATAAAAGTTCTCTTCTTATTTCGCTAAAAGGAGAACCAGGTTAGCAGTGTGCAGAGATATGGAGAAGTCTTCTGAATCGACATTCCAAGCCCTCAATTGCAATAGCTCATCTATATAGTCTATGCAAATTCATGCATGAATTTCCCAAAGTGGCCTATGGATAGATAATATGGACTCTATAACAACCACTGATAAGAAGGTAAATACAACTCTCACTCTTTCAGGATGTCAATCTTCTCCTTCATTTGCAGAAAAAGGGAGATCAGACTTTACTATTTGGATTCCTAATGTCAATCTGTTCCCTCCCAACTTCTGCTGTTAGGTGATCCCATGCATCTTTATATTTGAGAGCATTGACATAACTTAACAACGCTCTTGCGTTAATTATATTTCAAACAACCACTTTGGTCTAGTGGCTAAGGTACCAGGCTACAAAGCTGGACACTCTGAGTTCAAATTCTGTCATGAAAGCCAACCAGATGACTTTGCACCAGTCACTCTCTCTCAGTCCAACCCACCTCACAGGGTTGTTGTAATAGAGAAAATAGGAGGAAGATGTGTTGGATATGTTCATTACCTTGGGTTGTTTGTAAAAATAATAGCGGTGCGACGTAAATAAATAAAATTATATTTTGTCCTATGATAAATGGTCAGTTTTCTTCACTTCCCTGACCTCAGGAACAGCCACTTTCTACCCTCATTTTGTACCAATATACCTTTAAGACTCTCTGTCTCTATCAGGTCTACATTCCCAAGCATGATTACAGCATTGCAGCACTACAGAAATATTTTTATTATCAAGAATTACAAAGCAATACATATGAAGTTCAACACACAGCAGCACGCAGGAAATCTCCCCTACAGCATATATATGTCAACCCCAAGGCTCAAATCCTTGGTGTCATCCTTTCACCTATTTGAATTAACAGACTTTCAGCTACTCTTTTCTCCCAAGTTCTCTACCATCTGCCTTGGTCACAAAACAGGGGCACTTTAGTATCAGAGTCAGAGACTCTTACTCAATCAGCTTCAAGCCATGGACCACTTTTTCCTCTGCCAATTATCTTAGGTACTTTCTTATATCTCCCATGTGCCTAAAGAAGAATGCAGTTTCTTCAATTAAAAACAATTATTATCATATTGTAGACAGGTAGGGGGTATTACGCTATGAATAAGGCCAGGGTCATGAACCAAGTTTATCTGAGCTACAAATAAGCCCAGGATTGTGAATTGATCCATACCTATACCAGGCTCCATCTAAAGATCTGCAAAGAATTGTGTTCTCAGTTGGACCAAGGTTTATACTCTGTGATAGGATGATCATGAGTGATTTCTTAATACTTTAATATCATAACTTTTCCAACAAACTCAATGCCATACATGTTTCTTCCTTCTATTTGTTTTAACCATAATTTTATATGGTAGAATTTGGAAACAGTATCTAATTAAACAATCTCTGTAACTATTGAAAATTCTAGTCTGTGTTTCTTTAATCCAATTGCTTCATTTACAGGTGGTCCTTGACTTATGACAACTCATTTAGCAACCGTCAGAAGACATAATGGCACTGCGAAGACATGACCATGTTTTACACTTACAAGCATTGCAGCATCCCTGTGGTCACATGGTCAAAATTTGGATGCTTGGCAATGGCATGTATTTATGATGGTTGCAGTGTTCCAAGGTCTCGTGATCACCTTTTGCAACCTTCTGACAAGCAAAGGCAAGGAGGAAGCTAGATTCACTTACGGTCGTGTTACTAACTTAACAACTGCAATCATTCACTTAACAACAAAGGTCATAAAAATAGGGTGAAACACACTTAACAACTGACTTGCTTATCAATGGAAATTTTGGACTCAATTGTGGTTGAGGATTACCTCTACTACATTGGCTCTTAGTTGCCTTGTGAATAGCAGATCAATATAATTCTTTGGAAGCAGCTGTAGTTCAATGAAATAAGACATGCTTCCCAAATTGAAGATTCCTCATCTAATCTGTGACAAATACCTCCTCTAAACACTTTTAGATCACCTCCTAGTCACTATTCAGGCAATTATGAGCTAGAATGGGCTAATCTCCATGACATGGTACCGTATCAGAAAGCTTCCAATTATTGTCATCATCGAGAAAGCACAGAAAAGATATGGAATGATAAAGTGAATGGGGTTGTCATTAATTATCTTTAGCCAGATTGCAGTGATAATCCTCTCCTTTCACAAGTTTATTTTGCTTACTGCTTTTTGCTACTTTTCTATTTTTTGCATAAATTTACTTACCCCAAAAGGGATGATTGGTCTCTATGTATATAATCTTTACAATTCAAATTGTGTTTGTGCAGTTTCAAAACTTGATTTAATAACAACACTACTCCATAAATGTCAAGATGAATTATCCTCCAAAGGGCATTTATAGTATTCAGTTAAGCAATTTAGAATCACACAACCAAAGGCAATAACAATTTATAGGAAAAACAAGATTAAAGTATTAAAACACCATACACATTATATATTACCTATAAAAATAGTGGCACCAGATAAAATAATACAGCATCACAAATTATCCAAAGCCAACAGCATATGTTGTAGTCTAACTGTAAGCCAAATAAACTTAACCTTCTTCCTTGGGAAGAATATCAAAGAAATGTGGGGCCACTACAGAAAAAGCTCTGCCTCACTATCACAACTCTTCTTACCCATAGAATGGACATTGACTTACCTGAATGTCCTTTTTCGGAACGCTGCGTATACACTCCAGCACTGGGAAAATCCTCTTATCTGACAGCAACTGAGAGAACTTTTTTTCACTTATCTTCCACTCTGTGCTCTCTCCACGCCCCCTTTTGCACCCGAATCCCCAGTCTTGAACGAAGACACCACAGGTGAACTACAACAAACTTTATTAATACAAAACCACCACAAGCAAACAACCAAAGAAAAGGGAGGGAAATGGAGTGTATACGCAGCGTTCCGAAAAAGGACATTCAGGTAAGTCAATGTCCATTTTCCAGAACGCTGCTACTACACTCCAGCATTGGGACATACCCAAGCCTAACTTCCAGGGTCGGGCAAAACACTATCCAACTCAGAGGACCCAGACACCACTGCTTGCAAAACTCGTCTCCCAAAAGACGCCTCAGCTGAAGCATAGGCATCAATCCGGTAATGTCTTATGAAAGGCGACAAAGAAGTCCAAGTAGCCGCCCTACAGATGTCCAACACAGACGCCTGGGTAGCCCAGGCTGCTGAAGTAGCCGCACTCCGCGTAGAATGAGGCAGAATGTTCCCAGGAACAGGACGATGCTGATTCTCATAAGCAGCAGCAATACAGGCCTTAATCCAACGACCAATCGTGGTCGACGACACTTTCTGACCCATGGATGCAGGATGAAACGAAACAAATAGGGCTTCCGTCTTCCGAAACTCGGCCGTCCTACGCATGTAACGTCTCAACGCCCTGCGCACATCCAGAGTGTGCCAAAGAACCTCCCGGCGATGTCTCGGCGACGGGCAGAAATCCGGAAGCACTAATTCCTGCGCCTGGTGAAACCACGAATTAACTTTGGGCAAAAAAGCAGGATCCATCCTCAGGACCACAGTGTTAGCATGAAAAATGCACAAGTCTTTCCTGACGGATAAGGCAGCGAGCTCAGAAATGCGTCTAGCCGACGTGATCGCCAGGAGAAATGCAACTTTGAACGACAGAAACTTAAGTGAAGTGGAACCCAGCGGCTCAAACGGAGACAAAGTGAGAGCCTGCAAAACTAAAGATAAATCCCAAGAGGGATAACGATGAACCGTAGGCGGTCTCAGGTTCGTAGCTCCATGAAGGAACCCCTTCACCCACGGATGATGAGCCAAGGAAGTGTACGGTGGACAGGACAACACAGTGGCCAGGGCCGCCACCTGGCGCCTGAGAGTGGCGGGAGACAAACCCCGCTCCAAACCCGCCTGTAGAAAGATGAGGACATCCTGAACCATTGCAGACGTAGGATCCACATGAGTAGTCGCACACCAACGGCAAAAGGCCCTCCACGTGGCTTCGTAGATCCTCGTCGTGGATGGTCGACGGGCCGACTGAATCGTACCAATCACCGTATCTGGCAAACGGCCTTTCTTCAAGAGGACGCGCTCAAATGCCAGACGGCCAACTGCAGCCACTGGGGCTCGGGATGACGAATGGCCCCCTGACACAGCACGATCCGATGTGGAGGAATCACCCACGGGTCTGTCACCGAAAACTCCACAAGATCCGCGAACCACGGCCTGCGGGGCCAATGTGGAGCCACCAGTAACATCTCCGCCCTCTCCGCTATCATCTTGCGAACCACCTGCTGAATCAGTGTGACGGGTG
The DNA here is from genome assembly GCF_059756535.1 of Pantherophis guttatus. Classification (NCBI taxonomy): domain Eukaryota; kingdom Metazoa; phylum Chordata; class Lepidosauria; order Squamata; family Colubridae; genus Pantherophis; species Pantherophis guttatus. The sequence continues at coordinate 105,880,422 of NC_142065.1, read as the reverse complement.
GGAAGGCATACAGTAGACCCGCTGGCCAACGACACCGCAGAGCGTTTGTGTCTTCTGCTGCTGGGGTCGGATAACGAGTGATGAACCGGGAAAGCTGGGCGTTGGTCGGACTGGCGAACAAGTCTACCAGAGGCCGTCCGAAGCGAAGACAAATCTCCTGAAATAGACTGGGAAGCAGCTGCCATTCGGCCTGGTCTATCACTTCCCTGCTGAGCCAATCCGCTCGTGTGTTGGCTTTCCCGGAAATGTGGTCTGCGAGGATGGACTCCAGATTCCTCTCTGCCCAGTTGAACAGACGTGTCGACTCGAGCATCAGCGACTGTGACTTCGTTCCCCCTTCCCGGTTTATGTGCGCTTTGGCAGATGTATTGTCCGTGAGGATCAGGACATGGCGACCCCAAACCAGCGACTGGAAATGCAGAAGGGCGAGACGAATGGCTCGAAGTTCTAATAGGTTGATGCTCTGTGCACGTTCCTCTGGAGACCATTGTCCTTGGCCCACCTGGGCACCCAGGTGGGCTCCCCAGCCATGGAGACTGGCATCGGTGGTGATCACGACCCGGTCTAGTTCCAGGAAACTGCAACCTTGCAGGATGGCCGACGACTTCCACCAACCCAGTGACAGTCTGACTCGCGGAGGCACGAACACCGTCCTTGTGGAGTTGGAACTGCCTGTTCTCTGGAATGGAAGAAGAAGCCATTGCAGTGGACGAGAATGTCTGCGTGCCCACGGAACAACGCGGAAGCACGAGACCATCTTCCCCAACAAACGTGACAGCGTCAACAGAGGAGCCCTCCTCCGGGTCAGCACTTGGCCCACAAGCGATTTGATGTTTTTCGCCCTCTCTGAAGACAGGAAAACCTGACCCTTCTCGGAGTCTATCAGGGTCCCGAGGTGTAGGATCGCGGTCGTGGGGACGAGCTGGCTCTTGTCCAAGTTGATGGAGAATCCGTGCTCTCGGAACGTCGAGAGCACCCTGTCTCTGTCTTGCGCCGCTTGTGCCCTGGACGAGGACAGGATCAGAATGTCGTCCAGGTAACATAACACCCTCACCGGAACGGTACTGAGAGACGCGGCCACTACCGCCACCAGCTTGGTGAAAGTCCTGGGAGCCGAGGAAAGACCGAACGGCATCGCACAGTACTGGTAATGCCTGCCCGCATACTCGAATCGCAGAAACTGTCGATGCGAAGGAAGCACTGGAACATGCAGGTAAGCCTCTCGCAAATCCACCGACTGCATCAGGTCCCCTTGGCGAATAGAAGCCAGAATGGACCGAAGAGAGTGCATCTTGAAACGACGGTAACGTACCGCCCGATTCAACTCCTTGAGGTTGAGAATGCCTCTGACCCCTCCCGAACTTTTGGGAACCAAAAATAGAATTGAATAGAAGCCGGTCCCCTGCTGGTCCAACGGGACCGGTTCTATCGCACGGATCTCCAGCAGGTGTGCTATCTCTTCCACCATCAAGCTGCGAGAGTCTGTGGACAGGGAAACTGGGCACCGGACGAACCGACGTGGGGGCCGATCCGTGAATTCGATTGCGAGGCCCTCCGAAATAGTACGACGCACCCACTCGTCCGGAGTGGACCGGGCCCACCGATGACAAAAGGCCCGGAGACGACCTCCCACTGGTCCCAGAGACGGTGAGTCATTTGCCCCTTCTGAAGGGTCTAGAAGTGGATCCACGATAGGGGCGCTTGGAAGAGGACTGTGATCTGCCACGCTCTCTGAAACGTTGTCTGTCGGAGAAGCGGTCTGGAGCCTGGAACGACTGCCGGTAAGTCGAGGGGCCTCCCTGCCCCGAGTAGGAACGAAATGGCTGACGTTGTGTGTAAGGGGTGTAACGCCTGTCTTGTCTGCGAAAGGACGAGGGCATAATTTTGCGTTTGTCTTTGTCCTCCACAAGAATCGGCTCCAATGCCGTGCCAAACAAGGTCGGAGCTTTATACGGGGCCGCCGCCAACTTCCACTTGGTTTTCACATCGGCTTTCCACGGCCGTAGCCAGAAAAGGCGTCGCGACGTGACAGAAGTCGCTAACGCCCGCGATGCAAACTTGACAGAGTTCAACGAAGCATCCGCCGAATACTCTGTGGCTGCAATAATCTTGTTAATATCGTGGCGCAAGCGGGTATCCTCTGGAGGGAGTCGTTCCTGAAGTTGGCGCAACCAGATCAAAGAGGCCCTATTGAAGAATGAAGTAGCCGTGGCAGTTCTAACAGTCCAGGCCACGGCTTGATGAGACCTACGAAAGGCCAATTCGGTGCGCCTGTCCTCCGATTTGAGCCCCTCCAGCGGATCGGATGAGACCATCGAATGCGAAGTGAGAGACGCCACCGGTGCATCCACAGTTGGCACGTCCAACATGGCTTCAAGTTCGGGCGCTGCACAGAACAGCTTCTTATCTAAATTGCTTGGTGCAGTGGACGACCCCGGTTGGGCCCAAGGCACTTGCAGAACATCCGCAAACAGTTGAGGGCACGGAATAAAGTCCTTCTCCTGCTTGACTTGCTTAAACAGGGCATCATGAGGACCGGTCTCAGACGGGGTAGTCGGGGGTTGTGCTCCCACCGAACCCAGATTAGTAGTCAAACGAGCCTTGTGAAGGAGGGACTTAAATAGTGAGGGACGAAACAAGCCCGTGAAGGCTGGAGTGTCAGGTACCACACCTTCATCCTCAGAGAATTCGAGGTCATCGGGGCCCTCCTCGTCATGGCCCGAGCCCTCAGATGAAACAGACTCACGAGGCGAGGGGGAACGAGCCCTGCAAGAGCTTGAAGAGGCCGACGGGCCCGAAGTCCCCGCCACTGATGTCTGGGCCGCTGTCTGCGCTCCGGCCGCCATAATAGAAGCCAACGCTGTTGACAACATCGTCTGGAAGTCGAACTGAGACGGAGGCGGAGGATTGTCCACTTCTCGGAGTCCCGCTGCTGTAGGCGTGAAAGTGGCCGAAGGTTGGCGCCGAGGGGGCGGAAAGGCCTCCAAACCCGCTGAGGAAACATCAGGCATCGACTGGGACACGCCCTTCTGCCAAGCCAAGGAACCGGATTGGACCACTCTCCGCTCCGAAAGGTCAGGAACAGGAACAGCCTGGTGGGCGGATCCCGCATCACCACGGACCAAAGAAGCTGACGCCTGCTTGGCCTTCTCACATCTTTTTTCCAAAGCCTTATGACGCCTGAGAGCATCCTTCTCAGCGGCAGAGGAGGTCTTAGAGTGGCGGGACTTGTGACCGCCAGACGCAGAGCGTTTGCCCGATTGTTTCTTGCGGGACTTAGATCTGACAGGGCTAACCTCCTGATCACTGTCTGAGGAAAACGAGCAATCCGCCATGGTGAGGATGCCCAAGTTGAATAGTAAATATAAATTAATTGACAAATAGATTTGTAGTAATAAATAATGAATCAATGATTGATTGCTTGGTTAATTGATTAATTGATTAATTGATTGGAGAAATGCTTATTTGAATAATTAATTGGTTGATTGGATGACTGGCTGCTTTGAATACGAAATTAATAGATATCAGCTTGTTTGATTAATTAATTGAATGATTAGATGAAATCTTGCTTAATTGATAATTGATTGCAGAATTGATAGTCTGGCTACCGCTCTGGGCAATGTACTATGCCCCAACAAGCAGTGCTGGCCCTCCTGCCACGCTGATTCCAAGGGCCCCCTGTTTCTGCCCAGGAGAGAGGACAAGCCTTGCACAAAAAGGCTGTAAAAGGGGTGAGCGATAGACTGGTGATGCTCCTCCCCCCCTTCTTTCTTCCTTCGAGTCAATGCCCAGACCGGGACAGAGACTCAGCCAGCCAGACCTCGGAGTAAAGGCTGCGGCCCTCTAATTAGGGTCCGCGCTGCCACGAGGTGATTCCAAAATGGCGGCCGCCCTGATGTCTCAAAATGGCGGCCGCAAGTTGGTGGCGTAGTGATAAATGGCGGCCCGCCCGAGCTTCGTAGGATGGCGGAGCGCTTTCCCCCCCCCCCCGGCGCCGCTCAGACGCGGACGCCAACCAGGGCTGGAGATCGGAGCGGTTTTTTTTTTGGCGCGTCGGGAGGGTAGCGAGCCCCGACAGCCACGCTACACCCCCCCCAGTTAAAACTTACGGCCGGAGCTTCGAGGCCGAAGATCAACACCGCCAGACCACAGCGCCGCCCGCAGAAGCCTGACGGGACGGTCGCTGGATGAGTCACACCTCCAAATGCAGCGAGCCGGTAGCCGCTCCTGAAATCACCTCCGTTCCGGCTCGCCGTTCCACACGAGAGTCGGGGAGCTATTCCTTAGCCCCGACCTCTCTGGCAATAGTAAGGCTTTACCGGATCCGCCCCGCAGGGACAGAAGCCGGCAGCAGCAGGCGCTGAAGCGCAAAAGCCGGTACGACCCAGCTCCCTGGGCACGAAACCGACGAGCAGCTGAGGGACTCACCAGAAAGAAGAAATAAATCTAAACTGAACCGAAAAAAGGGAAAAATAAAAAGGGGGCTAATCAAAAATAACCAAAGGCCTAACCCAACACTCAGAGCACAGAGAAAATCCTCCCAGTGTGTCAGCAACTGAGAGAAAGACTGGGGATTCGGGTGCAAAAGGGGGCGTGGAGAGAGCACAGAGTGGAAGATAAGTGAAAAAAAGTTCTCTCAGTTGCTGTCAGATAAGAGGATTTTCCCAATGCTGGAGTGTAGTAGCAGCATTCTGGAAAACAGGGGTTTCCAATCTTGGCAACTTTATGATTTGTGGACTCGTGAATCACTTGTAAACTCCCAGAATTCCTCAGCCAGTGTGGCCAGTCTTAAGGCAAATTCATTACAGAATTTTAATTATTAGCATGACATATAAAAAGAAAGAAATGAAAAAAGATGGGTCTGACAACAGCTCATTAATGTATCTTTCCTAAAAGGAGCAGGGAAGTCCACTGATCCCACTGCACAAAAACTAATCAGGGAAAGGGAGTTTGGGGTCTAATCAAGCCTGTTCCAGAGTTTCAGGAATTGGCTTAAGTCATAAATCTGTCTATGGCTCAAAGAAATGGAGGCAATTAAGGCTGCGTGTATGTATAATTACCAAATTGATGATCTATATAAATCAGCAAAGGCTTGAACGTGGCAGGCTTAGTACACCAGGGAAACAGGCTCCTTTCAAGAGCCTCTGAAGCAGCAGGAGGCCACTTGCTTATGGAAAGCAAAGCTTTGAAAGAAATCCATTTCACCTTCACTGAGCTGCCTCCTTCTGCATTTACTGTAAGCAGCTGAAGCAACACACAATGTCAAAATTTCAAGGAACTGGTCGAAAAGATGACAGATGTATTTCTTATACTTAAGAATCCCACAAAACCAAGAAGCACCTATTAGTTGTGGTGGATAAACATGCTTAACGAACAAGTCTGGGATTATGATCCCTGGTTTTGTGGGGGGAGAAACATGCTGACATGATGCCTAATCAAACCTACTGTACATGATGTATGCAGTAGTAGTTCATTTTTGTATTATGGGGTATATTCTGGTGTGAGCAAATTCCCCCTCCTGAAGGTAGCTGCGTATTCCAGAAAACTCACATGGAGATTTCAAATGCTGCCTCTGGTTGCCTATATAATACTTGAGCATCTTCAGCACCAGGAGAATTGTTGTGTAGACATGTACAAATATATACAAACAAAGGCAGACAACTGGGAAAGCAGCAACCTCACTGAGCTTTATGGAGAATGAAGCAACTTCAACATTTAGAAGAGGTGTTTGATTATGCCAACAAATTTGAAAGGTGCTTTTTGGAAGGCTTTGCATTAATCTATTGCCTATTCTGTTCAGAGAACTCTGTGATTTTCAATGGGCTGCATGTTCCATTAGCTAAGCCAGCAATATTGTGAAATGCTGAAGTCAATCTAAAAGTAAGCATACTTGTGAGAAAATGTTTTTTAATACACACAGTAATGTGTGGACCATATCTACATTAATCTGCATTTTAAAAAATCTTCAGAAAAAGGGCATTCTGCCTGAATACATTTTCTTACGATCCGTATCTACCACAATACACCTTTTATTAAGCATTATAACCTAGACATCTCCTCACAAGTAAACATTAAATTACATCAAAAAAATCAAGAAACTGCCCAAATTAAAAGAAAACAGTATTTTTCTAATATGTGTATTAATTAAAATATAAATCACGGTACAGAATTTAAACTATAGACTAAAAAGATGTCCTCAAGTATTTTTACTGCCAGAGTAAAACTATCTTTGAAGCTATAGAAATAGCTTTTTCATACTCTTATTACATTCTTGTTTCAAAACTTCCCTTTAAGCTTCTGTTCTTCTACCCCATATTTAGGAGCCAGAACACAATATGTGATATTATGTCTGGATGTGATACCTCATTTAAACATTTTTACAAGAAGGATGACTGAACACAAAAACATTAATAGCCCACATTAAATGCTACAGCTCACCTTTACATAAGCACTTAGTCATAGGACCATTTGTGAAGTATCTGACATAAGCTGCTCATTGAGAATAAATTAGTGTTTGCCCTGGAGACATGAGTAACTGGCAATTTGCAAGTCTGCATGAATGTCAGAGAAACAGCAGAGAATAGTTGAACAGATGCGAGAGCTGTGCATGTTTGGCTTAAAGACTTTCTCCTCCTCTGCATAAGACCCTGGCAATCATGACCACTGAAGAAGGCAGAATGAAAGAGACTGGCATTGGACTAAGTAGAGAAAGTCATTGTTTAAGAACCACAGTCCGGATTTACAATTCCATCACTAAGCAACAAGGTCTTAAGCAAAACATCATGTGATTGGGACTTGCAATTTTACTGCCAGTTGACTCTGCTTGTCTGAAGCTGGCTGTGAAGTGCACAACTGGAGATCACTGCATCAATTATAAATGCAAGGACTGATCATAAAGTTATTTTTTCAGCCCTACTGTCACCTCAGATAATCATTAAACAGGGCAGTCATTAAGCAAGGACCACCTATATAAAGCACTGCTAAGCATGATAGTAATATAAAATTTGAAATGGTATAAAGGGAATGAATGGAAGACAGTATTTCTTTTTCTTCCATGATTTCATGTATTTGCATACAATATATCCCTAGCAAAGCCAATTTGAAAAGTTGTTTTCACAATGCTGAAAGTTCCAGACAAGTGAAAGTCATTGGCAATAGGTTATAACAGTATTTTAGGCCAATTTTACATCTATTTCTAAAAGATTAATACTCTGCCTGCCTGCTCTTATAAGGATACATAAATTCCCTTACTTGCAGGAAATTATGCATATGTATTGCAAGTTAATTCTGGCATCAGCTGATCAAACCTTGGCTTGAAACCCATAGCTCTTGCTTGACACGGTCCAGAACTAGTTGTGATTACTAAAGCTGAATTCAGTCTATAAACAACATTGGCAATGAACCCAACAGATTTTTTTACTTTATTTATTTATTTGTATCCCATTTCATTAGTTTTACAAATAACTCAAGGAAGTGAACATATCCAAATACACCTTCCTCTTCCTATTTCCCCCACAATAACAACCCTGTGATGTGATATGAACTGACAGAGAGTGATTGGTCCAAAGTCACTCAGTTGGCTTTCATGCCGAAGGCAGGACCAGAATTCATGATTTCCCACTTTTTAGCCTGGTACCTTAACCAATTCAGAATTCTAGATTTTTTAAAAAACTGATTTTTGGGCACATTATTTTTGCCTTGTTTTAAAACATAATCTAGTTGTGTGCTTTAATGTATTGTGTGGACCAAATATTGTTAGAGTTGGTACATAATTCAGGATGTTTTATGATCCCATTTAATGGTGGTTATTCATAAAGAATCATATCAAGTATTGCTTAGTAAATTATGTGAATTCATTCACATCAGCTCTCAAGTGTGCACAATGTATCATTATTTTGGGAGGATATTTCCCTTTCTATTTCATTTATTAATTCCCAATCTATCCTACAGTTCTGGAATCCCAAATCTCCCATTTAGGTACTGACTGCTTAACATCCTAGCCCAGACACTATCTCCATATCTTGTAATAGTGGGAAACAGTATAGTATAGTGGTTAAGGTATCAGGCTAGAAACCAGGATAGGTCTAGTCTTACCTTAGGCAGGAAGCCAGCTGGTTGATCATGAACCAGTCCCCCCCTCTCTCTCAGCCCTAACAAGCAAACCATTTCCGAAAAACATTGCCAAAAAACTGAAGGAACTTGTCCAGGCAACTGTCAGGATTCAATGCAACACTGACTCAACAGCAAAATTTAAAACATTGTATTTGTATTAGTAGTTCTCCATAAACTGATCTTGGATAATGGAAAGAAATTAAAAATGTTTCAACAAATATATAAGGAAAGTTTCAAACATGTAGAAAATTTTGATCCATTGCATTGCAGAGTTCACTGTGTTCCTGAGGCTAGTCCTGCATATCATGTTCAGCCATATAATGCTCCTTTACTGTGCATTTCATAACTAATAATAAAGGGAGGAAAATGGCAACAATTAGCATAATACAATTATGGGTACGTAGTTCATAGCTCAATGTTAGACTGCTTGGTCTTTCTCTTAACTGCCTTCCCACCTAACTAAGGTGGGACTGTTGATTACATCCTCCAGAATGGTACTACACAAATAAAAGCCCATACCTCAAGAGGCAAATTTTTCTATTGACAATTATTCTATAATGTCTAACACAGATAGATGGCACTGTTCCACAAATGTCGACTAAATATATTCCTGGAGTTAAGGCAGCTCTTGCAGCCACCTCTCCACTATGAGCCTGGATCATGGAACGAAATTAAAAATGTTTCAACAAATATATAAGGAAAGTTTCAAACATGTAGAAAGTTTTGGTCCATCACATTGCAGAGTTCACTGTGTTACTGAGGCTAGTTCTGCATATCATGTTCAGCAGGGATGGGTTCTACTTACCTTTACTACCGGTTCACAATGGCATGGGCAGATCGCCGATGATCCGGGGCAGTGGGCGGGGCCTCCTGCCGGTTTTACTACCAGTTCTTGTGAACCGGTCCGAACCGGGGGCAACCACCACTGATGTTCAGCCATAATGTGGTTTATTTATATTTGTTCTACAATGACAATTGTAGCTTACATAATAAATCAGTTATCATTTAGTGCACTGTATGAACCTAGTCAATAATTTATCACAAAGTAAAAAAAAAACCTCTGCAACTTAAGAAATTGAGCTCAAAACAAAAGAAGCGCTGTTTTATACATTTTTAAATCAAGACATTTTATTAAAGCCACAAAATGGATTTAGGAATGCCTAGATTGTTAACTTGATGCTTGACTCAGTTATCTTCTAAAAATTACATTTGTATTGAAGAATTTTTCTTTACCTCTTAGAGTATTTTCTTTTAACCCTTTTTTCAAATTCTGAAGTGTAATGTTTTTCAGCATAACTCTTTGATAAGCAAAGCAGCAGTCCAGCAAAGACTGTTTAAATAAAATGCATACAGCTGGCTTTTCCTTGACCAGTTTCATAACTCAAACAGCCAATGACTTCCTCTTCTTTTAAATAGTTCCTAAATTTCCCTATGGTGTGTCTCCTTTTGTTAATACTTGATTCTCTTTTACCTTAGTCATATTTGTTCTTGTAGCGCAACCAGTCCTTTTTTAATTTCCTACATCTTTATCTTCCTGTACTACCTTTAACGGCAATAGCAAAAGCAAAGAATTAAGATCCTGCAATTGAGGTCAAACAAATTATTCAATAGAGACAGTGCAATTAGTACTCTACATATTTAATACTTTCCCTCTTGCATTATATTCACAAATCTAAATTAAAGTCTGGCCAGCTTCTGCTTGGATATATACAATGAAGGGGAATTTACCATCTCCCTTGGAAATTGATTCCACTGTCCAATGACTCTTACCATGAGAAAGGCTTTTTAACAACCTACCAGAAAATCACTTTCCTACAATCAAGATCATTATGACATGTCCTGTCCCCAACCTTTTGGACCTCAGGGACCACTAAATTCATTGTTTTAAATCCCACAGACCACTAATACGATCTGCCTAATGACCGGTTGGAAGGGCGTGGCTAGGTGGTCATGTGACTGGGTGGGTGTGGCCAACTCAATGACACTCACATCGAGGGGCTCCTCACCTGCCTCTATTCACACTCCCCTGCCAGCCACTCCTCGCCTCCCCGCCTGGGCTCCTTAGGGCCCCAACAGGAAGCAGTTGTTGGAGCTAAGCAGCCACCATGAGAAAGAGTTGGCAAAACAGCTGGCTCAGTTCCAATTGGATCTGACTGAGAAGGAAGCTCAGCAGAAGCACCTCACTGAGGACTACAAGCATAGGCTTTCCAAGCAGAGGGAAAACTTGCAGGAGTGCAAGGCCAGGTACTGGTGCCTGGAAGCTCAGCAGGCTGAGATAGTCAGCCAGTTCCAGGCCATGATGCAGTCCTACTGGAACAAGGCCCTCTGGCCCCTCGCCACCAGCAGCACTTCCCTCCAGCCTTCACTCAAAGCCTAGTACCAGGAGGCTGAAGCAGACCCCCAAGTCAGAATTTCTTCCCCCTCTCCGACCCACATAAAAAGATCTTGAAGGGGGAGACTCTCTGCAGCAACACAAATGTTCATTACATGTGTCTGGCCCAGGGGCCATAGTTTGAGGACCCCTGATTTAGTGCAATATAAAAAAATGCAAATAATTTTTCTGCGGACCACCAAAATTTTCTCGCGGACCACCAGTGGTCCACAGACCACCAGTTGGTGACAGCTGCCCTAGAACACTGACTAACTGGAATAGTGCTACCATTAATTCTCAGTTTGCTTTTCCCAAGGCTAAACATGCTCAGTTCCCTTAGTTTCTCCCCATAAACCTTAGTTTCCAATCCCCTCGTCAATCTGGTTGTTTTCTTGCACCTTTTCCCAATTACAATGGATCTTTTTTAAAAGTATCATACCAAAAATTGGACAAGATACTCCAGATGGGATTGACCAATCATAATATACTGGAAATCTAAGCCTATTTGAGTACAATTCAACCCAGAGAAGCAACGAGCAAGGCTCTCTGCTCACAAGTTGTGCTGATGCTATCACTGAAAAACCAGATATCCCAAATACAGTTGTTTGCAGGAGGAATAACTCCGATGCACCACCAGACCATATGATAGTATTCACTTTGTACAAAGGCTCTCTGCTGCAGACAATCACAATACACTAATGGAGGCAATCTCTTCAGTAGCATCACCTGCATGACTTGAATTAAGAGTGCTCCCCTTTCCTTGTACACTGAATTATCACAGATTAACTAGACAAGTCATTATTTCCCACAATTTACAAACTATATTTCTATTGATATAGTCTAAAATTAGTCATTAACAGCTATGTCATACCGTTGAGTCAAATTCAGCTCAGGATCAACTACTATCAGCCAGCCCTCTTATTCCTGCTTTTGGTTGTCGTTTTTTTTCCCAAGTGAAAAAGACATCACTATTAAATTTCATTGTTATTTTTAGCTCACTACCTAAGTTATCAAGATCATTGGAAAGTTTTTATTGGAAATCTGATAAGCATGCCTCCCACATTTTCATTCAAATCATTATTAGAAACATTGAACAGTGGTAGCTGGAGTTACTGTGATGTACCATAATCATCATCAAAATATGAACCTCATAGGAGATGGGTTAACTTCTCTATTAGCTAGAAAGCAGGGTTTCAGGCTTCTTCTTACCCCATGGAGGAAACCCCCTCCTTTTAACTCATGTGACATGATTTAAATAATGCTCCTTTACTGTGCATTTCATAATCAATAATAAAGGAAGGAAAATGGCAACAATTAGCATAATACAATTATGTAGTTCCTAGCTCAATGTTAGACTGCTTGGTCTTTCTCCTAACTGCCTTCCCACCTAGCTAAGGTGGGACTGTTGATTACATCCTCCAGAATGGTACTACACAAATAAAAGCCCATACCTCAAGAGGCAAAATTTTCTATTGACAATTATTCTATAATGTCTAACACAGACAGATGGCACCGTTCCACAAATGTCTGCTAAATATATTCCTGGAGTTAAGGCAGCTCTTGCAGCCACCTCTCCATATGGAGTGCACTATGAGCCCGGAAGAGGGCTGTTACATATTCCAAAACAAAGCGTTTTCCAATCTATCTGTTAATTGCAGGATAAGGATTCAACTCCCCGATCTCCCATTTGCAGCGAGATTAATAAACTATCAGAGATTTACTCTTCTAATGCACCTTTGAAATAGTTTCTCAATGTTCTGAACAAATCTAGGTTTTACCAGGCCTGTTCATAATAGCAGACTGGATCTTGGCAGACACTGGAGAGAACAACCTCCATGCCCAGGTGGAGAGGCATATTAACCTTGAAGGTGAAGCAAGATAGATTGCTTGTCATGGTGAAAGGCACATAGGCTACTTTCACTACAAGTCAGCCAATATATCAAGCCATGAAGGCTAGTCTCATGTAAGGATGTTCATGACAGTCTGGTTTAGGGACACATGGGAGCAGTCAAATCTCATGTATTATTGGTGTATTACTGTGAGTGAAAGAAGTGTGCCTAAGGATGAGGCCAATTGAAAACTGTCTACTGAGACAAAGAGAACTTAAAGCGGTTGCCTATCCATGCAATAACTTTGCTCCTAGCCTCTATTCTGCTTGTCCTAAATCCAACAGTCCAAAGATCCCTGTTGTAGATTCTACACATTGATAGAAGAGAAGATGGAAGATAGCACTGATGATGCTACCTAGTTTGATAATGAAACATTCTGAAAGAAACCACCAAGCTCAGAGAGTACCAAGGCCCCCACATTACAATTTTTTTTATCTCTGGCACCACTATTCAAAAGTTTGTCAAATCATCTGATAAATCTTGGGGGTGACTGGTTGCATTGAATCCAAGACTGTCTCTACCACAAAATGTGGAAGTCACTCAGAAGCTGCTCCTTTTTTCCAGTCGCATAGGGGTACCTTATTTGTATCTAGGTATAGTATCAGACTCTTGACAGGAAGTCCAGAGGAGATGGCTTGGGTGTTTTTTGATCATCTCTAAGTAGGCAAAGAGCAATCTCCCAGTTAGAATCAATTTAGCCTTCTCTAGCTTCACCATTTGGATGGTGTTACTATCCAAAAAGACTGCAACATCAGCAATCCACTTGCTCTGTTGTCTTGTAACAGGGAGAAAAAAGTGTTGCACCTTACCAATATTCATGTTCACAGTTTAACAGTGGGGCATCTCCATCTTTTTAAGATCTCATTAAAAATCTCCAAATGTAGTGTCCACAGGTAAGCCAGGGAGTCTGCACTGGTGTCCAATGATCCCATTTTATATTCCACTAATATAGACAACAGGCATTTCTTTGCCCATATTATTAGATATGTGTTTCTGTCTAATGTCTCTTTGATCTGGATTTGCAGTGATGAGCTAATGGGCTTTATTATAATATTTTTGTTTATACCAGTAGGTGGCAACCTCACTCCTAATCTGATAGCCTAATTAGTCCTCAGTCTCAATAGTGTTATCTCATAATGAAACACTGATCTCTATTAGAAGCACACTTTCCAACCTGTCAGACTAGCATTTCTTTAATCAGCTCCCTGAGTGGACATTTCCTAAGTCAAGTTGTCTGGGAGCAGCCACCAATGTAAAGATTTGGGTTATCTTGCTTGACACCATTATGCAAGTGAAACAGCAGAGATAGCAGTTTGGAGGGGAAGCAGCCTCATGGGACTCAATCCAGTCCTATGAATTCAACTTGCCCACTTCTTAGGGGTCAGTATCTTTTCCATACTCTTTCAAAGCTTACAAATGTACGTTTAGGACAGGAACAACTTCATTTTCTCTGGGTTGACTCTGTACCTGTTCAATGGCATTAGTGTACTTTTGGTTAGGTTAACCACAAAACCATCTTCTTTGTAACAATTAAAGTGGAGGCTATGTACTGTTTTTTTCCCCAGAAAGGATGTTCTGATAATCAAAGTAGGCATGATCATGAGTGCTGCCATCACTGGAGTGAACAATCTGATGCCAATCTGAAAAGAAGTGCTCTCAACTGAAACTCCTCATTTCCTTATGTACAGTGAGGAGCTTCTGGTGTGAGGTTCTGATAGGATGGGCAAGTAGGTTTCTGACAACTCCACTAAGGCAAGAAAGTCATTCAGTACAATGCCTTCCTCCCTTAACTTTAATATCCCAATCTTGGGAGTTCAATGCGTCATGAATTAGTCTGAAGTTGAAGATGGCTCACCAATCCCCATATTTCTTTAGTATTGTAAAGAGGATAAAAACTCACTGGAGAAGGTGTTTTCCAAGTTATCTTCTTTAGTGTACTCATATCCCATGAATGTTCTATTGCCCTATTAATCCTGAGATGTTTCTCTTTGTTCTTGAAGAGATATGACTGTCTTTTGACTGTTTTGAGAACTTTAATGGATATCTCTAGGACTAATCTGTCCTTCAAGATGTCTTATGAGTACATCTTTCTGCTGTCACTTGCCCAACTGGTAGCTAATAACATTATGTCAAGGGGTATTTCCTTTGATTTTCTATCTGGTTTACTAGATGGATGCTTTGGATGATGAGACTTGGAGCCCCAGGGTACACTTCCTTGCTTGCTTCTTGTCCAAGACAAGACTGAAATCTTGAGGGGGAGGAAAGAGAGGACGACTGAAGATTGTGGAAATTATAACTGCTTTCTTCTTTCTTCCACAGGAAAAAAAACACAGTTTTTTTTTTCTAAAAGGCACAGCATAAGATTTCATCCAAGCAACAAGAAGAAATAGGAAACCTTTCCTTCCCCATCCTTCTAACTGGAAGAGGTAGAACTATTGTTCTTCCTGTCAGCCATACATCTGGTAAGAGAGAGTGAGGACTCAGGGATAAAGCCAATGGGACCCGAGTAGCTCCTAAATCACATGAGAATTTCTTTCAATCTGTAAATTCTGCTCTCTCTTTGTTAATTTTATATTTTGGGCATAATCACTAAGTAACATTGGAACAGAGATACTTTTCAGGTTTATATTGAACCTATATGAAGCAGCTTTTTGGCTATTATAGGTATCCTTTGCTTCCTTCAGTTCATTCTGAGGTTTAATTTTCAATATACTATTTTTGAACCTATAGGTTACAGGTAGCCCTTGATTTACAACAGTTTATTCAAGGTTACAACGGCACTGGAAAAAATGACTTGTAATCATTTTTCACACTTATGATCATTGCAGCATCCCTGCCGTGATCATGTGATCAAAATTCAGGCGCTTGGCAAATGGCTCACATTTATGACAGTTTGCCGTGTCCCAGTGTCACATGATCACCTTTTGCAACCTTCTGACAAGCAAAGTCAATGGGGAAGCCAGATTCCCTTAACAACCATGTTATCAACTTAACAACTGCAGTGATTCACTTAACAACTGTGGCAATGAAAGTTGTAAAATGGAGCAAAACTCATTTAACAACTGTCTTATTTAAAAATAAAAGAGGTTATTTTTTAAAAGAAATTTTGGGCTCAGTTGTGGTCTTACGTCAGGGATTACCTATAGTAATACTTTGTTTTAGGTGCAAAATTTCTTTTTATTCACAGGATAATATGGCCAAAGTATTAATGAAAGTATTTACAAACATTGGGTTGTCACTAAATAACACCACAGGACAAATGTTCTCTACTGGCACTTGCAATAAATTATAGTCATATCCCTCCAAGCTTTTTTCAATATTTTTCCATTATTTTTCAATACTCCATTGTTCTCTCTGAAAGTAAGTTGTAAAGGTGACAAGGAAACTTTGTTCACTTCCTGTTAATATTAAATGAAGAACTAAGTGCCTTTCGGGTATAGACTCAAAACCATTTGAAGCCGTCAAATAAGATCCCAGTTTCTCACAATCATAAACGTATAGGGACACTGTAGAGAGAAAGAGGGAAGAATGAAGCAGAGGAAAAATGTGTTTTCATTCTAAACTCCCCCTTCTTTTGATTCTTAGGAACAGCTAGACTTGATGGGTGGCACACAAATATGAATAAATGGATGGATGGATGGATGGATGGATGGATGATTGAATGAATGAATGAATGAATGAATGAATGAATGAATGAAAATGCTTGTTCAAAATTGACACATGACACATTTCCCAATGAAGGAACCATGCCTAGCAAATGCAGACTGCAGCCATTTGGAATGTATGAAGTTATAGTCTGTCTCTTCCCAACCGAATCAGCCTCCTCTATGGCAGGTCTCATTTCCAGAGTTTCCAGGCATGATGTTTCAATACATCTGAAGGGCCCCAGGATTTGGTATAGCTGTTTTATTCAAAAAGGATTGAAAAGCACCTCCTTGGTATGAGAGACTTGACTTTTGCCGCACAAATGAAGATAGTTGGTAATATCCTTACTTCAGTACTTCTGGATCTTTTGATAACAGTTTGTTATTAGAAAGCAATAATGCTCATCTCCATACTGGTTACTGATTTTTCTGGTTCTTCCTACAGGATGAAGCACTTGTTCCGTGCATGGAACACATAAGGAACAGAATTCTTGGCTGGATGATTTCATTTCACTTTCCTTCAAGTGAAATTAAGAGAAATGTCCAATACCATCTAGAATGAGAACTTATTTTTTGTAGAATCTGCATTAAGATGATTAAATCTTCTAAAAAGATGTCCAACAGTGTATCCTTCACTTATGTGACATATTCTCAATTTAAAATATGCACCACATGTAATACAATTGTCTATTAAAAGGATACTTTATTTTTGTTGCCAGTAAAAAAAAAAAACCTTATGAGATTTGAAAATACTTTTGCAATACAAATAGAAAATTTGACATTTATGATTTTAAAAAATAATCAATTACGGCGTATTTTATCAAGTTAGTCAATATATGTGTAGGCAATATTTGAGAATACAAAATCCTAATCATGTTGTTTAATATTGGGAAGCTTATTTCACATGGTTCTGATTAAACCTGATAAACTAGTCTATGTTGTGGCTCCGACCCCCGAGCCCATCTTATCGGAGGAAGAAGGCTCCGAACATGAAGGAGAGGAGCCGGCCAGGCCTCCCTCTCCAGGCCCCTCCTCTCTGGCAATGCCTCAGGTGTCTGCCGAGGGAGAGGAGACTGACCAGGAGCCAGGTGTCTCCGATGACAGCGATGAGGGTGATAAGTCGTTCCTGGATCCACGCCAACAAAGGCAGGATAAACGTTTGCAGCAGATGAGGAGGCGTGCCAGGGATTAAGCTGAGTCACTGGACCACACCCCACAGGCTATATAAGAGAGTGTGGTGGTCATTTAGACTCTGTGACGGACAAAGCTAACTTCTGGCTAGTCACTTTGTACAACGCCTAATCTGCTGAAGGTTTCTGTTTGAGCTGGACTGTTTTGAAAACTGTGTGTATTCGTTGGTGTTATCTGGTGGAGGAACACTCCCTCTTCTTGTAGTAAAGCACTTGGCAGACGGTTATCGTATTGCTGCCAAGTTCCTGATAACGAACCTTGTGTGTGCCGAGTACTTCTTTAACCCCCGGCTGGCTGTTTGTGTGTGTGTGGGGATGGGGACAGATGGCTAGAACAGTCTAGCCAAATGCCCCAGTTACCAACATAAACACTGGGCTCAATTGTGATTGTAAATTGAGGACTACCTGTATTACTAATCTCTTAGGGAGAAGTACAACACATACTTAGCTTGGTCATTGTAATTAAAAAGTACTTAAGTTTATATTAGTGATGCTCAACTAGGAGCCATGGTGGCGCAGTAGTTAGAATCCAGTATTGCAGTCTGACTCTGCTCATAGCCAGGAGTTTGATCCTGACTAGCTCAAGACTGACTCAGCCTTCCATCTTTCCAAGGTCAGTAAAATGAGGACCCAGATTGTTGGGGGCAATATGCTGACATTTGTAAACCACACAGAGAGTGCTAAAAGCACTATGGAGCAGTATATAAGTCTAAGTGCTATTGCTATTGTCCTTTAAGATAACCATGATGGCATCTGATGTGAATCATGGCTAACTGAAGACATCTGCACAAGCAAATGTTCTAAACGGCAGCTCCTCATGAGGAGATCGTAAAACAACAGTTTCCCAAAGATTTGAACACCAGGAGCCAAGGGAGATGACATCTTTGTTCTCAGCAACAGTGGAATCTTTCATAAGGAAATGTTTAATTTAACCACCTATATAGTTAAATTGTATGTTTACAAGATATTAGAGACCTTAAAAATTGTGAGCTTAATTTGATACCCAGTGAGGTTTACATCTTCCTTTGGATTTAATTTTAAACAGAGACTTAAGAATTTAAAGTAATGTATAATTGGCAAAAAGCAAAAAAAAAAAAAAAGATTTAAGAAAGTTTTAAATGGATTTAGAGACCAGAGAGATTTGAAATATTGGTTTCTCTAATATGGACTTTTTTTTTGAACCAGGACTGAGAAGATAATGATCTGTTGATTGTGCATAAAGTTAGGCTACAGAAAGAAGAGGGTTTTTTTTTTTTTTAAAAGTAACTTTAAAAGAGGCCGAAAAGTTATTATATTAGCTTGGTCTATATGTTTGGTCTGATGAAAGTTGGAAACAATTTAGAATCATGGAATTATAGGGCTGGAAGGGATCTTTGAGGTCTTCTAATCCAACCCGCTGCTGAGGACTGTTGTCCTTACTCCATCCCAGACAAACAAAATTTCTTCTTTCCTTCAAGTTGAGTTTGCATTAGTTTTTACTGTTTTTTAAAAACTTCAATAAAAGTAATTTTTAAAAAGGGACAACCATAGTAACCATTATTTGCTGAACCTACAATATTTTGATTTTTTCCTTATAAATGGAGACAATTGAATGCTACTAGGGTTATCATCAAGCCATTTGCTTGTCTCCTTTAGAGATTCCAGGATCAATTGAATTGATCATTCAAGAGCTATCAGCAGTCAGCATGATATATTGCATGTTTGAATCCTTCCTATGTAAAACTCTTCTTACCCACTAAAAAAATTGAAATTTAAGAGAGACACAAAGCCAGCTTCATTCAGATATGCTAATTGCTTATGAGTGGAAAGCTTTTGTTTTTCTTGTTTTTAATTGTAAAAGTAGAATCATTGAGACATTTAATCTTGATGAGATAAATCTCTACTAGAATGTATCTACTAGCCCTAAAGAGCTCTTAATGTACAAATGACAGTAACCACCTGCTTGTGGGTATGCAATGGGTAACACTACTCTGCTTAAAGCTGAAACCTTAATTTTTAACAAACAAGCACTTTTTACCTCTACAACTTATGCAATGAAGTGCTGAAAGCATCCCACGCACAGACACACTCCAAAGGATAGGCCAGTCAACAGAAGGGAAAGTGGTGTTTGCATCAGTCCATGCTGCCCTACCCCACATGTCCTCATCTTATTGTTTTTATATACAGGAACAAACATTTTTTACTTGGATTCTCAACATGGTTGCCATCGCCTCCACTTTGCACGCAAACAACTTTCACTTATTTTTTTTAAAAAAATAACTAATTGTATTTTTTTTAAAAGGGGGGGTTGCATGCTACAAATCAAATTGTAAGCCTCAATATTTTTTTTAAAAAATTGCAACACTACTGTTCAGTTTTATAAGAGAATTCGACATAGGCATTGTTAGGAGGGAAAAAAGTGGGTGGCTACAGCACAATGCTGTTTGGAAATGGGACTGCTTGCTCAGAAAAAAAGCAAGCTCAGATGAAATAGAAAAATCCTAGACAAGGAGCAGCTACACTAGTCTATCTTTTCATAAACATTTGCTTTATAACTGTAAAGTGGGCAAGCCTCCACATTACAGGTAACTGATATCCGAAGAGAAAAAAACCAGCCAATATTTTTGGAGGAGCTATCTAGGAGCTATCCATTCATGGAACTACTCTAATTTTGCCCCTGCTATTTATTCTTTGTCTGCCTCTACGGAACTATGAAAGCTGAAATTATAATAGGATATTAGCTCATATTAGGAAATGGACCATGCTTGCCCTTATGCCAGATGGAGATGTTGGACCAAATTTTATACTCTAAATTCTTTTTTTGCACCATGAATAGCACAACAATGGATGATTGAACTATATCTCCCTATATCTACCCTTAAGATATAGATCTTTTTGGTACAACTATGTAAATGTCAATATAGTGTCCTCATTTCTGTTGCAAGCATCTTTATATTACAGAACTCTGCATTTAAGAACAAGAGAGACTTTCAACCCAGGTTCTAGGATGCCTTCAAATTTACCAATTACTTATAGAGAGTAATCTTTCCTGTAAGATTGTCATCTTAGGACACATACAAGTTCATGCTGATTACCTGAAAAATTCAAGAGACGTGTCCAGTTATCTATGAACTAAGAACATATCATAGTTTAATCTATGTAACTTTTACCAATGTGCTATGTTTTCAAGATATGCCTTTGCTGGCTCCTACCTAAGTCAGTGGAAAGAGTCCCTAGAGGAAAGATTTAGGGATGCACTTTAACATTTTTGTTCTCCTTATGCACAATTATCTTTATCACCTGACATTGTATCTATTACCCATCCTGACCCACCAGAGTGACAGAGAGTTATCCATCTAAGTAACAAAATAACACAAAATCCAGCAGGCCAATGCTGAAAACAGCTGTGACCTAACTTAATATTTTCTTAGACTGCTTTGATTAGTTTTCTTATATGAGACATTACCCGTAACAGCAGATTTACTGAGATGACAACTCTCCATATAAAATCTAACTCAGATCTTGATTCTAACTAGACATATCTATTGCATTTATGCCTCTCAAAAACTTGTTTCTTGTGAAAGCAAAATTGTCCATTATTGTAAGTAATGAGCTCTAGAGATGGATGCTGACAGAAAATAACACAATAAGTCAAACTTATTGGGGGGAGGGGGAAAGGAACAAAGATGCATCCTTCTAAAGCAAGAGGGAATAAGGACATAATTATCAGCAATAGGAAGCCACATGGCCTGTAACTCCATAGGAAATACACCAAGACTCTCTTTGCAAAAACTGATGAATCTGTCCTTGCAAGTTTCAGTCTATTTTGCTTCCTCCTTTAATAGTCTTTTTAATTTGTCTGATTCTCATATGGAAATTCCTCATCATATGAACTAAAAACAGGGTTCCTGGACACTGGAAATGTTGCAGTACTAGTTGTTTTTAAAATGGCCAGTTTCTATCTGTGTAAGAATTTACTGGAAGCAATATGCAGTACTGATAAAGGCGTGGTGGTATCCAATTATGTTTCAGCTTGACAGTTATTTTATCTTTTAATCTGAGAGAAATCCTCATTCATTCATGAAGCTTATTGTGCTAGCAATCCTCTGAGATTAATCTAATTCACAGAAATATTGTGGGAATAAAACGAAAAGGGAAAAGAATAAAACCAGAGTGTGTCTTGTAATTTTAAAAAACCATTAGACAAATTCATGGAAAATAAGTTTAGCAATGGCTATTGCATCCATAATACCTATGTTGTATCGCTAAATACCAGCTGCTAGAAATGGAATAGGGGTTGGTGTTATGTCCTACCAACACTTTTTTCTAATACTGAGCCCTTTTGGGAACATAATATTGGTATGACAGACTTGGATTTGACCCAGCACAGCAATTTAGTTACTTTATTATATATTATGAACAACAGTGCATGTTTTACATTTAGTAACTGGAGAAATATGCTCTCCTGGAATAAGGGAACAGATTTAATGCCAAAAATGGATTTTTATGGCCTTCAAATCCAACCAAAACTAGTTCTCCTTTCCTAAACTTAATTTTGCAAATCAATTTCTCACTCTCTGTGTGTGTTTGTACCAGAAAAATCATTTTCTATCATATGTCTAACCTATACTACAGCCAGATTTATGCTCAGGTTGACTTGACTGCAAATGCTGATCTGAAGTGCAACATGTCATTTTAGCAATGAAAAGCATGTTCAGCTCCATGGGGCTCCATCTGTTCTTGGAGAAAAGAGAAAATAACATTTCTAATTCAAGAGCACGATAATTTTGTAGGATACTCTTGCTGAATGCCAGTAAAAAGCTCCCTGTAGATCACCATTCTAAGCGGTTCAAGGATATAACTTAAATGCTGCCTTAACAGAGATGCAAGACTGATTCATATTTTCAAATGCCTACTCCAAGCAGTGTCTTTAAATTAATGCTGTCTGCATGAAACAACAATCCTCTAAGTAGCTCTCTTGAAAGAAAAATACACACAATTGCTTATTTCCACACAATAAAACAATTTCTGGCTATACAATGGGGCAATCAACAACCACATTGCCCTGTGGCAAACTAGAAAACACAATGACTTCATCATATACTGCATTTATTTTTAGCTATGGGAATCAGGCCACAGTTTCAAGCTCCTACAAGCTATATTGACAAATCACACTGAAAGAAATGCAATGAAACGGTTCAGTCTGCCTCCTACATGATTTTACTGTGCATGAAATCAGAACATACAATCCTACTGGGAAAGAGTACTGTGGGTAATAATCAAAAGTTTAAAAATATTTTAAACATTAGGGTAAGGTGTCTTTATAAATCTACCCTCTCCTATGGAGAAATTGAGTTACTGGAAATAAGAGCCTATTTGTGTTGCCAGGATAAATCGATACACATTTTCTTTGCAGAATTAATGCCATTTTTCCCCCTTCCCACTTGCATACTCGACAGTCACTGAAGATACAGGCCAAAGAAATGAAACTGATGTAACTTCATGTTCATTATTAGAAAGAGCCATAAGATGTTCGTTTTCATTTTCTTTTCTCTCCCAATAGGACAAAGAAAATTACCATCCAGTGAGAAATCATCAATAATTTATTCCTAATGATACTAGCCACTGAAATGCGTTCGATTGGACCACATTACACTGTTAGATTGTGCTGTTTATACTATAACCTCAAAGTCAATTTGAAAAAGCTTCTATTGTACCTTCCACATATGCACTTGAAAAATAAACATTGCCTTTGTGTCAATAAGTTATATCAATAATTTAAATAAGATTTTCAGCGGGTCTGTTGCTTAACGACTTCAGTTTTTGCTTCCTGTAATTTAATTTGTTGCTGCAGTAGTTTCTCTTCTTGATCATTCCTATTCATAATGCTGTTATATTAACCAGGACCAAAATCTCAGATGAAAGGGCATTTGGCTTGATTCATGGTAGAATTCAATTTAACTTTAATAATTCATGTTGTGAGGTTGGTTGTGGCTTTTGTTTTTGTTTTTGTTTTTTTTTTAATGAAAAAATGATATGTGCATGATCTTCTGTGCTTCACTGCTTTCCAGCTGGCAATGGAGATCACTTGAGAAACATGAAAGCATATGGCAATATTTTTTAGAAATGCTTTTAACGAAGCAAAAAACAATGTAAAACATTATCTTAGCATTGAAAATAAAGGTGCTCTGGTGCATCCAAAGCAGACTGATGACCTTCTCAAATACTTTCTGAAATGCTCACAAGAAATCTTTGTGACATCACATTCTCACACAAGTACCGTGTTTCCCGAAAATAAGACCCTGTCTTATATATTTTTAAACCCTGAAATAAGCTCTTGGCCTTATTGCCATGCGCTCAAAAGCCCAATTGGGTTTATTATCAGGGATGTCTTATTTTGGGGGAAACAGGGTACTGTAAGAAACATACTCCAAAGGAGCAAAATGTCACATTTATTCAAAGTTTTATTTAAAAAAAACAGAACCTCACACTAAACTTTTCATATAAATTCTGCCTCTAAAAAATGAAGAGCATTCTTCAATGTGGTGGAGAATTCCAAGAAAATGGGTTGTTCGGGTCATGTTGAAATGTTTACTTCAGATGAGAAGAAAATACAATGAATTTCTGAGGTTAAGATTCCCATCAAGACTATTAGATAGTTCAGTGACATCTCTATATCCTCCTGATGCTGATGATGATCAGTCATGATTCTGGAGAAGATCTAACACTTCTGTGATTGATAGTAACACTCTGTCTACATTTCAGAAGATAAAAAACCTGGGAATATGCCCTGGACTGGCATTGCTATTGTAGAAATGACTTTTTATTTCATAGCTTAACAAAAGAAAAAAAGAAATGCCAGATCATTACTAGCTATTTCCTTATCTTCTAGGATTAATCATTGCAATGCATTCTCTGTGTGGCCACTGTTAAATGTAACTGGAAGCTTCATTCATTTTATCGTCAAGTTATGACAATGCCATCATCATCATGAAGGTATCTTTCCAGAGTCCTCGTATAAGAAAAATTATAAGAGAAAATGCATGCATCTGGAAGCTATTGACTGCCATGGGTCCATCTCTCCCTAGACACATCATCTGAAATCTAAATAATCTAATAAGGATCCTATTGTGTGACAAGCTGAACACTAAGGCCTACATATCGATCTTTTATAGCAATTCTTTATTTTGGGACTTTCCCAATTTTTTTTCTCAAAGGGGAACTGATAGTTTTCAGACTGATAATGTTTATAACAGTCTCCTTTAAGTATAATTTAATAATAATTCAATATTCTTTCATTCATTTTTTTCTTTTGCACACCTCCTATTCTGTTCAAGGGACAATGTCCAAGATTACTGATTGGATTGTGTCAATCATTTATTTAATCATTCATTCATTCCTTTATGTTTTGAATTGATAATCAAAAGATCTGCACAAAGTTGTTGAAATTTTATGAACAAAACCTTGCAGTTGTTTTTGGCCTTTATGAAGAGAATTAATGAAACTTCTAAAGAAATGAAGTATTTCAGCAGAACAAATAACAGCTGCTAAACAGAAATCTGTACCTTTCCAGTCCTCTTCAATGCACCTGACTGAATGATTTATCTTTTCCAAATTAGGCATGGAGAATTCCAGAAGTTTCCAGAGTCTGGTTTGTGAAAATAACTAATATAGAAAAACTTTGAATGAAGTTCCTAAAGGTGCTTCAGAACATCCTTTAGGATTAGTATTTTATATGTTCTTACAAAACTGAGAATACATTAAATTATATGCTCAAAAGTACAAGGAGGCATGGAATAAAGAGGTGGAATGAATTTCATAAATGAACATATGAAGAAGCTAATTTTAAGAGCTAAATATCACTAACCCAAACAACTCATGAAGAAACTGAGAGGTCCACCTAATTGTTGTTTAGTTCATGCTCAAAATGAAACAACAATTTAATAAATTAATATTCTTTTGGAAGACTTAATTCAAGAGAGCTTACACACTTTTGAACTATATACCAATTGCTATGATATATAGTGGGAACACTATGATTAAAACAAAGCTAGAATTGTATTCATTAATCTATTGAAGAACTCATTTGTCTTTCTATATGTGAAAACAATACTTTACTGCTGGACTGTTTAACAATTTGGATTGTCTACAATAATTTATATGCTTAATTTCTCATATTTTTACTATTAAAATGACTTAATGTTAATTTATTTATAGAACATGACATAAATACTTATGAAAGCCTGGTTTCCTTTAGCATGTGAGAGATGTATGATTTTGTGGATTGTTTTGTTTTGCTTTTGCTTATAATAAAAACTGTTGTGGTAAAAATTCAATTTCTCTGCAAGCCATACAGTGCAGGAAGTTACCACATAACAGCATGACAGCAGAAATTGCTTTTATAAAATATTTGAATGGATTATAAGGCCAGTTTGAACTGGCATTTCCACTGATATATTAAATCATCTGGTAGTACCAATATTTATATGACTGTGCATGCATTTAGAATATTCTAAAAATTAGAGTATGATTTGCTCATTTCTAAGATGAGAAAATTCTTATTTTGTTCATATTAATCTACCCCACTCAAATACAAATGATTTCTGGGCAGAATACAAAATAATTTAAAACCAGTTTGGTCTAATGGTTAAGGCGCCAGGCTAGAAACCAGGAGACTGTGAGTTCTAGTTCCACCTTAGGCATAAAAGCCAGCTGGGTGAATTTGAGCCAGTCACTCTGTCTCAGCCTAGTTGTGGGAAAAATAGGATGAGGAAGATTAGGTATGTTCACCACATTCAGTTGTTTATAAATATAATAAAGGTCAGGTAAAAATAAACAAACAAATATAGTAGAAAAACAGCAATATACAAAAACAAAAAGCTCAGGAAACATATGAGGATGAAACCATATAAAAATATCACCTAAGCTTAAGGCTCACCTTTGTTTAAAGTAAAGAAATGAATGTCATCCACTTACTTCATCATAATGTCCTTCCCAATGTACTACAATTGGATAAGCCCACTTTAAATAGTGAAGAAATTATCCTTTCACTGGGTGCCAATATTCTGATCAGAATAACAGAATACCATATTCCCTCTTTCCAAATATGCTACTATGGCAAATTCATTCATGTTTGTGTCAAATGTCATGCAGGATCAATACTTCTTTTAATGCATCAGAACTGAGGAAAATCAGCTCCGTCAAATTCTTAGTGTGTGTGTACAGTATGTGTGTGATGTGACAATACAAATTTTTTACCCTTTGCTGTGCCTTCAGAGATTTTTTTTCTTCTCTGCTTATGTAACACTAGCTACTTGTGACATGTTGATGTTACATTATGTAACCAATTAGCCATGTGCTCCTTTTATCATAAATGCCAACAATGGGCATAATGGTTCTTATAATATAAACAATAAAAGATGAAGGATCTTTGAAAAAGGCTGAAAAAAGAAGATCACCCTTTTTAATTCTGATGAAATCTTTCAGGATATCCCGCTTCCATAGTAACACTCTGCATTCATCAGAACTTTTAATGTATTATAATTTCAGAATATCCAATGTTTAGATCTGAATTCAGTGGCCTTAAGAAAATTGTCTTCTGCCCTGCATGCTTTTTCCCATAGGAATGATAAAAAGCAATAATGAAATGTTAACCTGTTGCATAAGCAAAGGGGCAATTAGACATACAGAGTGGAACAGTGTTAAGTAGATGAAAAAATTAGGTCAGGAGAAGGTTTATTTTCTTAAGACAGGGATAATTGTAGGGACAAGCTAAATACATAAACTAGAAATAGGTCCCCCGAAACAGAATGAAAAGTCAGAGTGCTGAGTGAACAGTAAATGCAAGGTCCTGCCCTGTATTTGTAGACTACAAGTTCCGGAGTAAACTACAAGTTGAATAAACTGAGACTCAATTCCAACAAGACAAAGTAACTGTGAGTGCAGAAGCCTTCTGACTTCAGGCTGAATTAGTTCATAAACTAGAGGTCCTTAAAGACGTTGCTCCTGCTCAATTTAGTGCAATGTATTAAACATGAGTATTAATTATGATCTTTTCTGAGTGGCAGGCCATGGTTGCTATCACTCGTGCCTTGATCATCTTTTGTTTGTTCCACGTGAAATTGCCCTTGAAGACCAATCCCAAGCTTCAGCTGGTCCAGAATTTAGTGATTCATGTAATTATGGGTGTCAGATTATCTGTGTTAACAGCCTTGCTTCGAGAGCTGCAATAGTTAGGTTCCAGTCTGCTTCTTGAAAAAATGGCTTTTTTTGAAATGATTTCAGGATCAAATTCTGCTCCCCTTACATGCAATACTTATTTTTTCTTTACTGCTAGCTCCCCTACATTCTGGAGGCAGATGCACATTCTTATGTTGATAGGTATGATTCATCTATCACATATATTGTATAACTATGTGAGAGACTGAAGTCTGAATGAGAGATACGAGAACTAGTCATAGTAATACTGCTTTTGAGCTGCATAAATAGGTGTGTGTATACAGCACGAGTGTCAAACTCAATCGCGTCACGTGACATATCGTGACATATTGCAACTTTTTTCCCTTTGTGGAGCTGGGATGGGCGTAGCCTGCGCATGATGCATCCGGCCCACAGACCACCAGTTTGACAGGCCTGTATATGTGTCTGTGTTCAGTACTCCTATTCATGTGGCTCAGAGCTATTAAATTTAAATTTTTAAATCTATTATTACATTACATGCTAGGTAATATATTTGCAATTCTACTATTTTGTTGCACATTTCAAGTCTTTTATAGAGACCAACAGCCAATAGAATGCTATATTATTATTGTTGTTAATAATAATAATAATAATGATGATGATGATGATGATAATAATAATAATAATAATAATAATAATGGCAATCCAAACTGCCGACTTTGCAACAACAAAGTCGAAACTGTTTCACATTTAATATGTGAATGCAGCAAAATCGCACAAACTGATTACAAAGCTAGACACGACCGAGTTGCTAAATTAATCCACTGGTCATTATGTAAAAAATACAACTTTCCTGTATCCAAAAAGTCATGGGAACATAAAATGGAAAAAGTTATAGAAAATGAGAAGCTGAAGATCTTGTGGGACTTTCGAATACAGACGGATCGTCACTTGGAACACAACACGCCAGATATCACAGTTGTCGAAAACCGAAAGGTACAATTTATTGACAGCGCGGTACCAGGAGACTCCAGAGTCAAAGAAAAAGAACTGGAAAAAATCATGAAATATCGTGACCTGGCCATAGAAACTACACGGCTATGGATGAAACATGTCACAGTGATACCCATTGTCATCGGGGCACTTTGTATCATGTCCAAGAATTTCACAAAACACTTCAAGAAATTGCAGTTTCCTGCAATAACACCAGCGGAACTGCAAAAAACTGCGCTACTCGAATATCATATATTTTAAGAAGATACTTGGTTGATACCTAGGACACTGGCAGCAACCCGTATCAACCATTAGCACCAGTCAATGGTATTTGTGACACATTTTTAAATATCCAGTTGACTGAGTTTCACTTTTAAGAATAAAAGAGAATAATAATAATAATTCAACTTATTGAAATAAAATAAAGCTATTCAACTTAACATATAACTTAAAATAATTACAATACCAGATTCAAAACAAAAAAAGAAACAAATGGAACATGGAACAAGGCTGCATCATGGCAAACTCACATCCCATAACCTGGATGGACACACTCCAACTTATCTTATGAGTCAGGTCACATGGGATGGGCAAAATCAATGGGTGAGGCAGTCCTTAACTAATTAGGCCCACCTAGGCCATAAAAGGTTATAAATTATAACCAAGTTCTTGACTTCCACCCAGAAATGTACTGCATCTAGAATAGTAGAGGTGTTACAGGGGTATACTAAAGGTTCCCATAATTTATAATTCATAGGAGTCAAGCATAGGACTTGGATATTTTGCCCCACCTTTCTAAAAAAACACTGCTATATCGTTAGTATGGTAAATCCTTCATTTAGACATCCCAGAATGGTCCACATGATTTATTTTAAAAATTCAATAAAATTGCAGATAAAAATATTAGGAAGAAAAATACATTTTGAATCCTAACTCTTCTGCAATCTTCTATAAAGACTGTTACTTTATCACATTCTTTTAATGCATACATTCTATTAAATGCATTAATATCTATTTCTAGATAAGTGTGCATAGGATTAGACTATAAATAACCTATTTTATTATTTTTGTACATAAGTATTTCTTACAAACATTTTAAAAATTGCTCTCAGGTTCGTAATTACTTGTGTATATGCTGGCTGGCATAATATTGTAGAAAATAGTGCTAACGTTACTTTCATACCGGGTGATGAGCTGTTTTAGTTTATGTGTAAAAAACGAGTTGTGTTAAATGTTTTAGATTTTTTTTCTCTGCATGCTATGCAATACATCATTGGAACTACAGAAACCTTCCTAATGTATGACTAAAATGAATTATTTGAACTTTACCAAAAACAATTCATAAAACAATTCATGAAATGTTTGTTTTAAAAGCATTAGTCCACTTGTTCTAATGTAATCTTTGTTTTCTAGTGAAAGCCAAGAATGATCTTGCAATGAACTATCAGCATAACAAAAGGCTTATTATAAAATGCTAAACTTTTAAACTACTCAAAACCCTATATTAAAAAGGAATTCTTTCTTAAACTGCTTAGTAGAAATAGAACTCTTCAGCAAAGCCAGAGACTTTGTGGATCATACAGCATACCCAAATCACTATATATAAAATATTGTGTAACATATCTAAAATCTTCTTATCAGAATTCAATACTAGGAAGTCACTCATACTACTCCTCAAAACAGAAGGGGAAAAATCCAGAAAATCCTGTCCTCGTTCACTTTGAATCCCCATTCTATATATTGCAACTTGTAGATCTAGTCTACACCATCCCCCCAAAAATTAATTGCACAGCCCATGGCAACAAAAATCAGCTTCCTCCCATTTAAGGGCCATAAACAAAAGTCTATAGTGGCTCTGATTAGTCACTGATAGATTTAGAAGGTGATTCTAACATAGTGAGAGCCTTGCTTTAAAAAAAAAGTCTTAGAAACACCCCCCCTTCCTTTCCAGTCAGAGACCTATTTGTCAACTTTAAGAAAATCAGTTTTTTTAAACACACACACAAAGACATTTTTGGTCAGGTAGTCAGAAACCCACAAGCTGTCTCCTGATATTTATAACATTTAGCGTGGTCTCATTCTGTGACTTAATTCTCACAAGAACCCTATGAGGGAGATACCTTAGGCTGAGAGACAATAACTGGTGTAGTACAGTTCAGTTTAGTACAAAAACTGAAAGAAAGGCCAGAGGGGATCCATCTTCTTTATTGGTTGTGATAGCTACCTTAGCTATTGTTTGAAGAAAAACAGAAGGAGCTCACAATATGATTAAATGGAAAGATTGGAGGTGGGAATTGTGGGTATAATTTATCTTTCTTCCCTATTCACACAACCCCATAATTCAAGAACAAATGCTGTTCTGCTAGAATTGCTTAGCCAGTTTTCGATTCAAGAGACAGAGACTTTGATTCGAGCCAAATTCAATTAATTTCTTTAATAAGATTTTGCAAGCCATTATTTCAGAGAGTTTGCCGAAGTCCAAACACAGCTGTTGCTTTCTATTAGTTGTGCCCATTTAGTAATTCAATCAGTCAAAAAAAAACCCCATCAACTTCTACTGACATAATTTAGTCTCTATTAGTCTCTAGGTTCTTGAAGATTCCCATCAAGTTTCTGTTATTATGCTACTTATTGAGCAATGACAACTATTTGGAGGCTCAAATAGGACTCACACAAATTGGGGGGGGGGGACAGAAACCTATAATACAGAACTGTTGTTCCTGATTTTGTTGCAAATTAAAGGTTGTTTAACAAGCATCCAATGAACACTGACAGGGATTCAGCCAATTTCCACAACTTGAACCAAAATACTGCAGCAGTTTCATTGATTGTTGCTATCAAGAGAAGGGAAGAACAAAGTTGTAGTGAATAAGATGTCAGACTAGGACCAGGAGGAGGCAGGTTCCAATCAGTCATAGAGACTCATTTGTAGCAATCACTCTCTAGCTGACAAAACTGTTGGGTGGGGGGAATAAAGAGACGGGGAGCTATGTATACACTTAAGTGAGCCTCATAAACTTTAGCATGGGTCAAAATAAAATATTGTATATCATATGGTTTTAGATTAAATTTAATCATGGCTGTTCTGATAAAACCCAGGACTTTGGAGAAGGGAGAACTGGATAAATTTTCTGTCTTTCTCTTACCATCCCAATCCTGATTAGCACACCTACCCAACATTTAAAAGTAAAAAAGAAAAATTGACTATCATCTATCTATCTATCCATCCATCCATTCATCCATGCATCCATCCGTGCATCCATCTATCTATTACACACCTTAGTGCATTTACCTGAAGCCTGATCCTTGTCTTCTCCTCAGCTCTCCATGGCCCTGAACTTTGGATTTCCGAACTCTAACTTTTCTCAACTGGCCAAATTCCTCCCCATGTTTCACAACATAAGCCCAGAATAATAGGCATCCATGGATGACAGTTTTCAAAACAAAAAAGGGACCATTCAAGAAAAATATCTGTCTTATCAAAGGCTTGTGCACAATACATATACTGAACATGTATTGCAAGTGGAGTGATAACTATTAATAATGTTTCACTGACAGTTTAGTTCCCCGCTCTAAGAAGCCTGCTGCAATTGTCCCAGTGAGACCATCAAACTGGTATGAATGCATTACGGATGTTGCTGTAATCCCAGACAGTTGAATAATAATGGAAAGGACAACTGTAAGCACCAATAAACTCAGATTACTCCAGTTTATATGTTTAAGGCACAGTTTATTAACCCAGACATTCAGCCTCAGTAATATTCAGAACAGGTAAAGTAGTGAGGTGGAGATGTAAATTAGGAAATAAAATAACTCAGAATAAATCTGTTCTGCATTTCTCTTAATTCAGGGTCAAAAACCCAACATTTAAAGGATAAACCAGAATTAAAACATGGGAAGAATATATACATCTTGAAACAACTGAGTCAACCACCCTGAATTGCTGGGAGTTAGTCAGCATATAAATAATAATCATTATTATATACACAACAGTGTGAAATCATACCTACCAATTCTTTACTTGGTGTTAGTTTTCACATGCATCAAGTTCTTCCAAGAACCTAGGATGCTGTAATGAATTAGGATAAGCATATTTTTCAATGTACAGATTTTCTAAGTGCTGCCCAAGATTTTTTGCCATGGCATCCAGTAGGACTATCATGGCCAGTTTGGATTCCTATGACAAATAGTTACTCAAATGAAGTGGGGGATCTTAGGAAGGTTTGTGTGCTATTTAGTTAATCTGTGTTGCAAAAACATTATACTGTGTCTAGATAAAAATGCTGCAGAATTCAGCTTTCCCTTTTTTGTAAAATACTAGGGTGGAGAGAGAAGAATAAAATTTTAAACCAAGAGGTTGACAAGTCTACTTTTTAATAGTCCATCAGAGACTCTCCAAATACAATAACTGTGGGAGTGCTTTGCTAACAGATACCATCCTCTGATATATAACTCTGTCTCAAACAAATGTTGCAGAACTTTTACATTGTATAAATACATACATACATACATACATAATACATACATACATACATACATACATACATACATACATACATACATACAGGAATTTAGTTGCAAAATGCCTGCACTTGTCCTTTGGTGACTTGTCACATTTCTTGCTTAAATCACCTCTATACAATATACAGTTTTTATAGACTTTGCCCACTGCATAATGTTTGTTTGTTTGTTTTTTGCCCTGCCTTTTGGAAGAAGTCTGTATAATTCCATTCCATTTCCTTATATGCTCAAAGACTCTCCGGATTAAGCACATTCCATGCTTCTAACCATCCTTATAATGTTTTCTTTCCAGCCCTTTATCCCCTTAGTTTCTTTCTCCTGGACATGCCTCAGTCTTTGAGCTTCTAAAATATGATGCCCAGAACTAAACACAACCACAGGAAAGAATCAATAGATACTCCTGATCTTTACACTATACTTCAGTTAAAACAATATAGGATTGCCTTATTTTTTTGCATCTGGATCACACTGATGGGTTTCCTTTGTTGGACTTTGCATTTGTCCCAGCTGAACTCAACTTGCTGGTTTATGCTTTCTACTCTTAAGTAGAGAGTGTGAGAGATCTTGTAAATATGCATGAGAGAGTACTTATTTGTGAGTCTATGTATGGGGAAATTGCACATATGTCTATAATAGATTATGTTTGTGAAGACACATGCTTCTATTCAGGCTCATCAAAATCTGCCTGGAACTCATGTACCCTTATGCCCCTCTCCCAAATTGTGTGCATTTCATTTAACAAAATCAAATTTGTCTACTCATTCCAGGTCACAATGTAAAAATATCCTTTATCCTCCCTAAGCTGGTAAACACCAGGAGGCTCCTTCAATGTATTTTGATTGATCCTGCAAATATAAAGCCACAGTTTACATAGCAAGACTTTTGTCTGTTCTTTAATGTGGAATGGTCTATACTAAAGAGCAGACAAGAGGTCCACCCACTTCCTTGGTTCTTTCATTCCTCTTTTTATATTCTACACTCTTGGTATATTTTTATGTTGAATCCTCTCGTTAAAGACTACTTTTAAGAACTTAATCCACAAAAATTTTACTTCACAAAAATTTTATTTTACTTCTCAGGGTATGTGGTTAACAATTTAACATTGATTTAAGATGCACCAGATTACATATTATTGAAATTAATAGGTTTTTAATGTACTTTCTTCAGAATCTTCTGAAACACTGTACTAATTTTCATAGCTATTCTGCATACCAAATACATGAATTTTTGATATAGTTGTCTATATCAAAAATCAATAATCTATTGATATACTATCAATAGATTTCCTTTTTAAAAACTGCTGCAACTGATATGGACTTGAAATCAAATTCAAAATAAACATGATTGTCTTCTGAACTATGGAGAATAATCATGGGAAGAAAAGATAATTTGTTGTAAATGAAGAATAGGTTAAAAGTTACTAACATTTCAAGAGGTACTTGCTCATAAACTGAGGAAAGAGAGGTATACCTACAAGGCTATGAGGAGAAAGTTGCAGAGCATCTGTCAGACAAAATTGTGAATTTATTCCAAGCTGGACACTAGCTTTGAAACAGGTCTGGTGTACATGCCTGGGGGTGGGGGGTGGGAAGACACTCTTGCCCCATTATCAGGGAACAAAATGATCTTATACGGCATGAGAAAATGAACAAGGTCATTACAACTGTGAGGTCAGCCACCTGCTCCTTAGATTCATGCTGTTCCTGTCTAGTTGCCCAGATGTGTCATGCAGTTGGATCCTAGTGATGGTATCCTTCTGGATCGCTTCAATGGTTTGGGAGTGGGCAGCACATTAAGCTGGTTTACTTCTTTTTGATAGGGTCAGTACTAGTTAGTGTAGATTGGGAGTGAGAAGTCCTCAACCCCTTCTATGTGGGGTTCTGAAGGGTTTGGTACACTCTTCACCCCTAGTTAATGATATATATGCCAGTTATATATCTCAGGCATTATTATAGATATGACCATAGTGAAAAGTTTAAGTTAATAAAAAAAATACTATGGTTGTGGAAATGACTGGCTGGCAAGCACCTCCAGCTAGTCCTTTTTTAACACCATACTATATCTTTGCAGCTGACAATAAGCAATTGATTTAATTAATTTATGTATTTAAAAGATTTATATGGCTGCCCATCTTAAGCAACTCTGGGGGACTCACAACAATAATAAAACCAATAAATAAAACAATCATAAAACAATAAAAAGAGTAAAGCAATGATCATACAAAATGTTTGCCACTCTGTTCCAGCTTTCATATATGCACCCATTGTGATGGGCATTGATTGGCTGCAAACCTATAATCCATTTGGAGGAAGGAACAATTTCTTTTTCACCTTCCAGATATCAACAGCA
Organism: Pantherophis guttatus; assembly: GCF_059756535.1. Classification (NCBI taxonomy): domain Eukaryota; kingdom Metazoa; phylum Chordata; class Lepidosauria; order Squamata; family Colubridae; genus Pantherophis; species Pantherophis guttatus. The sequence goes on along the minus strand of NC_142065.1, from coordinate 105,845,195 downwards.
CTGTTTCCTGTTCACCACAAGCTTCCTGTTCTCAATCGTTTTCCTCTCCTGCTGATGGAATATGAAGAAATATCACTAGGTTTTCTTTGCATTCCCCAAACAATGTAAAAAGAGTAACAGGGAATCTGAATAAGCAAAACATACAAGTAGGATCTGAAATAAAGTAAGATAAGTGTGATTTGTAGCAAAGTTTATTTTAAAATGCATAGTAGTTGATTACATGAAACAATGACCAAAAAAAATCCAAAACCCATAATAATATATTGCTTTAATGACTTCGATAGAGGAAAAGGAATGGGGAAGCAGTTTTAAAAAGAAGTAACAACAAAAGGAATGTAAAGAGTTATTTCTCTTATTAAAAAGTTAACAAGAAAGAAGAGCACAATTTATTTTGAAAGAGGAAGAATAAAGGTGGAGGAAAAAAAGCTACCCCAGTGATTCCAATCTCACTAAAATTAACAGGGAACATCGCAGAGACATGATATGGGCCAAAGCAGATGAGTGGCATACTTACTGGCTCCCACAGGAGCAAAGCTCTATGCAGCTCAAAAGATTCTGCAAGTAAATGTCTTTGCTACCTGTCAGAATGATTAGCAGTAACAAGCAAAGCTGGAATTTTAAAGCAGCGACAGTTTAGCCAATCCAATAGATCAGGGGGCCATTCCTGTCATTCCTCATGTCTTTTCCGAAACCAACTTTCCTCAAGCAAATATCTTTCACTTTGTGTAATTACCAGTTTCTATACAAATTCTCAAAGGAGGTTACAGTTCCCCAAAAGCACCATTTATAGAAAGTAAAAATCCTAACCTGACAAAGTATGAACTATATATTATCTATAAAGAAACAGCAACAGCTTTTGCCAGATCAGACCTAAAAGTCCATCTAGTTCAACATCCTAGGACCACTTGAAGGCAGCAGGTCTTCTGTATCATTTGTACAAGCACCTGGAACTATTATAGCATATAGGTAGTAATTTCTCTATGAACTTGTTTTATCTTTTCTTTAAAACTAATAATATCCATCATGGCATTTAATGGCAATGATGATGGTTTAATAAATGCAAGGATGTCAGCCCATAGACAGATTTTAACAAAAAAGGAAAGGAAAACAAATAAATAAATTGTGTAATGTTCTATTCTACAAGCATTCTTACAAAAGCTCTGGGAATTTTTTGTTCTAATCACAAAAATAAGGACTCAAAAGTAAATATAAATAAATAAAGCAAGATAATTATCCATGTCTCCATAATTTTATGAAGTTCTTTTTCTTCCCACTATCCTTTATATGAGCACTTCAGGAATCATGAGCTGGCCATAAAACAGATAGTCTTCAATTTATGACCACAATTGGAACCAGAATTTCTATGGGTAAGCAAGGCAATTAAGTGACTTGTGCCTGATTTTACAACTTTTTTTTGCCACGATTGTTAAAAAAACCACTACAATTGGTAAGTAAATAATGCCATTGTTAAGCAATTTCAGCTTCCCCTGTTGACTTTGCTTGTCAGAAACCAACTGGGAAGGTCACAAAAGGTGATCATATGACCCTGGGATGCCACAACTGTCGTAAATACATGCCAGTTGCCCAGTGCCTGAATTTTGATCATGTGACCATGGGGATGCTGAAATGGTCATATATGCAAGGATCGGTTGTAAGTCACTTTTTTCAGGACCGATGTAACTTAGAATAGACATTAAGCAAATGGTTGAAAGTTGAGGAGTACCTCTAGTCTGTCCCTACAGAGTAAGATACGTTGTGTATCTTACACTGTCTCTCACTAAAGTTACTGTTATCTGTATTCAGTAGAGTTACCCCATTTGACTATGCTGTTCTTGACTTATGGTTATGCTGATTTAAGTTATGAGGGTGATTTTAGCCCATCAAAGTGACTCATTCCTTCCCTGCTCTTTCACATTAATGCTAATGTCCTTCTCTGGCAGGCTTCCTAGTCACAACTGTCACAAATCCTCTTGAGCAGAAATCAGTTTTGTATTCAATATTTTAATTGCTACTAAACCAGTCAATCAACCAAACAAACAACCAAAAAGCATTATCTCAAATGTATCTATACTATAATAATATCCTTCATATTGAGGATGCCCAGTTTTTTGTGACTCTCACTGGCTACAGTTATCCAGAAGTTTGAAAAGGGTATTCAAGTGAGAATATACTATCTTCTTATCTTAGCAGAATCAAAACATGGACAAATCAGCAGCTGTTTGTTCAACAGCCAAGCATTTTTTTTTAATCTTACAAAGAGGATTTTCACAATATTTTGCCTGAAGCAATACTTGCAATCAGTGTGGGGGCTGTTAAGTAAACCATAACAATGGGAAATGCTGAAAAATTACAATATAGTGGTTTTCTCTAGCAGTTATAAAAAAAAAATCTAAATTCCACAGACAAATGGACAGGGAAGCAGTGCTACCACCTATGACAAAGGGATAGTCCAAGGCCTCCCATTTGTCATCCTCATTGCGTCTATTCAGTGATGACGAATTCTAGCAATAGACCAAAGAAAGGAGCCTTCAATTTTCTGCTACACTAGTTGCTAGACTAACATGACATTATCAAAGCAGGGTAAAACAGACCAGCATTCCTTAACCTTTCCAGGTTGGTGGCCCAGCCTGATGTGGGGTTGAGAGGGGGGAGGGAAAATAGTTTTGTGTGAGGGACAGTCGTACGTATGCACACACGTGCAGCTTCATTTGTGTGAACAGTGGGCATGCGCGCCCACCATTCATGCGAGTGGGGCTGCAAGTGCCAGCACTCATCGCTCACATGAATTGGGCTGTGCACGTAGTTGCGAATAGATCACGGCCCAGTAGTGGGCTGTGGCCCACAGGTTGGGGACCCGTGAAATAGAACAATTTGCCTGTTCACCATTTTGGTCTTCTGGTGAGTTGTTTGGATAGACTTTTGGAACAAACGAAAGCAGTGAAACACTACCAGCTTCTCCCCAAAGAAAGTCAATGCAAAGGTTGTTTCCTCTCTTGCCAAGGTCCAATGGAAGATGAATTAACATAACACATAACATAAATCTCTGGTCAAAACTCTCTTATTTTCATCTTTCTGTACTGAGAGAATTGCTGGTTAGCTATTTTGAGCATGCCAACAAAAGGAAAAGAAAAGACAAGGCTTGCCTGTAGATATATGGATTCCCATGTGTGCCACTACAAGCAGTCCATAAAAGAGAAACCATTTTCCAAAATGTTGGGAATGGTACTTCCCTTCATTCCAAAGTCATAATCAATGGACAGTCGTCTTAAAAGGAGATCAGAACAATTGCTATGCTTCACTAGGATAATCCACGGTTGAGTTTCCTTGAGGCAAAACACATAAGGCTATAACTAAAAGTTTTTTTTATTTTGCTTTACTTTTATTTTTCTACAGATTTGCCTCCATGCCTTCCTCTTTTAGACCATAGGATTTAATTATTTCCTCCCATAAATTGTTTATTTATTTAAATAAACAGTTAAAGGCACAAATCAAAATCACAACAAAATGTACACCACTGAATTGGTGCGCCTCATACAGTAGGATTCAATGTTTGGTTGGAGGAAAGAATAACAATTTCAGGGCTGAATTATGCAGAAAAAAATCCTGTCCAGTTTAACTTTCAAACCAATCCATATAGAGTACAGCAAAATGTTATCTCAACCAAACTTCTACGAAGTCTACATCAAAGGAAATCCCAGTTTTACACTTAGACCATATTTCTAAGTTTGACAACACTGCACTGCATAACACTGCAGACAAGATGCTGAGATTTTAAAGAAACCTAGCTGGTCAGTCACTCTGAAGATGTACCGGTAGTCCTCGACTTACGACCATAATTGGGAGTGGAACTTTTGTTGTTAAGCAAGACTGTTCTTAAATGGGTTGTATCCAATTTTATAATTTTTTCTGTGGTCATGAAATAGCATGCAGTCATTAAGTGAATCTGGCTTTCCCACATTGACTTTGCTTGTCAGAAGCCAGCTGGAAAAATTGCAGATGGTGATCACTTGACTCCGGATTATGCAACCATCATCATAAATCCATGCCGGTTGCCATGTGACCACAGGGACGCTGCAGCAGTTGCAAGTGTGAGTCATAACTCATTTTTTTCAGTGCCATTATAACTTCAAACAATTGCTAATGGTTGTAATTCGAGGAATATCCAGAGTAAAAAAAAATGTTATTACAGCAAAAGAAACAAGAAATATATAACTAGTCTAAAACTAGGGCTCCCATGGCCCATATATTTATTTTTTAAAAAAATTATTTGTTGTGACGAAATGCATTCTAAACTCTTGAGGCTTTTATATTTTGGCATTTAGCCCTGCTGCCTTTACTGAAGCAAAACCCCAGCAGTTTGAACTAACATAGGTAGGTAAACAAAGAGAAAGAACAACAAAGGTAACAATAAAAAGAACAAAATACAATTTGGAAATAAATCAGTCAGTAAAAAAAAAAATCACCCACACCATATTGCCTGCAAAATGGGGAAGGTAGAGAGAAGGAGAAAAGAATGGTAGAGAATTATATTCTGGGAAACAAGGGCCAGTTATAAAAAAAAAAGAAAAAAGAAAACTTGTGCTAAGAAACAGAGAGAAATTATATCAGCTCCCACTTACTAAATATATATATAAAGAAACTTTAACTATCCCCATTTGTTGCACTGATCTGAATTTTATAAGATTCTCCAATCAGAATATATATTACTTGCAAAGTGCACTGGAAAGAATACACGGACATTTATCTTCATACATGAATTTTCATGTGGACTTAACTAAACTATTTGCAAATGAGTGTGGCAGCACAATGAATGAACTTAACATTTGAAAGAAATATAACACAGATTCATCTATGCTAGTTGCACCCAGCACAGAATTACAAAATTGAGTAAATGGGGCAATAAAGCATTTATTGAGTTGGTTTTGAAACTAAAAATACGTCACAGTCTAAGCTATGCTTTAAAAAGGCAATTTAAGCTCATTCTTTTTTTTTTTTATCTGTTTTATTTCCACTTGCCGGGGAAATCTTCCATATAGTAGTTCCACTCCTTCCCTATAGTAGCTAAAGAAATATTAGCACAAACTAAACAGCACTTAGCAGTAAGCCTGTTTTCTAGTACATCTTTCTGCAAAATGTATTCTCCTTGTAATGGGACATTAATGTGTGGTTGCTTTTATTACTGCAATTACAGGCTATAAATCACAATGTGTCCCTTACTAATAGAATCTATAGGAATGTTCTGTGTTCCCTAGGTAGCAGTTGAATGCTTAGCTCCCACAGTGTCAATGCTGCCTGTTTTGTTAACTATGATGGTAGCTACATGGAAACTGAATTGTTATTATCCAGACTCCCCACCTCCCACATTGTCCTCTGCAAAGGGGAAAAAAACCCACCAAGCCATAGCTGTAGGCTTGCCTCAGGAGACCATCAAGTGTCACAGAAGCCTGTGGCACCCTCTGCCTGCTGCCAGAGGGAATCATCATCACCTCCAGAGCACACCTTCCATTTTAACATAGACAGAAGAGGTGAAATAAATTTGCCTTACCAGAAAAATGCATGCTCTTCACCACTGCTATAAATAGGAGTGATTCAGAAGACGAGGTGGAAAAGAAAGAAACACCAGTGTGCCCACCTCTGGAAGCAGCTAAAATCATAAGTAATCTCAAGAGACTGAGAAAAACATGATATCTTAGAAGTCCTAGTAGAATGGATATATTAGACTGGCAGTTTTTGCTAGGTGTCAACACTTGAAAGTAACACATAAGGACAGAAAACCTATTAAGAGAAGGGGGCACGAAGGAGTGCAGGTTATTCAAACTAAGGTTACTCCTTATTTTTTCTTCCTTTTCTCTGGTGTTATGCAGAGGATGCATCATGGCAACAGTGGCTTCTACTGCTGCTATTGCCTATAATTTTAGTATGCTTACAAGCAATTCAATATATTATCTTACTCGGTCTCTCCTTTCTCTAGGAACAGATATAGAACAAACCCAAAAGTCATCATATTCAGGAATCAACTCACCTTCCCTACTCCTTTGCAGATTATATTGCTTAATTCAGTCCAGTTTAAAATACAAAATTAGCTTGCTCAGTCATATCATAAATCCACCACTTCTACTGCTCTAACTTTGATTCAGGAAACAATACCGTAGTTGTATTTCCCTACTACGGAATTCAATGGTATTTCAGCTGAATTGTGTGACATTGATATAACTGAGTCTGAAGTGTGCTTCTCTTCACCTACATAAGAGTCTCTGACTCCGATAATGGCTAGCCACATGCTGTGCAAGGTTCACAAGCAGAAATTATACAAGAAACTGTCCCTTCAAGCATCTTACAAGCAAAGGTATAGTGCTTTTGGGGGGGGGGAGTAGGCGTGTGCATATTGTACATCTTTTCCAATACATATTTTGACCCAGAAAATTTTGGAGTTTTTTTTCCCTTACACAATCTGAGAGATACTTGGGATTGTTTTTCCCTTATTGAGTATATTACTGAATCTATATACTGTATGGACATATTACAAAGTAAGTTCCATTATTGCTATTTGCTTGAATGTATGCTTTCCCAGAGAGATAAGCAAAAACACTAACGCATTGAGCTTCATCACAATTACAAAGCTGACTACAACCAAATAGGTATTTGCCCTGTAGTTGCATGCCAAACTCCAGTACAGATTCTGATCTGTGACCCCCTGGGCTACATAGCTGCAGAGTGTAATAAGGCTTGCTGATTGCTTATGTGCTGACTTCACTCCCTTAGAAAAACAAGTTATATGGATAGGAAATGATAAGGTACCACAGGCTCCTTTGCAGAACAAAAGAAGTCTTTCTGCCCAAGAAAAAAAGAAAAATAATGAGAAATCAAGCAGGAGGTATACATCAGCACTTACTACCCACCATTTCCATGTAAAGATGAGAGCTTGCTTGTGAGGAAGTATCAGCAGCCATCAATTTTGAACAAGCTACCTAGTAAAGGACATATCCATGTTTGCTTGAATTTCTGTGATTGCACTGTATCAGAATGTTATTGGTGATTGCTCAATGGAAAGATGACAACATAAGGTCAATAGGTCAATAAGTCAATGAAAGACTAATAACAGCATTTTAGAGCATGTAAGATCAACTTTGAAGCAGCACTACCACATTACACACACACACACACACACACACACACATATATATATATATATATATATATATACACACACACACACATACACACACACACACACACACACACACACACTTTTTTTTCACTTCTTACAAGCGTTAAGATGACTCCTGCCACACAGGAAAAGATCACTTCACTTGTGCGCTGAAATGCTATATGCAGTAGCTATCACCAATTCTGAACTCCCTGGGCATAGCAAATTAAAGAGGTAAGCTTAATTCCTAGGTGTCTTAGTAGAAGCCTGGATCACAAATTAAGCCTTTCCTCCTCATCTAGCTTTATTTTAAGCATGTTTAAACATTACCTACTATTAACTGAACAGCCCGAAAGCGTTTTTAAAAAGCTATCTGTAACTACAAACAAGATCTGAAATATCACTTGTTAACTTTACAAGGTCATACCAAAGAACTTCCTTTGAATATATGCATGCACTCTTTCCCTTTTTCCTCTGTCACTGTCACTTCGGTGGATGTTCTGAGAACAGGTTAATTCTTCATGTCACCTTCTTGCACTGCCATCAGAGAACTGCAGACAGGCCTTGTCACCCTTGTCAAGTATATTCAGCTCATTGTCGTGCTCCCTGCCGGTGGTTCTTTTAGCTGAAAGGTTTTGGGACTGCAGAAACCAAACCACCTGAGGAAGGAAGAACAGCACCAAGCAGTGGCATAAGCAGGCCCTGATCATTAAAAGCAGCCAGTGAATTTCAAAGAAATTGGAGATGCAGCAGAAATGGAAAGAGATGGAATCACCCCTTTCTCTCCTTCAGGAAAATGCTGGGTGTTGGATGGCCATGTTTGTTACCTGTAGTGCTGCAATTGATCTATTCCCATTAAATATAGATTTATAAGATATAACTTTAATTCAGAGACATATGGAAAAAGACATGCCAATGACTCCTTGCTGAGATGTATTTATTTATTTATGGTTAAAAACCAAAACCATTACATACTAAAAAATAAACATAAATAACAATTAAAAGACTGAAGTATTAATAAAGTCTATCACAATACCTGTTCAGACAGCAATATAAATCCAGGGATTGCACCACAAAACCTATTCATAAAACAGCATAAATCCCACTCCTTTTTACAGCAGTTGTATAATGTATAATATTAATGTATATATTACCTTTCACTCAGGGGTGGGACTGAAAATTTTTAGCAACCGGTTCTCTGCCTGGTTGCTGGGTGGGTATGGTCATGGGGGTGTGGCCTAGTCGGCTTCCTGTACCACAGCGGGGGGAAGGTGTTTCCGCCCTCCTCAGGCTCCGGAGGTTTTCCTCATGCCTCTGGGAGGGTGAAAACGGCCTCCCCCGGGCTCTGGAGGCCATTCGGAGGCCAGAAATGGGCCCATTTCCAGACTTCTGGTACTTCCGGTAGGCCCGTGTTTTGCCCTCCCAGAGCCTCTGCACGGGCCCTGCACTTACCTAGCATCCAAAACGGGCCGCATGGAAACTCCTGGGAGATGTGGGGGGGGGTGGATAGGGTCAGCCAGTCCTTTCAACTACCGGTTCGGCAAACCAGATTAAAATTAACATCCAGTTCCCTAAACTGGTCCGAACCAGCTGAATCCCACCCCTGCTTTCACTATTTTACTTAACCCTTACCGATATCATCTTGGAGAAACACCATATTAAAACCAAACAGTATGTTAGAGCTTTCCCAAGACACCTAACTAGAGAAGCCTCATGCCAAAGAAGAGTGGCTATGATACCTGGAAGTGGGCATTCATAGTTGCAGATACCTATGAAAACTATGCTAGGTTTTTGTATGTGGCCAGCAAAATGTCCAAATGACCACTGAATGGAAACAAACAATAAGTGTTTTCCTAATCTTTTGCTGATTTCAGACATAATAGGGAGGCTAAGAAAATAATAAGAGCAATGTTAGACAGAAGTAACTAACAGATAGAAGAGTTTGCTATTTCATAATAGGCAAATGACTCCTGGCTGCAAAAAGCAGAGAAAGCAGAGGTACAAAATATTCAAAGGGACTTGACCTTAATTAATAAATAGGACTTGAGGTTCCTATTGCAGTTTTCAAGATTCCGTATTACTAATTCTTGCATTAAAACTCCTTATTGAAGTCTATAATTTTTGCTTTCTGGTTTATGTCCTCAAGTATGGGGCTTGACAGCTGCTATCTAATTGGTATTGCAGCCCTAGATGAACTGCTCTTTGAAGAAACTCACCAAATCCATTATTTAACCACATAAATTGTGAAAATACACTTTATTACATATTTTAATATACTATGTAAATGGTTATGAACTACCGTATTTTTCGGTGTATAAGACGCACTGGAGTATAAGACGCACCTTAATTTTGGGGGAGGAAAACAAGAAAATGCTCTGCCTACCAGCATTTTGGAACGGTCTGGGGGGAATCTGCCTGGCAGCTTCAGGGAACAAGGCAGGTGCCACGATTTGCGGCTGGTCATCCCTCTGGCCGCCCAGCAGGCAGCTTAGGGCAGGCAATGGCCGCAATGACTTCACTCCCCTGCAATGTGCTTTTCTTCCCGTTGCACATTCCCAATGGGAAGAAAAGCACTTTCTGGCAGCAGCGCTACAATCCCCTCCCTGAATCCAAAACGGTTCCCAGTTCCCCACTGCATATTGCAGGAGAACTGGGCGCCCGCCGCCTGAAACGCGGCTCTGATTATTGCGTTGGGGAATCCAGGCAGCGGTGGCTGGAAAGGAGGGGCGTTTTACTATAGGAGCTCCCATTTGGCTTGCTCGGCTCCTGGGCGCAGAGAGGGTTTAGGCGGCAGCTCCTCACATTGCAGGGGAATGAAGTCATTGCGGCCATTGCCTGCCCTAAGCTGCCTGCTGGGTGGCCAGAGGGGTGACCAGCCGCAAATCGTGGCACCCACCTTGTTCCTGCCAGGCAGATTCTCCCCCCCCCGACCGTCCCGAAGAGAGTTGTTCCTCAGGCTGTGCCCCGACCCAGATCACTGCCGCCTGGAACTGCCCAAAAATGGCCGAAGGGTGGGGGCTGGTGGGTTGGTGGGGCTACATTTGGCATATAAGACGCACCCAGATTTTCACCCCCTTTTGGGGGGTAAAAAGGTGCATCTTATACACCGAAAAATATGGTATTATTGCTTTTCATATATTTATTGCTCTGTGTTTTAACTTTTTTCCTAATGCTAATAGTAATAGGCACCTTGCATGCAATCCTGAAGGATCTGAAGCACAACCTGAACACCATCAGCATTGAAAAAAACACCATCAGTCAATTGCAAAAGGCAGCTTTACCTGGAAAAGTTTATATGCTGCAATGGTACCTTTAAACACCATCAAACAACAACTTCTGCCTATCCCAGGCTCTTGGACAGACTTGATAGATGGATAAAAATGTCAAGTCCAGTCTAAAGAATAAGGTTTTAAATAAGGGAGAAATACAATCCAATCATCTTTAAATTTTCAGCATGAATTCATTAGGTTGGAAAAATTTCCTAGTTTAAACTGAGTTACCAATTTAAATTCTGGCAGCATTCCAGCTGCATACTATTAAATGTTTAATTGCTGTCTAAGAGCATACAACCAGCCATGGCAAGATAGAAGCAGCAGATATGGTAGAAGGTGATATCCCTGGCCAACTGTTTAGCTTAGAGGGTCTTGTCACCCTTCTGTAACCAATCATCAAAAGAATTAATGTCTGCAACCTCCATATCCATGAAGCTGATTATCTCAATACGGCATTAAAAGACAAAATATTGTCATGACTGCAGAGGGACCAACCAGTGTTCGCCAGCTGGCTTGGGAGTAATTAAAGCTGAAATATAATTACCATTCTAAAAAAGCTTCATATGATACACTTGTGATTCAGATGTAACACGATTTTGATCACTTTCCTAACCTGATCCTTCCAATGTTTTAATTACTTATTCAACCAAGTGATCTAAAAATCTTGAGTGATGGCTATAGTTATTGCTCAATGGATTGGCCACTTTGTACCATTTATATATGGTCACCTTCAAAGAGTTAACTATGAAGACAACACTGTGGAAAGAGGTCAAACTAATCTTGTAAAGAGATTGTTGGTGGGCTGACTAAACCAAACCTTAGTTTATCAGATTTATATAGATTCTGCCTGAAGAAAAAGAATATAATAAAGGTAGTCCTTGACATACGACCTGTTGCTAAGTAAGAGTTGTTAAGTGAATTTTGTCCCATTTTACAATCTTTCTTAACACATTTGTTAAGTGAATCATTGCAGTTGTTAAACTAATAACACAGTTGTTAAGTGAATCTGGCTTCCTCATTGACTTTGCTTCTCAGAAAGTTGCAAAGGGTGATCAAATGACCCGGGGGACACTGCGATTGTCATAAATATGAGCCACTTGCCAAGTGTCCAAATTTTTATCATGTGACTATGGGAATGCTACAACAGTCGCATGAAAAATGGTCGTAAGTCACTTTTTTCAGTGTCATTGTAACTTTGAATGGTCACTGAATGAATGATTTTAGTTCATATACAAGGACTACTTGTTTATGGCATTGGTTTCTTAGTCAGGTCTATCTTGGGCTGACATCTCACTACATTAGGTAGTTAGTCCTGATAGTACTATACTGTCATGTTTCAGTGGTACCTGCAAGGAGTTAGACATCCTGCCACTTTTGTGCATGCATCAACATCATTGCACACCTGCTGCAAATATCTCTACATAGTTTGATATTCGAATTGTAATACTGTGACAAGGGAATACATCTAGCATACATCTGACTCCCCAGGAAGGTAGCAGCAAAGTATATATTTCTGAACAGGTTCTTTGTGGCCCATTAGGTTATGTTTCCCATCTTTTGTTGGTGCGCACATTGCATACTCTCAAAATTTCAAACAGGAGTATATTCCTAGTCTCAAGAGGCTGTTTATTCCTGACCTAAGAGGCAGATATTTAGGAATAGTGATCAGATGCATAGAAAAAGAATAAGAAGTTAAAAAATTATGCCAGAGATATCCAGATTACATATTTAAAAGTCAGGTCAGAAAAAGAAGAGAATGGCAGAAGGAATACGTAGGTTAAGAGAATATGACTTGAACTGCTCTAGGTAAAAAAGCAGGATATCAATCAAATAAAACTTAATGTTCATGAACATGAGCCTCTGGCATAAAGTATCTGCTTTGTTTCTAATCTATTTCTCCAACCATCTGACTTAACAACTCTGTTTAAAAATACCTAAGATTTTTCAGACATAAGTTCTTTGAATGCAATTTATGCAAAGGAATTGCCTATATGGACTATAGTGAGAAGCAATCATAATATAAAGTTATGCTTTATTAGGAAATTGAATTTCTGGCATGATTAGAAGCATTATTGTTTTTTTTCAATGATTTCTGGTGTTATATTTGTGTATGCACAAATCTTTTCAAATAATCAACAGAGTGAAAATTGCATCCCATATTGGCTATTGAATCTGGAAAATCTTTTTCCATTTTTTAAATCTCTCCATCTGCTGCTGTGCACCAGTTGCTTGTCCAATCCAGACATTTTAAGGAGCATAAGCCATTTTCAGTAACAATCTGGATAGATTAGCATGTTTTTCAGAATGTGAAAATTTCCTGTTAGAATTATGTATGTAGAGTTTAACAAGTTCAGCAGGTTAGGTTAGGTCTACTATTATTGGAAGAGCTCCAGTAACAGAATCTTGTAAATCTGAATGTGCTTCCTTTCCCATCACTTTATGCTCTTGTGAACTAGGAAAGAGTCTGTCTGAGACATTTACTCGAACTAATTTCTTGACCTAGGTTCACCCTTTCATCTGACCATTGCTTTGGTCTTTCTCCTGTCCTTCAAGGACATTCCCAATTCCCTCTGCACCGGGGTCTCCAACCCCTGGTCCATGGACTAGCACCAGACCATGGCATGCCAGAAACCTCTCTCTCTCCATGGAACCGGTCCCTGGTGCCCAAAAGGTTGGGAGCAACTACTCTATATGACAGCAGGAAGACACATAATCTAGTTTCCATATTTTTTTTTCAAAGGAAGAGCTATAACAAACGTTGGATTAGATAAAAGAAGGCCATGGGTCTCTTCCTTTTCTTCAACAGGACCAATGAGCCAGAGTATTAGATTTGGAAAATGATGTAGTAAAAGGAATTAAACATCTTCCCTAACTACCTAATACAATTCAGGTAAGAGGATAGAGACCAAGTTCCATATAGCCTACTTGGACTTCAGTAAGGCATTTGATAAAGTAGACCATAACCTACTACTTGGTAAAATAGGAAAATATGGATTAAACAGCATCACCAACAGATGGATTAGTAACTAGCTGACCAACTACAGTCAATGTGTAGTCCTTAATGGAACTGCACCTAAATTGAGGAAAGTATGCAGAGGGGTACCTTAAAGCTCTATCTTAGGCCCAATACTCTTTGATATCTTTATACATGATTTCAATCAGTGGACAGAAAGGGAACTCATCAAATTTGCATACAATATCAAACTGGTGGGAATAGGCAACCCTCCACAAGATAGGCTTAAATTCCAGAAGGATTTTAACAGACTTGAACACTGGGTTCTATCTAACAAAATGAAATTCAATGGTGAGAAAGGTAAGGTTCTATAATTAGGCAAGAAAAACCAAATGCACAGGTATAAAATAGGTGGTACCTGACTCAATAGTATTAACTGTGAGAGGGATTTTGGAAGTCCTAATGGACAATAACTTAAAATATGAACCAACAGCATGCTACAGCTGCTAGAAAAGCTAATGTAGTCCTAGGCTGCATTAACATTAATCAATATCATGTGAAGTGTTAATACCACTTTATAATGACTTGGTAAGACCATACTTAGAATATTGCATCCAGTTTTTGGTTGCCACAATATGAAAAAGATGTTGAGATTCTACAAAAAAATGCAGAGAAGATCAACAAAGATGTTTAGAGGACTGGAGGCTAAAATATATGAAGCGGTTGCAGGAATTGTGTATGGCTAGTCTAGATAAAAGAGGGACTAAGGGTGCATCATAGCACTGTTCCAATATCTAAGGGGCTGCCATAAAGAGGGGATCAACCTATTTTCCAGAGCAACTGAAGGCAGAAGAAGCAGCAATGGATGGAAATTAAGCAAGGAGAGAACCAAGCTAGTAATAAGGAGAAATTTCTTGACATTTAGAACAATTAATCAGTGGAAGTTGTGCATGCACCATCATAGAAGGTTTTTAAGAAGACATTGGACGACCATTTGTCTGAAATGTTATAGGGTCTCCTACTTGAGCAGGGAGTTGGACTAGAAGAACATCCAAGGTCCCTTTCAACTCCATTATTCTGTTATTCTGTTAAATTATTATAACACATCTTCATTTCATCTGATTTTATTACTCAAACTCACAGTTCTGAATATGATGGTTGTTATATTCAGAACTCCAGAGCAGAGATACTGCATACAGGTAGTCCTTGAGTTAGGACTGTAATTGAATCTGGCAATTATGGTCTTGAGTTATGACAGTAGTAAAACAGATTGTGACTGCACCCAATTTTACAACTTTGTTCATGGTGGTCATTAAGCAAACAGTGCAGTTGTTAAGCAAACCCAAAGTTCTCTATGGGCCAGTTTTTGCTAGAAACTGGAAGTAAACACTTTGTAAATCACAGTCATGTGACTGCAGAGTTCTGCAAACAGCTGTAAATGTGAACTAGTTACTGATCATCCAAAATGCATTCATTTGACAAAGGGGGTGAGGTACATCCGAACTTTAAATGATCGCTAAGCAACCAGTTGTAAGTCAAGAACTACTTGTATATGACATTAAGAGCGATGTCCAACTTTGTTATAGGGAAGCAGTGCAAAGTAAAAGTTATGTTTTCTGCACTAAGCAAAAAAAAAATGACAGTGACTGGACCACATGATTTAATCCTAAATCTCATACAGCAGATAAAACAGCAAATATTGTCTAGAGTCCCTGTGTACCAGGAATGAGAGAAGGAGGGATGAATCCTCAGGATTCAGGATACTTAGGATAGGAATAACTGCAAATAATAAGGAAAACTGCAAAGAGTGTAAAATGGACATAGAAAAAAGAGCAGGACTAAGGTAGGTGGAAAGAAAAAAACAGGAACTGTGGGAGGAAACCGGGGGGGGGGGGCAAGCAGGCACATGGAAGGAGGAAGCATAAACAGCAACCAGATGGAGTATGTACACGGAAAGAGACAGAAGAAGATGGAGATATGGAGGTGGAAGGATGCTCTAGTTGTTTTCAAAACAAGAGGCATTTACCTCCTTTTTGATTCCTTGGAGAGGGCAATTGGATTTGTCTAGGAAATAACCTGATATATGGAATCTTCATTTATAACTGCACTGAAGCATTGTTGCTTTTTGCAATTCTAGTTGTTTTCTAAATGCAACATTTTTATTTTATTTACATATTATCATATCAATACAATAATAAATGTCCATGGTTAATTTTAAGTTAATACAATAATACGATCCTGATAATTGCGAAGGTTGTTGAGAGTGTGGTAGCACGACAGCTTCCTCAGTACTTGGATGAATCATCTTATCTAGATCCGTTCCAGTCGGGCTTCAGGCCTGGATACAGCACGGAAACGGCATTGGTCGCATTGGTAGATGATCTCTGGAGGGCCCAGGACAGGGGTTGCTCCTCTGTCCTGGTCCTATTAGACCTCTCAGCAACTTTTGATACCATCAACCATGGTATCATGCTGCACCGGTTGGAAGAGTTAGGGGTGGGGGGCACCGTGTTGCGGTGGTTCTCCTCCTTTCTCTCTGATTGGTCGCAGTCTGTGTTGACAGGGGGGCAGAGGTCGACCCCGAGGCCCCTTGTATGTGGGGTGCCACAGGGGTCGGTTCTCTCACCCCTTCTGTTCAACATTTATGTGAAGCTGCTGGGTGAGATCATCCATGGTTTTGGGGTGAAGTATCATCAGTATGCTGATGATACTCAGCTATACATCTCCACCCCGGACCACCCCAATGATGCCCTTAAAGTGATGTCCCAGTGTCTGGAGGCTGTACGGATCTGGATGGGGAGGAACAGACTCAGGCTCAACCCATCCAAGACCGAGTGGCTGTGGTTTCCGATGTCCCGATATAGTCAGTTGGTGCCGTCACTGACTATTGGGGATGAGTCATTGCCCCCCACGGAGAGGGTTCGCAACTTAGGCGTCCTTTTGGACTCACGGCTGTCTTTAGAAGAACACTTGACGGCTGTGGCCGGGAGGTCTTTTTATCAGGTTCGCCTGATTCGCCAGTTGCGTCCCTTTCTGGACTGTTAAATACAGTCACTCATGCCCTCGTCACTTCATGCCTGGACTACTGTAATGCTCTCTACATGGGGCTCCCCTTGAGGAGCACCCGGAGGCTCCAGCTGGTCCAGAATGCGGCCGCGCGGGTAGTTATGGGAGCAGCATGGCGCTCCCATGTGGCTCCCCTCCTGCGCGAGCTGCACTGGCTCCCTGTGGTCTTCCGGGTGCGCTTCAAGGTCTTAGTTACCACCTTTAGAGCGCTCCATGGCTTAGGACCGGGGTACTTACGAGACCGCCTTCTGCCACCAATAGCCTCTCACCGCCCAGTACGCTCCCATAGAGAGGGGCTTCTCAGGGTGCCGTCAGCCAAACAGTGTCGACTGGCGGCCCCCAGGGGGAGAGCCTTTTCTGTGAGGGCACCCACCATCTGGAACGAGCTCCCCCCAGAGATACAGAAGATTCCGGATCTACGCACTTTCCGCCGTGCCCTCAAAACATTCCTGTTTCAGCAGGCCGGCCTGGCCTAACTTTCCCTTTATATTGCTTTTGATTTTATTTTAAACTGGGATGTCTTGAATTATCTAGGACCAGAGTGTTTAGTATATTTTAATTGGTTTTTTATTAACGTTTGTATTACATGTATTTTTATCGTTCGCTGTTCACCGCCCTGAGTCCCTCAGGAATAGGGCGGTATATAAATTTAATAAATAAATAAATAAATAAATAAATAAATAAATAAATAAATAAATAAATAATGTCACAATTCACCCCAAAGTCCTCTGGAATAACTTATAATACTTTTACCAGACTCTGGAAAGCTATCAGCAATGAAGTCTATCTTGCTTTTAAGGGACGACCATTCCAGAGGATTGAGTCCAACACAGAGAAACAATGTATAAGTAGTTCTCATTTAGCAACAATAGTTGGGACAGCAATTTGGTCATTGAGCTAGGCAGTGAGTAAGTGAAATCATGACTGTGCTTGTGATCTTGCTTCAGTTTCCCTTTGCTTTATATACCTGTGAAGGTCATAAATTTGACAATGAAAATGACTTTTCCATCAGTATTATAACTGCAAACAATCCTAAAGAAGGCCAAAGCTAAATGAGGACTATCTGTATCTGGGTTTCACACCCACACACGCACACATTCCAGAACAGTGATACTATTAAATATTTCTTCTCCTAGGAGAGATGTGTGAAAGGGTCTGAATCCATTTGGAGGAGTCCTGAAAATACAGCGGTGCCAAGCCAAATTGGGTTTTATAGATTAAAACAAGCACTTTGAATTCCATGCAGAAACCTACTGGCATCCAATGCAAGTCCTGCAGAATTAGTGACAGATGGGTGTGCTGCCAACTGCCTGACAACACACAGGATGCTACTTTCTGGCATGATCTTCAGAGGCAGTGCAGTCATGAGAGAGGGGGGGAGGGGGGAGAGAGAGGAGGGGGCTATATTATAAATATGATTATGAAATTCATTAATCACCTTGGGTTCCCATTATGGAAAGAAGTCTATATAAGAATGCTATTGCCCCTTTCATTCACAAAAAATATACAGAAGGAGAGTGTGATGATGAATGCTTTCCCTCTGTTAATGGCCACATAATATTTCAACGTTACAGATCGGCAACATGTATGAAGCAGTAAAAATAGCCTGACAAAAACATACATTTCAATACCTTTTCACATTATTATAAAACAACCTGGGAAGTAATAGAAGGATACATGTAAACCTTAGGTTGATAGATGGCCATTATGCAAAGCTATTCTACTACTGATTTAATATCTTTCTTCTTTAGTCCTTCCTTCTTCCAGAGTGGGAAGGAACACATACAGTATATGCCAAGTAGGTTCCTCAACTCTTTAAGCGAATATATCTTGTCCTAGCATTATGCAGCTATAATGTATCACAAAAATATACCATTACCACAAACAAACAAACAAACAAACAAACAAACAAACCATTCATAATTCCAGCACCCCAATTTTATTTCTCTGAATGTTTAGGAGGCAGGAAACATATAAACAGTTTGGAAACCAAAGAAGAAACAGTTGCTTGTTTATCCCTCATACGTCTTTGCTTGACTGGGTGGCATAGGCCCCTGCTATGAGTTACCATGGCAACGGTGCCAGGCTTGCTGAACACAGGCTGTTTTAAGTGCACCAAACGCCTGATTTTGCAACCTTCCTGTGGCTGCAACTGAGCCATGGACATAAGCTTCTCTGTGGCAGCCTAGAGACCTACTTACATGTAGAAATGAAACAATGGGACCAAGCAAAGGACTGAGTTTACTGGAGCTTTGCACCATACCTATTCTGCAAAGGCCACTGCTGGCACCATCTGCTCTGTGCATGTTTACCATGCACGTTTCAGAGCTTTCATCCCTCTTCCCTCCCAATCAGATAGGCCTATTTCAAAGATCTCAAAAGAATTAGTAACAAATACATACTAACTATGGGGGGACGGGGTGTCAAATAAATACAGTCATTTACACATCTGATTAACTTAACTCTGAAGGCATTGTCTTTCAGTTCATTTCAGATCATTTATTACCTTTAAAATAAATCTGCATATATGAACAGCAGGTAGAGAAATATAGTTTAGGGAATGCCTCAATACAGTGAAATACATTTTCCTTTGGGAAAATGTATTATAATGATTAAGTTAAGATTAAGCTGGTGTGTAATGTATTGATTTAGTATGCATATTTTATTTTAAATGAATGCTACTTTCAGCTTTTTGAAACAGAAAGATATAAACTGTACAGTATTGTAATTCTGAATTAAAAGAAGTGTAAGTTTCAGACATTGCTCAAAAGGATATATAAAACCGATGAAAAGGACAACCCAAATATTCTTCTTGCAACTATTTTCTTACTGATAATTTATAGCTCCTTCTAGCACTACGTATATAGTTATCACTGATAGAAGCCCAGTTTCATTTCCATTACATCAGCACATCTTGAATTGTAAACTACTGTAAATAACCAACTTCTCTGTTTGTCTTTTGAGAACCAATATAGTATAATGATTCAAATGTTAGCCTAGAAGCAGAATAGTCTGCTTAACTTTTGAGCCATAGAAACTCAATGGGTGAATCTAGGTTACTCAACTTACATCAGAAGGCGGCCACTTAAGAGGATGCAAGCAGTATTGTGTATTGCCATTTAAGCTCCTGAATAAAATTTGAAATACAAATATAATAAGTAAATAAACCCCTACCAAGGAAATGGCCTATATCTTTATATTTGAATGCAGCAGCAGCCAAGATGAGTCACACTTGATTTAAGAAAGGAAGATAACATTTAAGCATTTCTTCTCAAAGTAATGATTAATTCATTGAATTAATCATTCCTAATTAATAGAATTACTATTCTTGGAAATAAGAAGCTGAACCACTTATAGGACTTGTTGTAGTAGTAAGGATCAGGATCACTCTAGTGGATGTTGTATTAATTTCAGCACAATACAGTACATTGTTGTATTAGTTTTCTAATGTAGAGGTGAGCTACTCATGATACCTTTTAAAAAGATTAAATATAAGAATATTTAATAGCAAGTCAGGTATACTCCAAATGAATAAGAAGTAATGGATGATGCAGTGAGAACTTGGTATTTTGTGTCCAATCATTTATACTAATGTGCACTAGACTCATGATGCATTTGGCACAAATCTTGATTTATCTTCCAGAAACCAAGAGGAGAAGGCAAAAATACTAATAATGTCAGTTATACTTTAGCTATAAACACATTAAGAAGTGTATCTAAAATCATGAGAAAATCAGATCTATTATTTTCAAGGATGAGATATCAAAACTTAATGGCCAGAAGAACATTTTTATACCATCTTTTTTCAGCTATGTAAATTACTGTTCTGGGATCTTTGGTTTTTTTGCTAAACGTGCCTGCAGATCTCTAGACAGACAGTTTTTTTGCCGGCTGAGAAGCAGCTGTAGATTGGATATTCAGTTAAAGAGCCATTGTTAATTCATTTACTATCCATAATCTCAGCGGTTATTTTTTCCATCTCTTTTCAAAAACACTGCTTCATTTATTCACTAAACTAATCTACACTGAGAGGGTAAAAGGGTGGTGGCTCATATGATTTAAAACTCCTTCCTAAAAAAAAAAAACAATTGACATATTAAGCCTTTAAATAAAGATGCCTGTCAAATAGGTAGAGCACTTTTCCATGGTGTAGTAATTTTCTATATTCAGAGAATTCTTTCATGTGAAAAATCACTCAGTCATAGAACCTGCAGTGCTAGAGACTATTTCAGTAAGAACCTGGCATGGATAAATAGGTAACAGAAAAATATTAAATGAACATAATAAGTATGCCATGTGAATTTCAAGTAGCAGGAATATATCTAAATTGATAGCATTTTGATAGAAGAACTGTAAAGCAGGAAGGGAGTGTACATGGTTGAGCTCATTGAAAAAATAAAATTCTATCCTACAGATCTTTATATAATTTTCATGCAAAAGGCAAGTCTCATGTAGACAGTACTGAAATTTTGATGGACAGCTAAGTCTTGAAGGCTGAAGATGAGCTGCATGTCAATTACTGAATTGCTAGTAATTGTTTGCAGAATGGGAGAATTAAATTATTGACCATCTGAGTGGGAAGAATGCATGGATATCATAAAAAAATAATGTAAGAACCAGTGGAATTTAATAAACTTTTCAAGCTCCACAAAATGCAATTATTTATTTAGGTATGCAATATATTTTGATGGTAAAATACACACTTATACAGTTACCCTATTGGGCATTACATTTTGATGCCACTCAAACAACGAGTCAATCTAGCATGGTGCAGGGTTAGCTTTTAATATGGGAATTCTAAGCTCATATCCATTGTGACTTTGAGGGAAAAGGTCCTTTCTCTTATTTACAGCCTCAAAGTTGATGTAAGGTTAAAATGCTGCTCTGTCCTCCTCGAAGGAAACACAGGATAAGTTAATAGAATAATATCTTGTCACCAGGGAATTTTTATTCCCCTATTATTATTATTGCCTCGGCTGCTCCATTTTATTTTTAGCATGCACGCATCTCAGCATCACGTGTAGTTTGATTGTTAGATAGCAAATGGGTATGTACATGACTGAACGGCAACTTTATCCTTTAAAAAGGAAATAATCAATTCTATAAATTAATAGAGTGGCATAGTTTCAAACTTTTACTAGATTGCAAAAAACACACACATAATATTATTATTTGTTTGAATATTGTTCTATTACTTATAGACCAGAGGCCAACCTCTGGTCCATGGACCAGCACCGGGCCACGGCATGCCAGCAATTGGGCTGCACAAACAAATGAAGCCCCGTCCATGGGATGCAGGCAGCACACAAAACCATGCCCCCTCTGGTCCATGGAAAAGCCTTTTTCCATGGAACCAGTCCTTGGTGCCCAAAAGGTTGGGGGCCTACTGCTATAGACCATTCTCTCTAGCAGAGTGAAAAGATTTTTAAAAATCTGACTTTCTGCTACTTATCCCAATAATCTAAAGCAGAAGATTCTAAAACAGAACACTTCTTTTTCTTCAGTACAGTGGTAAAAAATAGCATTTGCAAGAAGGTTGCAATTAGCTTCAGTTCCAGATTTGTCATTAAGATTGGTGCCTTGCCTCACCATTATGTGCCATGTGAAATAACATTTAGAATCTATTTTCCAAAACATAACAAACACAACATCAATAATACAATACAAGTTCTTTATGATACCCTATCAGTGAGTCCCACAGAAAAATTATGGGAAAGAAATCTGGAACAATTTATTTTGAATGCACTGCAAAAATCATTGATAGTTTTCAACTCCCTATTTTCAAAGAACCATTCCTGTATAAAACATATGTCATTTACCTGATGGGCTAAGTAATCAGATATTAAATGAAAGAAAGGTTGCCCAGGAGAATTTCTATGGAAATGTTTTTCAGCTGTATAGGATGTCAAGTAATAATTAAGGATACACATCACAAATTTTATGTATCAAGTTTCATTACACTGGCTCATTGTTGACATGATATAAGAAGACACTCAACATAGATTATAAAAGTAAAATACACAGGATACACAATATATTTGTTTTGTTCATCTTTGAATCTATTCTTTTGTAAGAAAAGGCAGAGAGAAAATTGTTGTCCTCCTACTGTCAGAATACTTGAGATTCCCTTCCCCCCCCCTTTTGGTTTTAATTTACCATCTCTTCTATGTCCTAAAGTGTGGCAAAGGACATGATTTGGTTGATGTAATAGTTCCTTTTAACCCAGCCTTCACCACTTCTCCATATTTGGCACCATCATACACCCAAATAAGTGAACCAAGAAAAGGGAGAAACATACCCATGGATGCCACACAACTGCATAAAATATTCTGAATACAGGAGGCTTCTTTCAATCCAGCAGCATTTAAAGAGATTTCTCTTCCAAGGCTAATTTTAAACAAGCGTGTTGAAAAGGACACTGTTCCTTTGGGACTACAGTATAGCAAAGGACAACCATGTCAAGTCTTCCCTTTTTTTACATTTCCTATGTAATACCACCTTCTACTTTTTTTGCTGACCTGAGGGTAAAGGGGGGGGGTTGACAAGTAAAAAATGGATAGAGTCTGTAGAATTGGGGTGGAAATACACACCACAGAACAGGAAGAATAAAAATCTTTCAGACCCCTAGATATTCCTGGATAAAATTCCCAGCAGTACACTCAACATAGCCCATACTCAAACTTGGATGAAGAAATTGGAGGAAGTAATGGACATGGAGTCTTTCTTTTCTATTAAACTCAAGAACCCTTCTCTAAATTTCTAGGGAAGTCAAAAACCCAAAAGGCAAAATAAATAAATAAATAAAAAATCCCAAACCTAAACTCTGAAGCTTAATAAATTTGTTCACATCTGATCAATTTGCTCACTAGGATCCATACCTACTGCAAGAAAGAAATTATTTCCAAAAAGATATAATCTAAAATCAGGACACATACATGTTGCTACAACACAAAGAAAATAAAACTTAAGGGACACCTACTTGGCTATTTTTCTGGGGTGGAACCTTCACTCTGGAATTCTTTTACCAAAATATATTTACTTGGTACCAAATCTGTTTCATTGGCATAAATAAAAGCCTTTTTATTTTAAAAATCTTATGTTTAACTTAAATCTTAAATCTTAAAATTTAAATCTATGTTTAACATTTTGTCATCACATTTTAATTATCTTAAAGATTCTGTACTGAGAGTGAGCCACTCTTGGAATGAACAATGAGTGTGAATACTAAATGCTTCATTAAATCAATACATAATATAATAATAATTGAGTATCAAAAGTTAGCTCAGGATCATTCTTCAGCCCTAGCTTTATGCCAGCTACTATGGAAGACAATGAGCCACAACTAACCCTCTAGGTGAGTATGTGCTGCCTCTATGCTTGGCTGATATAATCATCATTTTAATAACAATATGTGGTTTTTCCTGCCTTCACTTTTGCCAAAAAGAAGCCAGTATAGTTTCAATTGTGGATTGAATTCATACTCATTTATCCTACCTCTTTCACTGAGGTTTATCCTCAAAGCAATTCAGCTAGGAACACTGAGGGGATGCTTTGATTTGTATCTTTCTACTGAAACCTAGATTGGATTTAATTACCCAAATGGGCCCAATTCCACATGGGTCCATTACTGACCACTACTTGACCTGTTGAGTAAGATCATGGTCCTTAATCAGAATTTCCTAGCAAGCCAACAAATGTCAAGTGATGGGCTTAATTCAACCCCAATTCTTGTTTAAACAGCCTTATGACAATTCCTCCTCTTCTGGAATATAAGCAATTCTTCATGTTTAATCTATCATAAAGCCATGATTCATAAACATGCTTCTTTCACTCTTGATCCATAACTTAAAGGATAAATTTTATCAGAATATACCAGCTTTGATCAATCATTGGTCATTTCTTAAGGGAAGTGCCTATACTTTAAAACAAAATGCAGGAACCGCATGTCATTGGATTGTCATTATCCAACAGCATCCCCTCCCAAGAAGACATCAAGACAATGTCCCACTAATGAACAAAAAGTTAAACTGATATAGCAAAAGCTTAATAACAGCAAAGATCCCGAACATGGAAATATACTGAAATTTTGATTATTCCCATTCATTTCACATCCTACAGTGTTCAGACTGCTTGGATAAACTTAATTCTATCTGCTAATTTAGTGAGAAAATGGAGATAGTGGCTGTATTCATATGAGGTGGCTACCCATAGATCATCCATTTCTGGGTTTTACATGACACAGCGATCCAGAATGTAATCACACTTGACATAAAATAGAACAAGGCCAAGTGGACTGGAGTAGTTTATGCTTGAGTGGGGCACGCAAGCAGCCTCAGATGACTCCTTGTCATCCTCTTCGGAGCCCCTTCTGATGAGCAAGCAGCAACAGTGACATCGCTGCTCCAGGTCCTCACCCGCACAGCTCCACCTGCTGTGTGCAGGGAGGCAGGAATCCTGCTCAGGGCAATCTCCTTCGCAGCTTCCTATCATTCGGTTCAACAAGCGAATAATAAAGGTGATCGCCAGGAGCAGCAGCATCTCTCCACTTGCTCACCCCTTCTTTCTCTAGGCAACGCGCAGGAAGGCTGGGCCTAGCGTGGCCTCTCCCAAATGCTCTCCACTCCAGGCAGCGGGTGTTCTGGAGTCCAGACGGCCCGCTCGAGTCTTCAAACGACCCACCTGCGTGCGCTGCCCCCACCTACCGGCTTCCTCTTTCACTCCGCCGTCGCGCAACTAGAGCAAGGGCAAGGAGTGTGCCGTCTGCCCAGAAGACCAAGCTACGGAGCCAGTTTCTATCAACTGCAGCCAGCGCTGCTTCCCTTTCTCTCCCCGTTTCCTTGGGTTGGGGAGGGCCTCTCGGCCAGGAGACGGCCTGCCCTCATTGGCACAAAAGGCCTCGGGGGGCAAAGAATCAACCTGGCTGCCAACTTGGAGTGGTCATAGCTTGGGATCTCGGAGCGTCGGAATCCAGCGAAGAAACGGAAGAGTTTGGGGACTGGGCCTGTGATTAAGGGAAGGGGCAACTAGGCCGGAGGGAGGGGTGAAGGGGGGGGACTCACCCAGCACGAAGTAGGGCAGCTCGGTATTCTCCAAGTCATCGACCACCACCATCTCGCCGGGAAAATCATTGCGGACCGAGAAGAGCAGCTTGGGCTCAGAGGCCGAGGGGCTGTGCATGATGCTTAGGTCGTTCTCCCTCAAGAAGGGCAACGCTGACACGGTGATGCTCTTCAGTTTGCACTCCATCTCCTTGGAAGGGTCCCCGCCTGCTTCAGCCGGCCCGGCAGCCGCGGGCCCGGAGGCAGCGGCGGCGGCGGCGGCGGCGGCTGCATTGGCGGCGGCGGCCGTGAGGCTGCAGCAGCAAGAAAGCCAGATGCAGACGCCAGCTAAAGCCATCTTGCGCCTGATCCGCCTCGCCTTGCAGGCACAGAGGAGCCGGCCGAGGGGGCGGGGAAGAAGATCCCTGGTCCAGAAAGGGGCTTGCAGTTGCAATGCAATCAGGAAAGGGGCGGATTGTGGGAGGCTCTTTGTCTCCAAGGCGCTGCAACCGAGCGAAGGCAGGCGGAGGAGAAGATCAGGCGAGCGGGTTTGTCTTCGAGTTGGCTGCCTTCCTCCTCCTTTGCATCTTCTCCCCAGCTCACTCACGCACACAGGCGGCTAGTCACCACCTGGATTATACAACGCTGGGTGGGGAGGGTAGACGCAGCTATATTTTGCCATGCAAAATTGTTTTCAAGCCTTTCCCAGGGCCCTGGCAATTGAGAGACGCACCTGATAGGTACCATGCCAGACACAACTTCCATTTAGTTCAACCCCTTTTTCTCATTGGCAAACTAGATGTTTCTGAGAATTACACAAGTCAAATGTAAACCAAACCACATGCCAACACTTGATAGAATACCCTGCTCTTCGATTTAGCTATTGTGGTGATTAACTGTTGCAGGGCCTATCCATCCCTTTTAACATCACAAATCCCAAAGTAAAGGAACCAAAACCATTTCCATTCTGGCACCAAGAAAACTAAAAAGACTGTCCATAAAATCACCAGGAAGTGAACTGAACTTGAAGGAAACTTTTATCATTTTTTTTCTTTAACTGAATGAAGCTGTTTGTTTTTATTTATCTTTTGTAAATCAACAGAGTGGCAATGTGGCTTTCCTTAAATGTTCCCTCTAGAACTGAGCAGGGCGGGGCAAATGGGAAATCAAGCAAGAAATCTCAGGATGATAGGCTGAACTAGGTTTTTAATCACCTTGAGATTAAAGACAATTACAGTGACAGTGACAATCACTCATGTATTGCTACCAGGAAGATTGCACATGATTGGCTTATATGGCTCCCAGTTTCACAGCATTTACTTAATTCTGCTTCACTGATCTTAGGGGACAGTGCTGCATTTCCTTTTATGTGGAATAAAAAGACTTAACATTTAAAGCCTTGTGGAAAATTGGATTTTGTGAATCAAATGACTTGTTGCTATGGGTCCTTCCATATAGACCTACTGATTCATTAGCAAAAATCTCTGCATGTGATCTGCTTGAGATCATTCTAGTGAACAGTGGAGTGAGTGTTAGCTGGCTTTGTTTTTTTAGTATTTTCTTGTCCATAACCCACTTACCAACCTTATTGTGAGTTTCCAGCAACTTCCCCAATTATAAAACTATTTGAATAAAAACAATGCTCGCTTGTATTGCATTTACCATTGGGGCTGTTATACTCTGTAAACATTGGAGTATTTGAATTGATGGAATCCAGAGAAACTTACATAGATATTCCCATTGACTTTTACCTCATGACTGCATGAATAAACCATTGCTTCAAGCTGAAGCTCCTAAATTGCTAAACAACATACTTCTATCACAGACAATGTATATTTTAAGACAATGTTTAAGAACTTTTAAACCTGTGAAGTAGACTTTTTCAAGAATCTCTATTAAAAAATCTTGACTTGTAGGCAATTATTTCCAAGTTCTACTTCTCCCTAATTTGCCAAAATTTTAAGCAAAATGACTCAGTTTTTCCATTGTCACTCACCCATGGGATAAAACATACTTTCTCAGTACAAATTCTAACATCTATACTAGAAAGCTATTTTACAAAGTTCTTGCTGCATACTGAGTGATATTTGAATCCAGATCTCTAGTGTAAAAATCAGCACTATATTCATGGACAGAGAATACAGAATGTGAAAGAATATTAGAAGGAACAAAGATTGCATAGTTTTGCAAATGAATAACTATATTTGGCTCATTATTGCTATGAGCACTTATAAAACCACCAAGAGATCAATATCAGTTCATTAAAGGCAGCGGACAATTTCCCATTTCAAATCAAGACTGACCGTGATTTTCTCAAGAAATTGAAAAATGCAGTACCTTTATATAGACAGACTGCTATAAAATGAATATTTTTAGGGAAGGGATACTTAATATATACAATTAATGAAAATCATTCTCTTGATATAGCACATTAGGGTTTTCAACCTAATCTGAAAATCACATCTGGGACATTTTTCTGACATTCTAAATTACTTCTAATAATTGTACTGCATTCAAACATTGTGAGCTTTTTTAATTGTTCGTCTGAGAATTTGATTGTTAAAAAAACTATGATTGGTTTGAATGTTGTTGAAATTTCATGAAAGATTTGTTTATTTTTTTTTATTGATTTCCACAGATTCATACTAAGAATTCCAATGGCAAATCACTGAATCAAATCTAACTGACTTCAACAGTTTAACACTGGTTCAAGCATCTGCTTCTCTCTCATTTCTCAGTGTTGGAGTATTTAACTTTGTCGTAAAAATACCCCAATAAAAACCCAAAGAGGAAATCACAAGCAATAAATCTTACTTTAAGATCAGAGGTTTATTTTCATGAGCCATTTGGAATATGAATAGCCAGCATAGCAGTACAATTCCACAACAAAACTTACATTATTAAACCATTGCAGTGGGGTCCAATGACACATAACAAGTCCTTCATGGACTGCCATCAGGCAAAGGACACCATTCTCATCTCAAGCCACATTTCTTATACCTTCTTTTTTACTGACATACACATTCCATAGTTTCACATTCCCTGTTCTTTCTTACATTCTTACTGACCATCACTCTCTTCAAACACCAGTGTACATCTCAAACCTCTTATCCATTGGCTACTTTCAGTTCCCTATTTCTCACAGTTTCAACGTTCTCATTCCAAATATATCTCAAAACCACGTATTTTGCAGAAAATGCAGCACACAAGTCAGCATATTAGAAATATGTCTGGTACATTTTGCAATTATGTTAGTTTAAAACTTTGGTTCAGTGAGGCCTACAAGCCCACTTCTAGGCCTTATTACCTGCAACTTTCCAATGGATAAATTTCTCTTCTCACAAGTTGAATAAGATACTGTCAATTTTATAGAAGAAAATTGAATATGCATATATTCAATATATATACACACATACATATATTATACATATGTATGTATGTATGTATGTATACATGTATATATGTATATTTCTAGGAATATGATCCTTCTTGGTATAAAGGGTTATAAAGAAAATATTCAAACATTTCCAGACATAGCAGTTACGATGAGCTGTGTCAACAAAATGTGCCATCTTGGCAAATGCTCAGATTATGAGAAAATAAGTACTTAAATATCATCACTTTTATTCATCAGTTTCAGTCTTATTAAAATCACATCATTGTATGAGCATGGTGTGCCCAGAAATGTGTATGTCCAGCAATTGCTTTGATAGTAGCCATATATCTCTGTTTTTATTAAGGCTTTGGAATGTAATTTGCAATCATCTTTTGCTCATTTTTCATGCCTTCCTAATTGACCAATAACATATGGATTCAATTATTTATAGTAATAGTAGTATTTTTATTGCAGTCACTAACCAGCATTTTATATAATGTTGTGAAAGGGTTATTGAGTTCAAATTAAGATACATAAACATTTACTAAATAATTGATGGAAATAAAATGGCTCAAACTAAAATAAACAGTAAATAGGTGTCTAAAAGTAGAATACTAAAATATTTTAAATGATTTGAATAATAAAATAGCTTTGTAAATAAAATACTGAAATCCTAAAAATGCCAAATTATGAAACTTAACAGTGAAGATGTAGATTCAGTCCATAAAACTGGATAAGAAGCAGAAGGACGCTTTGTAAATCCATATAGTGCTAAAAGGAGAAAAATGATTTCCTTTATAAGGCTCTGGCAACTGAAATAAATTTTGTGACTTCACTAGAGATGTTAAGATCTCAGTCAGACAGTAAAAAAAAAAAACCACTTGAAATCATTCTCAGAACAGATTGGACTTCTTTGGCAAGCAAAGCTAGGGTAAAAATTATGGTAGAAAGGACATAAAAATACATAGTCTGTCTGCAGTCTCACTTTTGTTCATGTGATAAGCAGATTCACTCTGCAAAAAGGGTATTGTTATACCTTCCCTCCTGTATCATAGGGAGTATGCCCATAAAATGGGCTAAAGAAAGAACTTTACAATGCTTTTAGCAAGTAGTACTGAATGGGTAATTTGTTAGCGTAAAAGGGTTTCTATTTATATCTTGTCGGTAGTAATTGCCTGGAACACCCTGTTGTACCTGGTGAGTTCTTTGAAACAACCACTGCCAGATGACAGGTCTAGTTTTTGATAGGTCCCATGGCCAGAAGACTTGGCACAAGAAGCATGGATCAGTCTGAATTTTAGTTTTCAAGAAAGAAGCAAAAGCTCTAGAAGGATCATGGTGGCCAAGGAATCACTAGAAAAATAAAACTTGAGCCCAAAGTAGAGCCGGCATATGCAGATCTTAAATCTCAGGGGCTCATCCCACTTTCTAAACAGGTTGCTGCATTTAAAATGCAAAAAGCTTCATGGAATAGCACTCTTAGAAATCTAGAATGGATTGTAAAGTACTATGTGCATATGCCTGTGAGCCATATAATGTGGGAGATGGATTTAGCGTGGAATACTACCCCAAGATATCCGAAGGATAAAATGTGGTCTATATATTTATTTTTGTCTACAGTGTTGTTTGCAGAATCTTAGTTCTTTTGGGGGGACCAACGTGCCCCCCCATAATTTTGTTCTATAATATTTTGTTATAAGCCTTTTCTTTCTATAGTATTTCTCCAGAGTCTATACTAGTTACTGTACAGAACATAAGTGAATGTAATGCTTCCAGTTTTTAAAGAAGGTATTCCATTATGTATAGTTTACTTTTTCTAAGCAAAGCATCTTGGATGTGTATAAATTTGCTACCAAATATGAAATAAATTTTCTGTCATTGAAATTTATGTACACTTTGATGTAGCTAAAATTTGTTTTAATTACATTTTTCCCCATTCCGAAGAGTTTCCCCCCCCCCGCTAGTAGGCAAAGACATATTTTATTTTATTTTCACACTGCCAAGTTAATTCTGCAGATTAGCATGCAGGAAATAATATATATCATGTAAACATCATCTTGAAGCAATTTTCTCTTACATCCATTTCCCTTTCATAGATATAGCATTAAATATTGGCTGGATTGCTATACTACATGAAGACGAGGCTTTTTTGAAACACTGGGGCATTCACACAAAATGATATGACTTAACTTAAACTGCAGTGGCTGGATACATACAACATGACCCAGTTTGGTCTAGTGCAGGGGTCTGCAACCTTAAACATTCAAAGAGCCATTTGGACCCGTTTCCCACAGAAAACAAAATACCGGGAGCCGCAAAACAATTCCTGTGCCTGACTATTTCTTGAGCAGCCACAAAACTAGCATATGTAGTTGAATTAAACATTCTGCTTTCTTCTGAAACTTTTCTTTTCTTGGATTTATCCATGGTTGGCCTACTGGAGGTTGAAAAGCTGAATAAATCGTGTGCCAGCGGGTGTAGCACATTGGTGGCTGTGACACATATTTTGAGTGACAGGGAGCAGAGGGGTGAAAGAGCCACATGCGGTTCCAGAGCCGCAGGTTGCTGATCCCTGGTCTAGTGCTTGAAGTGCTGGTCTAGAAACCAGGAGACTGAGCATTCTAGCTCCACTTTAGGCATGAAAACTGGCTGGGTTACTTTGGGCCAGTCACTATCTTTCAGCCCAACTGACCTCCATTTTTTTTGGAGAAAATAGGAGGCAGAAGGAATATTAGGTATGTTAGTCACTTTGAGTTATTTATAAAAATAATAAAGGTGGGATAAAAATAAATAAATAAAAATACGTTAAGCTACAAATTGCAGCAAATCATGTCATAGCACAACTGTGGGAACCCAGCCATTGCTTGTTTCAGCCATGGCAGATATTTATCATTTAAATAATTCAGGATTACGATTCAGGAGAAGACAATTTAAAATTACTTTAAAAATTTCCTTAAGAAAAAGAGAGTACTCATCATCTAAAGTATTACTCAAAAAAAATTATTTCTTAAACTAGTAGAAGATGAGACAGGAATTAAGAGGTAAGGTAACTCTGATAGGCAGTTCCAATCAATGAAGTTGCTCCTACCTGTCCTGGCAAGATGTATAATTTCAAATCAGCTGGAAAACTGATAACTTTCATGCACAACATTCAGAGACATTTTTTTTCTTCATGCAAGTAGGCCCACAAAGAATATACTTTTATACGATAGCATGCAAGAGCAATCTTAATTTAAGTTTTTGCATTTTCTCATGCAACAATGGTTACATTTCTTGAAATATTTTCATTCAAAGAATAGCTAATGGAAAGGAAACAAAAAAAAAGTATAACTGTTTGGTAGTGCTAATTATTTATTTGTTTATTTCAATGAAAAACATTGGTTTTAAAGGGGAATGCCTCTGGGAACCTGATCATTTTTAACATATTGTACATAAATCAGTTAGCAATTTGAGTACAAGTGCCAGAAGAGACTCCTGCCAATTAATGCCTTTTATTAACCAAATGTTCCCATTAAAATAATAATAATTGAAAAAACTTCTCTCTCCCCAATTGCAATGTGAAGAGCAATAAGGAAATTGACAGCTGTCAACACATGAATGTCACAATGCAGTTTATTTTGTGCAAAGGTTTTTCCTTAAAAACCAAAAGAAAAAAACCTGCTTTTTAAAATTATTTATTTAGGAAGGGTTGCGAGAGACCAGGCTCTCATCCTCCTCACTAAGCAAAAGAAAATTTTAAGAAAAAAATTCATTGAATCTCTGGGTTTGGGGTCATGACATCTTTGGTACTCTAAAGCAGATTAGGAATCATATGTGCAGATGTACATATTCATTTATTTATTTATTTACTGGATTTTTATCCCACCTTTACTACTTTATAAGTAACTCAAGGCAGCAAGCATACATAATACTCCTTCCTCTTCCTATTTTCAGAACCCTGTGAGGTGAGTTGCACTTAGAGACTTTTAACTTGCATGTCGCTTCAATCCCCAAAGAAACTCAAGGCAACTTGCATTTTAGGATTAAAAGCTACTATTAGCAAATCAGTAGTTCGCAGGAACAGCTATACAACCCCAAAGAAAAACAGTAATTGTAGTAACTGTAATTGTATCATTATATACTTACAGGTAGGTCACAATTAATGTGAGTTTAAATAGTGTGATATTTCATTTCCACTGCAACTAAAGACACTTTATGTGCCAAGGTTATCTAATATTTTATTTTCCCCCCCAAATGGGAAATATTTCAAAGACAAACACCAGTTACCTCCAAGTACCTTTCACATTTTTGAGTCAAGGTGATACTGAAGAAGATGTACATAAGGGTGGCTCCCAGAATAATTATAATTAATAAAAGTGTATTAATTAAACCACAATTCTTATAGCACCAGAGTAATTCCTCTTGGACAAATCAAGGTAAGCCAAAGTAGCAGAAATGAGGAAATTATATGGAGTTGAGACCAAGGGATTGCTTTCATTGGGCTGGATTTTTTCATTTGTTTGTTTGTTTGAAATAATTTTCCCAGTCTCAGTTCATCATGTTTATTATGTCATGCTGTATTTTAAACTCTCTTATCTTTCCTGTTAGATTCATTGTTTTGTTTATCAGTTTCCAGGTCTTGATTCATGCCAAGCCTTGGCTATGTTATAATTACCATCTTTAGCTCTAGATTAAAAGAACTGTTTGCTTCTAAAAGTTCTGCCTGAGTTTGTTTATCACTGGACCGTGGGAGGCATCCAGCTTGCTATCTTGCTGGCTAGCAGCCAGCAGTGCTGGCACCAAAAAAGTAGACTTCCTGGGATCAGAGGCATTCTTAGAAAGTAGAGATGGTAAGCAGTTAGAAGTTACTGGTTGTTTTTTTTCCTGAAATGTTCTCAGATGCTATTCCTCCACAAAATGAATGGAAGCACCAAACGTGGAAAGGGAAATATTTCATTAAAGGGAGAAAGTGGAGAGAACTTAACAGGGTCAGGCAGGGCTGAGAACAATCAAATAGGCTGAGAGGAAGAAATGGCAAATCTAGAAGAAGGAGGGTTGTTTTGTAGCCCAGATGCCCCTTGTCCTTGCCCTGGATTTAGATTTTTGGACAACTTCAATGATTTTCAACATCTCCCACTTTCTTTCTTGTGAAATGTATATTCTGAGACTGGTCACACCTATCATAGCAACCAAGTTGTATTATTTCCTTATAGTTTCAATGAACTATCTTATCTGCAAATATTGGAGATCCTGGTTGAGAGGATTCATGGGATTCATCTTGAAATAACAATCCTGTCATAATTCTGAAAGAAGGCAAAGCTCAGAAATAAAGCATATACTCTATAGACAACAAGATTCAAAAAGACACTTTCCCAAGTCCTTGGACAGTTGCTTCCAATTAAATAACCTCCTTGCCAACCTAAACAGTTGAATCGTCTGATTCTGCACATTCTGTCATATGTATAGAAGAACACAGTATGAGAATTGTGTTGCTTTTTTGAGGTTTAAACGATGAAGATTGCCTAATCTACCTTTCCCCCATATCTAATGTATTCTGAATGGGGAGTACACTTTTTTCAATTAAATTGACCAGCTTACCTTTCATCCTAGTATGAACAAAGGAAAATTCCATTACCTTCATACTATTTCCAATTGTATAACCCTCTATGAAATCACACTTATTTTTCTAAACAAAAAAAGGCCCAATAGATCATGCAATATTAAATTATACTTTTCTGACTTTTGCTCAGGATACCTGATGGAGAAGAAAGTGGCTCTGGGATACTAAAACCTAGACATTGTGGGCTCATTTGTATGTCCCTTTGCAGCTCCTAAGGTGCCAACTTGCAACTTGTTTGACAGCTTGTGTTTCTGTATGGTAGAAATAATGTACTGTGAATAATGGTAGGACTCAGTGAGCACAAAGCACTCTTTCATGAAGGAACATGACTTCCATATCTTACTCATATGGAGATAAGAAAATGGTCTGTGTTAAACATTTTGCCTTCTCAGATACAGATAGTCCTTGACTTACAACCATTCATTAAGCAACTGTTTAAAGTTACGATGGCGCTGAAAAAACTGGTCTTCACAATTACAACCCTCATAGCATCCCCACAGTCACATGATCAAAATAGCAATAGCACTTAGACTTATATACCACTTTACAGTCCTCTCTAAGTGGTTTACAGGGTCAGACTATTGCCCCCAACAATCTGGGTCCTCATTTTACCAACCTCAGAAGGATGGAAGGCTGAATCAGCCTTGAACCTGGTGATATCCTGGTGAACTGCCAAATTGCAATCAGCTGGCAGTCAGCAGAAGTAGCCTGCAGTACTGCACTCTAACCACTGTGCCACTGTGGCTCCTAATCCAGATGTTTAGCAACTGGCATGTATTTGTGATAGATGAAGTGCCCTGGGGTCATGTGATTGCCATTTACGACCTCCTAGTCAGCTTCTGAGAAACAAAGTCAATGGGGGAAGTCAGAGTTGCTTAATGATTGCATGATTCACTTAACAACCAGTGATTCACTTAACATCCATGGCAAAAATGTCATAAAATTGGGCACAGTTAACAACTACTTTGCTTAGCAACAATTGGTCCCAATTGTGCTTGTAAGTCAAGGTCTACCTGTAAACATCAGATATTTATGATTTCCCATTCTTTCAGGCTCTTTCACTCAATCACCACTAAATAGAGGGGAAATGTTTTATTTTATCCTTTCTCAACTTGTCACGCTCCAGAAGTATAGACTTTTAATTCCTAGAATTATCGTAAACTGGGAATTCTGAGAATTGAAGTCCACACGTGGGGGAAACGTGGGGTTAAACCAACTTCTGGGAGCCAGCTGTGTTTCATCAGATATACCTATTTCATTCAAGCCAATATATTGGAGTAGGGAGGTGTCTGTTATAGCTCCACCTTAATCTTCTCAATTTTATTTCTTCCATTCAAGAAGAAAATAAAATTAATGCAGCCAAGGAAGTGATTTATGTAGAAGAAAAATATATGTCACATGTAAAAAAAAGTGATTCTCTAGGTTAAATGTTTAAACAATGTCTTCCATTTTGGATAATGTAGAGAGTTGCCATATTTCAGGTCAGAGCAGAGGCCTATATAGCTCAAAATTATTTACTCCGACTGGCAGCGTCTCGCTTGTGTTTTAGACTAGGACATTTCCTGTCTTGGCACTAAAACAAAGAGCCCATGGATTTAAAATAGTTGCGTAATTTTTCCTCACCATGGGTTTTTTGGTCTCTTAGTCAGAATAATCTTGTAGTTGTTATTAGTATTATTCTATAATGGAAAAAAAAAACAAAAGCCAGTAGTTTTCTTTAAAAAAAAGAAATTTTGTGCAACAAAATTGATACACTTGGTTTCATTTAGATGATTAATACCTATGGCAATGTACAAAATTTCTGGCAATTGCCTTTGGGAGTTTTATAGGTGAGGTTAGGAGCAAAGCTGGTAATTACACTGCTCCCAGACTTATTTATTTGAATGCATTATTTATGCCCTTTTACAAGTCTAGTGTTTTTTTTTAATATACAACTCTATATTAAAGGGACAGCCATCCCAAATCTAATCAATGTGGAGTCTTGAGTTAAAAGTCATTTTAAGTGCTATATCTTTCCCTGGGAGCACCAGTCAATTACTGATTTATATGCTTAATGTGCTTTTTTTTTTTTAAAAAAAAAGTTTTGTTTCTTTCTTTTACTGACTCAGACTTTTACTTACACAGCATTGGGTTTACAGGTTATGATCTTACACTTGAATCTATATTTAAATGTTTATACAAAATATTTAAATGTATATTTATATTTTAATGTGTACACAAAAGCCCTGGCGGTGCAGTTGTTAGAATGCAGTATTGTACTGCAGAAAACTCTGTCCATAGCTTGGAGTTCAAACCTGATGGGGCTCAAGGTTGACTCAGCCTTCCATCCTTCCGAGGTCAGTAAAATGGGAATCCAGATAGTTGGGGGCAATATGTTGACATTGTAAACTATCCAGAGAGTGCTGAATGCTATTGCTATAGAACTTGGCCTTCCTCAACTTATGCTATCCAGGTCTGTTGAGATGACCACTTTCTAATTCCCAACCAAGATCGTATGGCTAGGAAGTCAAGTAAAATCAGAACTGTCAGCAGACTTACACAAGCATACTCAATATTTTTATTAGAGTCAATTCTGTGTGCAGAATCCAATATAGGAAGAAGCACCTCCTAAGTTTAAATAATAAAGAGTTAGGACAGCCTGTACCTGAACCTACATTGGAATATGTGGTAATTGCAGAATCAGAAAATTCTACCACTTTTCTCTTAATAAGAGAGAAATGCTAGATACTCTTGTGTGTGTAAAAAACTGTGTATGTGTGTATTTCAAGTATTAATATTACAAATTAGAACTCAGTGAGAAAAGTCCAAGGCAGACAACTTAAGTTGCACTTTCCAATCTGATTGGGAATTGATATACATTCTATCTTCGGGGTTCCACTTTTTCAAAAAAACAATGATATATTGTTTTGTTGAAAATACAAATAGAATAAGAACAAAGCTCAGCAATAGCAGTTACAGGCAAATCATGCTAATGAACAATTAGTTATAATTCAGATTAATATGCTCAATACAGGAGGAAAAATTAGTAAGTGTAATGCAGAATACGCATCTCAGCAATGTATAATTGAAATTCTTGGTTCAGTGTCCACCTTTCAGTCAGCATACAGGCACAGTTAATCTAATCCTCCATAATTTTTGTATTCATTTTTATTGGATTTCCCTTATTACAGGAGAACAGTTACTGAAATCTTCCAATTGTTAAGATTACTCTTCAGACACATGCCAAAAACTCACTCAGCTATTTCATAACCAAACAACATCCATGTTTTAATATTTCTGCAGTGCAACCATCAACTTACAGTGTACTTTTTTTCTATGTGCCCACAACATGCATGACTTTTTAAAATCAAAATTTCTTTTGACACTAACATTTTATATCATTAATTTCTGTTCCATTCCCATTTATCATTACCATTCCTCTGCAAATCCTTGATGCATTCCTTCTAGCATTCCCTTACTTCAGTAATAATTCAGATGATTTCATCACTTTTATGTTTTGATTCTACTAGCTTTGCTTCTGCTTCCTTGTTTAGCTCACTTGTAAAACATTTATTTTCATCAAAATTCCTCTGCATTTTCTCTACCTCATTTAATCTTAGCCATTCTTTGTTAACTATATTCTTGAAGCCATATATATATTCCTCATGTACGTTACAAAATAATTTGTATGATCTTGTATATTTTTCCTCATCCTCAATTTTTTTGCAGCAATGATTATTTTCCATGCCCACAGCCTCTTTCTCATCAACATTCCACCCACATCCTTTTCCATTCTGTCCATTCGCTCCATTAGTTACACTCTGTATTTCATTTCAATTTCATTCCAAGCAGCTTCCATATCATTTTTCCTTACATCTGTTTTCCATCTGTTTATTGGGACACTAATCTATCTTCTAATACTGTTTAATGCAGTTCTAATGCTCTCTTTTCTTGCATTTTTCTTTTCATTCCAGTTTCTTTTATTTCTTTCATTGTCTTCCATGTCCATTTCCCACCTAAGATCTACACCTGATACTACCAAAACCTAGTCTGTCTCACATTCATGAGTGCTCCGTCACAAGCTCTCTAAATCTTTCAATAATAGTGGAATAATAGATGACATTGTGTTTTTCCTTTTCCATACTTATGCATACTGACTTTTTCTAAGTTAGTTTGTAACTCATGAAATAATAATTATTTTTTCCTAACAGTCCTTTTTTCTAAGCAGATGTTCATCAAACTTTCACCATCTTTATTCATTCTTTTTTTACTCATCGAAATGGCCCAGTTGCATTTTTTGTTCTCTTGTCTGATAACAGCCATCCACTATCCCCAACAGATGATGTCACCCCACCCCCAGTTGCAATCACTGAGAATGTTAACACAATTTCCCCACAAATTCATCCTGCTTCTTGCATATTTACCAATTATTGGAGCATGACCTGCAGCTATCACACTATGGATTCCTAGTTTTGTATATGCTCATATGGATACCACATAACGCAATTTTATACACCAAGCCCTTTTATTCATAATTAAGCCTAACTAGACTTTCATCTTCTGGCATGCATTCATCAATGGCATTCTTTAAGATCAGACCATCTTCATTCACATGCATTATAGCCTTCTGTTTTTCTTTTCTTTTTGGTTTTGACACTGCTGGATGCCAGCTAACAAGCTAGCAAGTTGGATATCTGCTGCAGTTTGGTACAGTCTGTTATAGTCTACACCAGGGATCCTCAAACTTGGCAGCTTTAAGACTTGTGGACTTCAACTCCCAGAATTCAGAACTCCCAGAATCCCAAGACTCCCTAGAAGCCCCTGATTCCACTTCCTCTCCATCCCCCTCATCAGGGGACATATCCAGCAGAGTCATTAACATCTTTCTTTTTAATTCACAGAGACAGAACATATTTTTCTACCTTTCGTTTCCTTCATTAATTTATTTATTGTTTGCTCTTCATCCTACCAAGTTTCATATTTTCATATTCCATGGATATTGATCTCTACCACCCATCATGTAGAAGATGTTGGTTACATGTAAGGAAAGAATTCCTAACAGTAAAACGTACAGATAACAAACCTTGCTTAAAAAACAATAACACTTTCATGAAAAATGAAATCTAATCAAAACTGAGGAACAATGCTAAAAACAGTAATTAATTGCAGTTATAGCTCAGGATGGATATGAGGCTAATTTGTCTCCTTTTTAAAGGCCTCTTAAAGTAACCTCTTTTTTTAAATTGCTTTTCCAAATTCCAATAAAGTCAGAACTAATTAAATCTCTGGGGGGAAAGTGTTCCAGAGAAGAAGTCAGTGATCAAGAAGTATTTCTTAAACAAATAATCTGTATTTATTTTATTGTTAGAAGTTTGGACAGGGAGATTATCTTTGACTTCTGAGCCAGTAACTCTTGTTGTAGGAAGCTGAAAGAAGCTATTAAATGGAAACTATATACAAGAACCTGAATAATGAGTTTGTTTGTTCTTGCTTGGTATTTAATTGGGAGTTGCATTAAACAATGTAAAATTAGCTTTCTCTATTAAATTGAGACAGAGAAAGAACAACAATGTTCTGTGCACACTAGATCTTCGGGAAAAGTTCAATAAAGATCAGTAACAATCTTCTATTGCAGGGGTGTCAAACTCGATTTCATTGACAGCTGCATCAGGTTTGTGTTTGACCTCGGGGGGGGGGGCAGCGGAGGGCAGTGGTGAAATCCACATTTTTTTATTATTGGTTCTGTAGGTGTGGCTTGGTGGGCATGACTTGGTGGGCATGGCAGGGGAAGGATACTGCAAAATCCCCATTCCCACCTCACTCTGGGGACATCCAGAGGTGGCATTTGCTGGTTCTCCAAACTACTCAAAATTTCTGCTACCGATTCTCCAGAACCTGCCAGAACCTGCTGGATTTCACCCCTGGTGTGGGGGGGTATGGTCAGGGGGCATGGCCAGCTTGATGTCACTTGTTTCGGGGGCACCTGTGGTGGCCTGAGTGCTCTGTCAGCAAAAACGGGCTCCTGAGCTCCATTTTTGGCTGCGATGGCCTCCTGCAACCCTCTGCCAATGAAAACGGAGCTCGGGAGAGTCGCACGTAGCCCTCCTGAGCTCCATTTTCACTGGCAAAGGCACCGCAGGCCAGTCCTTTGCTGTTTCCAGGGTGGCCCCATTGGCCAGATCTAAGCACTCCACAGGCCAGATCCGCCCCCCCCCGGGCCTTGAGTTTGACACCTCTGTTCTATTGGAATCTCATTGACCAGCTAGAATAAGGTTTAATTTATGTACTATTATTGTTATCTTTTAGACTCACACTAAAAGGAATGTTAATATGACCCTGGATCAATCACTATATGTTAAAGATGCCATTCTTTTCTTCTTAGCTATATGTATCTCCAGTATTAGGACTCTCCCAAAATACAAAGAACTGTAAATCTGGAAGCAATGGGCTTCTCTAAAAGAACGATTATACTGCTCTGGAAAGAGAAATGTATGCCTGATAAAAGATAATGCAATCTAGAAGAAAAATACAAAAAGAAAAGAAATAGTGCAAAAAGAGAAAACAATTAAGCATTAAAAAGATATATAAAGCAATGACTTCCCTGCCCTTCAGACAAGTATAAACTTAACATCTTCTATGATATTTCAATTAAAAAAAGATCTTCCTATATCTCATCACTGATCAATAAACAAATGGTAAAAATACATCAATCAGTCCTAATCAGCAAAAGTCCAGTAAGAGGTATCAGAATTAATAATATACATATTTTGACCTCAAGCTTTGTACTTGTTCAAGATAATTAATGGGTGTTCCTCTCCTTTTTCTTATTGCTATGCTTATCAGTGTTGAGGTTGTGCTGGTCCTTTAATGCTTTGTATTAGCACTTTTCCTTTGTTAAATAGTTCAGCATAAGAAAATAAATAAATATATTATATAAATAATATATATTTATTAATTCATTTTATATGGCTTTTTCATGGTTTAAAAACAACTGTCTTTAGATGCAGTTTTAGTGTTTATAAACTAAATGGGTAAGGCTTTGTATGAACAAAATTGCCTCATTTCAGAGAATTGCCTTTAAAAATACAGCATATAATGCTGTCAAATGAGGCCATGGAAACTGCTATGGAGAATTGCCTAGGAATCACATATAAACTTCACAGAACTCTTAGAAGAAAAGACAGAAGGGGACGGGGGAGGTGGGAGGGAAGGGAAGGGAAGAGAAGAGATAACAAAGCCAGCACAAGGTGGCTTGGTAGGAGAATGTGCAAGATTTGCAATGGATATCCTTAGCTTGTGCCAATGCCACAAGGTAAGGAGACTGCAAAGCTTGTTTATCAGATAGAGGCGCACAGGTCGTAATTAATGCTTTCATAATTTGGAGGGAAGATGCCTTTTGTATTAGGCGTAGAGTTGCCATTTGCAGTACAACCCTCTGGAAGCTTGAGATGGTGTGGTGGCTCATCTTCTGACAAGGCTAAGATGCCAGGAATATATTATACTAATGCTGCAGCATCTGCTCTTCTCTCTCTCCAGTATTGAAGTCAGATGGATGGCATTACAATAAAGCAACATGAAGCCAATGCTTTCTGCCACTATTTTCATTGGGGACAAGGCTTCCTTGAGTTTAGTCTGTGTGCAAATGATTTTAAAAATATTTTAAAAATAAGATATCGATGACACGTGGGATCCTCTGCATTTTTCTTTTCTTTTCTTTTTTTTTGCTTCAGGTTTGAAAACATTTAGAATGGGTTTTTGCATTTCATCTTAAACAATTCTTTTTCTCCCAACATCTTTGTCATGTAACGTTTCATTGTGTGGATGTTTTATGGTGACTCACTCTGATCTGTTGGAAGAAAGTAACTAAAACTTTACTGAAATTAATACAATTTCAGTAAATAAAAGAAGCGAGTATGATTGTAGTGCATATCTAGTTGCAAACTCTGGTTTTAAGAACTGGTCATAGTCCTTCATGCCATGGCAACCTCCAGATTGACATACAATAATATTCTTTACATGATTAGCCTCTGAAGAAAGCTATCAATTCAACATTTCTAGGCTTCTTGTTTTTTAGGTTCTTTATCTAAAATCAGAATTTTGTAAAGCCAAACCACCTAGTTTAGAGAACAATCACGATCTAGAAGCAGTGGATTCAAACAAGGATGTATATGAGCTGCTAGGTCAGGGCTGTTAAACTGCCGGCCCACGGTCTGGATGCATCACACGCTGGCCATGCTCACACCTGGTTTAGTGAAGGGGGTAAAAGTCCTGATATGTCACATGATGCTGCTGTGACACCGTGAGTTTGACACCTGCGCTAGGTGCTATCTTCAGTCGAGGACAGCACCTAGCAGCACCTACCGTAGCACTTACCAAGTAAACTAAATTCTTGGATGTAAAGTTGCTTGGCCATTTCAGAGATCTTGGCTAGACTAAAGGTCCAAAAGAAAGAAAAATATAGAAAGAGAAAATAGCAATGACAATTGCTTCCTTAAAGCTGTCAAGAAAACAGCATGGATACCGTTACTACAAATGATTTTCAGCTGGAGGGTATCTTTACTTTTTTTAAATCTACATTCTGCAGGATCAGCACCAGGCAACAGAGTGGAACTTGCAGTGGGAGTGAGAGATACAATTGGAGCAATAAACTGGGGAGTAAAAAGTAAGCTTTAAGTAACTGTCAGATGTAAATGCCTTATTCTCCAATGTGTAAATAATGTATATATGGAACATCAGAGGTTAACTTATTCTTTGGACTTTAATGTATTCATAACTTACCACTCCCATTCCTAGCTCCACCCCTTGTATATATAAGGAGCCACCCTCACCATTCTCGTCGCTTCTACCTTGAATATTCAGTGAATATAGAATGCCTATCATAATTAAAAAGAAATATATTTAAAGCTTTAACTTCTATTATCTTTATTGAGTCTGATCCTGAAAATATTGCAACAAGCTGGTAGCAGAGGATGGTTAATTGACTCAATAAGTAATTAAAAATGTCCAAGAAAGATAGGCCCAACACCAGGGCCTACAGCAAAGAAATAGAAACTGATCAAGAGATGATCAACGAATCCACCAATGCGATTTCGAGAGAATCCGAAGAATACACCACTGAAGAAGAAGAACTAATGAGTGAAAATAATGACCAGAAAGAAATCGAAATAGAAAATAACGAACTCAGGTCAGAGATATTAAAGATACTAAAAAGCCAAAAGAATGATGAAAGTCTCATCGCGGACCTCCAGGAGATGCTGAAGAACAGCGGAGCAGCGAGAGAGAAAAACGTCATTAAAGAAAAACCCAAAGATCAAAAAATCGTAAGTGAGATGACTACTGAGAAAATAGTTGTTAAAAAGAAAAGATGTGATCCCGCGCGAAATTTTGAATGGCAGCCATCTTGGTTTCAACGAACTTTAAAAGAGAATGGAGCAGAGCCAATCAAAACGCTCAGTTCAAAATTTCTGGCGCGAAAAACACTATCAGACGAAGAAAGTGAGAAAGAAGTCTCAAACTCTTCAGATGATCCAAAATCAGAAAGTGAAGACGATTTAACAAAATCTCAAGTAAAATCAGCAATGAAAACGCTTTTTGCTGCTTTTGGGCCAAGACTGAAAATTACCAAGACATCTACGAAGAAGCAAGAAATCAAACCGGCGACTCAAGACCTGCACGCTCCCATCCTGACTTCGAAAGCGACGACGCCCGAGCCCAGAGAGCCATGCCGATTTCGCCCTACACCACAGACAAAATCGAAT
The DNA here is from genome assembly GCF_059756535.1 of Pantherophis guttatus. Classification (NCBI taxonomy): domain Eukaryota; kingdom Metazoa; phylum Chordata; class Lepidosauria; order Squamata; family Colubridae; genus Pantherophis; species Pantherophis guttatus. The sequence goes on along the minus strand of NC_142065.1, from coordinate 105,801,007 downwards.
ACCAACGCACACAAAAAGAAGAAAAGAACCGTCACCACCACCAGAACCCCAAAAACCGAGCCAGAGACCGACTCATCTGAGGAGGAGCGGATCGAGAGAGCTGAAAGGGAGAGAACCTTCCACGACGCCACCAAAGAAGAAATGAACAACGCGCATGTGCGAAACTACGTAGACGACCCAGAAGGACTTGAACTGGCCAGAGAACCGCGCAGACTCATTGCAAGCATCCCAATGCCGTTCTGTAATTTCCTGCACTTGAGAGATCACGGACTGCCCCAGGTTGTAAGTAATGGACAGAATAATGTAGGTAACTTACCCAGTGACTTCCCAAAACTTAGAATTGATGGCATTAATTTACAAGAGTGGTATCAACAGCTTCAGGTTATTTTCATGAAAGAAAATTTACTATTCTTTATAACTAGCCCTCCAAGAAGACCTTGGACTTTAAAAATAGATTGTTTACATCATAGAGCATTTTTCATAATAATATCTAGCGTGTCTCCTGCAATGTATCATAGCATCAAACCAAACCTAACTGTATCAGAAATAATTCAATGCATGTTTAATCTATTTCACAGCGATAGCGTAGCTACAACCACAAGAATGTCTAAGGATTTCTTTTCCTCTAGAGTAAAACCAGGGGTTTCTATAAGTGAGCATTTGATAAATCTAAACAAAATAAGAGCTGAGCTACAATTGAGGGGGGAAGTGATTTCAGATCAAACAATGAAAAGTGTTATTATCAATTCACTTGATCCATCATGGGATAGCTTTATGTCACACTTAGATACCATTAATTTGGGATATTTATCCATAGAAAGTCTATCTAACAAATTGATAGCAGAAGACAATTCAAGAAAAAATCGATCCAGTAACCAAACAGACCACAAACCTTTTAGGAAAGTAGTCTTTCAAGATAAACGTAATGAGGCCTTTAGATGCTACAATTGTGGATCCAGGGAACATAGTAGAAGAGACTGCCCCAAAGTCTCAAGAGAGAGACATAGACCAGAATATAGGAGCAAATATAATTACAGACAATCTTCCACAGATAGACACAAATATAGAAGCCCACCAAATTACAAAGAAGGTAGAGGGGGTAGAGAAAATTCAAAAGAGAGGAAATCTGGGTCACTGAATGGGCTAAATAAACAAGACAGCACCAGAACACAGCAGGATGAGAATAACAATTGGCTTATTGATTCTGGTGCAACAAATCACACCACCAACAACAAAAGTATATTATCTTCATTTATAGAAGATAAGTTTGTGATAAAGGTAGCTAATCAAGAAAAGGTTCAAGTACTAGGCAAAGGAAATGTGACCTTGCCTGGTCTAGGGAAAATAGAGGGGGTATTATTAATCCCAGAAATACCTCACAACATACTAAGTGCCATAAAATTAAGCAGAGAATCCGATATCAATATAGTTTTCTCAAAGGGGAAAGCAACTATAGAAAAGAACAAAACAAATGTAGGTACTGTAATGATAAAAGGAGGTCTACCCTATCTGATAACTAAAGAAAGATGTTTACATAACATTGATTCAAATATGGAAGATTGTATTGAAGCAGATGATGAAAATGTCAGTAACAGTGACAATGATGAGTGTAGAATAACTCATGATCACAAAAACACATACAAGGAAAAGAAACCAAAAATAGGTAAACCAATTCATGATGAGTGTGCTCACATCTTACACAGGAAGTTAGGACATGCAAGCTTTCCTGTAGTACAAAAAATGACTGAACACGCAGAAGGTGTCAAAATAAAAAATTGTGAAAATTATTTGGAATGCTCAGTATGTAAGTCCACCAAACTAAAAACCAGTCCCAGACCAAAAAAATCTAACAGATCAACTAACAATATTTTTGATTTGGTACATATGGACTTAGTTGGTCCATTAAGTCCCTCAATTACCTATAGAAAACGTTACTTCCTAACAATAGTGGATGACTACAGCCGATATGGTTTTGTTTACACATTAAAGCACAAGGATGAAACATTTCAGAAATTTAAGGAATTCTACAAACGTATAGAAACACAACATAATATCAGAATAAAGCAAATTATGACAGATAGGGGATGTGAGTTCATGTCTAAAGAATTCTCCCAATGGTTAAAGGATAGAGGAATGTTACATTTCACGTCCAATCCTTTTTCTGCATTTCAAAATGGAGTTGCAGAGAGGAAAAATTCCACACTACAAACCATGATTAGGTGCACATTAGAGGATGCTGGTTTAGGCAAACAATTTTGGTCAGAGGCATTACATTATTCGAATTACACTCAAAATAGAACCTGGTCCAGTATTGTGAATAAGACACCATATGAGGTGATGTACAATAGAAAACCCAAATTATCACACATGCACATATTTGGAGTCACTGCAGACGTACACATACCTAAACAATTGAGGAGAAAGGGAGAAAACGTATCCAGGAGATTAAGATTCATGGGATACGAAACTGGAACCAAAGGGTACAGATTTATTGATAGTAATAACAAATTTATAGTATCCAGAACAGCTGTGTTCCATGAACAGGCCAATTGGTCAAAATTGCACCTTAATGAAATATTTCCTAATAAATGTAAAGATACGATATCTTGCGAGGAAGGAACAACAGAAAATCAAAATATTAACAAAAGTAAGAACAAAACCAAAACTTGGACTAATAGTCAGCATAAAATAAAGACAGACACATTAACAAAAAAAGAAGCTAGATATTTGCATGATAACCATAGCAAGCCTGAAAGAACTATTAGAAACAATAGAAACCAAATACCAAATAAATACAAAGATTACATAATGCATATGAATGGAGAACAAATAACACCTAATACATATGAAGAAGTATTGAAACTTCCACATGAAGAAAGAGAAAAATGGGAACTAGCTATGGAAAAAGAGATGGAAAGTTTACAAGGATTAAATGTATTCACACCTGCGATCGCACCTAAGGATAAAACAATTATAGGTACCAGGTGGATTTATAAAATTAAGAACTTAGAAGGAGGCAATACCTTATACAAGGCTAGACTAGTTGCACAAGGCTATGCACAAAAATATCCAGAAGACTATACTGATACATATTCACCCACAGTGAGAACAGAGAGTGTCAAAACAGCCCTTGTAGTAGCATCTGCACTCAATCTGGACGTATTCCAATATGACATACAGACCGCATACTTACATGCAAAATTAGATAAGGAAATATATGTAAGAGCACCACACAGTCAATACACTAATAAGAATGAAATTTGGTTATTAAATAAGAGTCTGTACGGATTAAAGCAATCCGGCAAAAGATGGTACGATTGCTTGGTAAAAGTACTTAAGACCATGGATTTCAACGCCACCACTGCTGATAACTGTTTCTTTGTAAAAAAGAGTAATGATCATATTGAATTTGTATTGATTTACGTGGACGATATTTTATACATTGGAAAGCATAAAGAGAGCAGGGAAATCTTTGTAAATAAGTTAAATGAACACTTCTCACTGAAATCTCTGGGTAAAGTGAATAAATACCTTGGTGTGCAAATTAACAAAACTAAAAGGGGATTCAAACTTACACAGAAAGATAAAATCATCGAACTCCTAAACAAATGTAACTTAAATAATGCTAAAACCTGTGACACCCCTATGCAAACTGATTTTCTTAGAAACACTGATGAATCTTCCCCTGAGTTTAAAGACAACACATTTTACAGATCAGTTATAGGTTCACTCCTTTATATATCTAATTGGACTAGGCCAGATATTGCATTACCTCTCAATCTATTGTCAAGATATGTTAGTAAACCAACCTTGTATCATTGGGAAGCTGTCAAAAGAATTCTAAGATATCTGAAGGGTACATTAGATTTTTGTTTAATGTTGGAACCCAATAATGACAGAGAACCAAAAATTACTTGTTATGCTGATGCAGATTGGGCTGGTGATACATCATGCAGAAAGAGTACTTCTGGTTATGTTTTTCTATTGAATGATTGTCCAGTTTACTGGTATACTGGTAAACAAGAACTAGTAGCCACTTCTACTACAGAAGCGGAATATGTTTGTTTGTCCAAAGCTGCAAATAACCTTGTATGGTTCAATGATCTGATCACTGATGTTTGGAAGAAACCCACCTTACCATTTATTATGCATGAAGACAATAAAGCGGCCATTGAAATATCCAGATCCGATGCAATTGGACAAAGGTCCAGGCATATTGATATAAAGTTTAAGCATGTGAGACAACTGTCTCAAGACGGATTCATTAAAGCAATACATTGCGATACTTCTGAACAATTAGCTGACATATTAACAAAACCCTTACCTTCTAAACAACACAAATATTTAACTTCTAAATTATATGTATTATATTGTCCTGAATCAGAATGTAATTGGTGTTGTGTAACGAACCGGCATTTAGAGGGGGATTTGTCAGTAACAAAGTCAAAACAGCAGGTAAATATTTCAGTTCAGTAGCTTGGAAGCTTCTCTTCCTAAGTAAAGGTAACAACAATCTCTTCTTGAGTGATGTTTTTCAGTCAAATAAGGTGACTCCTGTTGCTTCTCAAATTTGCAATGTGTTGAAAGAAGAATCCTGCTGTGACTGCTCTGGGTTTCTTAGGAGGAAAATAGAGCAGGAGAGGAGAACAAGGATCCATGATTGCATGCTGTGACCCACAGGGAGTGAAGGCCAGGGAGTGAAGGCCAGAGCCAAACCAAGTTCTATGATATCTTTGCACTCTGCATCTCCAATCTCTGATTCACACTTTCTGAACAGCACTGCTACTACTGAATGGAGGAAGAAAGAGCTGAACAGTAGAAAAGTGCAAGACTGCAATATCAGATTATGTGGGAGAAATAGCTTCCTTGAGGATCAGATACACAAGCACCACTAAATTTGGTGAAGACAATTGTTAGGAGCTATGAGGTAGCATCATCATCTGAGGCTGAGATGACGGCCAGAAATAATGTTCTTTTCATGCCACTTTGAACTCCTAATGGAAAGATGAGACTACAGCCTATCAATGTAATATTGGGGAGTGGGAGGAAAGAATTTCTTGGTGTGTTATGGGTAGATACGAACATCTCTGTGGTGATGGATACTCGGAGGTATGGTGAGAGACATGAGGCAGGCCACTCTTGGGGAATGTGGCCTTATTCCAGAGCCCCATGGGCTCTACCCCATGCTGCAGAGGACTGGGCTTTTGACTGCTGCTGCTTAATACCAGGTCAGGTAAGTTTGTGGTCACCCACATTTGGGACATGATCATGGTTGAGAGGGCTGACCTGTGAGATCTGACTAGACCCAGAATGGGGGAAGGGCCACTTTCACAAATGTTCCAGTTGGGTTTCAAGTATAATATCAGCCAAGACCAGAAGGCAGAGGGGTGGGAGAGTGGTAACTGTCATTTGGGAGTCCTTAAAGACTTTCAGGGGAGCTGCTCCATAAATTACTGATTGTTGCTACAATCCAGCCTCCCTGCTGCATAGCAAATCCCCTGCCTAGGTTCTTTAACTTCATTTTTGGGTTGGTTGCAGAATTTCCCAAGCTTATGGTCCATTATTGGATCACATCAACTCTTCCAGCCTGACTCTTTTTGTAACTGATGCAGTAGTAATTGGCTTTGAACCCATGGATGTGTTTGAGTAACTCACCGGCTCTAATGTCTCAATGGATTTATTGGCTCTCAGACTTGGCTAGCTGACTTTTCTTTGGATTTCATTTCCTGTAGAGTCTCATAATAGAACAAATCCCAAGGCCTGGGGGAGTTTCTGAGAAAGAATCACAAGTAAAGGCCAGTGAAATAATCTTCCTTGAGTTTTTATATTTTCACCTATGGTGTTTTTTTTGACATGATGTTGCTTTGATGGCTGCTTTCTGACACTCAATAAGAGAGTCTTCTCATTATCAGAATCTAAAGACTCCTCTACTGATAGAGGAGCATTTCCATCTAGGTTCCAGGCTGTTACACCAGGTCTTTCTGCCCAAAGCTCTGCTTGGAGTTCTGTCTGTTTACATGAAATAATTGTCAATCAAATCCCAACTTCAGACATTCTCCTCAGACGGATTAAGATTTTTTATTTAACCAAGACTGTTATAATGGCATTGATAACATGCCCTGCCGATTGTTAATCTTCCTTTAATTTTGCACTGATTAGGTGATTGTAGTTGTTTTCTGCAATTTAAAATAATGCATGCTGTTTTTAGTAATTCTATTGGAAAAAATTGCTTTTGTGGAATTTTCTCATCATTTTCACAAACACTAACATTACAGTTCATACTGATTACTGGAATGAGAACCCGTTTGGTTAAAGCACCAGGTTAGAAAGTGGGAGGCAGTGAGTTTAAGTCCCATCTCAGCCATGAAAACCCGCTGGGTGACTTTGGACGAGTCATCTCTCTCAGCCCAACTCACAACACAAGATTGCTGTTATGGGGAAAATAATGCTGGCCCGATGTTTCCTCTTTGCATTGGGTAGACCAGGCTGAAGTGATCAGGTAGATTGGACCAAAGCAACATGGGACAGCCCCTTACATTTTCCAGCACAGCCCCACAGGCCGGATCTGACCACATCACGGGCCAGATGTGGCCCAAGGGCCTTGAGTTTGATACCCCTGGGCTAGACTGTAGAGTACATCTAATTATAGGGAGTGTGTGCCTTTTAGTTAAAACAGTTTCACTGACTACCAATCTGTTGTTGAACACAATTCAAAGCGTGATGTGTGTGTGTTTGAGAGAGAGATCACTTTTTCAACCACGTCCTTTCCCCTTTTTTTCCCTTGGAAATCATGCTGTTTATACATTATTGTCCTTCTGCTGCCTCATTTTTATTCAGAGAGGCCTTCAGAATTTAAGATGGTTTGTACAAAATGCTGGTACATCAGGTTGATTTGATGATGTGCCTTTCCGGTTTACACAATCAATTTACACAATAATGTTGGAAGCTCTGAATATCATTTCAAAGGTACCTTAATACTGAGTGCTTAGAAATGATTCCAAAGTTGAGTATCTGACTTATGTCATTCATAAACTGATGTTGTTCTAAAATTTAACATTAATTCCACAGCCTCCTAACTTAAAATGTTCTGCAGGAGGTATTAATCCATTTTCTTTTTTTGTAAAGGAGTGTTTTTGTGATAAGAATTGCATGAATCTGCTGAACAACTGTGTCAAAATAGTTTAGAACACTGAAAGAATTGATGGCATATAAATAGTCATCCAATGTATACTTCTGGGAACTATGGAGTTTCTTTAAAACTCACAATTAATAACTTACCTTTTAAAATAACTACAATAAGATCAAACTTTTATTCAGCTTGCAACTGAGATTGTATGTTGTACAATCTTGGGACAATGTAAATTGTTGGGACAATGTTAGGAGCTGTAACAGTATGTAACTATACAAACATACTAGATGGCAATTGGAATAATTTGCCAGTTGAAATTATATACTTCTTAAGAATAGTGCAAGGGTAAGCAATGAAGATATTAAAAGGGTTAAACTTTATTTAATGAATGAGAAAGAGTTTGCAAAAATTGGGTCATCCTTCAGGTGTCTTTAAAATCCAAGACTACAATTAAACTTTTCAGACAGAACATTGCCTGTTCCAAGGTCAACAAACAACTCTGGCCTGATAAACAGAAAGTGCTCCCTCTTTAACCATTGGTCATCCCCTTCTCTTAGCCTGGAGATATCAGATATCCAGGGACATCAACTTAGCTACATACATTAATTTTTCTCTAAACAAGGAGAAACCCTGTAGGGACAAGTGCATGAAGAATGCCCACTCAACTGCAATCATAAAGAAAAGAAATATTTCCTGACATTTTCCTTTTCTGTCTCGTCTTTTATCCTTTAGAATATTTATATTATCAATGCATTTTTGTATGAATTATTGAAGTCCTATAATTCTTGCTGTTATGATTCAATTGATAATGTCCCATCAATAATATAACCAATATTGATTTCCTATTCCCCCCCCCCAAAAACTAATATTCTGGAATTGGTGAGGTAATGAACATTAGTTGGGGAGCTGGGTAACTTGAAATTTAAATTTCTGAGATGGAGGTTCCACTTGTTATTTATCCCCTAGTAATTAATTGAGTATTAATTAAGAGTTATTCTGTCTCTGATTATGGAAGGTAAGTCAGTTATATCACTAAGAGCAGCTCTATTGGAACAGTCCAAATGATTGGGCAGCAGAGATTCCTCTAGTGATAAAACTTATTTTCTTTTCCTAGAATTTTGCCATCCAAATGTTCTATTTGGCATTCAAAACTTGAAAGGAACGTCAATCATGCAATAAACAGCAATAAACAGCAAGAACATTGTTTCTGTCCTTTTTCCAACCTCTCCTTCCCTTGTTAATCTTATAAACCTGTGCTGCGTGTTCCTTCTGTGCTGAAGGAAAAACAAGCAGTCAAATAAAATAATCAGTGTCTAGCTGAAATTTGAAGCATTTATCTACTATGCACGGAGATAAATATCATGGGATGTGTGCTTGTTCCATATACCCTTAAGTGAGAAAAGTATTAAAAGGAAAGCACCTAAAATATAGATTCCCATTCTGTGCAATTTACTGCTTTTCATTTGCTAAGATTGGCATTTTTCCTTTTTAAGGAGTCAAGGTCAACATCAGAGGAAGACTGGAAAGAACTGTTAGTGGAATGAAAATAAAAACGGAAGAGAGATAGCCAAAACTTTTTCTCTTCTCCTCGACATTCGGTTTCTATGTGGCCCTTGACTAATCCAAATGTTTAATTCTTTGATGTTTCCTAAATCTCTGAACTCATTCTGTTCTCAAGATCTTCTACAACCTTAATCTCCACTGTTTTTCTTTGCTTCTTAGGCCGCTTTCTTGACTTCTGTGAGAAAAGGGAACAAGAACATTTTCTGCTAAGCTGTGTTGTTCTTGAGGTCAGCAGTAAGAAAAGATGGGAAGTCAGCATTGTTTTTCCTTCTACTTATGAAGAAATTTAATCATACATTTTAGTTAAAAATAAATAAACCTTTTCATCAGTTTGTGCTGGCCAAATTTGATACAACTATTTGGCTATACACAGCATGGAGAGGACCATGTTATGCTTGTTTGAACTGTCACTAAACAAGGTAGAAACTCATCAGAAAGTCAACGCTAGTTGAACCCCACCAACATGGTAAAGTGCCCAGAGATTCAAAGCAAATCATATAATAGATATCCAATCAGATTTTTGTCTGAATAAATGAATTTGCCAGCTTTATGTTCTTTCATATTGAATTGTTTTAATCTCAAATCCATGCCATTCCATTTATGAAAATGTTTGTGAATGATGACAAATCACTGCCAAACATTGTTAAACTACATTTTCATCCATCCCTAGCACTGGGTTATTCTGAAGGATGGTAAAACAATGCTGGAAATTATGCTAGATGTGATTTTTCTGCTTCCAACTTTGTGAGTGAGCAGTCAGGAGGTGTCTCTTCCTAGAAGGTTAGATTTGGTCTAGGGGCCTCCAGATGCTACACTAAAATAGTAACCAGTTTATAATGCTCTTTTTCTTTCCTCATTTGCATGATTAAGAAGCTAGTTTGAAATTAAAATTAGTTGGACTAAGACAAAAGTGACAGACCAATGCTTATTTCATTCTAATAAAGGGGAACTGAAAGTCAGTTTGGTGTAGTGGTTAAGGCATCTGTCTAGAACCCAAGAGACCCTGAATTCTAGTCCCACCTTAGGCGCAAAGTCAGCTGAATGACCTTGGGCTAGTTACTATCTCTCAAACCTAGGAAGGAGGCAATGGCAAATTAATCACCCACCTTCAAAGTGCTAACAGCCAGATGACTGCAAGGAATATAAATCCTTCCATTCCCCAGCATTCAGTCAGAACCCAAGATGCTTCTTGGATGAGAAAGTAAAGCATCTTCAAGAAAAAAATAAGGACAATCCAGTTTCCTTTTGAGAAAGCACCTTTGGGACAACCATGATCTGGATGACTGAGAATCTCCATAGACAATAGAAAACTACTTATGAGAAATCTTGCCAAAACAACTGCAGGGACTTGTCCAGGCAGTCCCTTAGAATTGGACATGACTGGAATACTAATTTGATTAATTCAATTTATATAGTCACCCATCTCAAGCAAATGAATCTGGGTGGCTATAAAGCTATATTCACTATGAAACTACATTGGAGAGGCCACATTTTCTCAAAGAAGTGAGTATTCTTTTGGAAGGCCCTTTTCTGAATGTCCAGTTTCTATTTTTAGAAAGTACACCTCTAATTCTTTTACCTGTGGACTTGTCAAGAACAGCATGAAACAGTTTTCTACCCAGTCACTCACTGAGGAAGAAAAATGAAATGAATTAAAATCTTAAGCAAATTATGTTTAAAGTCTGGCCCATGTCTCATGTTACAAAATTTCTCCTTGGTTGTATAAGTCATATTATTTATCACACAAGTGTTATGGTGGTATTCTAGATTGTTACTGGCTTTGATTTAGGAAAAAACAGATTAAGAACTTCAGTAGCTCATGAAAGCTATAGGTAATCATAAGCCATTTACTATCCTGAAGAAAAATATGAAATATGGAAAATTGGCTTGTTATACTGTATGCGGCCTGGACTTCTCCTGAAGGAAGCATAAAATGTGTGTGTGATAATAATAGATGAAGTCTGAATAAACAGCTTCTAAACCAATCCTGGATATTCCTGATTTGCATAACTCAGCGTATAATGTATCAATTTCTATCCCCAGGCTGCTCCCTGTCTGTTTTCATTTTCCCCGTATATTTTTCCTATTTAGACGTGTAGGCAACCATTGCTTTGAAAATCCTCTTCAGAACTTAAAGGATAGGATTAATAAAGGGAAAACAATTTGGGAAAAAAGCCAACTTTTTTTCTCTGTAGGAAAAATTATCTTCCTCACCATGAAAAGGGCTTATGACTTGCCTCTGTTAAAGAGCTGTAGGGACTCCCCTCCCATTCTCTTCTGGCCTGTCAAATTTGAATTTATCACCTACACAGAGAAACAAATTCCAGTTTTGTACCCCATTCATATTTATTCCCCCCACCCTCTGCTGTGTCAATTCACCATCTACAGAGTTTATCTTAGTCAAGCACCTTCCTATTTAAAGTACTTTGCACTGTATTTTTAGGACATTGAGAATCAGCAGTACCCAAAGACTTAAAATAAAAAGAGAAGCAAAGCAGGGAATTGTAAAAGATAATACTCTTCCTGGCTTTCTCTTCTGAAGGAGGTTTGTGTGAGAAGCAGGAAGAGAGATGTGCATGGTAGAAAGATATGAATGTAGAAGTACTGATATTTAATACTTTTTTTTCTATCTCTTTGATTGATATCTTGCCTTTCTTCTCAAGTGCATAGTCTTTCAGTAATATAATACAAGTATACAGTGGACAACATAGGGAAAGCCAAGCCATTATTCTCAACCTACCTTTCTTCATTAAATGTTTAAAGAACACAAACAAGGAGGTGGAGTATAACAGTATAATTTTGTCCTTGGGCACTCATTGAATGTGTCTTCCAGGGGCTTAAGTCTGACCAAGGCTATGCTTAAATATGCTACTCATTTTCTTGTATACTAGATGACTGGCAACTGAAGGCCAAATTAGAGATTATAATAAAGGTAGGTATTTCTTTAATGAATCTTTCTTAAACTATAAAAAATAATAGGCTGCAGAAGAGAGAATGCTCTTGATTGCTATGCTGTAGCACTAGTGTCATTGAGACAATTAATCCTATAGCCTTTTCCTGTTTGAATGTATTTAAATCTTGCAAAGAGATTGAGAGGGAAAGTTTCTGTTGGCTCCTAGCAACTTCCCAAATATTCCCAATGGATCATCACAGCTAGGAGAAATGATGAACATCCTTTACACTAAAATCTTGATCCTGACCCTACTGAATTCAGTGCTATTTTAAAAGAAAAGAAAAGAGTGCTTTATAGTAGTTGGAAGGGACCTTGGAGGTCTTCTAGTCCAACCCCTGCTCACACAGAAGACCCTATACCATTCCAGACAAATGGCTGTCCAATCTCTTCTTGAAAACCTCCAGTGACAGAGATCCCCCAACTTCTGGAGGCCAGTCATTCCACTGATTGATTGTTCTCACTGTTAGGAAATTTCTCCTTAGTTCTAGGTTGCTTCTCTTCTTGATAAGTTTCCATCCATTATTTCTTGTCCTGCTCTCAGGTGTTTCTGAGAATACATTGACCCCCTTTACTTTGTGACAGCCTCAAATATTGGAAGACTGCTAACATGTCACCCCTTCTTCTTTGTTGCTCTTCTCTGCACTCTTTCTAGAGTCTCAACATCTTTTTTGTATTGTGATAACCAAGACTGGATGCAGTGTTCCAAATATGGTCTTATCAAAGCAGTACAATGTAGTACTAACACTTCATGTGACCTTGATACTAACCCTCTGTTGATGTAGCCTAGGACCACATTGGCTTTTTTTTTTTTTGACAGCTGCAGCACACTGCTGGCTCATATTTAAGTGGATGTCCAGTAGGACTCCTAAATTCCACTTACAATTACTGCTATTGAGCCAGGTATGATCTATTGTATACTTTGTTTTTTCTTGCCTAAGTGTAAAACTTTACTTTTCTCACCACTGAACTGCATTTTCTTGGATAGGGTCCAGTGTTCAAGTCTATCAAGATCCTTCTGGGTCTTGAGCCTATCTTCAAAATGGGCTATTCCTCCTTTCGCCTCCCAGTTTGATGTCATCTGCAAATTTGATGAGTTCTTCTTATATATAACATATATTCTATATGTTCAAATACAGTATGTTGGTCTAAATAATAGATTGGAAAGAGTATTGCAAGGGAAACACAGGTCAATAACAAACCTTAGCACATGTATAGCATGTTTAAAGTGCTCAGCCTTTATATATTTATGGAGTTTTGTTACTGTATTCTGTCTTTATAACAATACTGTACTTAGGAAGAGGGAAAACTATGCCTGACAGAGGAGTTTCTCTAACAGCATCTCATGAGCAGAGCCACTTGAGACATTTTACATTTTTACAGTTCACATAATGTAGACAAGCCAACAGTACAAAAAATTGAATCTTCATTGCTATAATGGGACTGCACAATTCAGAGCAGCAGGCTCACCTACTTTCTTGGAGGCTAAAGGGCATGACAGTCCATGACAGTATATCTATATACTACTAAAACTCTCTTTGTCTGTAACCTTAATTTGGGTGAAAGAGTCCATCATATAAGGCGAGGATTTTTGAACCGAGATACTCCAAATGGATTAATTTACAGAATGTATCCAAAATGTAGGACTGCTTATTCCTGTAAGATTGAAAATTGGAAAACTTGTGGTTGCTTCAATGCCACCATGATGCCACACTACCACACAGTCAGCCATGGTCACGTGGTCATCATTCCCAACACTCCCTGACAGATTCCAACACATCAAATGGGGAAGTCATCTATCATGATTGCTGAGGCTCCCTGCTAGCTTCCACAAGCAAAGCCAGTGGGGAACCTGGCAGGAAGTTGCAAGTTCAACGTCAGCAGGCAGATCAGTGGCTACTGCCAGGTGGGGAAGAGAGCAAGTGGGTGCATGGGAGGTACACATCGTATCAAGTCAAAATGTTTATTATTGTCAAAGATCACCACAAAGATAGTTGGTTACAGTCAATTAGAAAGCATAGAAAATACATCAAAGTGTAAAGAAAAATAATTATAAAAGCTAAAATATATAAAACAGAAAGCATATATAAGAACAAAACTCTAAAAGAAATCTGAAAGGATAGATAGGAACATTAGAAAGGTATAAGAGAGCATAAAGAACGTGGCAGACTAAAGCTATCGAAGGACAGAGCACTTTAGTATGACGAACTAGATGCTCATTAAGACTAGTGCATGGCACAGGTCATCATCTGATGGATTTTAAGTGCTGCTGTGCAAAACCTGGCAACATTATATGTTGTAGCAGGGATGGCATCTAAAAGCAGCAGGGAGGTGTAAAATTGTCCTGTGCACCTTGGATAGTTATATAATAATGGTGACATGAGGCTAATACAAATGTCTCTGTAATAGAGGCACTGGAGAACACATGCTCTATTGTTTCTGTGTACATTGCTTTTCCAGGTAGGGAATCTTTCTGTATCAGCCTTCAAGGAAAGCTCAGCTGAGGACATATTAGGGTAAAGGCTCCCCAGTGATTTGGTACTTCGAATTTAGTTAAGGATGCCGTAGGGGAGCCAGAATATCTGTTGGATTCATTGGTAATAAAGGTTGGGGACCCTGCTAGATCCAGTTGTTCTGTATCTGCTACTTGCTGTTTAATGAGTGCTTTGGCCTAATCATACTCCATATTGAGTAGAAAACCCGGAAAAGCCCAAGGATGAGATTTGAATTGCCAATGCCTGTTTCCATGTGAACTGCAAATCATCCCTCATAGTTAAAGGGGCAAGGCCAAAGTGGAAAAAGGACAGTGTCAGCTAGTAGTTGAATATAGTTATCCACTCTTTCACCTCCACTTTCAGGGTGGCATTAGCCCAGGGGTGAAATCTACTTACCTTCCCTACCAGTTCGGAAGTGCGTGCGCGCATCATCACATCCAATTTTTGACCCTCTGCGCACGCTCAGAAGGCTTTGTGCATGCGCAGAGGATTAAAAACCATGAAGTAATGACATACAGGAGGGTGAGTGGAGCCTCATGCTGCCGCCGCTACTGGTTCACTGAACCACGCACCACTGGCGCTACCGGCTCACGCAAGCTGGACAGAACCAGCAGGATTTCATCACTGCATTAGACACACATTTTGAGACCTGAAGGGCTGATTTTAGAAATTTGAATTGAACAAGTTCTAATGGTAAAAAAATGGAGAATGGTCCCAGCTAGGCACCATAAAGAAGTTGCACTATTGGCTTGGCTTCAAATAATTTGAGCGCTGCTGGCCTATATTAGCCTTTTGGCAAATGCCATGATTTTAGTTTTCTGATAGCTGAGTTCCAGCTTGTCTTCCTTGCAGTACTTTTAATGAAAGTTGGATTGAGAAGATGGCCTACAATGAAGATTATATAGAAGCTGAATAGGAATGGGGCCAATAAGCAGCCTTCTCAGTTCCAATGGCCTAAGTGAGATGGCACTGGAGGTTGCATCTTACTTTGAATCAGTGGTGGAATTTAATTTTTTTTACTACTGGTTCTGTGAGCGTGGCTTGGTGGGCTTGTGTGGCTTGGTGGGCGTGGTTTGGTGGCGTGGCACGGGAAGGATACTTTAAAATCTCCCACCCCACTCCAGGGGAAGGATACTGCAAAATCCCCATTCCCTCCTCACTCCTGGGGGAAGGGTATTGCAAAATCTCCATTTTCACCCCACTCTGGGGCCAGGCAGAGGTGGCATTTGCCGGTTCTCCAAACTACTCAAAATTTCTGCTACTGGTTCTCCAAACTGCTCAAAATTTCCGCTACTGGTTCTCCAGAACCTATCAGAACCTGCTGAATAGCACCCTTGCTTTGAATGATGTCCTTTCTTCTTTTTGTTGTACCATATCCATTATTGGACATTGGCAATCATGTTGGTGATCCTATTTTTATCAACAGCTGCACGAAAAAGTGCTGCTGAGTTTTGTCCAAACCAGTCCCTTAGATTTTGAGGTGTCCCTTCAGGAAACATATATATTAGATGGACTAAACAGCAGTCAATTGAAGAGGCCTCCAGTTTTCCCCATCGTTTAGTTCATGACATGGAATCTAAAATTGCTTTGAAGTCTATGAAGGTTGCAGGAGTACTTTTCAATGAGACCACTAAGCACTGATCAATGATGTATTATCCTTCCTTAAACCTACCTTCTTCCCTAATGTATTATCCTTCCCTACTTGCTCTTCTACATCTTTGCTTGTTCCTGAAATTTCTGTTGTAGGAGAGTTGCATAAATATTGCTTGTTGTGCAGAGGGGTGTGTGAGTGGTTACCCCAAGCACAGAGGCACTGGGAGATTATGTGGGGAGAGACTCAGCCAAGTAATTTACAGCCTTCCTTGCCAGCCTGCCAGAAAGGACATTCCTTCCCATTAATTTTCTCCCTGTAGGCTTCCCACAAGCAAAGTCAGTGGAAAGCTGGCAAGAATCATTCCTGTTCCCACTACTTCTTTGCCAACCCATGGTCATTCTGTTGATCTATTTAGGTAAGTACGGGTAGTCCTTGACTTACAACAGTTTGTTTAGTGATGGTTTGAAGTTATGACAGCATTGAAAAAAGCTAATTATGACATTTATGACCAATCCAGCATCCTCATGGTCATGTGATCAAAATTCAGGTGCTTGGCAACTGACTCATGTTTAGGGTGGTCACAGTGTCCTGGGCTCATGTGATCACCTTTTGTGACCTTCTGAGGAGGAAAGTCAATGGGGAAATCCACTTAACTATATTACTATCTTAACAACTGCAATGATTCACTTAAAAACTGTGCGAAGAAAAGTCATAAAATGGGGCAAAATTCACCTAATAACTGTCTTACTTAACAACTAAAATTTTGAGCTCAATTGTGATCATAAGCTGAGGACTACCTGCAAATAACTCTGAAACAATGATTCAACAAATCACAGGTTGTTTAAATTTTCTTATAATACCTGTAGCTTAATGAGAGCCTCATTTATCCATTATAACAGAGCTGGGATTGCTCTGATTGACAACTTGGCTATTTATTTATTTATTTATTTATTTATTTATTTATTTATTAATATAATTTGTATGCCGCCCTATTTCCGTAGGACTCAGGGCAGCTCACACCAAAAAGAAGCCCCCTGAAGGAAAAAAGATAAAAAGAATTGAAAGATTTCTGTTGGAAACTAGGGGCAAAAGCAAAGCCCAGTTAACTAGGGGCATAGCCTTTTAAATTTGGCATGAAATTTAAGTGTAGGTTTGTATTTCTCTTTCAGTTCCAAGTTCCTCCTTCTGGACTAAACTGGGGAGGAGGGCATGGAAGATGCACCAGAGAGGAGAGATAGAAAAGGAAGAATATGTATGTTAAGACTCCCTGCAAAGAGGAGCAAGGTCCAATCCACAATATTCCTTAACAACAGAAGCTCACCTCTTTGGATAACCAGAAGCTTCAGTAGTTCCGTCCTCCCCCGATCTTCACCCTCACCCTTCACAGCCTCTTTTTCTTGTCTATCTGCAAATATCTGTCTCCTGGTTGCTGTATCATTTATTCCCCTCCCTGCTCTTGACTCTGGGCTTATTTCCAAAGCAAGATCCGCTTAAATATTTCAGTAGCAAGGGGTTGCAATACAGCAATCAACTGCAGGCGCCCTTCCTCGCATTACACCCCCCCTTCTCCCCAATCTCACCCTGCTTTCTGATTCCATTGCGGTGGTGCCTGACACGGTTTTTTTTTTTTTCTTCCTCCTCCTAGATTTAACTCTATCTGCCCTTGCACCGTGCTATCCGGGCACTCCCTGGATCCCGATCTCCATTCCGGCTACTTGAAAAAGGAAGAGCGTCTGGAGAAGTTCTCTCAGCGGCGTCAGGCAAGAAGGGGCAGCCTCTGCCTCCGCTTTTCCACCCGGCCAAAGGAGACCCGGAGCCGACCCCTCCCCGCCCGGGCCACGCCGGTGCCAAGCTCCTGCGCCAATCGAAGGCTCGCAAAGAGTAAGGGAAGAGATCTCATTGGCTGAGCGATCTGCATGCATCAAATAGAGGAGGATGGCACGGGAGCCGGGCGAGCAGCGGTGTTATCTTGGAGGCACTTTCACAGAGGGACCCGGCAGGTGACAACTCTCCGGAGGTAGAGCGCCCGAGAGCGGAGCTGCTGTGTCCCTGGCGGGTCCAGCCAAAAGCGTAGCCCCAGCACCGCTTTCCAGCATGGCACGGGAAGACCATGGTGGCAATGGGATTTGTGCTCCTTACTTGGCGGGCGCCGGGCGTCCACACTAGGAAGAGAGCCAGGTGCTTGGCTACCTCCACGGCGGGGAGAGGAGACCATGTCCCCGAAGCTGGGCACCTTCTCGACTACTTGGATCGTTCCCCACGCACGGCGGCACCTGCCCGGCACTTGTAGGGCTGTGCTGAGGAGGAAGCTGCAGGTAGGGCTCGAGAGGGAACCGCTGTTCCTTTCCCCCGTCTAACTGCCACCCACCCCCTCCTCCCGCGCCCTCCGCGAGAGACGACGCGAGTCCCCACCCAGCTTCTCGCCCTAAGAGCTCTGTGGAAAGCGGGCCGGTAAGGATGGTGGTGGGCAGCGTCCGTCCAGCGGAGCAGCAGATGGCACGCTGGAACCTGAGCGGGCGAGGATTCCAGCTGGCGTCGTTCCAGGAACACCATTTATTCCACCAGCCCTCGCGAGGAACTTATCCGGGGAGGCCCTAAGAAGAGCCCGAGGGGCTGGCTGGCATCCCGCTTCCAGGAGAAACGCCGAGCAACTACCTGCCGCTCTGGCTGGCTAAGCCGAGCTGCTTCCAGGCGTCGCCTGTCCCCGTCCCTCGCTGCCGTCTTCCCCAGTCCTCTGCCGTTTGGGGGGTAAGTCTCGGAAGTTCCCTTTCGGCTCGCTCGCAGGCGCAGCTGCTCTCGGGATGCGGCTTTGGGACCCCCCCCCCTTGCCAGGCAAAGTGGCGGGCTCGGCTGCCCGCTGAGACCGCGCGCCTGTTGCTGCCCAGGGAGAGCCGGTTGGGCGCGCGGGTAATGAGCTGCAAAGCGCGGGCAGGGCTGGCTCGGATGAGAGCCTCAAGGGAGGCAGGGCTGGCGAGGGATACCGAGGATCCGCGGCGCCTCTTCTCCCTGGTGGGAAGTGGGCCACGTGTGGCAGGTCGACCGATGAGGTCGCCCTTAATTAGAACAGTCGGTTAGCTGGCACCCCTCCCAAGCCGGTTCTGGCGTCGCAGGCAGCCCCTTGACGGCCAAGGCAGGGCGGCGAGAGAGCGCGTGTGAGGGAGGAAGAGGGGTGTTCCGTATAACGCCACCCTCTGCCCTCCGTTCAGCTGCACTTATCAGGGTGGGAAAACTCCAAAAAAGCAGATCCGGATGCGATCCAAAAGAGTTCTCACGAACGATCGTACCGTACAAATAACCGGCTACCACCTCGTGGGCTTCATTCGCCCGTGACTACCCTGAGAACCCTTGAATTTAGCAGATCGTGGCTAGAATATCGTGAATGGAAATTCCGTTTGTCCGTATGGATGCGGGGAGAAGTTGTTAGACCTGTGGCAGATGGAGAGATGCAGCCCAAGAGTTCCAAATTCTTAGTTTGAAGGTTGAAACTCCCTTCCCTCACCCAGGTCCAATTACCTTTTCCAAATAAATCCTCTCTGGGACTCCCATGCTGTCTATTCACGAAACAACCAGAATCTATTCAAACAACAGATTTGAGATAGAAGAATAATCTTTTGTTCTCATTTAGTTTTCTCTATGCTATTGACACCCACACACCCACCAATATTTGCAAAACTCTTGATTTGAGGCGAATTCAAGGATAGTAATAGTTTATCGATATGTTATATTCATTTATATTAGTTACTAAGGTGTCACATAATGGAGGCATAGCCTATAATGTGTCCACATATTTAATGTAATCACCCTTTTAGGTGCACACTAATAAGATATTAGTTGCAAATCTAAAAATGTAATGTGTGAAGTGATTCCAAGTAGGCAGAATGTCAAGTGCAACCTGGACCTGTTAACTAGACTTCTGCTACTGACAATTGAATTGTAGGTTGCACCTTCCTTATTCTACTGGAGTGAATTTGAAAGGAGAATAGTATACATAACGATATGCAGTTATTCATCTGTAAAGAATGTCTTCAATTAATTCATTAGGTCATTGTCAAGCTTGAACGCTTATAGTGGTATTGAATGGCTATTTTCCTTCCCTTCAATTCAAGCATGCTGTTAAATAAGTACTTAATAAAACAAGAAGTAATGAGTTATAAAAAATATTCTATTTGCAGAAAGTAGAAAGCAAGTTTAAAATCATATAAGCCAGGATTTATTTTTGGCAGGGATCTTGACAATTTAAGAGCTTCATGACTGGCAGAAATTCAACAGGCATTGTTTTCCCAACATGAAAATGCAGTATTAGGAGAAAGTTTACCTGCTGAATAGCTGCACTATGCAGTTGTTAAAAGCTTATGAAATCTTGATATGGAAGGAGGCAAGAAAGAAATCAGAGTTTTAAATAAATTCTATTGTGTGACTGTCTATATTAAGTTAGGATGTGCAGGGAGAAAGATCATTTTAGGCCTGCATCTTTAGCATGGTAAAATAACTGTTAACATGAATCCTAGAAAAATATTCAAAATAACAAGTTTCCTGTGATATGAAAGAATACATTACAGATATTACCCCGGAGAGAAAGAAATTGGGTGGCTTTTAGTAGGCTTTGAGTATCTTGTTCCTCTTTTCTCCATTTGCAAGAGGATCAGATGAATTCCTTAGCCAGTTACTTCACAGGATTGTTTTATAGATGAACGACCCAAGTCATTTGAGTATTAATAGTATGTAACTGATAAATGTGTACATGAAAGCAAAATGGGACTGCTTTCAAGGAAGACAAAGAGAGATCTGTATTTCCACAGGAGTTCTGAGGCTAGTATAGTAGTGCAATGTACAAAACTGGAATCTGTCTGAGGTAGATTGTATATGAATTAAATTTAGTTTTTTGGGGCTTAGTGTGCTTATGCACATTAGTCTAGTTTATTCAAAAATAACAGCCATCTTTCTCTAAATTACATAGGATTACATAGTGTAATTTTGAGTGCAGCTTTTGAAGTTATGCACTCCTTTTTCATAGGCACATACTCACTCATTCATTTATCCAGTTTAGACAATTTGATGCTCTTCCTCTGGCTTTTCCTCCTGGTTATCTCCTTCCTATTTCTTCTACTCTTGCCTTGATAAGTGCTGACTGATTCAGCACCAGAACCAATATGGGACAGTACTAAAAGAGTATGTGTTTGGTACACCTTTGTTAAAATGAAGTTCTCAGAATTACTTGGAATAAAATGTTACCACTATGCCTTTTGTTTAATATATTGCCCATCCCATTATTAATGGCTGGAGGAGAAACAGGTGCAAAAAAGATTAGTACACCAGCAACTTGGAGAGTTGTAGAAAGAGAGGCTCCTCTGTCTTCCTGAGGACAAATTACCTTTGTGAAGATGCTTACTTTTACACCATAAAGATACAGGCTCCCTGTTCTTCTTTTGCTTCTCAATATAGGAACCCACAAATATGTGTCAGAACATACTGTTGTCCCTCACTTTGAGCATCAGGGTGCCATGTCAGATAAATATAATATGCCTTTCTCTGGACAGCTCTACCTAGTTTACTGGTCTGGACTTCCTTCCTTCCTTCCTTCCTTCCTTCCTTCCTTCCTTCCTTCCTTCCTCCCTCCCTCCCTCCCTCCCTCCCTCCCTCCCTCCCTCCCTCCCTCTATTCATTCATAGCCAATCTACTACCTTTCTACAATGAATCTGTTTCAGGTGCTCCAATCATAAGAGATGGTAAACACCTTTTTAACCAACCTGTTTGAAATAAGGATTCTGGGTTTGTCTATCTTAAATTACATTTAGGACTATTTTCAGACACTAAGGTATAATTTTAAATTAAACTCAAAGGAAAATATGCTTTATTATTAAAGATTTAGGAAGCAGTGCATTCACTTCCCTCTGACAGATTGAGGCCTATGAATTAGTCTATCAAAGAAAGCTTTGCTGGCAGATTTTATTTATTTATTTATTTATTTATTTATTTATTTATTTATTTATTTATTTATTTATTTATTTATTTATTTATTATATTTCTATACCGCCTTTCTCCCGTAGGACTCAAGGTGGTGTACAGTCAAGAAAAATATAGACACACAAACATCATAAAATTGCTAATTAAAATTATTACTTAGTTTGGTCAATTAAATAAAAACCCAGAATTAGATAACATTTAAAAATCATTCAAATGTTCATGTGTTTAGCCCCGCCTGTTGGAACATCAGGGTCTTGAGGGCACGGCGGAAAGCATGGAGATCAGGGATATTCTGTATCTCCAGGGGCAGTTCATTCCAAAGGATTGGAGCCCTCACAGAGAAGGCCCTCCCCCTGGGAGTCGCCAGTCGACATAATTTGACTGATGGTACCCTGAGTAGTCCCTCCCTGTGAGAACGAACTGGTCGGTGGGAGGCTATTGGTGGCAAAAGACGTAGGTAGGTACCCAGGTCCTAAGCCATGGAGTGCTTTAAAGGTGATAACTAACACCTTGAATCGCACCCAGAAGACCATCAGGAGCCAGTGCAGCTCGTGTAGGAGAGGTGTTACATGGGCGTAATGAGCTGCGCCCATAATCACCTGCGTGGCTAAGTTCTGGACCAGTTGGAGCCTCCGGGTGCTTTTCAAGGGGAGCCCCATGTAGAGAGCATTACAGTAGTCCATACGGGAGGTAACTAGGGCATGAGTGACCGTGCGCAAGGTGTACATTTGTTAGATGTATATATTGTTCTTACTTCAGGAGCTCAGGGCTACATACATAACACTTCCTCCCCTCATTTTTGCTCACAACAACAATAACTCTGTGCCAGGGGTGAAAATCTACTTACCTTCCCTACCGGTTCGGAAGTGCACGCGCCACATGTCACATGTGCGTGTGGACCTCTGCACATGTGCAAACCCTTCTGCGCATGCGCAGAGGGTAAAAAAACGATGACCGGGTGGGTGGGCGGAGCCTTGTGCTGCCGTCGCTACTGGTTCGGCTGAACCAGTCTGAACCAGTAGCATTTCACCCCTGCTCTGTGCAGTGGGTTGTAATATGAGAAAGTCACTAGCCCAAATTTACCTAGTGCTTTTTCATGACTGAGGGTGAACTAAAACATGGGCTTCGGGCATATTAATCCAACAGTTGAACCACTATAAATGAAACTAGCTCTGAAGATTATAGCTGAAATCTTCCTGAATTGATACTTCTAGTATCAAGCACTGGTGGTTTGGCTTTCAAGCAGTGGGGAATCACAGTAGGAAGCTCCCAAGATATTCTCTCCCTCCCTCCCTCCCTCCCTCCCCCCCTCTCTCCATATTCAAAGATGAATTGTTGAATGCACAATTATTTATAAATTACTTGCTACAGTGTCTGCTTACTTGCCTGCTGAAAAGAAGACCACATGGAATCTTTGCAGTACCGGTAGTTATTTCTAGTTTAGTGGACACAGAAGATAGAGGCAGCAGTAAGTGGAATAGTTCATCTCCTGAAATATTGTGTGTTGGGGGAGAAGTTTCCTATACCAGAGATAGGCAAACATTGTGATGGGGTAAATATCTATAGCTCAGATGTAGGATGAACCTCCACCATCATAGGCAAACATTGCTCTCCAGATGGGATATTGATTTCCATCAGCCTCAGTCAGTAGAAAAGGAAGTTGGAATTGTAGCCTAAAACTTCTAAGGCACCCAGTAGCCTACAATAATAATGAGCACTCTAAAATGCAACATGCATATAGATCTTTTTTTTAAAAAAAGTAGAATCTATTGCCAGTGTCAATATAGCCTGCGGTCTTCAACTATGAAAAGGGTAATCTTCATAATGATTGCACAAGGATGTCTAAAATTCAGAATCAAATCGATAATGACATCAAAGGTAGTGATGGATATGATGTTTATGAGTAGTTGAACTTCTTTTACCAGTCTCTTTGGATGATAGATTTGGGACGCAGCCCACTATAATGTTCATCCCTTGAATTGAAGCAGCACAAGAAAACACTCATTAATGACCCTGGAACTTATGCAGGAAATCCTTCTGGCAGACTTTGTGCTCTCAATATATAAGCCCCAGAAAAATGGATGGGGACAAAGAAGATAATTGAAATACTGGCTGGCACACCTTGCTATTGTTATTCTATTCCAATTTCCTTCAATATCAATTATGCACAACATGAATTTAGATCTTTTGTTTCATAATGATGAGATAAAATAGTAAAAATAAATTCATTTGTAAATTTTGTTTGAAATCATTTCCATTATATTTGTTTTGAATCTCTACTCTAACAATTTTATAGCAAAAATATTGTGGGAAAGTAGCAATAAATGTGATTGAAAATTGGAGCCCTTAGAGCAAAGATGCTTTAATGACACCCCCTCTGCTGTGTTTTAAGTTGCATGCCAGAGCCTAAACTTGATTAATTAATTAAATTTAGATGCCTGACACCAGGTGATACTGTGCAATTTACATTTTAAAAGTGAAGAGCAATAAATCAAAACCAAAGATGAAAAATTTTGCACATTTGTAAGGAGAAAACCCAACACTCTTTAAGAAATTGTGGTTAGGGCCAGAACAAAACCTATATTTAATTTGACTTCTACACACATTTAATTAAGTTGAATATAATTAAAAGTCATGTATTTAACACTTTTCCATCTGTCAGATTAACAATGCTTACTTGGGAACAACTTTGGGAGGTTACATGTGGGCTACAATCAAGACATTGTATTTTGTACTATATATATGTGCGTGTGCTTTGTGTATATTTTTATTTGTTTCTGTGAAGCTAAAGGCTTTCTTTTTAAAAATGGATTTAATTACTAGGGATTCAATTTTGATTTGGCCTCTATATTTGAACCATAATTCTATTACAGAAGGCACATCAAAAATATTCCTTTTATTTGTTAAACAACATTCATGTTCCATACACATCACTGCCATATCCCAATTTACATTCTCTTTTGTCACCATGGTAAATGTACTTTGCCCCTAGATTTATTTCATTGTTCATAATAATAGATATTAAATTGACTCAAAGAATCAATGTTTCTGATTAATTATAAAATGGATTGCCAGGTTAAAATAAATTGGTAATTTATGGTTCAGTCTGCTGGATAAACCAAGGCAACTGAGTTAACAGTATTTCAGTTAACTGGGGTTGTGATGTGAACATACCTCCACTGAATCACTGTGTGATTTCTTTGGCCTTCTCTGAATGGTATTAATCTTCAGATCACAGGAAGCTCTTACAACAGAAGCAGATAGGGTGTTGGGCCTAGACTTCAAAAGCTTTGCCTTAAATCTACTCATTGCTGGAATCCATATCATCTCTCAACTCAATTTACCCTGTAAGGCTGTGGTAAGGATTAAAAAAGGAGGTGTGGATCCTACAGTACATACATACATCTTTCTGGAATCAGTCACAAACACAATGAATAGTGATAACTGGTAACTGTGAATGTCCTAAAGATGCTTGGTTAAATGCAGCAGTAAACCTGTGCAATACCAGCAACATTCCTGTTATTCTGGCAACGATCAGTTCAGAATAGGCAAGATTCTATCACCCTTCCAATTCTGCAGGACATTCCTTGTACTATGGAATGCCATTTGCTCATATTTACCCCTATGTGTCCCTACCCCTTCCTCCCCTCTCACAGACCCACGTTAAATTGTAAACTCATTCAGGCAGGGATTTTTACCTTCTTGCTTGCTTATGGGACCTCCTGATGCTAGTAAATAAAAGATAATAACAATGATGACAGAGAAGTTATGAGAAGCTGCAGCCTTTGTTCCTTTCTGAATGCTTCTGTAGCCCTGGAGGACTGGTGCTAGCCAATGTAGACAGAGAGGATACTAATAGTCTGGAGAAAAACAACAACATATCTTCTATTTAGTTTTGTTTGCATAATTTGAAGCTTATCTAAATTGGAACACCTGGCTCAGTTCACCACAACTTTTTCTTTGATAATAAACTTCTAGCACATACTTTTTACCCAAATGTCCACCAAAACAGAGGAAGTACTGTTGTCCAACCAGCATTCTGGCACAATGATATAGAGAATATGGAATCTGTCTATTTGTGGGTCATTTTACTACTTTCCACCTTTGTATTACAACACCAGATCAGGGAGAAAGGTCTTAATTGCCATTCAAAACTAATCATTATATACATTATATACCTTTATATATCTAAAGCCAACCAAAGAGTGTTGCCTAAATTCATATGCCTAAAACCTCAAAGGCTCCTCTTTTTTAAACACTATAATACTTCTGCCCCTTCTATTATTTTTTTCCTTTAACAGTGACGGTATCTCCCAATGACATATATAAGAAATATATACAAAATTGTCAATATGTGCTTTTTTGTGTACAACCTTTATGAGTATACCTGAAACTGTGTTTTTCACAATAGCTTGTCTGCAGGTGTTTAGCAACTGAAAATAATTAGTTCCATGCTATAAAAAAAAATCACTAGCTCACTTGTGCATATCAGGTTTTGTTGTATTAAACGCAGAAGAATAAATCAGATGATTCCCTCCCTAATCAGTTAGAAAAGATGGCTGGACAATTAGCTCATTCTTATAATATGTAAACTATCCAGCCTGTTTTCTGTGGGATTTGATTAGGCTGAATCCTTCCCTCTGGCTCCATTCCATAACTCAGTTCTTCAAGGTAAAGTGGGAAAAATATTATAAAGAGTTTAACTGCAGAATTAGTATCCATCTAATATTTCATACAGGTCTGGATAAACATGACTGGGCTAGGTTGCAGTCTACATAGGGGAGAACTATTACCTGCTCCTGAACATTACAGTGAGCTACTTTAATGTAAAGGCTGTCTGGTGGGAGGTCAGGTGAGGCCCTACACCGTTGTTGCTTTCTTGTTTGTGTGCTGCAGCTCTCAACCTCCTGGGCCTTCACAAGGGGATGGTTGGATCCTTTGTGAATACATGGTGCTTCCTATGTGGGTATTAGAGGGAGATTAGATGACGCAGGAAGACATCTTATTTTGTCCCCTGGCAATGAATTGTAAACATCTTATTTTGAAGGCATGGAGTTTTTGAAAGCTGTTGTTAGAGAATGTCAGTTTATTTGAGTGTCACTACTTAAGATTCATTAGAAAAATGGAATGATGTTTGAGGACATCACTCCATGGCCAGGGGTCAACAACGGAGAAGAGAGGGATTTTTTTTCAAAGGGCAAGGGAGCATTGATTGTTGCTCTAATGCAGTAGAATTACAAGAGCAGATGTCAGGGAAAGGAAATAGGCATTAAAAACACCTATAATGCCTAAAAATAGGCATTTTAGGCATTAAAAACACAGATTGGGCTGCTTGCCTGCTGACCTTCTGCAGAGTGGAAGGACTCATAGTTGGAATGAACTCATCTGAGTTGCAAGTCTAAGAGTTCATTACAGGACTAGCCCAGGACCATGCAATCAACTTCCTGAATGCTTGAGTCTTTGATGCTATTGTCTATTGCCACTTTCTGTTCATTGAATCACATTGCCTTCTCCAATTCAGTCTGTTTATAGAATTCTGGGAAATATTTTTAGTACAGTTACAAAGATGCTTCATTTCAAGTATGAAGACTATTGCTTAACACATTGTAAGCTGCCCTGAGTCTCTGGAGAAGGGTGGCATATAAATCGAACCAATAAATAAATAAATAAATAAATTTCATCAGAGCATATCCGAATTTGGAATAGACTTTAAATTCCGTGTCTATTCTGAAACCTGGCTACAGCTGCTTTAAGAGCACATAAGAATAACTGCATATGTTATGTTTATTAGCCGTATTCTGTTTTAAGAATGAATAAGGATGACTCTCTACTCAGATCTTGTATCACCAGTATCCCCGATCACATAAGATTCACCCACAATCTTCCTAAGAAGATTGAAACCCATTGGCAATTTCCCTAATGACACAATTTTAACTATCATGGATGTTGAGGCACTATTCGCCAATATCCATAAAAATATGGATTTCAAGTAATCAAGAATATAATCCTTGGTCATAAAGCACACCTTGCCACCAGCCAGTAATACTTCATATTCATCCATAACCACACCAGCAATAACAAAGCTGAAAATTGGTGGCACATCTTTGGAATATGCATGGCTCAACAACACTTTTTCATGGCTGACTTACAAAAATGCTTTCTCAACCCTAACACATTGGCCACTTCTTTTACTAGACCCATTACCCATTAATGACATTTTCATCATCTGGACCCATGGAAAAGAATCTCTCAACAAATCCCATCATGATGTCAACAATTTCCACTTCTCCATCAATTATGAAACTAAACAATAAGTTATAAAAATCACATTATACAGGAGAAATACATATTCCCATGCCTATCTACATACTTACAGGTTCCATTCAGAACACACTACCAAATCTCTCATCTGTAGCCAACTTTACACTACAACCACATCTGTTCTAATGTGATTGTAACCACATTAACTAATGAGACAGAGATGCTCAACTGATGAAATTAAACCAGGCATTCAGGACACTAAACTACACATCCAATGAGATCAATAGACAAATCAATAGATCCAGATCAATTTTCAAGGAGGACCTATTAAAGGACAGACCACTGAGAAGGAACGGTACTGGTTGTCACTTACAGCTCACAATTCAATTCACTCAAATGCATTATTAATAAGCTATAGTCTACAATGATGCTGCACTTTCTTAGGCCCTGGGAAGCAGGACCAAACTTGCATATGGACAACTACCCAACCTGAAACAAATTCTCACAAGCAACAGGAAACAATAGAACAATGATGCAAACATGAGAACAAGAGCTTGCAACAAAACCAGACATTTATTTTGCTCCGCATTTATATCAGCAGAACTATGATATGCCCCAATAAGTGCACATCCAAGATTAAAGATGTCTTCATTTACTTTTACTCTATCGTCATCTGCCAGTAATGCTACCCTGGATTCTAGGTAGGACAAGCAAGTCAAAGTTTGTGCAAAATAACAAAGTAACATTAAAGCATCTTTCTCTTCTAGGACACTCCATTACCTTAAAGCAACCATCTTGGGAAAAAGAAACTTTCCTAGCACAATTGAATGAGAACTTGTTGAACTCATATATATCAAAAGATTTTAGGCTGAAGGCCTCAAAAAGCACATTAACACATTACCACTATTCATTGATAAAAAGTACTTCTAATTTGCCTCACATAATATCTGCAAATCCATCTTGTCTTTTGCGTTTCTCTTATTTTCCCCATTAGCTCATTGCAAGTTAAATCCTATATTAATCTGGCCACTCCACTACATTTCATGAAGTGAGCTGTAATTCACAAAAGCTTATTATACCTTTTAATAAAATCGGTTAGTCTGAACAGATGCTATCAGATTTCTTCTGATTTTTGCTTCAGAGAAAGGCACCCTACAACCAAAATAAAAGGATATGCTGCATCACCTGAAGCCACAAGCCTTGTGTTATGATCCCAACATTCTTATAAGCTCAAGGAGTCAGAACAAATCCATAGACAAGATCAAGTTCTTGTATTATGACATTGCTTTTGTTAGCCAGCAGGGGTCAGTCTCTCCTCTCAGTCTGTATTCTCCTGTTGTGTCTGGATTTATTGGAAGTGGAATTTCTGGACAAGGCAGAAATCTGAAGTCAGTGGAGAGGTTATTCTAATAATTTCTTATCTTTAGGCCAAGGGCAGCTTGCTATCAATTGGCCCCCTTTTTATCTTCTGCCCAATTTCTTAAGGGAAGCCTGTGAAACTTTTTAAGTGTATCAAGAACAGTTTCCTGCCAAGTTTTCCCCCCACTAAAAATAGCAACTTTAATAAGAACAATGACTTACATCACACTTTACAGTGCTTTAAACCTTTGCACGTATACCATATTATACTGGATTGCCATTTTTATGATAATCCTAGATGGTAATTTTGTACTCTTTAGTTTAAAGAGGCGGAGAAGGTTATATGGGTTGCCAAAGATGAGCCATAAACTGGGACAGCTGTCTTCATTCATAACTCAATTTCTCGTCAGCTACATTTTACCCTTTTTCATTTTTCAGATTCACTACTGGAGCCAACTTCTAGTTCAAGGCTCAGCTGCACATCAAGGCCATTTAGATAACTCATTGTTTGGAACAGAACCTTCTTAGGAGGCCTCTCTTTTACCCTCCTCAATGGCTTTTCTTTTCTTTTTGTTCCTAGTCGGCTGCAAAACAAAGTCAGAAAAAAATCCTGAAGAAATTAATGAGCTGCAAAAATGAAAACGTTTAGCTGGAGTAGCAGCATATAAACTGGCCGGCATTTGCCTACTTCTTCCACTCCCAACCTCCCCATACCCTCCAAAGACATAAACAGGGGGCTCATCATCACCATAGCTTGATAGATTTGACCAAAGCAACCATCAGCCATTATGGTTACAGAGCAAAATAATTGTGGCGTTAAGCCTGTAGATCATCTTTCTGTAGGAAGACATCATTCCTACATGGATTTTGTTGTCCAGAAAGAGCTGTGCTTGGAGAGAACAATGTTTTCATTGTCTTGACAATAGCCCTTCTCATACCTGCCAAATTGCCTGATGAAGATCCAGATGTGTTATTACAGAAACAAATTGGTGCAATATGAGTAATTTCCCCCTAGATAGGGCAGGGAAACAAACTGAACTCCAAAAGCTATGATATATCCACACAGGGTTATATAGAATTGTTACTTTCATTGCTCAGAGTTTTAGTGAGGGTAATATGCCAAGCTGACTTGACATGAATGTGGCATCAAAGTCTCAATATATCAATTGTAATGGAAGAGAAAATTAGAGATATATGGTATTTGACAGCTGCAGCCACCAGCAGGGTTTTTGCACAAGGTTCTCAGAAGAGGACTATCTGAAAGCTTGGCATTGGAGTAGCAGTACAGTTAAATTTGCTAATTAATCCATTTTTGCCTCAATGCTCAATGCAGGTTTGAAGGGAGTTGGGGGGGGGGAGAGAAAAAGGGAGTGGGGGAGACCATGATATAGAATGGATATTACACACTGGATGTTAAAGTTACTGGTTACCAATATTAAGATAGAAAACAGTCTTTTAGTGAAATTTCAGCAGTATGCCAATGGAATTGATCTATAGATATGACTAATATCTGAGATGTGTCCAGAAAGAATGACAAGATGGAGTAGAAAGAATCTTTGAAATCTATGTGATAAAAGGTATATGATTGTGGGTGGTAATATAGGGAGATCATGTTCCCCTCAAAGAACTCAATCCGGTCATTGCCTGCATTCCTTAATTATTGGGCCAATGAGACCCCAGCTGAACAAGACCTGGATTCATAATTCCTAAATCCAAATATCCTAATCTTAAGTCAATTAACAGTTCCCTGAGCAAAAGCACTGCATTGGGTGATGATATATATGAAGTGTGTTGAACAATAAAAGGGTTTAGCCAGCAATTCAATTTAGGGAGATGGAGAAGGCTATTATAAGCTACTGTAGAGAGCAAAAATAAATACAAAGACAATGAGGAAAAAAGGAATTGGTGAACTCTCTACAGATCCTAGAATTACAGGCTTGCAATTTGGGATCCAAGGAAGAGGAGCATGCTAAATTTCATCCATGCAGTGTTTAACTGCATGTGGTTAAGAGGGTCATTAGATGATGTTGCAGGCCGATTTTCTTCAATATAGGAAAATGCTGGGAACAGATGGAATGAGAAAGAGAAGTATCATCTACCAATTTGGGGGGAGGAAATGGGTACAACTGGACAGAGGTGCACAGAACATTAATTTATAAGATGGGCAGAATGCCATTACCCTATTCAACTGGTACTTTCTCTGTATTAGAGGTAACCTGGTCAATTTTCATAGGGAAATAAAGTGCTATTTACACACTTTCCAATCTCTCTGTTGGGGTGGATGGGGAGTTCCTTGTTCTGGGGCCTGGTGTGCTGAAGCTTGTTCATAATGAAAGCTTCTTGGAACAGGGAAATGTTTTTTGGTCATTCTGTAAATTCTGTAAAATAGTGTAAATACCAGAGATGTTGATGCAATAATCAGTGCTGGTAGACTGGGCATTCTTAACTGGGGCTTTAGAAGCATCACCTGGAACTGGTTTAGAGGTGGGGAATTTATTTATTATTTATTAGTTTCTGTTCCAAGATAATCATAAACAGTTCTGTTTAGGCTGCCAATGTGTTCTAGATGAACAACCTTTCTTAGGAACTGTGTTTGAAAGTGTCTGAGCTGATCCCTCATATACGTACCACAGATTCAAATTCAATAATTTCTTCAAATTATTAAAAATAGTTTGGTGTACATCTTTGGCAAAGTGGGTGACATATAAGTCTCCATATATTATCAGAGCATAGCTCCCAATATTCCTTATCATTGGACTTATTGGTGAGGGCTGGTGAAATTCAGCAATAGCTGGAGTAACCATGTTACTTTTTTTTTTTAATTGTTCGACCTTTCCTTATTCCAGTCTTCAAAGTAATGTTCTCCACAATAATGTTGTTTGTAATTTGTGGGTCCACAAACCACTATGACATTTTCACTATAGAGAAGGTTGACTAACCTAAATTGCAACATTTTGTTTAGAAAAAAAAATCAGGAATATTTGAAGGCACTGACTTCCCTGGGGAGATTCACTGTACCAGGGTATTGCCTGGATTTTCCACTATTAAGGCATTAGCTAATTGTCAGAGTGATTAGCATGGATTTTTTTGTCAAGCTACATACATTTCTTCCATCATCTTTTACAATCAATTAAGAACACTTTAACCAGGGGCCAAACACCTTGTTGGATATGCAATGGTCTGGAAAGCCACAGAAGAAGTACAATATGTGCCATTAACATTATTGCTGCAAGGTGAATTAATAGCTGCTCACCAAACAGCTTTCATTCTTGAGCATTGGCACAATGGAACAGTAGTTGTGCTCCTCAAGACAAGCAAGGTCCTGCTTCTTGACTCTCATTTTTCAACCCACATCTGGAATGGCCAAGTTTCCAATCCATTAAAACTGTTATGCTATAGGATAAGATGATTTTGCTATTTCTCTTGGCTAATTTCCTCCACTCTTATGGTGGTCATGTCTTTACCAGATCTGATTCAGCAAGAAAATGGTAGTACCACAACTTCTGCCCTGGTCTTAGTTTTATGTTAATTCTACTCCCGTCTGATGTGTGCAGGTTCAAGGATATATAGTGTTCTAGGCCACTTTACTACCTTCTACTAATATGAGGACTTGAATTTTTAGAACAATTAATTTAATATCTGCTCTGCATGATGAGGCCTTGGAACTATAACTTTGTCCATTGCTGCTTTAGAGCAAACTTCCCAAATATAATCAATTAAAAATAGCTAAACCACAGTGCAAAAACATCTAAAATGCTGCCTGAAATAATATGAACAGTTAAAGAAATGTAAACAATTTTTCCTGTAGCTTCTGTTTTTAGGAGGAGGGATGGTGTTGGTGCCCACAAAGCTTTGTTTCCCTAGTCAAGTGCTTATTAGCCTTAACCTAAAGTCATTCCTACATCTGATATACCAAAATGGTTGGGCTATATTTCTTGGAAGTAGCAGAATGATAGAGTCTTTTGGCTGGGCAAGAGTTGTATGAGTGGCAATATTTTGTTCTGCACAATGCTAGTTTAGATAGCTGTAAAGCATGGTAATTTGATAGCTTTCTTTATCCTTCTATCTATTATTCTACTAACTGAAGTGAGGAGATATAGGATGAAGCATTGTGACTGGATACCTTCCACCATTATGAAATATTGAAAGATCAATGTCACTGCAGCAGCTGGCATTGGTATATGATACTTAAAACTCCCACTGAAGCATTTCCATATTTTGCTATCTTGTTTGCTTTTCAAGAAGCTTGACCAAAATATGTGCATGTAGCAAGTCAACCAATTCTTTTTTCTCCAAAAATAAAAATAAAGGTTTTGAATATGAGTAGAATGCAGGGCCATTCTCCCCATTGGTAGGGATTAACAGCAGCTCAAAAATCAGATCCATTAGGCTGTGACATGCCCAGGAGTCCCCAACCTAGTGGGCCGTGAGGGGTTAGCAATTGGCCCACGGAAATGTAGGTGAGCACACACATGTGTGTGCTCCATTTGAAGGAGTGGCATATATGTGCGCATACCACTCATGCAAATGGAGCTGTGTGCACTTGCCGGCCGCTTGTGCAGAACTATCCCCCCCCCGACACCGCCCGCCCCCCCCTGGTCTGCAAAGCCGGAAATGTTGGGGATTTCTGCTCTAGACTGAAATATTTTCTAGGTTCATACCTCTCACTCTTACACCTTATATTCTCAGGATGGAATTTATGTGGGCTAATTTTGGAAGAGGGATGTGGGTGGACTCCACTTCCAATGTCTCTGCTCTGGCTGCTCTTACATATCTTTCCACATAGATAGGAAACAGTAATGTAAATACCTTGAAGATCCTGGAACATTACCACTAAGTGCAAGATGCATATAGTTCAGACAGCTTCCCCAAATTTAACCTTCCTGTTGGCTACCTATGGAGGTCCACTTTTGCTATGCTTTGCTGAGGGACACATGGCATGTATTTTGTAACTTGTTAACTAATATAGTTACTTTGTATTTTAATTTGACTTATTTTCTCTTTTTAAAAATGACGTTCAGGCTCATTACAGCCTGGAATGTAGAAATAGCTTTTAACATTCTTAAACTGAAAAGATAAACTAGCTGGAGACTATCACTAGATAAGAAAATGTTTGTTAGTACAAATTGGGGTCTGGTATGTCTCTTTTGTGAACTCCAAACAATCTTTTCCTTACAATTTATGCCCCTTCTGACATCAGACTTCATTTTAATGAACATGTGTGATATTATGGGATTCAAATATGTAACATGTTTGACTACATGTAATTGATTTCCTATGCAAAGGGGAGATTACTTCTATCCTGTCCAGTCTTTCCTCTTGCATTTTCTTTGTTGTGTTAACTATAGAAAGGAATATAAAATAAGTCTCTGGGCTCTCCCTTTTTCACAGAGAGATCCCACTTTATCAGGGTACCCTAATAAACTGCTTTTAAATTATCTTCTAACTCAATTGCTTATTGGGAAGTTAAATCAAGGCAGAACCTAGGGCCAGATTTGGCTATCACTGCAGATCCAGAATATTACAAAATGCATATTTTCCTAGTTTTCCTAATTATTTTTAGCTATCCAAATAAGTTTTGAAGAAACTGACTTACAGTAGCAAAGCAAAACTTTTTACAAAAGTCCAGATTTTCTGCATAGGTTATTTATATATAGCATTTAGAAATAAAAATGATAATTCTTAACCTTATTAATGCAAAACCTTTGCCAAGAAAGGGAAACTCCTGTAACTCAGATATATTATGAAATGTAAACTTGGAAGCCTTTGCTTATTTTGATAAAATTGTATTTGTTGCAGTTAATCCCAAAGAAAGGCAGGGGTGAATCACAGATCGCTGAGGTTTACTTACCTAACCTTAGAATTGGAACCCTTCTACTTCTAGATTAGCCTTTCCTGAATGGGTGCATTCCAGATATATTGAGACAAAAAGTTTCCACATTTACAATTACTGCAGCTAAAATATCTGGAGTTATCTGTAAAGGACAAAGTGTGTGGTATACAGTCCTGCAGCTACTATATTACAACATCATTCAGGAAGGGCTAAAGTAAATCTCTGTTTAAAGCCCCCCCCCCCCGTCTAATTTTGTGTAGCCTTAGAGTATAGTGCTTGCTAGGGACAACCAACAACAATTTATTATTACAGTCTTAGACCAGCTAGGGACAACCATGGAAACAAACAACTTGCCTTGATGTTGGCCTGCGTTATAGTTGCCAAGGTAGCTTTAAATGAATCCCAAGGTTGTTGAGGCAAATCTATTGTCAGAGGTTGCCATACATTTAAATAAAACTATACAAAAATAAGGCAGGAGTGCGTTCTTGGGAATTGATTCAAAATTTGGAATCTGATGCAGAATCCTTTTATTTCTGTGCTGAGATATTGAATTGAAAGCTCAGCCATACCAGGTAGACCGAACAGGAAGCACAACAAGAAAAGCTTATTCTACTTTATTGCAAAGCTGACAGAATCTTGCAAATCTAAAAGTACAATTCTCCTAACCTCATCTTTTCAGGCTGATAACTTAGAGAGGGTCCCATCTGAGCCTCTTGCCCACTGTGCAGTTATGGCTATGTTGTTGGTTATCTGACCATATCTTCTCTTCCCCTGATTTCCCAGAATCACTCCCATATACCATTATATCTGTGAGACCCACTTCTCAAGTCTGATTGCCAATCATCAGCCTCTAATTTTGTTTTTTTTCCTCTTTCTCATTCCATGCAGCAGACAGTCTTCATCTCATTTATTTGGCTGACAGTACACAGTCTTATGTTGAGCAATAGCCATCTATAGCTAGGATTTGATCAGCATTTGCCTGGTAAGAAGAAAAGTACACAGATTCAACAGACTTGATGATTTAGATCCACAGAATTCAACAGCATATGGAAATGAAGAGAGGAAGAGGTATTCTCTAGGAAACAATCAGACAAGAGAAGAAGCAGACCCAGTGGCTTAAGGTCAGAGGAAGAAACTTAGGAAGGACTCATCTTAGCCATAAATAAGCCAACAACCCAATTTGTTTATTGTTCAGCTGCTTCTGAAGCCTTCCATGTTCATGCTTCCCTAGATATAAATTGGATCATGTTTACAGGACTGAAAGTTCTCCTCTTAGATGTTGGGTGGTGGTTTCAAGTGAACCAGGAACCAGAAGCTAGGGCAACTAAGCTCAGAATCAGGACTTAAGAGAAAGCTAGAAAGTAGGGTTAAGAAACAATCCAGAAGGACATCTACAGCCAGGTTAAATCAGGTCTTTGCTGAGAAGACAGAGAAGTCATATACCAGTTCAACAGCAGTTCTGCTGTTCTGCTCATCATAAAGCCCCAGCGGTAATTCTACAGGAACTCACACTGGTAATCTCAGAAACAGTAATGAGAATCCCAGACTGTTTAGATAAAGCCAGGGATCATCAGGATTTTGTAACTTTATCCCTAGCATTGTCCCAGCTTCTCTTTGATTTAAACTGGGAAGTAGGACAGGATCGTATAGGTCTGTTAGCATGACTGGCAATCCAACTGCTGCTTTGGTCATTCAGAAATCACTGCAAAATTGCTTCTGCTTAGCAGAGTCTTATCTGTTTGGTATTCTATAGAGCGAGTCAAGGGAAATAAATTGGGCAGTGGCTAGATACTTGCATTAAATATGATTAAACTCTATTTAAAACTCATTATCAAGTCTACTTTGTGCTGCTGGTGTAGGCAAAAAGCAGTTACTTTTAATCACCATTGTATCATTTTGCCATCCAAGGGACTTTTCTGGGCAGTTCAGGATATTATATAATTTGGACCAATTGGCCATTTCATTTGTTGAGCTCTAATGATGTAGACAAAGTAAACCTACTTCATATGTACCGTTCAATTCTTTCGCCTCTTGATTTATTATTAAGGGGAAAGAAACTGACTGTCTGGTTCCAGGGGATAATAAATGCCTCCTTGGAAAAGGTGAAAGCCCAATCTGCTAAGAACACTGATTATGTTTACATATTTATATCTCACACTACATAAACTCACCTGCTGCCATTCTGGTGTCCCCTTAAAGCCTTAGGGACAACAGCGTTGTTCTGGTCATCCTTCAGATATGCCTAATAACAACATGCCTGTATTTTGTTTTTGTTTTTTTTTTACTATAGAGACTTCCTTTGCATTTATTTATTTAGAAAATTTATATGGCCAGCTATCTAATATACAAACTTTGGATGGCTAATAACAGTCAACATGAGCAATATAATGAAACCTTTATAAACCAAATAAAAACAAAATTAAAATGAATCATAGTACAATAACCAAGGAACCATAAAACTCATTTACACAAAGCCACAGCTATATTGGTCTCATCTATTATCTCAACCCAAGCCTTGTGGGGAAAAAACAGGCTCTCAAGTGTGTATGTGAGTGTTCCATAGAGCAGGTGTTGTGACAAAAAAAGCATTGCTCCTTGTCTCACAAGATGATAATTGTTTAAAAAGGAGGATCTGGAGCTCACTCTCCCTGTCAGATCTGCTAGGATGGCAGAGACCATTGGTCTCACCTGAGTCCCATCTTTAGACTGTTCAACTTTCAACAACACTACTCTAGGTGTGTACAAATGGTTCCCTGCTACACACACCTGCCCATATACCACAATATGAGAAGTAAATGTTGCTATGATTGGCAGATATTTTCCCTACTGGTTGAAGATTGGGGCAGCAAAGCTGGAGGAATCAACCATATGCATGCATATAACAGCGGAAGCAATATTTGATGGTTACTCTAAACTGAAAAAATACAGGCAGAATTGGGATCAGGAATAGGAGCAGCACATTTCCTGCCAGCATAGCTTTCTGATGTTTTAAGATAGATGGATATTAGAACTAGCAGTGCTTCAGATTCAAAGGCAAGCTATTTTGGAGTATGTGAGCAAATCCTCATAACACATGCAACATCATCCCAGTAAAACATGACCCAAGGTCTGCAGTTCAATTTGATTGGCCCCAGTGGTGACCTGGAATGAGAGGGTCCTGGGTGTTCTGGATCAGATCATACCCAAGTGGCTTTTACTCACCTGAGGATTTCAGAACTTCCCTTGGCTCACAGAAGAGTGGAAGGAGATGGGTGGGTGAAGTGGATGAAAAGCACTTTTGAAGAATGCCAAAGTATGAATCTGACTAAACTATAAGGGCCTATGTTGTGGTAAAGACAGCAGAATGCCAGTATTTCTGCACCCAAGTTTCCTCTGGGGATAGTTGACTGGTGACTTTGTTTCAGGTGACTTGAGCTCTCCTGGCTTACCTGCAAGGTCACCCTGAGAAACCTGCAGGGCATCTGATTAATAAAGTTAATTGGACATGTGCAAAGTTGGACCCTAGATTTATAGGAGGTCCTGTCGTGCAAGATCTGACTTAGGTATCTGCAGTGGTGGGATTCAATTTTTTAACAACCGGTTCTGTGGGCGTGGCTTAGTTGGGGGTGTGGCTTGGTGGTCATGTGACTGGATGGGCGTGGCTAGCTGATCATGTGATCAGGTGGGCATGCCTATGTGCATAGGGACTACCCAGAGGGCTGAAAAAAGTGATTTCTGACAGGTCCTCGCACTTTTGACCGGTCATCATTTATGCCATCATTTATCTTCTAGTCCAGTGATCTCCAACCTTGGCAACTTTAAGCCTGGCAGACTTCAACTCCCAGAATTCCCCAGCCAGCTATGCTGGCTAGAGAATTCTGGGAATTGAAGTCCAAGTCTTAAAGCTGCCAAGTTTGAAGACCTCTGAGCTAAGGCTTTGGGGCCAGCCTTTTGGGGAGGTAGTCCCATTCGGAGAGACCCCCTGCCTCTCAGGAAGCATCAGGCCCAGACAGAGAAAGTTGCCAAGGTTGGAGATCTCTGGACTAGAAGACCTCCAAAGGTCCCTTCCAACTCTGTAATTCTGGTATTGGCAAGCAAGCACAGTTAAGCTACTTAAATCCTCCAGAGCAGGGGTCCCCAACCTTTTGGACCTCAGGGACCACCAAGTTCATAATTTTAAATTTCACGGATCACTAATACGAATCCAGCGCGCTGCTTGCTGAAGCACCTGGACTCCCAGTGATGGGATAGGGTCCTTCAGGCATTCTCCCCCCCCTCTTTCTCTCTCTCTCCCCTCTCTCTCATTCTCTCTTTCTCTCCCCCCTCTCTCTCCCCCCTCTTTCTCTCTCTCTCCCCCCTCTCATTCTCTTTCTTTCCCCCCTCTTTCTCTCTCCCCCACTCTCTCTCTCTTTCTCTCTCCACCTCTTTCTCTCTCTCCCACTCTTTCTCTCATTCTCTTTCTCTCTCCCCCTCTCTCTCATTCTCTCTCTCTCCCCCTCTATCATTCTCTTTCTCTCTCCCCTCTTTCTCTCTCTCCCCCCTCTCTCTCCCCCTCTTTCTCTCTCTCTCCCCCTCTCATTCTTTCTCCCCCCTCTTTCTCTCTCCCCCCTTTCTCTTTTTCTCTCCCCCTCTTTCTCTCTCTCTCCCCCTCTTTCTCTCATTCTCTTTCTCTCTCCCCCTCTCTCATTCTTTCTCTCCCCCACTCTTTCTCTCTCCCCCTCTTTCTTTCTCTCCCACTCTTTCTCTCATTCTCTTTCTCTCTCTCTCCCCCTCTCTCTCCCACTCTTTCCCTCTCATTCTCTCTCCCGCTCTTTCTCTCCCTCTCTCCCCCACTCTCTCTCTCTCTCTCTCATTCTCTCCCCCCCTCTCTCTCTCCCCCCTCTTTCTCTCTCTCTCTCCCCCTCTTTCTCTCATTCTCTTTCTCTCTCATTCTCTTGCAGGGGGCCAATCTGGTGTCTGCAATGGAGAGCAAAATCCAGCTTCTTCTCTCTGCTGTAAGTGCAGCATCAGGATTCCACCTTGGTATATTTGCGGCGCAAGGCAGCCCTCATTTCCTGCTGACTCGGAGCGGTAAAGAGTGTCTGGTTCGGGGAGCAGCCGGATTTTGCTCTCCATTGCTCTCGGCCCCCTGCAAGCTCTCATCTCTCGAGAAGCCCAACCAAAGTTTCCTGCAAGGGGCAGGGCGAACCAGCAATTTAACAAACGGTTCAGCCGAACCATCTAGAACCGGCAGAATCCCACCACTGGTTATCTGGAAGGAGTTTGAGGCCTGTTGGACTTGATGAAGTGGATAGTGTTCTTGTGGCTATTAGTTCAGCTACCTCTGTTTTAAATCCATGCCCATGTTGGCTACAGTCTCCTAAGATGGTTGGGTCTTGGTATAAATGAATTCTTCTTCTTTGAAAGAGGGAGTGATCCCACCATCTTTTAAGGAGAGTGATCTGCCCCCCCTCCTCAATAGGCTATTGCTGGGCCCAATAGGGCTGGACAATATGCATGCATCCCTTTTGGGGGCAATGTTGTGGAGATGGTAGTTTGTGCAGCAGTTCCAAAGAGCTCTGGAAGAAGTGGATTATCTGGGCCCCTTTCCATCAGAATTGAGACCCAGCTGTGGGACAAAATTAGCATTGGTTGCATTCTTGATTGCATTCTCTGATGGGAGAGGGATGGAGGTGGCACATCCATCTGTGTGCTTCTTGACCTGTCAGCTGTTGTCCCAAAAGTGCTTTTTCAAAAGTGCTTTCTTTCTTTGTTTGTTTGTTTTCTTGAAGATGTTTCGCTTCTCATCCAAAAAGTTGAAGAATCCATCTTTCCATCTTCAAGAAAACAAAACAAAACAAAACAAAACAAAGTCCAGTTGCCTTTTGAAAAAGCGTCTTTGGGACATCAATCATGACATTTGTCTGGCCTTTGGGGGTTGCGGGTGAAGTTGTGCTGGCTTTCTTCCTCCACTGGCTCCAGTCAGTATTGATAGGAGAGGAGAGATCCAGACCATGATCTCCACTATGTGGGATGCTGCAGGGCTCAGTACTTTAATATCTCTTGTTTAATATTTACATGAACCCACTGGATTCTCATTGTTGTGGGTTGAGTTTTCATAAGTATGCAGATGATACTCAGATATCTCTCTCTACCTCAAACCATCTGAATGATGGTATAGAATGTTGTAAATGACCACACACACAAAAGGTGAAGATATATGTGGTGTCTTTATTGCCTTACATAGTGACATTATATAGTTTGTTACTTTCAGCTACAGAGTACTTGTCAGCATCTCATTGGCTCACAAAAGTCTTCCAGCAACTATAAGATCTTTGGTTAACCATTACTGCTTTGCTTAAGCACTTATAATGTTTAGCCATAGTTAAAGTATAACATATTCCATTTCCTCCTCTGTTGCTCTTCTTATTTACAGATTTAGGGTCTTATTTCTAATGCCATTTCCTGGCGCCTACGTGCATGTAACCTTCCTTATCTGAGGTTTGCCTTCGAGATTAGGAAAATTTCTGCACATATGCAAACTCCTACAATAGAAGTCTTAACTCAATAACTGGAGACTATGGTAGTCTGGAAGCAAAAAACAGGCTTCAGTTCAATCTTAGCAAGACTGAGCGATTCACCAAAACTTACTGGCTTTTTTCAAAGCCTTAAAGATCTGGTTTTGCAATTTAATCAGGGGCCATGATAGTACAGATGAGCCCATATCTTAGCTGCATTGATTGGGATGATAGTGCTGTTGATTAGTAGCTATGTTATTTATTATTTGGTGAATCATGGACTGAGATGGGCAACATATAAATTTAATAAATAGTTATTTAAAATGTATTTGTTTTAAAGAGCTGAAGAAATATGTTATGTAGATGCCCTTCCCCATCTGTTCTGAAAAGGCTTGTTGCCTTCAAATCCAAAGTGCAATATTTTAGTGTAGCAGGATCAGAGTAATCCATGTTCAAATGGGTTTTAAAAGGCTTTTATGTCATGACCACAAATCCTGGGAACTGCATACATATATCTTTAGGCTGGAGTAAAATCATACATAGGAACTATATTCTATTTAGAAAAAAGGAAGTAGAATGATAGCATTTGTCCTTCTCAGTGGGGAGAAGGACATAGGTTTTTGTTTTGTTCCATGACTCATATCTAGAAATATTTCCAAAACAATGTACATTTATATGCCATTTTGTCTCATACAGAAAATCACAATAAAATTACCGGTATTACTCATAATCAACACAGATAATAGCTTTCCTTGGAATTGCTTCTACTGATTTCAAGGTTTTCTTCTCCATACATGTTTGATTAAACAATCATAACTGCAGTTGTCATGAAAAATGCTTTTGTTCAATATTTCTGAATCAAATGATGGGAGTTTAGTCCAAAACAACTTGAGTTTACTAGGTCGGGATGAGTGTAATAGGTTCATCTTTTCACTTAGCAGATAATGAACAGCCTGAACATAAATTTCATGACAATGTGGACTACATCATATTGACACAGACATATTATTATTTCATCTAAGTCTTGTCACTCAGATGATATTTATTGTTGCTCATTTGGGTTACTGCTTCTCATGAGAAAATATGCACAGATCCTTTTTATAATGTTTCCCATCATCTTTAGGCAATGATTCCAAAATGTAACAGAATATAAACATTACAAAAGAGGATGAGGATACAGTCATAGGCTGCATCACATTACCTTCAGAGTCATAAATAAGATTGTTATCTGTCTCCAGCCTTTTAAAAAAACACCTTACCTTTCTGCATAAATATTGATTGGTCATGGTGACTGTTGCAGTGTTGTTTTTCTTTAAAACAAACTTTCTCATAAAAGACACATTTGCAGATCCACCCTTATTCTTTCTTGAGCATGGGAATTTGGTGGGTGCCTGTTTCCCAGCTGAAGGATACCGATGAAACCAGTGTTCTTTCTTTTTTATATTCTATATCAGTGTTGCCCAAGCTTTATAAATTTAAGTTATATGGATGCATGCTGGTTAGGAAATTATGGGAGCTGAAGTCCACATATCTTAAAATTGCCAAGATTGAGAAACATTGATCTATAGTATACTAAGTGTGTTCTCTGATCATGTTGATTGTCGATATGACAGCAATCTGCTCTGTAGATGAAACATGGTGACTTGCCCTGGCAGTGTTGCTGGGAGAAACCTTAGTCTTTTTTGCTTATTTCGCCATTCCTAGATTGGGGTATTGTTTACTTCTTGATTGTTGACCTAGTGTTAATCTTGGTGTTAATCTATACTCATCTGGGTGTTGATTGCTGGTGGGGAAGTGTTTTATTCCTTTTTTTTTAAAAAAAATTGTTGATCGCCTCTTTTGCATAGTATGTAGATGTTAATTATGTCTATGTGTCTATTGAAGACTGATTTCTTATTTCTTTAATTTAATTTAATTTATTTAATTTAATTTCCAATTTATATACCCCCCTTCTCCCTGAGGACTCAGGGTGGTGTACAGCCAAGATAAAAAACATAGAATACAAATATTAAAACATTTAAAAATATATATAAATTTTGGCCCGAAAGTTAAGAATCACAAAACTAATTAAAAGAATTTAAAAATTTCTTCTAAGCCAACCCGCTTTGCTGAAAAAGATAGGTTTTCAGGGAACGACGGAAGGCATTGAGGTCATGGATTCTTCTTATCTCCGGGGGCAACTGATTCCAGAGGGTGGGAGCCCCCACAGAGAAGGCCCTCCCCCTGGGGGCCACCAGCCTACATTGTTTGGCTGATGGCACCCTGAGGAGGTTTCTTCTTCTTAAAGAAGAAACTGGAATA
This sequence comes from Pantherophis guttatus, assembly GCF_059756535.1. Taxonomy (NCBI): domain Eukaryota; kingdom Metazoa; phylum Chordata; class Lepidosauria; order Squamata; family Colubridae; genus Pantherophis; species Pantherophis guttatus. Next base: position 105,757,082 of record NC_142065.1, on the reverse strand, counting down.
TTCTTTTTTAAAATTTATTTTTCCTCACATAAGTCCGTTTCATACAATTTAGTCAGTGTATAGATCAGATAGAAAGCAAAGTTCAGAAGCATGGGCTTTAGCATTTTGTTATATTATATATCCTTTACTTCTATAGGAAAATGGAGAATGAAGTTCTTTGGCCAAAAATGTCAGGTAAAGTACAGATGCAGACTTTAAACTTCCACCTTTGCCCACCTTCCAAAGGTGAGCAACTTGAGATATGACTAGGCCCCCCTCGCTCTCTATGGAACCATAAAGTTCTGTATCCCAGAACTTTACTGATGATGATATTGTGCTATCAAGTCATTTCTGACTCCAAGTGACCACCTAGACAGATTCTCTCCATCTATTCCTAACTTGGTATTTCATGTCTTCCAACAGTGCTCCCATGCCAGTGTAACTAGGTACATCCACCTTGATGCTGGTTGTCCTGTTCTTTTTTGTCCTTCCAGCTTTCTCAGCTTTCTCCAGATCTTTGCACAATGTGTCCCAGCCCAGAATGGAGGATACAACTGGAAAAGTCCCTGTTGAACTGGGACATATGACAAACCTAGAACCAATTTCAGTTAAAAAAAAGAAGCTGTTTCTTGTTATTCCTTGTTAATTCTCCCCCAGTTAGAAAATGAAACTCCCAGATAATTGAAACTGTACAAAAATTCTTTTGTATTGCTTTTCTATTTTAAATGCATTTTTTTAGAAAAGAAAAACATGGGTAATATTTGATTTTAAACATACTTTATAAATATACAATTATTTTCTTTTTTATAAAAACTATATTGTATAATTTGGTTTGCTTATTAAAGTATATCTGGTATATAAAATTACAGAGTATAATTTAGACAGTAATTATACTTGTACTGCTTAACTGGAGCTGTAAGTGGTTGAACTTTAATAATTTCATTGTTCTTTATTTTTGCCCAATCAGGAAAAAAAAGTTGTTTTAGTAAAACAAAAATGCTATATATTCTGCATTTTGTCTGCAACTGTACAAATGAGATTGATACAGACATTTTAAAAAAAAAGTAAAATGAGGGGAACCAAGAATCTGGTGTGAAGATACATAAATTAATTTTTATACTTTTAACCAGGGGTAAAATGCTCCCAGTTCGGACCGGATCGCCCGATCCGGTAGCGATGGCGGCGGGTGGTTCAGAGAACCGGTAGCAAACATCCCTGTCCCCCCCCACGCCCAGCTGAGCCGCACGATCATCAGAGGCTTTTTTAAAAAAAAAACTTTTAAAAGCATTTTTTCTTCGGCCAAAAAAATGCTTTTAAAAGTTAAAAAAAAAAAGCCTCTGATGATCGCGCGGCTCAGCTGGGATCATCAGAGCCCTTTAAAAGCATTTTTTTACAACTTCTTCGGTTGAAGAGTTTGTAGAAAAAATATTTTTAAAAGTAAAAAAAAAAAAATTGGCCACGCCCACCCAGTCACATTACCCACCCACCCCTCCGAGCCATGCCCACAGAACTGGTAGTAATAAATTTTACATTTCCCCACGGCTTTTAACTATTGTCTGTGGCATTTAAATAAAACAAAAATCATTAACTTTTATTTTGTAAAATTACAGAGAACTTTTTTTTTAACATTTTGACTCCCGCTCTGGGGACTTCATATATCTACCCAAGAGGAGTGGGAGGGCTATTGTAGTATACAAGTGGAAGGTGGACAAAGATTAAGCAATCCTTTCTGTCAATCCTTTCTTAAATCTGTAATTTGATCACATTTTTTGAAAGAAAATTGATTATTTTATCTAAATATTTCTAAAGTTTGCCTTTCTAGCTGCTATTCTAACAGGTCTCAGCCAAAAGTTCTTCACATAACATAACATTGAGAAACAACAAAACAATACAACTGAAGAGGCAGTAAAAAATAATTTTGGTCAGATGAGAATGTCTTGGCCTTGTGTTGAAAAGATTCTTATTTGGAGCAATTAAGGTTCATTAGAAAGAATGTTTTAAACTAAGGACATTCCTAAAGAAATTATCTCCTCCTTTGTGTAAACAAAATTTACTACATAACCTGATGGCCCCTGGATAAGGATAATCCAAAGATTGGAATACAGTACCTTAACTGTTTGACATAGAAAGAGGCATACCTACAAATATTGGGATCATAAAGCTGCTAAGCACGTTACAGGTAATCATCCGTGCCATATATTTTATTGGAGGAATGATCGAATAACATTCAATCTTTAGCTCCTCTTGACTTACAGACCACTAAAGGGCAGTAGGGTGTAATTACAGAATCAAATATTTACTTTTTGTCCCCTTTTGTCTATTATGCTGCTTATTCTTGCCTATCAAATTACCAATCTGAGGTCACTTCTTTTTTCAATAGGCTTACATGAACAGTAGGCCTAGTATCCTTTTGGTAGGTTGAGCCTATACCAGTGTTGGCTAACCTTTTCGACACCGAGTGCCGAAATGGGAGCATGCTGGAAACTGGAAGAGCAGCCTCCCGGTGTGCATGCATGCTCTGGGAAGATGATCTTCTGGTTTCCAGCATGTGCATGTACACTGGCCACCTGGTCTTCTGGTTTCTGGTGTGCATGCGCATGCAAAAACCAGCTGGCCGGTGCGCATGTGCACGCCGGAAACCGGAAGATCATCTTCCCAGTGTGTGCATGCACTCCTGAGCATGTGAAGATTAGCTGGCCAGCACGCCGGAACCCGAAAGAGCAACAGGCAACAGCCTGCATGCCCAGAGAGATGGCTCTGTGTTCCACTTCCGGCACACGTGCCATAGGTTCGCCATCACGGGCCTATAAAATATATTTCCTGCAGATAAATCTTTATATTATAGTTATACAGATAGTCCTCGACTTATGACCACAATTGAACCCAAAATTTATGTTGCCAAGCAAGACAGTTGTTAAGTGAGTTTTGCCCATTTTATGAGCTTTCTTGCCACAGTTGTTAAATGAATCACTACAGTTGTTAACTTAGTAATATGGTTGTTTAAATGTATCTGGCTTCCCCATTGACTTTGCTTCTCAGAAAGTCACAAAAGGTGATCACATCACCCCAGGACATTGCAACCATCATAAAGAACATGCCAATTGCCAAGCATCCAAATTTTAATCATTTGACTATGGAGATGCTGCAATGGTTGTAAAGTTTGAACAACAGTCAGAACTCATTTTTTTCCAGTGCTGTTGTAACTTTGAATGGTCACTAAATAAATGGTTGTGAGTTGAGGACTACCTGTATAACCTGCTTTGCCAATCTCTGCTCAGGTCAGTTTGACACGTGGACACAGAATGTTTTAACCTCTTCATCTCTAATTAATTCAACTCGTGCCCTGCCCTCTTCTTCTTAGAGCATCTAAGTTTTTGAAGTGAATATGCTGACCAGTGTGGTTAAGCTAGATATAATGTAGTTATATCTTGCTTAATCAGTAGAATTTTCAAAGCCGAATTCTAATGGCAACTTCCATATCAGCTTCAAAGCAAATTTACTTATAAAATATTATTTGCTTGGCTTTGATAAGTACCTTGAATATTGGCTGAACAACAGGCAGCCCTTATGGAAATAAGCACAAGTTGTATAAGAGGAAAGAAATAAGTCCTTGGTATGCATGGAATCACTCAAAAAGCTGGTCTGAAACATCTATTGGTGGGAAGTGATTTAGAAAGGCTGTTGAGAGTACAGATCAGAGTCTCATCATTGCTAATTTGCCAATTAGAATCAATAGGAAGCAGTAGTGCAAGCTGAGCCTTGTTTTCAGTTAATTACAGGAAAATAGTTCCTTGCCGGTGCAAGAGAAATCTTCCTTGAAGACCCCAACCCGGAGTTTCTAATCAAAAACTCCTTGAGTTTCTTTTCATCAGAGATACGGAGGATTAAAAATAATGGAAGCAGAGTTGAATTCTGTGCCCTCCTTCTATCGCTTCTGTGTGCTTATCTCAGAAGCATACCCCACCTGAATCCTCTCCTTTCTCCTGACAGATCCTCTTCTAGCTATTGGGGAATTATCTGGCAGTTTATTACCCATCTGCTTAATTTCACATAGCTTTTTTTATTCTGTTTAGCTCTGCAAGCCTCCTGTGCCAGAGATGGACATATCCCGGAGGGAAAAGGGCCAGTGTTTGTTACTCTTATTTTCTCCACTGTATTCTCAAGTGACTAGGCAGCATTGAATGGGATGTCAGAAATATTTGAAATCTATATTTAGAAAAACAGATGGGCTTCTTGCTATGGCAAGTCAGGCAGTGTACCTAGGCACACATGAAATATAAGATTTATAAAGAGCAAAACCCCAGGGAGATTTAACATAGATAAAGAGAGAGCAGAGGCCCCAAATCTAAACACTGCCATTATGTTCTTTGATTTCAATAGAAGAAAACTAAATTACAGTACCAAGAAGCTAAGATGGAGAGTGGAAAACAGAACACTGAAAAAAACCTCAGCCCTAATAGGCTAAAGTTAAGGAAAGAAAATGCATAAAATGGCTATCAGGAATAATTTTTAGCAGTCCAAATCACTAGAGCATAGAATAGAGGCCTGTGGCTTAAATCTTTAGATCTGGAGAAGACAAAGCATGGAGACACAATCCACAGGGACCAATCCTGTATTAAACACCAGGATTAAAAAGAACAAATGGTTTTTCTGCCCTCTAATATCCGCTGCTCCACCCCTGCTGCCTCCTATTAGCCCAAAATGAGAGAAATAATATATCAACAGACAAAGGGATTGGAACTAGCAGCGTCTGAAAACAACTCGCAGCTGTATGAGAGCTGGTGCAGTCAATGGTATATTTACAGGTCTTTGTTATGAATCAGGAAATGTCTGATTCAAATCTCCGTGGATATATTGGATGGCCTTAGCCCAGCTACTCTTCCCTCAATCTTGGTTTCTTATCTGTAATGAGAGGGTAATAATACTGTCTACAACATGGAGTTTCCAAAAGAATTGGAATATGATTGTGCACACAGAGAGCTTTGAACAGGTTAAAGCCCTGTATGAATGCCAAGAATTATTTTCTTAAAAGCAGGAGATGTGGGACTGCAGACAGAGATCAGCAGTTCTTCTGTTAGAATACACCAAGAAAAGACAGAGAGGCTCTCGTAATCTTGAGAGACATAAAGAAGAGGGGGTGGCAGCAAAACAGCTTGTTGGACTGCACTCTTCTTTTCATAAGGTTGCGTACTTAAATATAAATAACCTCTTTATTCTTGGACATTTCTTCTCATTTCCTCACAGGCAAATTTAAGCAGAGAGCAGAAGGATGGCAAGATATGTTGCTGGTACATCAGAGTTGAGCTATGCAAAAAAGAGTTATTTGAGGGACCACCTTTTCCTGATTATAACAGAATAATAACAGAACACAGTTGGAAGGGACCTTGTAGGTCATCTAGTCCAACCCCCTGCCCAAGCAGGAGACCCTGCACCATTTCTGACAGATGGCAATCCAATTTCTTCTTGAAAGCTTCCAGTGATGAAGCTCCCACAACTTCTGAAGGCAAGCTGTTCCATTGGTTGATTGCTCTCATTATCCGAAAATTTCTCCTTATTTCTAGGTTGAATCTTTCCTTGATCAGCTTCCATCCATTATTCCTTGTCTGGCCTTCAAGTGCTTTGGAAAATAGGTTGACCCACTCGCTCTGTGACAGCCCCTCAAATATTGGAACACTGCTATCATGTCTCCCCTGGTCCTTCTCTAGCCATGCCCAGTTCCTGATTATATCAGCCCAGCCCATTTGATCTGACAGAAGGCACATCCTGGGGATATCATCTGCCAAGAACCTACATTTGGCAATCCAAAGCAGTGGGTTTTCTTTGCCATGGTGCTCGCCTTATGGCACATTCTCCCTTCCAACATTAGATCAGCTCCATCCCACTCGCAAATCCCTAAAGGTATATATATAATGTTGATTTTTATATTTTAAAATGCTTGTTTTTGAATATGTATTGATTTTATTGAATACTGTATACTGCCCAGAGTCACTTTCATGAGATGAGTGGCTATATAAAATTGGTTGACAAATAAATACATAGATAGCCTAGCAAAGCTGCACACAATGAGAGATCCTGAAAAAAATGAGGCCAGTAGTATAGCTGCTTTCTTGCCAGCATCAATATCTGCAGCAAACAAATTATGTACCAAAGGTGTTGGTCTTGTTTGGTCTCTGGAGTATTGAGAGAATACCGATATCTATGTACAGGATTTCTCAGAAATAGAGAGCTAGTGCAATTTACTCCAGATCTCCATTAAGTAAGCAGAACCTTTGTAATATCCTTTCAGAGCTAAACAGATACTCAGGTGTTTATAGGGGCCAGTGGTTTATAGGGAGGAGAGGTGGGTAAAATACCCTCAAACCTGGTCACTGCTTCTAACCAGAGTCCCAAATTTCTACACAGAGAGACAGAACACTGAACCTTCTTGTCTCTCTGCACATTTTTTAAAATAGAATTTCATTATTGACTAAGTATCTCTCTGAGAATGTTATGCTTAGATGTAAAAATAATCTAATATATATAAAATCTACCTCAGCTGATCTCAACAAGCTAAGCAAAATTGCTTAATTATTTCTAGTTGGTCAGAGTTGGGTGGCCAATAAAGGAATAATAATAATATTAATAATATCAATGATGATGATGATGAACACCATCAACATTGATAAATTTACCATCAGTCAATTGCAAAAGGCAGCTTACATCCTGTGATGTAACACCATCAAAAAGGAACATTTGTCTATCCAAAGTCCTTGGGAAGGATTCGAATGGTGGATAAAAATGCCAAATCCAGTCTAAACATCTGGTTGATTCTGAGATCAGCCATAATAACAGTAATAAATGGATGTGGTAGATAATTAATGGGAAGCCTCAAGTGGATTCTTGGACTGAAAAATCCTTCTGGAAGAAGGCAGTGGCAAGCCCTCTTTGTTGTTGCCAAGAAAACTACACATCCATTGCCACACGCTAAATAAACAAATAAATACATCCATGTAGTCATCAAAACTCAAGCTTGATTCAGGGCAGCCTTTATGCAAACTTGGAAGTTCTAATATTATGCATAGCACTGAGAGTGGGCAGCCATGTTTGCAGTTCTTTGAGCTAGAAGAACACAGCTAGTAGGAATAACAGAATGATAATGATTGGAATAGGTGAAAGTGTATCTTTTTATTTCTACAACCTGCTCTGCCTTTTTCATCAGGATATCAAATGTAGTAGGGTACCTCAGGAATATAATTCAGTTTGCAAAGAAGAAAAGATCTGAAGGCATCAGACTTACCATTCAGTTTTTCTGAAAGCAAACATTTCAGAGCTTAATAGGTGGTTTCTGATTGAGCCAAATATTCAGGGAATTCTGAACAGAAATAATTTCAAGAGGCCTAGTCTATAGTCTGAAGTGGACTGCATAAATCATTTGTTCCTGAGCTGATATATTCTGATGGCTGAAAAGTGGAAATATAAATCAAAGCCAGTTACTAGGTAGCTGTGCCTAATAAAAAAAGGATTTTCCCCAGTTCAAATATTACCTGCAAAATGAACATAATATTAACCTACATTGCAGGGTGGTTGTGTGGAATGATAACATAATTAAGGGCTCTGAATGCTTTCAAGCATTGTATAAGTATTAAGTGTCAAGTACTGTATCATTATTTTACTATTTTCATTCTCTTATCTGTATGAGTAGTAGATCTCCCCTACTACTTGGAATTATTTTATATCATTTTATGGTATGCTAATGTTTCTAAGCAATTTCAAAATCTTCATCCACCATTTTTGTGATCTGGGAGGTCACCTGTTGGATTTCTCTCTCTAATAACAACATATGGTGTGATTTAAGAAGCATTCTAGGTTTGCTTCAGTTCACAACAGCAAGACAAGGAGCAGTGTTCAAAGTATAATAATCCTAGTGCCATGGCCTGTCATACTGGTTACATTGTGTATGTGTGTAAGTGATCATCCTGAAATTGCAAGATTGATATTCAGAAACAGAAAACATCCAAGTGTTCCTAGACATTTGTGAAATAACCTTGAATCAAGAGCAAATTTATATAAGCCCACTCCATAATTTTATGACTGATTTATTGATGTTCAGGAAGATTGTCATTTGTGTTTTCTTTAGGAATTTGTGAGAACCTATCAACTAGACTGAAGTGAATTCCACCTTTTTGTTTTTAATAACAGCACCCCATAGAGCTCTGGGACTAATAGCAACATTTGGGAGTTGGAGACAGTATTCAAGACTATCATAGGGAAAAGGATTAATCCCATCTTTTCTGTCTGCTATAGTTCCTGCACTCCTCCAAATAATCTAATAACAGTATTTTATGAAATATACATGTTACAGGTAATCCTTGACTTACAACAGTTCATTTAGTGACCATTCAAAGTTTATAATGGCATTGAAAAACTGAGTTATGACCGTTTTTCATACTTACGATGATTGTGACATGGTCACGTGATCAGAATTCAAACACTTGGCAATTGGTTCATATTTATAACGGTTGCAGTGTCCCAGGGTCATGTGATCACCTTTTGCCACCTTCTGACAAGCAAAGCCAATGGGGAAGCCAGATTCACTTAACAACCGTATTATTAATTTAACAACTGCAGCGATTTACTTAACAACTGTGGCAAGTAAGGTCATAAAATGGGTCAAAACTCACTTAACAAATGTCTCACTTAGCCATAGAAATTTTGGGTTCAGTTGTGGTCGTAGGTCGAGGACCACCTGTACCGCTTTCACATTTGGATTTTGAAAGGAATTACTTCACTGTGTAAATTGGAAGCCTTCAGCGCTGATGAACAAAGGGTTAACCATCTTCCTTTATCCCCAGATGGGATAGAGCTCCAGAACACTCAGCCATAGAATTGCATTCAGCACTCTAAAATGCTGAAGTGCATGAGCTTCCAAATGAATGTTAGCACCAGCCATGCAGTTCTGAGAGTAACATTGCACCTGTGAGGTGCTAGCTGGCTGTTCTCAAAGAGTCTACATATGTAGCATGTGGGGGAGGAGGAGGAAGAGCATGGCTGGTGAAACTGATGGTAAATTGGATCATGATACACTTAGTGCACATCACATCTATTGAGCAGCTGAAACATTTGTCCTGTGCTCTAGTCCTCAATAGTCGTAATATCTTAGATTTCAATCTCAGGGAAAATTGATAGGAGAGAGCAGCAGACACAAGTTCAAATACAGAGGTGTTTTTTTTTAAGATGTTTTAATTCTTTACAAATTAAGCTCAATATTTTTTAAAAAAACATAATTCAGTTAAATTTGTAAAGAAATAAAATCACATGCACAAAGCAACAACCTCCTTCCTCATGCTACTTTTGTAAAGAATGAGTTAAAAACAATGACTTGTTTCATGTTGTTTTACAGCATAAACAAGTCTATCTGAACATACAAGATGCTTCTAGGAAGAATGTACTCAGATGTGATCCAGGGCAATGGATGCTAGTGACCATTATGCATTTTGCCTCAGTCCTAAACTACATAAGGTTAGAGAAAATAGAAGAAAGCACAGAGTTTGCCATGAAATGGGATTTTTTGACTGAAAGGGTGCATGTATGAGAAAAAAACTCAAGTGAATGCCATGTCTAATTGCTATATAAATAAAACAATTCCACTACAGTCACTAAATTCTACATCGAATTCAACTGTTCAGTGTGCCACAATATTTGCTTTTTAAAAGAAATAATGATTGGGATGCTATGGATCTGGCCCGGTTTGGACTGTAATGATTCTACCATGCTGCAATTATTAACTTCACATTTGTGACAATCCCTCTGAGATATAGCACCCATCAGCTCTTATTATGAAACCTAATCACCTGTGACAGGGATGGCCTATATAGATAGCATTTATAGCATTTCCATCTGCAGACAGTAAACAATGGTAGCTAGAAGAACCTGAAGTGAGGAAAAAATTGTTTGTTTGGGTTTTTTTTTTTTACACATGCAACATTACATCTGATCTCAAAATTGCTCCTGCCATAATTTCCCCTTGACTGATATTATTTCCCAGAACAACTTCCTTCCTTGCATCCATCAATGATAATTTATTTCCTTATATTCAGGGTCTGTTGCAAAATACTTTTCAGCTTGGAAAATATGGTTTCTATAATGCCAGTGCTACATAATAAATATCAAGCATTCCCCCTCTATGTGCATTATTTTTTCCTTTGCGTAAAGCACAGAAGCTTATGCCTTAAGCTGAACTGCCACTATTGTAGAACAGTAGAATTAAGAGTTTTGGTCATCAGAAATGCCCATTTTTTCTCCTTCATTTTTTATTTTATTTCCACCTGAATGATTAAAAGAAAAAAAAAAACCATACAAACCACCACATAAATGTCATTTTTTAAAAAGGCACATACAATTTTATATTAAAATTGTACTTTGCTTCAAAATTTGTATGCAATTTTTCTAGACTATGCATTTATGCATTTTTGAGGGCTGCATGGTTATTGCAAAGGGTTAATTCATTCCAATTTGTGTATTACTGTGTTAATTAATGTAAATTAGTTCCACTTGCTTAAAAATTAGGCTTGAATGCAACCTTCAAGGTTCCTTTGAAAACTGTCTAAGCTTTGAAAACAAGGCCATGGGAAGGTATCATTCAATTGAAACTAAGCTAAGCACGACAACAAGAAATTGGATTAGACTAGCACTTCCTTGCATTCAGTGCCTATAGATGTAAATAGAAAAGCCCCAGAAGGCGGTGGTCAGAATGGCACTTTCCATGAGTATTCCATACACATGCTATAACTAGTACCCATCATAGAATCCTGATCTTCAATGCAATTGTATCACTCCCTTTTGAAGTCACTCAGATTGCCCTGTTATCTGTCCTGAATATCCATTATTCAGCCTTGCTGGAGGATCTCTAGTAGTTGGAGCAAGACAGAAAGATTAACCTTATCCTGTCCATTTCTTTCCTCCATTCCAAGCATGAATGTTATCAATTTTGTCTTGGCCTGTGGTGAGTTAAGTCCTCCCTCTCACAGTGCCTGGAGGCTCTTAGGGGCTGGATGGGGAGCAACGGGTTGAAACTAAACCCTGGCAAGACTGAGTGGCTCTGGGTTTGGGGTTCATTGGCTCAGGGAGAATTGCCACCTTTGGTCTTGGATGGGGTGGCATTACCCCAAACAGACCCTGTGTGTAATCTAGGGGTTCTCCTGGACTCATGACTCTTGCTCAAAGAGCAGATGGCGGTTGTGGCCAGGAGGGCCTTTGTGTAACTCTGTGGGTTGTGTGCCAGTTATACTCTTTCCTGGACCAACAATCCCTACTGACAGTCACTCATGCCCTAGTCACTTCCCATCTTGACTATTGCAATGTGCTCTACATGGGGCTGCCCTTGAAGAGCATCTGGAAGCTCCAGTTGGTGCAAAATGCAGCAGCCCACATGGTTTTGTGCAGACCCTAGCGTACACATGTATCACCTCTCCTGCAGAAGCTGCATTGGCTGCTGATTTGCTTGCAGGTGCAATTCAAAGTGCTGGTTCAAAGTCCTTCATGGCTTGGGACCAGGTTATCTGAGGGACCCTCTCTTGTCGGTCACATCTACCCGATGTCAGCTTGAGGCTCATGATTTAATTAGGGCATCCATCAGAACCCTGACACCCAACCCATCAGAGCGGGGAGGCAGGGAATGCTCTGGGTCCCATCCCCAAGGGAGATACACCTGGTGGGACCCAGAAGAAGGGCCTTCTCCATGGTGGCTCCCTCTCTCTGGAACATCATTTCCCAGAGATTAGAACAGACTCTAATACTCTTCCGGAAGGTGCTGAAGACCTGGTTCTGCCAGTGGGCCTGGAGAACCCAGAGTGGGATGGAGACCATTAAATGGCTCGTGTGATCTGCTGTCATTGGGATGGGTGGGATGGGGGAGGTGAGGGATGGGGAGTGATTTTATTATGATTTTATTACTATATTAATTTATTTGATTTTTAATTAGTTTTATTGTTTTTAAATGTGATTTTTATATTCTGTAAGCTGCCTTGAGTCACCATGGGTGAATAGGTGGCAATGTAAATTTAATAATAAATAAATAAATAAAATAATTTTTTATTATGTTCTTACTTTCCTCCCAAATCTAAGGAAGCATCAAACATCATTACATTTCCTAACTAGAGAGATCACCTTTTCCCTAATGATTTTAGTTGCCCATTTCTGTTGTGGTTTTAAAAGGGAACAGCTATAATTTTTCTGGCTGTTTGTCACAGTTCTTTGGAAATTGTGATTTCCTGTGTGCATTGCTTTGAGTGTCCTTCCCCAAGGGAAGGAAATGATAATTCTGTAGAGTGGACAGTGGAAACCTTTGCTAGTCTTAGGCTCCTTCTGGGATCTTGGCAATGTGTAAATGTTAAAATCATAAAAATATCCTAAAGTATATATTACTGGGCTTCCGTGTCTAAGCAAATCATTTAGCAAGTTATAAATAGCGATCACCAGCAGTCTATTGAACAGAAGCCCAATTTTTCTTCCTTACAGCCAGGTTTTCAGCTTCCTATTAACTTGCCAAAATCAATGACCAGATTATCAAATTGCTCACTGGGTTGTAAATCATCTGTATAAATGGAATAGACTGGAGGCCCAACTTCCTGATCTTGAGTCTTGATTACAATTAATATGACAGCGGATATATATTAGAATAAAAGGGGCAGGTAAGAAAAATGGTTACTGTGTAAGAAAAGTGGAAAGACTTTAGCGCTATGGTGAGAATGTTCATAAATACAAGCTGCTGCCAATATAAAATGTACAATGGAGACAAATGGGATAAAATTAAAATAATAAATGTTAATGATGCAAAAAATAACAAGGCTGATGTATAAGAGGGTGATAAATTGTTTGTAAGGTAAAATGATATGAAATAAAAAAAAAACATTAATCCTGTAGTTTAATTGCAAATACTTCTTTTTTGCGAGCTGGTAAAAGATGTCAATCAGCCTGTGTCATCCATCTACAAACAGGTGATCTCCAGATATGGTGTAACTAGAAGTCAGCATGGTTGTTAGTCACAGTGTTTGGAATTCCTAGGAGTTGTAGTCCCAAGAAATCTGAATGGCTTCTGATTGGGAATAGTTTCATGACCCAAGGGCTATTGGGCTATTCCCAATAGCCCTTAAAGGACTATTGTCCTTTAAAACTGCCAGTTGAGCAAGGAGCAAAATCAGATAACTGAAGCTATTCTGTGTCTTATGCTAGCAGGATTGTGGTCCCATTAATGACAGTCCATATCCAGATGGCTGAGAGAGATGTATGTCTCCCAAACACCACTCCAACTGGCATCCAAGCAACACTGGGGGATAAATTTTATTCCAGTGGATTTAAAGCACAAACAGAAATCAATTTCATTTGTAGTTGAAAATTTGAATACCATTTGGTGTATATTTTTCTATTACTGGTAGTCCTTGCTTAATGATCCTAATTGGGACTGGAATTTATATTGCTAAGCAAAGCAGTCATTAATCATACTGTCATATGACTATATTGCTTAGCTTCAGCAATGATGGTTATGGCTCTAAGACAAGGACTGCATTGTCATTAGGCAAGGATCTCACAATTCTTTTGCCCTGCTGGACTCACCTCTGTTTCAACTCCCCCTATCCTCCTATACAGCCCGCAAAGCTGCCCTTTTGGCTACACTGCACTCCATCTTTCCCTGCCTCTCCCTGCTGCCCCACCTGCTCTTTACCATCTTCTTCCTCCTGCTGCTGACAAGGGATACCTGGTCTTGTGAAGGCCCAGTAACTGCCTCAGCTGGACCTGCCTTGTCAGTATCAGGAGAAAGAAGGACATTTGGGGGAAGCTACATGGGATGCATGTAGTGCAGGGCGGCCAACAGGGCAGAAAGGTGGGTGAGATAGGAGGATGGAGTATGGGGGGTTGAAATGTATGCTGTGCTGTGTGAATGGCCTGACAAATCCCTGAATTTTGAACACATAACCATGCGGGTGCTGCAGTGGCTGTAATTTTGAATCCCATCATAAATACATTTATTCAGCACCATCCCAATGGTCACTTAATGAATGGTTGTTAAATGAAGACTACCTGTACAGGAACTGTAAAGCACAAAGATAAGCAATTTATATTATGGTAGCATAATAGCAAACATGTTATCGTTATGACTAAAATACAAGCAAACAAAATTGTCGTACTTCATCCCAGGCTTGGTAATAACCAAACACTTAATCCCACACTCAGGGACGTGCTTACAGTTTAAGCTCAGAGACAAATGACTAGATAAGCTACATTATTGCAGACAACACAGGCCTCATACATTTGCAGAAGATCCACCTCCTACAGAACATGGAAATTATATATGTCTGCTCCAGGGTTTAAATCCATTCACTGCCTGAACTTAAAATTGAGAGCCATTTGCTCAGTGTTTTCAGAAGGGCCTGAAAAGCTATTTCTAACCCCATCAACTTCAGCCCTCAAAAATAGTTATTTCCTTGTTAAGCATTGTGTTAATATAATTCAACCTTATTATTTCTTCAGCAACCCAGCTGTGTCCATAGTGCAGTGTAGAGTTCAATGACAGCTCTATGAGGATTCCTCTCTCCATTTGACTAGTAACTAAAACCATCACACAGAACATGGAATCATAAAGCTGAAAGGAATCTCAGAGATCTTCTAGTCCAGTGATGGCTAACCTTTTTGCAATCACGTGCCAAAAGCGGGGGGAGTGCGGGGTGATCATGCATGTGCGTGCCCACATCCATAATTCTATGCACCCCACCATGGTCCCCCCGCTTTTGACATGTGATAGCATGGTGGGCCCAGTAGGCCCGTTTTTCACCCTCCCCAGGTTCCAGAGGCTTTCTAGGAGCCTGGGGAGGGCGACAACAGCCTCCCCCCCGAGGCCCTCCAGAGGCCGGAAACAGCCCATTTGCTGACTTACGGTAGGCCCAGAAAGCCCAAAAATCAGCTGGCCAGCGTGCACATGCGTGCTGGAGCTGAGCTAGGGCAACACTCGCGTGCTCACCAATATGGCTCCGCGTACCACCTGTGGCACGTGTGCCATAGATTCGCCATCACGGTTCTAGTCCAACACCCTACTCAAGCAGGAGACCCCATATCATTTTAGAGAAATGGCCATTCAGTCTCTTCTTAAAAACCTCCATTGATAAAGCACCACAACTTTTGAAGGCTAGCCATTCCACCAGCCATTCCACTAACTGATTGTTCTCACTGTCAGAAAATTTCTCCTAAATTCTAGGTTGGATACCGCTTTGGTAAGCTTCCATCTGTTACTTCTTGTCCTGCCCTCTGGTGCTTTGGAGAATAATTTGGGACAGCACTTCAAGCACTGGAAGACGGTTGTCATGTCCCCCTCATCCTTCTCTTTGATAGGCTTGACATAACTATATATATAAGCATGGGACATGATGTCAAGGAACAGCAGAGGTTAGGAATTCATGGAAAAAAGACATGGATTAAAAGAAATATATCAAGGGGCCAGCAATGTGGAGGAAAAAAAGATGAGGTTGCTTAGGTTACTCTTAGCCACTTCTTTGAAATCTATGAGATCTCTGCTGCTTTGCAAAATAATCAAAGAAATCAATAGAAGAATAGAATAGAATAAAATTTTATTATGGTCATCGACCAGCAATAGACATATAATAAATTAAAATTAATTCTGACATTAATCGTGAATAGCATCTCTGTTATAAAAATACATGCTCTCAAACCTAATTTACATGCATGTAAGTATGTGGGTAAATGTATTGTTATAGATCTCAAAAAATTGGCACCAGTTGATATTCAAAGGAATCAATAGAAGAAATTATAAGGGGAAATGTTTTGCCATGTCTTATGCTGTTTGCAAAATAGCAGAGTAATAAAAAGCATATTGGGAGCTTAGTAATTGCAAGCAAGAAAAACAAAAATTAAAGTGAATGGTATTGAAGAAAAAAGGTAAGGCAAATTCTCCTTAAATAAAACTTTATTCCTGGGAATTATGGTCCATATAGTTTTCTTGGCAACAGTAAGAAAGTAATTTTTTATTGTCTTCCAGGGTCATTTTGGAATTACTGCTAAAGACTATTGACCTTGTAATCTTTTCTCCTAAAGATCCTCTTATTACCTTTATAACCTGATTAGCTTTTTTGAGATCAGCCAAGGTTTCACTAGGTAACACGTACCACAAAAGAGAGAGAGAGAAGAGAAAAAAGCAAAAGCAAAAGTATTTGTGGCCTTTTAAGCCACAATAGTTGTAAATCTCTTCAGAGCCTGAACAAGTAGATAGTACTTAAACTGTATGTGCTGCATAATCTTGGCTCTATGGTAATTGATATGAAAATCCCGTATGCCCTCAAGCTAGCTTCAATATCTCATCAGCAGTAGACATATCATAAGTAAGAAACACCTCAGAAGGCATCATTCCTTAACTCCAGGCACCCACCTTGCTTCAAAATCTGAGCCTTACCCAATGTGGCATTTTTACATTGAAACGTTTCATCTGATCAAGAAAATTAATGATTCAGGGATCAGAAGAAAGGAGTTTCTAAATAGAATTTATTGTAGATTATTGATCTTCTGAACTTTTCAATGTGCAGCAGAACAATTTGTTAAAAAGCCCCAATGGAAGGACATCCAGTTTCATATTTAAGAATTTCCTAGCCAAAATATTCAGACTTATCATCATCTTCAAATTTAAAGGATGAATCTTCGATAGTATCTTCATCTCCTCCCTGAGGAACATTCTCTAGAAAGCAAGTTAGCTTCAACACTCTTCATCTTTCATAAGGCACTAGCAAGTCTTGTTCTGTGCTCTGACTGGGGTCCCAGCAGGTGTGTGGAGGGATTCACCTCCTGGCTATGGTACTGATTGTTCTGGTTTACTCAAATGCTGTTTATTTAAATTTTTGTATCTCTTTTTTAAAAACCCTGTTCTCTATCCAGAGTCATTTGACATATAAATCTATTCAGTCATTCAATTACTCAATATGGAAGATTTCTTTTTTTTTGTTTTTTGTTTGTTTGTTTTTTTATTGAAAAAGTTTTCAAATACAAGTTTTTCCCCCTTTCCCCCCCCTCTTCCCTAACCCCCCTCACCACCCATCCCCCCCTGTGACTTCTTCACAACATTAAGCTAATTCATAACTAATTGCATAATATTTTACCATTCCCTTACTCCCTCCTCAAAATACTGACCCTTAGCATAATATTCTTATAACCCCCATTTTCGCAATAATCTGCCCTTTTTCTCCTCCCCCAAATTTATAGTATATTATTATAACAACATAACATTTAATCTTTTATATATATTAATATAACATTTCAAAGCAGCCTTCTCCCCACATCCAAATTTAACATTTATTCAATTCTATCCAATTCCTCCACTCCCCTAAATATATGACTTAAAAATCCTTTTTCTTAAACTAATCAATTAGTAAACTAACCTATTTCAACCCAGTTTCCCGCAAAATTACCATGCACTACAATTCTAAGTATGAACCACTGCCCACTCTGCTAAAATATACATATATTTATATATACATTCCATTTTATAAAAAAAAAAAAAGACAATAACTTTAAATTTATAATCCATATAATATCTTCTTTGACGTCTTTCCACTGGATTGTTGAGTCCATCATCCATAATTGGGTGACATAGCATCCTGGTGCAACAGTTTGTTCAAAATCTTCAGTCTTCATCTGCCCCCATCAGTAATGAATATCCTCATATATATATAAAAGTAAAAACAACCACCCGAGTGACATTATAATTATATTCCATATAGTTGTAATTGTGGTTTTCATCAGGATTATTAATTCCCATCATCCTAGTGGGTAACAGCCAGATCTTCTGCATGCCCCAGCATGACTCTCTTGCCTTGTAACTTGAAATAGTTATAATATATTTATCGGTAAAAGAAATCCAAAATAGATAATTCAAATCCAACAATGTAAGGCTCTTTTCACATCCCAAAATCACGGCATTGCAGAGGTCTGCCACTATCCTCAAGATAGTATTAAACAATACTTCGCTGTTGCTTAGTTTAGAAACTACTATTTCTATGAGATCTGTTTCTTTTCTTTTTCTTTTGCGGGTTGAATTTCCATCCTGGTTTCCTTCCTACAAATTGTGTATCAGCTAGTTGATCTTGTTGGTTTTGTTTTATTATCTCGTATTTCTTTTCCATCACTTGTATATCAACTGGTTGATTTACGCACTTGTCTGTAGCTTGATAATTCGTCACATTGAAATCAGATGACACTGCTCTCATATTTATAGACAGTCCAGCTGGGGTATCCAGGGAGTCCGAAGACAATTTATCTACCACAGCCTCTATAATTTGATATTTTCCCTTTGTTTCCAACTCCTTTTGTTTGTCCTGTATTATGCCTAAAGATGTTAAATTCTTTTTTAAGATTTTTTGATAAAATTCTTCCGCTTTTTCAACAGTGTTCAGTTGGTATCTTACTCCTTGGTGTCTGAATATTAAACCAGCTGGAACATCCCACCTAAATAGGATATTTCTTTTTTTTAACTCAGACACTAGAAAACCAAATTTCTTCCTCTCCATTAACATCTTGGGCGGGAGCTCCTTAAAAATCCAAATCTTTCTTCCACGAAATTGCAAAGTAGAACTAAAAGAATTCTGCACAATATCATTTCTTATTCCTTTATCAGTAAAATAAATCACCACATCTCTAGGCAATTGCTTTTGTTTTGCCAACCAGGAGTTTATTCTATAAATTCTGTCAATCCTGCAAAACACTTCATCAGGTTGAACCTTTAAAATCCCAGCCAGAATTTCAGAAGATATCTTCCTTAAATCATCTCTGTCATTTTCCTGCAGACCTCTCAGTCTAATTGCATATTCTGTAAAATTATATTGAATCATTAAAACTTCTCTTTCAATCCTCTGTTGTACATTTTCTTCATTACCAATCTTTTGGTCAACCTCCATTTTAGGTTTGTCTTCTGAACTATTATCCTGAATGTTTGGCAAATCCTTTTTAATTTTTTGGATGTTGTCGTCCAAATTCTCCTCAGTTTCTTTCATTTTGGACTCTAATAATTTGGTATTTGCATCCAACTGAATCACAAAGTCTGCTAAACCATTAGCTGTTTTTAAAATCTTTTGATCCAAAAAGTCAAACTTAGATTTCACCAATTCACCAATTTCTTTAATTTCCAGCTTAAATTTTTCAAGTTGCTGATTCACAATCTCATCCCTTCTTACAATCTCCTCAAGAAGAAATTCTATTATATTAAAATCAGGTTGCTGAGACTGGAGAGTTAGAACTTGTTGATGTAATTTGTTAATGGGGGAATCCCCCCCCACTGCCTGTTTGTCTAACTTTATAAGTCTCAGCGCCATTTTCCCACGCAGACAAGATTTACTGGAAAAGAAAAAAAAAAGAAGCTTTTTTCCAACCAAGATCAATATCAGATCCCCAGGAAAAGAAAAGAAAAACAAGAGTGAGAGTGAGGTTTTGCCTTCAATTACAGCCAGAAGTATTCGCTCCGCTACTTTGTAATAGAAAACGGAAGGACTTTCCCCTTCAGCCTCTCTTCAAGCCGCAGCAGTCACAGCAGCAATCGCCATTTTAAAAATCTTTTTTCCTTTCACTTCTTAAACAACTTCAATAACTTTTCTAAAATAAGAAGAATACTTGCGCTTCAGGATCAGAGGTCCAGCTCACATCTTCTTTGATTAATTTAACAGATTTGCAGGCTTGGTTTTGCCCCCTAGCTCTGCGTGTAGCAGAGATCTCCCAGAGCCCAGAGCATCGGCTGGGGATACGGGGAGTCTCTTCCGCTCCCTCCCAAAAGTAAATAAAAAACTTTTGGGATTAGGCAGAGGACTCTACCCACCCCAGCCGGCTCTATCTCCGTTTCCTAATGGAAACGGAGTTTTTTCGAGCCGCCATTCCGCTGAAAAAGGCGGCTCTTACAGGCAGTGGGTTCGACGATCCCGAGGGAGCGTCCGGCGGGGACAAACAGCAAACTGGAAGTCAATATGGAAGATTTCTAACAAGGGGTAAAACCCACCCTACTCTGGGAGGATAACCAAGTCTTTAAGGCCTTCTGGAATGCCATTGGGGTGGGAGGTATCTGGATCTCAGAGGGGTCTCATTTCAGAAGGTAGGTGCTACAGCAGAGAGCCTCCTGGGTCTTGAAAGATGACATTGTTTAATCAAATGGACCTGGAACACACCAGGTCCATTTGGCTCTTAATGACTGAGCAGAAACCACAAGAGATAAATGACCCCTCAAATAACTGTCCCTGATGCCATGTAAGGCTTTCTAGATGATAATCATCATCTTGAATCTCATCTGAAAGCCCACCAGAAACAGTGCAGCTCACAAAGCAGAGGTGTCTCAGGAACATGCCAAGACAAACCCACCACTCTTCACCCTGCTTCATTCTGGACCAGATGAAGTTTCTAAGTGGTCTTCAAGGGTGGCCATGTTCTCAAGAAGGCCTCCAGGCATGTATAAAATACTTTTTTCTCCAACATCTCAGTAGACCCTATATGAATATTTTTGCCTAATTTGGCACGTCTGTCCCCGTTCTCAAAGTAGAAATATACATTTTATTCAGAGTGATCGTAAAATTCATAATCTCCAGGTGTTTTTTCAATTCTTTTAAGTTTTTGAATGTTACTATCAAAGGAATGAAGAGATTATCACGTATTTGCTATCTGAACGCTATAATGCTTTGCAATTGTTGCTAATCTTTAAATATAAAGTTTCATAATCATAACGGCTATAGCTTTATGTTTTACATGGAAAAAAAGATGCCAGATGTTCAAGTTGGCTTTAGAAAAGGCTAAGGAACATGAGAAAATAGCCGATACATGTTGGACAATTGAGAGAGCCGGTATACTTCATTGATTATTGAAATTCTGGGCTTAGAAAACTTAGAACTATGCTGCCTTCGATATGATCTAAGCATAGCTCATAAAATTATCTGCTACAATGTCCTACCTGTCAATGATTACTTCAGCTTCAATCACAACAATACACGAGCACACAACAGATACAAACTTAAAGTGAACCACTCCAAACTCAATTGCAGAAAATATGACTTCAGCAACAGAGTGGTCAATGCCTGGAATGCACTACCTGACTCTGTGGTTTCATTCCAAAACCCCCAAAATTTTAACCTAAGGCTATCTACTGCTGACCTCATCCCATTCCTAAGAGGTCTGTAAGGGATGCGCATAAGAGCACCAGCGTGCCTACCATCCCTGTCCTAATGTTTCCTCTATTTGTATCTATTTTATGTATCCAATCCATGTTTATACTTATTACTTAATACGTTCTTGACAAATAAAGAATTAATAAATAAATAAATTTAAAAAAAACATCAGTAGATGGGATTTAAACTTAGAATAACTTTATTGTCACTTTGAATGTACATTAATAAGCATACATTAAAATGAAATTTGGTTGCATACAGCATATGTAGTGACATCAACAAACTTTGATCATTCATTAAAACATGGAGAAACTACTGGTTATGTATAAATTTTGCTTTGGAGGCTACTTGACTAGTTTCGTGCTTAGTTGCTACATCTGCACAACTTGTAAGCTTCTCCCTTTTTCTTTCCTCACCTTCATGGTGCTGGGCCCTTGGGGAGAGATGATAGCTGAACTGTTTGTCACATTTTCCAGTTGGTTGCCTGAGCATCCCCAAGGGAGCTCAATGCGCCAGAACCCAGAGGAGGTGAGAACTGCTTCCTGTTTGCACATGCAAGGAAAGCAGAAACACGGCAGGCTGAGGAGAGGAGAGGAGCTTCAATGGCTCTTTCAACTTCAGCAACACCAGTTGATCATTGCCTTTGACTTTGTGGTGACAGTGCCCAACTGAGCTCGGCTCTTGATAAAATCTCCTGATACAGGGGAAAAGGTGACTATCCCCTTGGACAATCAAGAATCCTTTAACTCTAAACTGTCATAGGAATTTTAGTAGGTTTAGCATGGTTATATGTTGGAACATACATATACGCTGCCTTGTTAGTTCCTAGAATATATTATTAAAAAGTTTAAATATGTAATATGTGACACAGCATGGTGATGCTTGAGGCACTGAAAAAAAGATTTTTAAGCTCCAAGTTTGACTAAAAGGGTGAATAGCTGTTAAATTGATTGTTTCTCTGCAGCCATTTCCCCCATTAAAATCCTTCCCCAGCTAGTTTTCTATATTATTTGGATAACGTTATTTTTCTTGAGAAAAGTGTCTCTTGGGAAGGGTATTTAATGGTCAAGTGTCTCCATGGGAAAATGGAAAATATGCCTATCTCTTCTTTTTGCTGCCCTGCTCATATTTATAATCCCCAGGAGCAATATTAACCTCAAAAAACCACAACAAACATTAGCAGATAATCTACTTTTCCCCTTATTTCTTTGTCCTTGCATACTATATTTTTCAGAATCAGAGCTTAACTCTGACTAAATAATTAGTATAGATTCAAACTCTGCACAATTACATCTGTGAAGCAATTAAAGTAGTTTTGCTGTGCTGCCTACTCAGATATATTACCTAGCTGTGGTTTATTTTTGCCATAGTTTTAACTGTAGTTTATTTCAGCTGTGGTTTTTTTTTTTTTTTTAACAAACCAGATTTCTTAACTTACTCAATGATTAGAGGTAAGAGGTAGAAATTAGATGAAGAAAGAGTATTTTTAGGGTTAAGTAAAATATGAATGTTTATAATTATATGTAAGCCAATATTAATATATTTAATAGGAACAAAAATAAGTGAATATAATTATAAATATAACTAGAAATTATTTTTATATTATTATTATTGTTATCAGTATATGTGTTATCTTTTTTGTTCTTTTTTCTCTTTCGTTTTTGTAAAATGGTATACCTGGACATTACACTGTATTCAAAATACTTATATATAAATAAAAAAAAATTGACAAAAAAGATATATTACCTAGCTGTGGTTTATTTTTGCCATAGTTTTAACTGTAGTTTATTTCAGCTGTTTATTTCAGAGTTTCCCTTGATTTCTTAACTTATTTTTGCCAAAAACATTTAGATGCATTTTAAACTTCCGGGGGTGGGATAGGGGATAAATGAAGGAGAAAGGTTAAATTCTAAGGTCTAGTAATTTTAAATAACTGCTAAATACTTATGTTTATGATGAAAAATGGCAGCATCCCCTTTCATTTTGAAACTTGCTGGGTTTTTTTATCTTTTTATAATAATAAATAAACCATGATATTTAAACTTTTTTTAAAAAAAAATAGAGTTCAGATAATCCCTCCCTTCCCCCCCCCAAAAATAGGTGGGATGTAACAAATCTGAGAGACCTATCCTGTAAAATATCTTCCCCTCCTTTGGAAGTTTTGCTGCTGGGATAAAAGCTGTGTTTCTAATCCTTTATCAGCTCGGCCCACCTTTGAGGAGAATTCGGCTGAGGAAGCCTGATTGCTAGGTGTCCTCTCCTACATTGACCCTTCAGCTCCCACTGGGTTCTCATCTCCTTGAGATGGGTTGCAACTTAGAGCTCAGGCTGAATGGAGATATTTCCCAGAAAATATTTTTTGAACCAGTAACTCAAACACATAGAAATGCCTTGGAAGAAGTCACCAGAAGGTAACTTATGACTAGCAGGCTGACTATAGTTTTCTGATATGGCACTGTGAGGCCCATTTTGAAACTGCAAGCACCACATTTATTATTAAATCTTCCTTCTTGCCATGCTCATCACTACAGTGGGAATAGCTGGCAGTCTTCAGGTCAAGTTAAAGGTGTTTAGCCAAGTACTTACGAAACTTGCAATAGGGCAGGCTGGGGGAGCCAGAGGCCAGTAATAAAACACAGAAGTTGATGTGATGATTCATTCTGCATGCATGAAGAGATGGAATAGCAGGGGTAATGAAGGCCTTTGTGGAGGCTCAGCAGTATCGCTGTAAAGAGTTCCAGATCTCTTCAGTAGTAATGAGCTTTGCAAAAGCTGAATGGCACATATTAGAAGTGTTAAAGAGTAGAGCAGAAGTGGAATGGGGAGATCATGATTGCATACAATTGCTGAGCCACTTGAGGTTGTTTATCATCTCAGGTGACTTATCAACTGATTTATCTGGTCTGAGAAACTAAGCACGGTTAGGCTTTGGATGGAAGCCCATCAACAGGGTTAGGGTTAGGGTTAGGATTAGGGTTAAAATTAAGGTAGGATGTTAGATGCACTGGGAAGCATAGACATTCGTAAGAAGCCAGTGACAAACTTCTTCTTTAGTGACTGTGAAGTCACTTCAAATTAGCTTGATTTGAAGGAGACATTTTATAATAGAATGGTAGGGCTGTTTCCAGTCACATCCAAAATGTATGATTCTAGAGTCAAAAGACTGATATTGTCTACTGGATTTTTGATTAGGGTTGAATGGCACAGCCAGACAATTTGTACAACAGAATTGGCTCTAATGTCAGCATGCCAACCATACAAGGCCTGATGTAAGTGAGAAATCATATTAGAATTGGAAGGAAAATATATTTTAGAGTTGGAAGTTGGTTGTCACATTTTGTACAATGTATCCCATATTTTGAATAGAGATATGAGTTGGTATTTATCACAGTAGCTATTGATTTATGAAAATTTGTATGACAATTTTTATTATGTTCTATTTATTTAAAACCATGTGCAATAATATAATTATAAACAATAAAAATAAATATAGCAACCAAGAGCAGTTAACATTTTCTAAGCAGCATGTACACTTAAAATTGATTAAAATTCTTGAGACCATAAAAATATTTTTGCCTGGTAGAGAAAAAAACAATAAACTCACTTAGTGTCCAACCTCAGTATATATATTACAATATATATAACAATAAGTCTTTTTAGAGTTGTTTATTGCTGCTATCAGCAGTTGGTGACAAAGGATACTGGTCCTCATGTCTTTCTGCATCATTGATCTGGAACTGGTCTGTAGAGATCTGAATCAAAATCTTTCTTCAGTCCTCCAGTCGGAATCAGGTGTTCTCCTTGACCATTAGATGTTCTTGGTACTCTTCTTCTTGTTGTTGTTAGTTGTGAAGTCATGTCTGACCCATCGCAACCCCATGGACAACTTTCCTCCAGGCTTTCCTGTCGTCTACCATCCCCCAGAGACCATTTAAGCTCACGCTGATTGCTTCAGTCACTCCATCCAGCCACCTCATTCTCTGCCATCCCCTTCTTCTTTTGCCCTCAATCTTTCCCAGCATTAGGTTCTTTTCCAATGAGTCCTTCCTTCTCATTAAGTGACCAAAGTATGGTACTCTTCTTACATGCAGTTAATTAGAAACATCTGCTTGCAGACAATAGTTGTGCCTTAGACATCTCTTTTTGATACTAACAAGGCTTTTTGCACTAGCTAATCTTATTACTATAATCATCATAATGAGCAGCAGCAGTGAGAAGCAACAAGGCCAAGCAAACCACTATAGTCTAAATCATCACTATTTCTGCCTTCTGCAGACATACACAAATGGGGATGGTGGTACTGCTTGCCTTTGCTTGGAAGGGTACTCATCTACCCAGAAGGAAAGATAAACTACTTTGGTTGAAAACATCCTAGGTGCAGAAGATCAGGGCCAGAGGCATCTCTGGGATGTGAGTCAAAATTACAAGATGATACGGGTGATGTTACTATCAATGCCCCACTCTCTTTTTATATGTGGATAGGATTTCAGTTACAACACGGGTGTCAAACTTGCTGTATCACATTGCCATCACATGATGTTTCATGACATTTTTCAAATTTGCAAAGCTGGGATGGGCATGGCCTGCATGTGACGCATCTGGCTCATGGGTTGCCAGTTTGACACCCCTGAATTACAACACTGCATCTGCTATTTTGCAGATTTTGACATCCCCATGGTCGCCCATGGCTAGAGATTCATTATCTTTCCCTTGGGTCTGCTCAAGTGGAACTTGCAGTATATGACTGCAAGTATAGTCATATAAACAATAACTCTGAGATATGAAATAATTCATCAGCTTGAAATATGACTTAGTCCTTAGATAAAAGATGGATCTTGAAAACAATCATCTTCTCTCTTTAATAGTCTTTAAGATGGGGACAAAAGGGACTCGTAGAACCATGCTAAGAGTTGTGGAGACAGGTCCTGCATTACTGATGTACACTTATTTCTTCACATTATAGCTGTGGTACATATTGCTATATGCTTGTTGACACTCCAAGTCAGCTTTTATGGTGATAATCTACCATTCAAAAAGCAAAACTTGGCAGGTGTACCATGTTTGCTAAATTGTATTTGCATTAGAATGACATGTTACACGCTGGGATTGGCATGTCTCCTTTTTTACACTTTGAATGGTTTATTATAGAAGGGAGTGATGGAAATGTGTTTGCAAATTTTGCTTTATTGTTCTGGCAGAGCTCTTGTTGCTCCCCAGGGTTTGAAGCTTCTTTCTCTGTGGGGCGCCTGCCTTAACCAAGCTACTTTAAGTTCATAAAGGTTATTGGACTGTTCAAAAACCAAGATATTGCAAGTGAATCTATTAGAGTTGGTTGAAATACTTTTTGCTGAAGAAACATAACAAAGTCAAAATAAAAGTATACATTGGGGAACAAAGCTCAGTTTTCCTGATGACATCTTAATTTCTCTCCTGTTGAGTAAAACAGACGTGACAAAATATTTTATAATTCAGTGAAATATATGGAAGTTACCAGTATTTGAACAGTTAAAAGTCCAGAGTCTTGAACTTAAGCAATGGGCTAGCCAACAAACTTGACTGGGCATTGCCTGTAGACAAATATCTGAATTTACAGGTAACAAATGGAGCCCTTGCCCTGCCTGTGAACCCTGCAAAAAAAACAAAAACAAAAATACCCTTAACAGCTCTCGCCTCTATCTTCAATTTAGAAATAAATTTGCCTTCTCCAAAAAATAATGAATAATATTTAGGAGGTAGGGTTTTGTTGTTGTTGTTAAACAGCTGATTTAAGTTCAGTTATTTAATAAATTCTAAATGAGCAATCAGTTAATGTATAATATTTGGAACTCTACCATTGATTTTGATAATTTCCCAAATAATTAAAAGCATCAAACAATTAAGGTTGTTGAATAAAAAGTTACAGTGAATGACTCTAAAAGGATATTTTGAGACAGTGAGAAATGGACTTTGGGATGCATTTTTACATAAAAAATATAAAAACAGTATGCCTTGCAGGTTTTTTTAAAAGGCAACTACCTAATGTAATGTATATTTATATATATATACAGTATATTGACAAATAATTGATGTGGTAATGATTGATCAGGAGGGGATCTTAGAACAGTGAAATGGAAAGACTGATTCAGAATTTGTCTATGAAGGTGAGGGTGGAGGAACCTGTTAATTAATGAATATATGTCATTGGAAAGTAGGAAAGTATATTAGATGAAGCTTCTAAAATAGTAGAAATGATGATGGTTAAGTGTCACCACATTATTGTCAATTCTTAGCAACTGCACTGTTTTCACCACAAACATCCCCCTCTAACTTGGTCCTTTAGCTCTTGCAATGGTAAAATGTTCAAGGTATTATACAAAACTAAAGTATAACATCATTTAGAGTATTTTTCTCGTCACTAGAAGCAAAAAGGATCCTAGAGAGCTGAGAAGGCATTGGCGCTGCTAGTTGTGTCGAAGGTATGATAGGCCGAACCACTTCCTCCTTGATGCTGTTGTATTGAGGCAATCTGGAAAGTGCATCCGCCATGAAGTTCTTCCCACCAGGAAGGTAGCGTGAAATTAAAATGGTTGAAGTATTGAGCCCAGCGAACTTGCTTTGGTGACATCTTACGCGGTGTTTTCAAGGCCTCCAGGTTTTTATGGTCAGTCCAAACTTCAAAAGGATGCTTAGCTCCTTCAAGAAATTGTCTCCACGTTAACAATGCCCATCACACTGCAAAAGCTTCCTTCTCCCATATGGCCCATCTCCTTTCGGTCTCTGACAATTTGTGGGACGTATAGGCACAGGGTTGTAATTTCCCTTCTGCATTCTTTTGCAGAAGTACTGCTCCTACTGCCACGTTGCTCGCGTCAGCCTGTACTACAAAAGGCTTTTCCATGTCCGGATGTTTGAGGACTGGTTCAGCAGCAAACAACCATTTCAACTTTTCGAATGCTGCCTGACAGTCCATAGTCCATTCAAGGGCCCATGACAGATTTGGTCTTACTTCACCTTTTGTTTTCAGAAGATTTTTTATTGGCAGCGTGATTTTGGCGAACGAGGGGATAAACTGTCTATAAAAGTTAGTAAATCCCAGGAATCTTTGTAGTTGTTTGCGGGTGCATGGTGAGGGCCATTCCAATACTGACCGAACTTTTCCAGGGTCCATCTCTATTCCCTCATGTGATATGCGATATCCAAGATAGTCAATTTTGCTTTGGTGGAACTCGCATTTAGAGAGTTTGGCATATAGTTCAGCAGCCCTGAGATTTTTCAGGAAAGTTCATACCAATTTCACATGGTTGTCCATGTTCTCAGAGTAGATAAGAATATCATCCAAGTAAACCAGCACCTCCTTATACAGGTGCTCATGCAGTACTTTGTTAATCAATTGTATGAACACAGCAGGGGTTCCTTGTAGTCCAAAAGGGAGCACTCGAAACTGGAAACATCCCAGTGGGCAGTTAAATGCTGTTTTCCATTCATCCCCCTCCTTAATTCTCACTTTGTAGTATGCCTCTCATAAGTCAAATTTGGTGAAAATTTTCCCCTTTCCTAAGTGTGCTAGCATGTCCTTCATGAGCGGCAGGGAGTAAACGTTTTCCAAGCAAATAGCGTTGAGATTCCTATAATCAACTACTAAACGAAAGGAGCCATCTTTCTTTTCCCGGAACAATACCGGCACTGCCACCCTTGGTCTGGCTGGTTGGATAAAACCCCGTTCTAGGTTTTTATCAATGAAGTTTTGCAATTCCCCTAGTTCTCGAGGGGTCATGAGATAGATCTTTGGCTTAGGGAGCTTCACCCTGGGGAGTATTTCAATGCTACAGTCCATAGCTCTGTGGGGGGGGGCAGCACATCCGAGGCCCTTTCACTAAAAACTTCTCAGAGATCCCAATACTCCTTTGGAATCTTTTCCTCCCCTTCGATGTGGCCTATTGCCACTTCCGCCCTTTCATGTTCTACTACATCCTCCAGGGGGGGTTCTTCCCTCTCTAGTCTCGGTTTTCCGATGCGAATGCGCAAAACCCCCGTCTTCCAGTTAACACGTGAGTTCCATCTACGGAGCCAGAGCAGTCCAATTATGAGGGGTCGTTCCATGCCAGGGGCCACAATAAAACTGAGGGTCTCTACGTGATCCTCCAATTGCATTTCAATGGGTTCAGTCACAAAGCTGGCTGGGCCCACTCCTGCAATCGATCCGTCCAACTGGCAGAACGCAATGGGCCTTTTTAACGTTTTTAGCCTCAGGCCCATTTTCTCCACCACTTCCGGGCTGATTATGCACCTGGTGCACCCAGAGTCTAATAGGGCTAACATCTGCGCATATGCCCCTGTGGATGGCACCCTTATTTTTATGGGGATGAGCATGGGGCCCTCAGTGTGACTCACCAGATCGTCGGAGTCAGAGTCCATCCTGCTGTCGTCTGTGGTGGTCGGAGTTCCCAACTCACCCTGGTTTCGGGGAGCAAACTCAACAACTTCTCCTTTCAGGACGGTTTTGCGAGCTTTTGTGGGTGCTTTGTCAGCCTTCTTTGGTCCTGAGCCGGTAGATTTTGGCACTGGCTTGGAGAAACATTCGGCGGCCCGATGGCCTTCCTTTCCACATTTGAAGCACGTGAAGGGTTTCGATTTGGGTTTGAATTCCACTCTTCCTGTGCCCGTTTTTGGTGCTCTTTTATGATAGAAGGAGGATGACGGGTCCCCTGCACGGCCCCCTCAGAGTCGGCTTCGGGCCAGCTCGATCTCCACTTCCTCAGCTACTACGTACCAACTCTGCAAGTCTTCAGGGACCCCCTGTGCTCTACAGTCTTTGTATATGTCTTCATTCAGTCCGTCCTTGAAATTCTCCAGTAGGGCCGCTTCTGACCACCCTGTCATGTAGGGTGCCAGTTCGTGAAATTCTTGGGTGTATTCTGCCACTGATCTCTGGCCCTGCTGGATGCCTTTCATTCTGAGTGTCACTTTCCGCTCAGCTAGGTGGTCTTCAAACCGCCTCCTAAGAGCCCCCATGAACAGGTTGTAATTCCTCAGCAAGGGGGAGTTATTATTGTGGAGGACCACCATCCATTCAGCTGCTACTCCCTCTAAGACATTCGTGACGCATCTCACTTGTGCCACATCTGATAATAGTCCTCCCCTCAGTCCTGCATGTGGTTCCACACTTGGGTCAAGAAAAGCCCCAAGGTCTTCGGATTCCCATCATATTTTCCGGTTGGGGGGGAATTTTTGGTTTTTTGCGTCTGCGGGGTGGGGCTTTTGATTATGTATCAAAATATACTGTTGTCCCTCACTTTTGGTGCCATGTCAGATAAATATAATGTGTTTTTCTCTGAGCAGGTCTATCTAGTTCACTTGTCTGGACTTCCTTCCTTCCCTCCCTCCCTCCCTCCCTCCCTCTTTTCCTTCCTCTCTCTTTCCAACAGGCAGGTAAATGATTGCTGCTGGGTGGGGGAAGGAAGTCAGGGATCGTGAGAATGGTTGGCAAATTATCATGGAATATTGAAAATGAAGATCAAGTGACTGCAGCAGCAGCATAGCAACAGCCACTCACACTGAAGCAACCATAATCTCCCCAAATTTTGTTTCCCTGGGAGTCATGGGTCCTGGATTTTAGACATATTCTGTAAATTAGCTCATTTGAGGTAACTAGGTTCAAAAATGTTGCCTTTTGATACACCATTTTGCTCACCTAAAGGTCATAATAAGAATTTTAGCAATATACACTGCTCAAAAAAATAAAGGGAACACAAGCAGAAGACATCCGAGATCTGAATGAATGAAATAGCCTTATTAAATACTTTGTTCTTTACATACAGTAGTTTATACACTGCTCAAACAACTAAAGGGAACACAAAACTACTGTATGTAATGAACAAAGTATTTAATAAGGCTATTTCATTCATTCAGATCTCAGATGTCTTCTGCTTGTGTTCCCTTTATTTTTTGAGCAGTGTATATATGGGTACATGTATTTTTGTGAAAATTGTGGCCAAAATGTGTATATTAGAGAAGGATTTCAATAAAATTATGTGCAGATTTCTATGCATATGCTTGCACTTTGATTGCAGAATGATGCAGAAATTAGATGGAATGGAATTAAGATTGAGTTCATGCAAAACTGGGATGGATATAAAACAGATTGTCTTTTTCTCCATGATTGTGATGATTATATACTGTAGAACATCCGGTATCAGAAATAGAATGACCCTGATTACTACTTGCTGGAAAACAAGCAGCCCAGTGTTATTGCTCTGGGGCTCCCCAGAAGCATCTGGAATAGAAGAGTGGCCTGTGTGGGCTTGGTTTTACAGTATTTTTGGTTTAGCTTCCTATTCTCATGCATACCTGCCTAAATGTTAGGGTAAGAAATAAGTATATACATTTATCTACTGTGCTGTGCACTGATTTTTAAACTTAATGCATGCTTCCCCTGAGAGCACACCTGTCTCTCAGTCCCTGAAGGATTAAATTCAATAGAATGAGACATAAATAAATGGGGATAAAGCAGTATTTGCCACTGTGGAACAATTTTCCTTTAAGCTTTAACCAAGAAATATGTCAAAATAATGAGTGAGAGCCTACCAGTTTACTGAAATTGTCATTCATTCAAATGTAAATTATGCTATATTAAGAAGCCCCCTGAAGTTTATTTCAAACAATGATCAGATTTCCAAATGAAAAAAGATGTTCCTCTCCCTCTTTTCTTTTGCTTCATCTTAGTTTGCTAATACGGGATTGATCTCTTTTCATCCAAAGATTTGATTTATGGAAAAAAAAACAAAATCCCTGTTATGCAATTTGTATCAGCGGAGTCAATTTGCATCAATGTTCTGGAAATATATCATGACTTTTTGCTATCAAAACTCCTTTCTGTCATACCATTGCCCTACCATTGTGTTGTTCACTTCTATTTTTGTATTCTGTCTTCCACTTACTTCAGTACTTGCAACAGCTATTACTACATTAACCAGTATTGTATTAACCTGGGATCAAAATAGCCATTAACATCTTATCCAATGCTCTTACCCAAAAGAAAAAGAAAAAGGAATCCTCTAGTTGAGCATGTTACATCACACAAAAGTTGCTGAAGGAACCTTCACCCTAGACCAAACTTTTAACCTGAGTGAATCTACTGTGCACAACGTGATGAAGAATGCTAATAAAATTCATAGTGATGTGATTCATTTTATCTCCTTGACTGCCATGGTAACCATGCACATAAGAAATCCAGCTGTAGAAAAGGGGGAAAATGCTTTCACCGTGCTTGGAACACAAGACAAGGAAGAAAATTTGTTTGAGTAACATAGTGCTTAAGAATAAAGCTCTAGCAATTTATAAGCACATTGGTCAATGTGCTTGAGGTGCAACATTTGAACCCATTTTCCCAAAACTCCTCTCCCTTCAATGATATAGTGCCTCTCTTTTTGGAAATTTGCTGCATGTGATGTTTTGAAGAATATAACCCTAAAGTTAGGGAAGCCTGTATTTAAAAATCACCACAAAATGATCTAGAACAGCGGCGTCCAACCTTTTGGGGCACCAGGGACTGGCTCCGTGGAGAGAGGTTTTTCTACGGACCAGACGGGGCATGATTTCACGTGCTGCCTGCATCCCGCAGATGGAGCATTGCTTGTTTGCGCAACCCAATTTCTGGCATGCCGTGGGTCTGGTGCCTGTCCATGCACCATGGGTTGGGGATCCCTGGTCCAGAACACATTCTAGTTATAGTATTAGCCATAGACATGCTATTTTGTTCTTATTCAACCTAATGAAATTGTTTTTGCAACAGATGGAATCTTGCAACCATCTTTGTAATTTGAATAAGGGTTAGAGAAGAATATTTCTTGTTCTACTTGGGTACTTAGAAGAAAAGATCTGAAAGGTTAGAGTAAAAAAGGCAATGCAACATTGTGCATGCCACAGATTCAATTTTCTCTGACCTTTTGGATCGTCCCCTTTAAAGAACTGAAGGTAGGACACTGAATTAAATGAAAGAGGTAGCGATTTGTGATAAATAAAAAGCTATAATAGATGTTCTATGGGTTAAATACAATAATGGATTGTTAACAGAGGATTTTGAAGTTTGCTTCATCTGTTAACTACTTCGCTTTATATATAGTAGATAGATGATAGGTCAAATTAGTTGCAAATATATGTAAAAGTTTATAAATTTTGGGCTTGCTTCATAAGAGTGGGGGACTAACATTGTTGCAATATATTTATCAGTATTCAATTTCCAATAGGAGAGTTAACAAATGTATCTGTGTTTTTCTCTTTTGTCCCTTTTAATGTACTTTTTCAATGTTCTGGTTTGTTTGTTTGTTTGTTTGTTTTTTTGTCTTGTTTTTGTAAAATTTCTCTCTCTTTTTAGTTTGTATTTTAATTTTCTGAAAAATAAAAACTACGGTTAAAAAAAGAAGAAAACAGATCATAAGTAAAGACAGAGGAATGCTGATGTTTTTCTCATGGAAGTGGTGATTGCAGTGGGGAAGCCCTGCTCCTTTGCTCCTCTTGCCAGCAGCATGTCACCACGAGGTTACTGCATTATCTTCCAGCCTAGGATTTTATCCCTGTGCCATTTTCAAGTTGGGTGACCTGCTAACGTCATGACTGTCATGATGAAACCTGAAAGCAAAGACATAAAACTGGAGGAAAAAAAACCCAAACATATATAGGTAGCAGTTCAGCATCCAGGTGTCTTAAAAATAGTGGAGAATAAATTGAAAATGATTACAAAATGAGTCAATTAAATAAATTGACAATGGAATGAATAATGAATCATAACTGAATAAATTAGGTTTATCTAACTATAGTAGAGGTGACAGCTGCAGGAGGTGTCTTC
This sequence comes from Pantherophis guttatus, assembly GCF_059756535.1. Lineage (NCBI taxonomy): Eukaryota > Metazoa > Chordata > Lepidosauria > Squamata > Colubridae > Pantherophis > Pantherophis guttatus. The sequence continues at coordinate 105,723,113 of NC_142065.1, read as the reverse complement.
ACAATCAAGGTGTAATCCTAATAATCTAGGGTTCTGCTAAGAAATCTACTGATTTTGTTGCCACCATCAGACCTTTTCCTAATTTGGAAATGCTTTTGGTTTTTTTCCTTTATTTCTTTTTATTATGTTTGGATAAGAACTCAAGTTGACTTATATTATATAACTTTAGAAGAGTTGGTTCTCTTAAGATCAGAATTTAAGGCAACATCTTTATTCTCTTAAATCTCACAGCAAGATGTAATGTTGTTTATATGTATTGCATAAACATTTGTAGACTACCCATCTTTATTTTAATTGGCAGTAAGGGTCTTATTCAAGCCTGGACCAGGATATCAACTCCATAGGAAGGTCAAAATTGCTTTTATTGAGATGGGCTACAATCACAGAATCTTGCAAGTCTCCATGTGCTGCACTTCCTCCTCTGCCTTATAATTCTGTGAATATGAGGGTGGGGGAGGTGCCTTCCTAAGCTCCTTCTGAATATTATTTTGTTTCTCAGGACTTAAAAAAATCTTTCTACCCCTTTTTTGCCTAGATAATGGTTCTTGCATATTATCATCAAGGTAATTTTCCCTACTCCCTACAGTCCCTCCCCCACTTCCTTCTGAAATATGAACAGGGAGGAGAGTCCCTTATTAGCATACAATGATTAGCATTTCTAGTAACCAGTCATCAAAGAAAAGAAACAAGATTTTAATTAGGGAAGAAAACAGTTTAAATTTTCAAAATGGCTAACCCCAAGAGGGTTCATGTTTCTCCTAACTTCAAAGGAAATTGTAAAATTTGAATTGTTCTGTGATTTTCTGTACATCAATTGTCAAAACAGGTATTGTCTGAAACAAAAATAACATTCTGGGTAAAACAGTCATCTTAATCACAGAAATTCTCCCCCACAGTGACATTTGTACTTTGTCCTATCCTAACATAACGTTTTTAACTTCATTCCATGTCTAACATAGTTTTTGTAATAATATACAATTCATATTTGTCATGGCTGACAAACCATACTCAACTTGTAGTCCTTAATAGAACTATATCTACATGGAGAGAAGTAAGTCGTGGGGGTACCCTAAGGCTCTGTTTTAGGCCCAGTACTCTTCAATATTTTCATTTTCATTTCATTTTATTAAATTTGTATACCGCCCTACTCCCGAAGGACTCAGGGCGGTGAACAGGCACAAAATAAAACACATAAATACAAAAGTTAAAAAACATAATTAAAACCAAATTAAATAATTTTGCCTGAGACAATTAAAATTCCCAATAATTTAAAACAAATTAAAATTTCAATTTAAAAATTTAAAAGAAGGGGAGAAAATTAGGCCAGGCCAGCCTGCTGGAATAGGAGTGTCTTCAAAGCACGGCGGAAGGTGCGCAGATCCGGGATCCTCCGTATCTCCGGGGGGAGCTCGTTCCAGATAGTAGGTGCCCCCACAGAGAAGGCCCTCCCCCTAGGGGCCCCCAGTCGACATTGTTTGGCTGACGGCACCTGGAGGAGCCCCTCTCTATGAGAGCGTACCGGCCGGTGGGAGGCTGTTTGTGATAGTAGGCGGTCCTGTAAGTAGCCAGGTCCTAAGCCATGGAGCGCTCTAAAGGTGGTAACCAAAACCTTGAAGTGCACCCGGAAGACTACCTGGAGCCAGTGCAGCTCGCGCAGGAGAGGTGTCACATGGGAGCGCCATGTTGCTCCCATAACCACCCGTGCGGCCGCACTCTGTGCCAGTTGGAGCCTCCGGGTGCTCCTCAAGGGGAGCCCCATGTAGAGAGTGTTACAATAGTCCAGGCGGGAGGTGATGAGGGCATGAGTGACTGTGTGTAGAGAGTCCTGATCCAGAAAGGGATGCAACTGGTGAATCAGGCGAACCTGATGAAAGATCCTCCCGGTCACAGCCGTCAAGTACTCTTCTAAAGACAGCCGTGAATCCAGGAGGACACCCAAGTTGCGAGCCCTCTCTGTGGGGGCCAGCGATTCGCCCCCAATAGTCAGCGATTGCGTCAACTGACTATATCGGGACGTCGGAAACCGCAGCCACTCGGTCTTGGATGGGTTGAGGTTGAGCCTGTTCCTCCCCATCTTCATAAATCTATCTTCATAAATGACTTAGATGAGGAAATAGAAAGGGAACTCATCAAATTTGTAGATGACACTGGCTGTCAGCCCTGGAGGCCATTTTTTTCTTTGGGTCTTCAGGGCTGCCACACTTGGAGGATGGGCATGCTGTGAGAACTGGGGGGGTGTTGGATGATTATGCAGTGAGATGTATAGCCATAACAACAACATTTTTTCACTGGGAGTCAAGGACGTTCAGCCTGCGCCTGGAGAGGCATGACTGGAAAACTACTCCAGTTAGGATGGTAACCTGATTGGACCATGTGATAGACATGTGGGTGCAGGGGAAGGGGCTTTGATTTTCCTTTGGGTGGGGAAAACCTGGGAGACTTCAGATTCAGGTTTTCCCAGATTTGACAATATGACATCTCTAACAAAATGGAACTTTGTGGAAATGCCTGCCTCGGAGTCTTACTTCATTGGGGGTGTTACTTGGAACCTGACATTGGCAGGAATAGCCAACACCCCAGATGATAGGCTCAAGATCCAGATGGACGTTAACAGACTTGAACACTGGGCCCTATCTAAGAAAATGAAATTCAGTGTAATTAAAAGTAAAATTTTACATTTCAGCAAAAAAACCCAATTTTACGGGTACAGACTTGGTGAAACTACTAGTAACTGTGAGAGGGATCTTGGATTCCTAGTGGAAAATCATTTAAATATGAGTCAACAGTGCAGCAGCAGCCAAAAGATCCAATGTAATCCTAGGCTGCATTAATAGAGGGACAGAATCAAGATCACATGAAGTACTGCTTTACGAAGTCTTAGTAAGAATACTGCATCCAGTTTTGGTCACCACAATATAAATAAGATGTTGAGACTCTGGAAAGATGATTGGGGGCTGGAGGCTAAAACTATGAAGAAAGGTTGCAAGAATTGGGTATGTCTTATCTAGTGAAAAGAAGGATTAGAGGAGATATGATAGCAGTGTTCCAGTATTTGATGGATTGCCACAAAGATGAGGGGGTCAACCTATTTTCCAAAGCACCAGAAGGCAAGGCAAGAAATGATAGATGGAAACTAATCAAGGAGAGAAGCAACCTAGAACTAAGGAGAAATTTCCTAACAGTGAAAACAATTAATCAGTAGAATGGCTTGTGTGTGCTCCATCACTGGAGGCTTTCAAAAAGAGACTGTCTGAAATGATATAGAATCTCCTACTCAAGCAGGGAGTTGGACTAGAAGACCTCCAAGGTCCATTCCAACCCTGTTATTCTATGTTCTGTGGTTATACCCAAATATCTTATTTCCTGCTCAATCTTGAAACATTCATCAGTTCTTATAGCTTTTTAGTCTTGTAACTTCATATTTTTTGTTAGCATCTTCATCTTCTGTTTATTAATCTTGAAGCCTGCTAATGTTCCAAGTTCTTTTAATTTACTCATTAAAAGTTCAATTTCCTTTAAAGGGTCTACTGAAATAAAAATCAAATAATCTGCAAAAGCTCTTAATTTATATGACTTTTTTTATTTTTATGCCCATGATCCTCTCATCATGTCTTATATCTCTATTTAATATTCCAAGAACTAAAATATAAAAGGAGACAGTTATTTCTTTTTTATCTAGTTAAATCTCCATTACTAATTATTTGTGCTTTCTGTGAAGTATAAATTGATGTCATTCATTTTACAGAATTTTTTCCAAAATTCATATCTTTCAAAATCTTTAAACAAGACAGTCCAGTTCAAATTGTCAAAAGACTTCTCTGCATCTAAAAACATCAATGTGGCTTGTTTTTTCATTATGTTGTCCAAATATTTAACAATATTGAACACATTTCTAACATTATCTTTTTAACAGGCTTTTTGAATAAAATCCCATATTGTTCCTCATGAACAAATTCTAGCAAAATTATTTTCAATCTTTCAACTAAAATCATGGTAAATAACTTATAGCCATTATTCTAGAATGATATTGGTCTGGAATTTCTTCCTGACATTGCATCTTGTCCCTCTTTAGGTATTAATGTTATACTGGACTCTTTCCGAGTCTCTGGTATGCTTCTACTCTGTAGAGTTTATCTTACTTTATAATGGTTGTAAAAGTTCATCCTCAAAACATTTATAATATAAACCCAATAGTCCCAGGCTTCTTTCCTGATTTACTATTTTCCATTGCTTCTAAGACTTCCCTTAATGTTATAGGCCCATTCATAATTTCTTTATCTATAATCCTTGTAAGATTTTGTTTTTAATATATGCATTTATTTCTCCAATAGAATATCATAATCTTTATACAATTTACAATCATATTGATACATTTTTTTGCATGGACACATTGTCCATAAGTGTCAGATCTGCCATCTTCAGCTTAGTGCTTTGCTGGCATCCTGTCATAAATTGTTAGTGTCAAAGTCTAACTATCCACTAAATACTTGCAGTCCAGGCAAACTTTAAAAAAGCTGGGTCCAAAATATGTTGGCCCTTTCCCCATAAAAAGAGTCATCAACCCCATAACCATTGAACTTGAACTGCCTAAAACTTTCAGACACGTTCACCTGGTATTCCATTGCACTCTGCTAAAGCCGACAACCATCTCTCCTCTATGCCTGGCAATTAAACCACCACCCAATCCCATCCTGATCGAGGGGGAGCAACATTTTGAGGTCAAAGACATTTTAGATTCACACATACACTGTGGAAAAATCCAATACCTAGTAGCATGGAAAGACTTTCCATCTTTTGTGACAGAATAGGTGGATTCACAACACATAAAAAGCTCCAAATTCCTCAGAAAGTTCCACAAACAATACCCAGACAAACCTCATTGAACATCGATACATTTGGCATTTGTGTTTGTTTTCTCTTCCCTCCCACTATTCTTTCCTCTATAGGACTGATGTCGCTGAAAGGGGGGGGGCAGAATTTCAGATCTGCTATCTTCAGCTTAGCACTTTGCTGGCATCCTGTCATAACTTGTTAGGGGTGAGGGAGAGAAAGTAGGCAATTGGCATGCAGAGGGTAGAGATGAGCAAGGACAGGTGGGTCAACTTGTCCTTCATGCAGGGTAGTGGGAAACATTTTTGACGCAAACAGCATTAATATAGCGATAGTCAACGCATGGACGCAGGGTTCCTTCTTTCTTTAGTGACATCGTATCTCCCTCTTGTAATTTCAATGTCAATTTCGTGTTCTTTTCTCTTTCTCTTTGTAATTTATAAGACAGCCATTTCCCTGGTTTATACATGTATCAGGTAGCTTCTAATAAAAGCTTCATTTGTGTTACAAACCATTGTTAAATTCTTTTAATTTCTTTTTGCAATCTTTAACAACTTCTTCTTTCTGTAGCAATGCTTCATTTGATCTCCATGTGAGAGATTTAGATTTTCTTGTATAAACCAGGCTCACAGAAAAAAGTAAGCCTTAGTATTTGAAAAGTTCAACTCATTTTTTTAATTGTAAGAAAGCAGTCCTCTGTTTAATAATGATCAAGATAGGTCAATCTTTCTCAATAAATTGAACTTTTTTATATAGTTCATTTTCTGTTTAGAGGAATGGTAGAGGTTGTAGGTCATATGCAATGAAATACAGCAGACTAAAATCCTTCTTTTAATGAAAACTGAAAGCATTCTTTCTTTCCTGAGCACCTAGGAACAATTCCCTGCTAACTTGCTTCTAGAACTTCACAGCTTGAGATCCTTGAGTTTGAAAATGTTTTCTTGAATTGTGTGCTTGTTTAATCTCTGCTTTCAGCCTAAGAATATGTTAAGATACTTACTCTTCCTAACCTCTGTGGCAGTATCCTGTTCCATGTTTTAATTTACACCAATTTATTTTGAAAGATTCTTTCCATTTATTTTTCTTTTTATTTAACTTTTTGTACCATATTTAAACTATCAGTGTTCAAAATATAACTTTACATAATATAATATGATATACATTAGAAACAATTTTTAAAAATTAGCTCAGCAAAAGTACATGAAAATAGTTCAATGAACTGGTTTAAATGACTTGGACAAAATATAAAATTCTTAATTGTCACCTAAAAGAATTTTATTTCTATATTGCCTTTATGGGCAAAAACCACTCCCAAAATTTCATGTTCTCTCTCTCTCTTGCTCACACACAAACTAAATATTAATAAAAAAAATATTACTGAAACAAAATTAACAACAGTAAGACCAATATAACACAAAAGGAGAAAGCCCCTCCCAGAATAAAATTAGTCCAACTGTGACTGACTAGAGAAGCAAAAGTTGTTTTTAAAAAATAAAAAGCTTTGAATGAGTAATTGGATGGATGGATGGATGGATGGATGGATGGATGGATCAATTGATATTTGGGACAATATAGGATTACCAGAAATCCAACAAAAGGAAAACATGATCTTATTTTCATCCTTGTGTGCTCCATCTGGGAGGCCTGTCTTTAAAATTAAGTATCATCTGGCCTTTTCAGTATCTAATAAACTTCCTCTTCCCGAGTAGCTTTTCTGTAAAGTGCAGTTTTTCCCTAATAAGTGTTAACCACAAGTTTTCAAGCTCAACGTTATGATCTTAATTAGTTAATTAGTAGTACCCTCCTGCTGGTTTGCACCGCAGCCTGAAATTGACAATACCTGTCAGCAGGATCAGATGCCTTATCTTCCTGTGGTTCTTACCCAAGCCAAGAATTCAATAGAATACCAGATGGTCAGTTGAGGTAAAAGAAAATATATTTATTCAGCCCAAGATGATACCATAAAGTAGTATTGGGTGGTGACTGCAATGGACTGTTCCTATCTCTCCCTTCTTACAGGTTTTTAGTTTAAAGATTTAGCCCAGCATTATCAATAGAATGGAATGTGGTAGCTTATTACAATCATTTCTGATCTATTGGCATAAAATTGTCCTCCCGTGCCATCCTTCCTTCCTTTCATATTCTTTTAAAATAGACATTTCCTTATCAGATAACAAGGTGCACAATAGGGCCACTACAGAACAGTAGTGTCTTGTTTTAACTCAGCAATCTTTACAGGGGAATAAGAGATTTTAAAAAGAGGACAGAAGGATGGAATAAAACAGAGACCACTGCAGTGTCTGTCAAAAACATAAAGACAAAAGCCAGACTGTGTAATCAAACTCCAGTCTTTTTATGCATGAAAAAGATGAGACTACATTCACATAGTGTGACTACCATATTTGTTTTTGATCTCAACCCCTAAAGATGCCCTTGGGGGAATGGTAACCTTTCAAATAGATGTATTATCTAGAATAGGAAAAATCAGTTCTGAAAATAATTGTCATGTTAGTCCATCAAAATAAATAGATATCCAAGTAGTTAATAGTTAAAAAATACTATCTTTAGGACGCTGTGTTATGTCAACAAAGATTTTTTTAAAAACCTCAGACTTTTGATGTCATGGTCTCCTAAAATTTCAAACAGTATTTGAGTTTTGTTATCAAATTAATGTCACTCAGGAATATGTTTTAAATAACTAAAGTTCAATTAAACCTCTTGAGAAATGCAGTACTTTTGGAATGTAAGATAATAAACAAGATTGTCCATGTAGCGAATTCGTTTTAATCTGTGCAGGTAATAAAAGATTGGAAAAATTGTTCCTGATTCAGGAACTTCAGAGGACCTATTATTTAGCATATGATGACAACATGACAGAAGTAAACTTACATACACAGCCCACATAATTATAAGTAAAACTTCTATGGCACTATGGCAGTGGCCTCATAACTGTATGTCCAATTCAGCTATCCAGGCAATGATCACCTCTGGCTTTGCTTCGTGCAGATCTTCAAGGGAACCAGAGAATGCAGATCATGGGCAATCTTGCACAATATGTTTAATACATTGCATATCAGCATCACAATTGCAACAAGAGGAATCTTTCTATCCCCACTGACACAGGGCAGAGGCACTTCTTCTAGTATCCCACCTAATTCTGTTAAATTTTGACCAGACAAAGCAAAGCAGGTCAAAATCACATGGTTTGGTAGAGGGATGACTAATGGTCAGACCAAAAGAAGATACCTGAACTGAAACTATAACAATATAATACATGATATAATAAGGAACTGATTTCTTTCCTTAGTATAGATGGTAAAAATATGCTTAGAAAGATTTGTTTTTCATTAAATTTTTCCCTCTGCCTTGCTGATATGGTACCCAGTAAGCTAATTAAAACATTTTTTAATTAGAGGCATCACTTACAATCCTAAACTCACTGGCCTTACTGCTTCTTAAAACTGGGTTGATGCAATGCTATCTTATGCTGGTTTCCACTGATATGAACAGGTAAATGTACACATTAAAAAAGTGATAAATTTTCCTCATAAACCACCATTATGCACCTCAGGTTCTATTAAAAAGAAGCTATAGAAATTAAATTCTTCATTAAGCTCCAATATAGTGTTTCCAATATAAGTAGAGCTAAGCAAAAACTCATAACAATAGGAGTTAGACTTATATACTGCCCCACAGTGTTTTACAGCACTCTCTGGGTGGTTTACAATGTTAGCGTATTGCCTCCAACAATTTGAGTCCTTATTTTACCAACCTCAGAAGGAGGGAAGGCTGAGTCAACCTTAAGTGGTCAGGATCAAACTCCTGACAGTGGGCAGAGTTAGCCTGCAATATTCCATTCTAACTACTGTGTTTTCCCAAAAAATAAGACCTAGTCTTTTTTTCTTTGGGCCCCAAAATAAGCACTAGATCTTATTTTCAGGAGATGTCTTACCCGCTTATCTTAGGACCATAGCAGCCAGGCCTCCCACACCCTGACACCTGTCACTCTGCTGCTTGACTTCTGCAGCTGCTTGTGGCCAGATGCCACATGGTGTATTGCACCTGTGTAACCGCTCATGTCAGGAGGCTGAATGACACATGGTGCCAATGCCGCCGCTAGCAGGAGGAGGCTGCATGGCACATGGCACCGTTGCACAGGTGAGCGGTGGCACTGGCACAATGTGCCCTGTGGCCTGCCACAAGTGGTGGCATTGGCACAATGAGGCATGTGGTGTCCTATGGCAAGTGGCGGCACTGGAGCAATATGCCATATGGTGTCCTGTTGCAAGTGATGCACCATGTGGCATCAAGCCACAAGCTGCCACAAGTGGCTGCAGAAGAAGTTGGGCAGTGGTATAACAGGTGTCAGGGCATGGGAGGCCCAGCTGTGGTGGTCCTAAGGTAAGCGGGTATGGGGCACATGGGGCAGCTCCACCCCCACCCTAGCTTGATTTTTACGTGTGCGCCTTGCCCCACCTTGAACAACCTGATGGTGGGATGAAGTGGCGGGGTCTTAATTAGAACGTATTTTGGGGATAGAGCTTACATTAGGTGCACATGTAAAAATCAAGCTAGGGCTTATTTTTGGTATAGGGCTTATTTTCAGGGAAACAAGGTATTGCACCACCAGGGCTCCATATTTCTGCTGCCCCTGAATATCTGGAAAGTCCAGAGCAAATCCTGTCAAGAATGTGGCTTGGCCTAACCATGTGACATCCAATCCATGTCTGATCTATTCCAGCTTTTTAAAACTCTTCTGCCTGGCCAAAACTGGGAGAAGATGATATTTTGACTTTAGCTATACTATATGAACTGTTATTATCAAGTTATCATGAACCAGTTAGATTACACTCCTGTGTTCAAGCAAATTGAACCCATAGCAATTCAGGCTTTAAATATAGGGTAGTCCCTGGATTAAGGATCAGTTATGTTCCTAACTCTGTCTTCAAACCAATCCTGTATATAAATTGGAACCTGTACTTATGGCCTATTGCTAGAGGTGGCAGATGGTGTTCACCTACCATGGGCCAGCAAGCCACTGAGGCCAGGTTGTGCTTTCAGAAACTACTAAAAACCATTGAAAATAGACAGCATAGCTCCAACTGTTCCCGAATAGTGAGCACAGCTTCAGCAGTTTGTCAGCTTGGCAAGGGGCACCAGCCATCATTTTTCGTAATTGGCAGTCCATTTGTATCTAGCGGTTGTTCTTAAGCTGGACATTCTTAACCTGGAGACTGCCTTTATAAGAATCACTGCTTTAATTTGACTCAGATAGGTACAGATGTGGATGGAGAGCACATTGTTCGCATATTCTTTAAGTGGCTATATTCTGCAGAGCAAAGGCAGAAATACACCATGTTATATATAAGTGGATCTAATTCTAATTACAGTATGAATAAGTTTGGTAACATCATACTTCCTTTGGAAGAGTATTATTAAATCAGCATGCTACACTCCTTTTTTTTAAACTTATAGAACATAATATATTGTACATTTCTACCAACTCTGATTATTGATTTTAACGAAAAAGATGGGTCTTTCAAGTAGCAGTGAGTAACTTCTTAGAGAATGATATCACAGTGCCATAGGGAAAATTACTGCCTACACAATTCTGATCTTTGGCGATATAGATGTATTCATGCATCTGAATATCTTTTCCAAGATCACCATGGCTATTGTACTAAGTGCTAATCTGCATTGTATTTCTTCACTGCTAGTTTCTTTACTCTTGATGGTTGATCTTAAAAGGCAGAAGCTCTCTACCAGAATTTAGTATCTTCATTGTCAGTTCTAAAACTGGTTACTGTACCTGTTCTTTTTAGTCTGGATTGTCTTTAGTCTCATTTTTTTTTCAGTGTGCTCCTAGACTTTCATTCCTCATCTTGCAGTTCATTTGCATTTACAGCTACCCCACTGCATGAGAGGAAACCATGGAGCCAGTCTAGGAAAAGGGGAATCCAGGAACAGCAGCCAATCAGAACTCAAGACTGAGAAACATGGGATGCACGTTCAAACCCCATCATAGAAAATATGGGAATTCAAATCTACTGATCTCTGTATGCCCACTGAAGAAAGCTGTCAGTGACAAAAGAAGATGCTTTCAGGACTTTATTCCACATTGTAGGTACCATAGTACACTATGGTAGAGCTTCTGCCTACTAAACAACAATAGCAGTCAAAGTGTAGGCATAGCCTTCTGACCCTCTCTAGTTGTTAGATACCTTCTTCAACTCCAGGGACCTCACTTCTGAATCCAGAACAGACCTTCTTGCCAAAACTCTCTCACAGACACATTTCAGCTAATCAGGAAAAGTGTTGTATGGATTAATAGGTCTCTGACGCCCTTCGTCTCAACATCTCTGTGACAAAGTTCCTCACTATTGTGTTTCCAGGAAGCAGGTCAGCAAGCCTCTCCACCCTTCCCCTCAGCTGAAGCTTCTTAGTTCATCCCAAGCCCCAGCAGGTCATGAGTGAAAGCAATATTATGTTCCTGCAGCCTTCTCTAACTTGCAATTTTCAGAATTCTAAACCTGGCATGAGTTGTGGAATTATTTAAAAGGCATCAGATTGGGGAAACATGTTCTGGAATGAGAGAAAGGGGAGGCAACCTTATAATTCTTTGCCAGGGCAGAAATAAACACATGAATGTTTTATGGCATTTATTGGATAGCTTCAGAGAGGAGTGGGCTGGAAGATAAAAATAGAAACTTGTGCTTTGAGAACAAACATGAATCCTTCCTAGATTTGGAAATGAAGCTCTCAGGAACTAGCATTTCAAATACAGTATTGCCCTGAGACAATGTTTACTTAGGAAACAAAACTGCCATTATTTAAATATTTTAAGTAATTTACCTGCTTATTTTAGTTCTGAATTTGGAAGTATGTGGTACAATTTTTAGGAACTTGTTTATACTGTGTTTGTACTGCCTGTCTTGGATTTAATTTATTTTGGTTGTTTAGGTAGTTTGGCAAAAAGCACTGTCCATTTTGACAAATTATTCCCACTCTTGTCATTCAGCATTTCATTTACTCAGCAACAGATATTTACAAATGAAATAGGATGTATAATGCTGAAAATTGAGTTGACAATATTTTATTTTAAAATTTTTGGAGAGGGACAAGGGTCAGGGTAGATAATATCCTTTCTGAATAAATGGGATATATTTCAATGACAGATAGGAATGCAGAAGATGATCCATATAAGATGACATAACCTATGATGGGGAATTAATTGTTACATAAATTTAGGTGAGATATGCAATATGAATAAGATAAAATTGTTGAGTGATAAATCTGAATAATGAGCATTCCAGGTGCTTTCTACAGGCAGTCTTTGATTTACGACTGCAATTGAGCCCCAAACTTCTGTTGCTAAGTTAGACAGTTGTTAAATTAGTTTTGCCCCATTTTATGACCTTTCTTGTCACATTTGTTAAGTGAATTACTGCAGCTGTTAAATTGTTAACACAGTTGTTAAGTGAATCTGGCTTCTCCATTGCATTTGCTTGTCAGAAGGTTGTAAAAGGTGGTCACCTTACCCCATGACACTGTAACCGTCATAAATATGAGTTCCTTGCCAAGCATCTGAATTTTGATCACATGACCATGGGGATGTCGCAGCAGTTGTAAGTGTGAAAAATGATCATAAGTAACTTTTTTTAGTTCCATTGTAACTTCAAATGGTCATTAAATGAACTGATGTTAGTTAAGGACTTCTTGTGTATTTCTTCTTAATCCCAATATCTATAATATGCTTTTGATAATGACATACTTTTTAGGTCAACTATAAATGTAACTGTAATTTCAACTATTCAAGCAGTTACTGTTAATATGTGACTTTGTCAACTGATATTCAGAAGTGATGGCATATTCATATTCACTCTCTATTTCCCATATATGTTTAAACACATATAGGAAGTGGGAAATGGGCGATTACCTACATATTGACCTCTGCTGGTATGCTCACAAATCTGATTCCAAGTTTTTGTATGTTCAACTGAAATATACAGGTAGTCCTCGATTTGCAATAGTTCATTTAGTGACCATTCAAAGTTACAACGGTACTGAAAAAGGATTTATGACCATTTCCCACAGTTACGACTTTTGAAGCATCCCCATGATCATTTGATCAAAATTCAGATGCTTGGCTACTGGTTCATACTTATGACTGGCGCTGTGTCCCAAGATCATATGATCTCCTTTTGTGACTTTCTAACAAGCAAAGTCAATGGGGAAGTCAGATTCACTTAACAACCTGATTGCTAACCTATCAACTGCAGTGATTCACTTAACAACTGTGGCAAGAAAATGGGGCAAGACTCACTTAACAAAAGTCTCATTTAACAACAGAAATTTTGGGGTCAATTGTGGTTGTAAATCAAGGACTACCTGTACTATATGTTGCAGAAGAAAGTTGCAACACAATCCTATATATTCACTGCGGCTTTCTTTCAGTTACTCAGTTGTAATAATGTATTGACACATTCCAGATCACTGCCGATTGTCTTGCCTTCTATGCTTTAACCCCAGACTGATCAGGAAAAAGCAACTTCAACAGCAATACATTTATAACAGGTTGAGAAGAAGTCACTAATTAGAGAACAGCATGCCATACTAAATGGACTAATCTTGTTATAAGCTTAAAGTTGCAAACCTGTTAATTACTTGCTTTGCTACACATTTGTTACCATGAACCTCAAATGTCAGTGTCTTGGAATGTTTCAGTTGGAAACCATGTTCAGAAACATATCTACACTTCAAGTATTTGGTTTGATGAACCACAGATATGCAGGCCTATCCACTGTATTTCTCAGTGCTTCATGTATAATTTATTCCCTTATCCTTGTTCCTTCCTAATGCAGGAAATCCTGAAGGAGTACCCAGAAGGAAAGAGTGGTGAGAGAATGAAGAAGCCAACTGAGCAGGAGAAGCATGAGGTGGCAGCGCGGCACTCGATTTAATGGTCTCCGGCTGATGGTCCCATGGTTGTCATCAGTCTTGGTCCTGATTCTGGGATTCTGGGGCCCGGCTACAGCTGTTGCAACACCACATGAACAGCATGCCTCAACTGCTTTCTCCAGCCAAGTACCATTGGACTGGTTGCTTACTGATCGAGGACCATTCCACCGAGCACCAGACTATGTTGACTTTATAGAGCGCTATCGGCAGGGTTTCACCACTAGATACAGGATCTACCGGTAAGCCATACAGATGAAACAAAATTTTGCACAAACCGTAAAAACCATCTAATATTTTTTATGTCAAGCTTTCATGGAATAGTGATGTAAAACAGTACAGAATATAGTATAATATTCTGTATTCTTCATTGGCATATGCCAGGCCTTTATATCTATAAGGGCCTATAGTAAGGGGAAGTGTGTGGTAGCTGCTAACTCAAGTGGCATATTTGGAACATTCATTAAAGGTGGAACAGTGGAAGCAATCAAATAAAGCCCATGGATACCAATTCAATAGGAAGATCTTCTGTAGAAGGACCACCCAAAAAACTGGAAGCCATGATCATTATATCATGCTGCCTCTCTTTATTCAGCAGCCTTTGCCAATCTGGCACTTTCAAAAGGTGTTGGAATTTAGATTCTTGGCTAGTATGAAAACTTCAGTGGACCCTGAACAGAAATTTTTCATTGACTGAGTTTGTGGGAGGAGAGCATCTTGTTGGATATTCAACTAAAGATGAAAGATGACCTATCTCATGTGGAGTATTGTAGAGAGATTATTAATCCTCTCCTGAATATTGCTTGCATTCCCATTGTATTTGTTTTGCAAGGTTTAATACACTTCATTCAAATTCAGCAGCAATTCATGGGAAGAATGGATAGAATAATAACACCATTGGCCAACCTTTTCCAACGCCTGCCTTGTCAATATTGTAGATTATAGCTTTTACTTTTCCAGCCATCCTGACTGGGGATATTGATTAACTGTAGTCCCAAAATCCAGAATAGAATGGAATTTTTCTCCTAGAATGTCTGATACTCTTTTTTAACCATTCTAAGATTATCTTGAAAGTATTTTAATTTGATATTGATGGACTTTAGTAACAGGAAGAATCAATGTAACCAAATTAAGTTAGGTGACCCAAAGCCAACAAAAGATTATTCAGTTATCTGCCTGGTAATTAATACCTATGTTGAAAAGAAATAGCATTTGTTCAACAGAAGTTAGTCATCTTCAAATCTGATTTACATTTTTGACTGACAATTGATTTCCCCCCCATGTCTGCAAAGAAACATTTCCAAACATTTAAAATAGGGGCTCCTTCCAAATCCACGTGAGTTCTTCCCTTACCACAGCAACAAAATAGGAAAAAGAAAAGATTATTATACAAATTGCACTCATGTAGGAGGCTGTTCTGTCTAAGGATAACTGCACTGACTGAAAGATAATAGGAGTTTGTCTAACATTAACATAATGCTTCTCAAATTTGGCAAGTTTAAAACCTGTAGACTTCAACTCCTAGAAGTCCCTAGTCAGCATGGGGAATTTTAAGAGTTGAAGTCCACACATCTTAAACTTGCCAAATCTGAGAGATACTGTCTTATTTGAATGACACAAGATATTCTTCTATAACAGTGGTTCTCAATCTTCCTAATGCCGCGACCCTTTAATACAGTTCCTCATGTTGTGGTGACCCCCAACCAGGGGTGGGTTCTAAATTTTTTTACTACCGGTTCTGTGGGCATGGCTTATTTTGTGGGTGTGGCTTGGAGGTCATGTGACTGGGTGGACGTGGCTAGCTGGTCATGTGACCGGGTGGCCATGGCTATGTGTATAGGGACTACTCAGAGGGCTGAAAAAAGTCATTTCTGACAGGTCCTCGCATTTTTGACTGGTCCTCACACTTATGACCATCCTCACATTTATGCCTGTGCAGCATTCTTAACAACCATATCACTCATTTCACAACTGCTTCTTTTCACCATGGTGATAAGATAGGGCAAAGAACGTAAAATGTGAGGACAGTCGTAAATTCGAGAACTGGTCAAAAGTGCGAGGACCAGTCAAAAATAACTTTTTCAGCCCTCTGAGTAGTCCATGTGCACAAAAGGACTACCCAGAGGGCTGAAAAAAGTGATTTCTGATAGGTCCTCGCACTTTTGACCGGTCTTCACACTTATGACTGATCATCATTTATGCCCATTGTAGCATTCTTAACAACCGTGTCACTCATTTCACAACTGCTTCTTTTCACCATGGTGACAAGATAGGGCAAAAACGTAAAATGTGAGGACAGTCGTAAGTTTGAGGACTGGTCAAAAGTGCAAGGACCAGTCAAAAATAACTTTTTCAGCCCTCTGAGTAGTCCATATGCATAAAAGGATACAGCAATAGAGAGGATGAAGGAAGGGAAGGGAAATTAGAGTAGGAGTGAGGGTAAGAGAGGGAGGAAGAGATGAGGAGAAGGAGAAAGGAAGAGGAAGTAGGGAGGAGAAGGGAGGGAAGAGAAAGGAAGAAGGAAAGAAAAGACAGAGGTGGTAGGTTTGAGGAGAAAGATTGCTGTACAATAAAAAAGATGAAAGGGAAGAAAACCAACCCCAAACAAATATGAAGATATTAAGATAAAGAATGAATTGTTAAACTTTAAAGAATAAAAGAGAACAAATATGAATAAATAGCAATAATTAGTAACACACATACAAACATACAACGTATTTTCTTTGAACAGAGTATTTGGCCTGTTCACAAATTTAAACAGTGTTTAGTCATTTCAATTAAATTTACAATTTCTATATTTCCTTTTTGCCATATTTATTCCTCATCTATTTTTGTAAAAAACCAATATTACCCTTCATCCTCATCTCTAATCTTAATCAAATTCAATTTTTCCCTTCTATTCTATATTATACCCCTTTGTATTGTCATCTATTTTTATATCCATCCTCACATTGGTTAATTATGTAATTATGTAATAGTTGTTGAATACAAATTCAACATTTTAATATAAATCAATTAGTTATATAACTATCTTTTTTGTATATTAATAAATATGAACATGAATATTCCAATTATTTCCATGCAATCCAATTTCTTACAAATCAATTAATTATATTTACCAATAATAATAAACCAAATAATTTCCCCCATATAGTCCTCCAAACCAGAACTTAACCATTTCTGCTTTCAACACAATATACAATTAATAGTATCTCAATTATTACAATTCCCTAGTTAAATAGAGCTTTTTTTCTTTTGTGTTTTAAAATCTTGAACCTCCTTTTTTGCCCTAAATTTCCCATTATTTGCAGTTTTGCACCTACCTTTTTTGGTGAGGAAAAAGAAAAAGAAAGATCTCTCTGCCTCATTTCATCATGTTGCAGCAAAGACCCTGCTTTACTTTCAGTTTCGTTTTTTCAGCATAGCTGGGGGAAAAAAATCTGCTGCAGAGTTTTTTGCAGCTAGCAACAGAGCCCTCCGCAAAACAGCTGAGAGCAAATCAGCTGAGAGTTGAGGCTGATCTAATCAACTTGTGCTAATTAACCTATCCTGAAGCTGAAAGGGGCTGTTTTTTCTATTTTTGCAGGCACCAGTCTACTCATTTGTTTTCTTTTAATACTGATCAGCTGTAGGGCGGCCCTTTGAAGCCCCGTGGCAAGAATTTAAACAGTTTTTTTCCCTCTAGCCATCAGCTGGGACTCAGGAGGCAGCAATAGATTGGGAGTGGGCGGGGTAAGCGAATGGCCGGCGATCCAACAGAGGCAGAGAGTGAGGGTGAGTGAAGGTGTGGGGGGGGGGCGAGAGAGGGCTTTGGCGACCCCTGTGAAATGGCCATTCGACCCCCAAAGGGTTCGCGACCCCCAGGTTGAGAACCGCTGTTCTATAAGATCAGAGGCTATCTACTTCAAGGGGTTACTGTATCATGAAATTTTGCATGCATACACATTAAGCTTTCTTCATATTCCATACTTTGAGAACCATTGCTACAAAAGGCAAAAGGGGACAATATTACAAATTTAAAAAAAGAAGCAAAATGCATTTTTGCAGAACTTGTTTAACCCATAATATCAATGGTGCTTGCTAATACTAAATTGATGTAAGTAAGAAGCTTTTGGAATCTAGCTTGATTTTTATAAGCCAATATTAAGGGACTCATTTGAATAGTTAGAACATGCAATTTAACTATAAAACAATGTAGTAGATAGTTCAATAACCTTGTGAAAGCAAATGAGGAAAGCCTATTCTATGCGGCAGGATCACTGCTTGTGTTGTATTATTTTTAGTATGTTGTGGTTATTTGTATGTTTGCTCACTGGCTTTCTAACTTTGGCAAGCTGCAACATAGCTGTCAGGCATTGAATTAGATTGGAAAAACAACCATTTAAAATTGTCAATTCCTTGGCTTTCTCAAAATCATCTCTCTCCAAGAAGAGTTCTTAAAGTTAACTCATTACTTCTGTGCTACACATACTGTATCATTAGGCATGGTTAGGAATTGCTAGTCCTGTGTTATGCTTTAGATTTAATTCCAAAAAGGTGTTTCAAAAGGTAGGATTGGTATGTAATTCCTTAAAGCAACTGAGTTTTTCTTCAGAAAAAAAAAAACACCTGTAACATCTTTTAGTTGCATAGCTCTATTAACTAACAAAGTGGGTCCCCCCCACACTTTGTTAGCATTTCCACCCAGCCCTTAAAGTGCATTGAGAGTAGAAAAAATGATTCAAATGCAGATTGATATGTGAACGTTTCTGCTTGCCAAATCTTCGTGGGAAGAGAAAAACTGTTTAAGCTAATTACAATATTATGTACAGTATAGAAATAAACGGCTGAACTAAAGCTGCACGTGACATCAGTCAAGTCAGAATTAGTTACCTAATTTGCATGGACTGGACTTTTGAGAAGTGCTTCCAGGGACAAGCAAAGCATCCAGAGGGGTTTGCAGGAAAGGCAAGCTGGAGCTAGTTACCTTTTTCTTCCTAGCAGTCTAGCTCCCCTTAAACAACTAATTGTCCTTGCTTCTCCATTCCTAGTCTGGGAATACTTCACTAAATAATCAGATATTTCTAACCCATGTTGGTAACCTCTAGCCTAGACTTCATATGGCACCTGATTCCTGTTTTTGTGAGCCCACTCAGTCTGCAGCAATAAATTATGATAGTTCAGTTCTGCATAGTTTCTTGCTATTTTGAGATACAAGATAAGTGTAATATAAATACAAGCGAGGCATAAGAGAATTAAAAAAGTAAAGGACAAATGAAAACAACACAACACTCATATTCCTTCTCTCTCTAATCTGGAGAAAATAGCCCCCCAAATTTTTGTCCTGCCATGTGTTTGACACGGCCTAATGCAATCTCATTGCTCCATTCACTGCAGCTCTCACTTGATACCCCCCATCCGCTTGTGTGCTCCTTGGGCTACCAAAAGTTTGCTCCACTCTGTGGTAAATTAATACATAAGTGGAACTAAACTACAGATAGAGAAAATTGGCTGACAGTTCTCCTTTCCTTAATGTTTTTTCTAAAATTCCTCTCTTTCCCTCTTGCTTCCTCAAGCTGAGAGTGCAGGTAACTAATAATGAATAGAGCATGTTGTTTTGCTCTGATGATTTATTTAAAAGGAGGCAATATGAACTGCACTGAATGTGTTTGAGAGGGAGAGAGACATATAATATTTCAGCTTGAAAACATAATACATACTATTGATGATGTTTATAGTCACGATATGCATAATGTTTATGGACAGAAAGGTTGACTACTTGCAATTAAATCCAGTGTTAGAGAATTATAAATAATATTTTTTCTTGTGTATAAAACAGTTAAATACAAGACTACAGAGGGGTCTGGTAAATGTTATCTCCCAGTGGCCCTGGTGTAGCAGCTGATGAAGAACTCTAGGTCAGATACAGAGCACCAGAGATATGATCCAGTTCATGTTATTACCAATTAGGAAGCAAGATGAAGAAAATCTATACTGTATGATAACCCTGGAGGGTTACTAGGATAGCTTTATAATGGATCAGACAAATAAAGGAAGATAATCCATACTACAAGCCATGAAAGCTTTGTATGAGAACTACCATATTCGAAACAAAATACCTTTGCATGTCAGTTGTTTCCATTGTCCTCAGGGTCTGGTTCCTGTTAGCATTTGATTGGCTGTTTTGGGAACATAACCCTTAATCAGATCAAACTTTTGGTTTTCCAAGTAGACAGTTTAATATTTTTATGACAGCAACTGCCTGTCAGAGTAAACAACAGATGGAGCAGTGTCCTGACTTGTTTTAAGGCAGTTCCTTGTGTTCCATATATATATATAATATATATTCAACGCAGTAACAAAATCAGTATTCTAAATTAGATACAATCAAAACATTAGCAAATCACAGTAAAGCTGTAAGCAGAACCAATGTCAGCTTTGCCAGAATCCTGCATCATGCCTTCAGAATGTGGATTAGCTATATAAGAAACTTTCCAGTTTATTTTGTTTATAGCTGATTTCTTGTAAACATAGAGACAAAATTCCAATCTAAAAGATACAACATGGCTATAATTGGTTACTTGCGACTGGAACAGAAAAAGAGAAACTGAAGCAAAAAACTTGTTTTACTTGCAATAATTGTATGGCACTCATTTCTAAAGGCTCTGAGTGGCTAACAATCTGAAACACCATTGAAAAAGTTTTTAAAACCTGAAGTTTTATAGGCACTCATAAAAAATTGTTTTTAGATTTCTTTTTCAATACCTATGTCTTTGGAGAGTTACCAAACGTTTCTGTGACTATAGAGATCTTGCTCTTTTGTTTGCAATGACAGAAGAACTACTAATAGGTTTTCTAGTACTGAGCTGTGTCATTTCAAAGATCAATTACATGGTTTATTCCAATGCTTGTCAAAGAGAGGAAAGCTCTGTTCAGAAACTGAGATTTCTGCTATTAGTTGGGACACAACTTTTGGTTCCCTATATAATCCCATCAGTGGTGGGTTTCTACTGGTTCACTTCAGTTCAAGCAAACCGGTAATGGCGGTGGCAGGAGGCTCTGCCCACCCACCCGGACATCATCATGGACGCTCTGTGCATGCGCAGAAGCGCCATGAGCGAGCAAAGCGAGCATGCGCACACATGCGTTCCAAATTCCGAACCTGTAGCAAAGGTAAGTGGAACCCACTATTGAATCCCATTCTCTCCATTGTGCACTCCCTATTGGTTAATTATCACACTATTCCCATGGACTCCTATTTGGAAATTATTAAATTAATCAACCAATTAAAATATGGGAAAATCCAGATAGTGACTTAGTTCTATTTGAGTTAAAGAAGGCAAATGCTGATGGTCGAGCCCTAGTTTGGCTTGCCTTTCACTAGACTCTGCTGGAAGCTACTATTGGAAGAAATATCCACCTGGTCCAGTTCCAAGCCAGGAGAAAGGCACTGGAAATAAAATGGAGGCAGGAGGCTGATTGGAAAGAAAGGTTCCCTTTACTGATGAAGCAGAACTACCAACCACATGTGATTCTTTGTTTAATATCTATTTGAAATTGTAGCAGCCATAACTAAAAGGGAATTTTAACACACACACCCAAACTCAAAGACACATTTTGCATCATTGACAATGAATCAATCTTTTCTCTTTCTCAGATCAATCTAAGAAGTCTCTAGGGCTTGATGGACCATCATAGGGAGGAAAGGCTACAACAATTTATTCCAAAATTAAAAATTATGGTATTTTCAAGGGTACTGGAGTGCCATAAATTCCACTGGCGTGGAGTGATAACAAAAGGCACACTTCTGCCTTTAAATAGTGGAGTCTTGTATTCCAGAGGCCTATATTAAAGGTGTCTCTGATAAAGGGAATAGTGCTGCCAAGGCAATATTGAGCCTTTGGTAGATGCCGTCTGGTTCCCTTGTATCTGTTTAAAGCTGAACTTGTGTTACAGATGCTTTACCGCTCTCTGTCTCTAGGAGTTCAAAGGTGTTATATTTACAAACTGTTTGATGATAGCAATAGCACTTAGACTTATATACAACTTCACAGTGCTTTACAGCCCTCTCTAAGCAGTTTACAGAGTCAGCATATTGCCCCCAACAATCTGGGTCTTCATTTTACTGACCTCAGATGGATGGAAGGCTGAGTCAACCTTGAGCCTGGTAAGATTTGATCTGCCAAACTGCTAGCAGTTGGTGATCAGGAGCAGTAGCCTGCAGTACTGCACTCGAACCACTGCACCACCACGGCTCTAATGATGGTTTTTGCATGCTCTCTTTCCAGCAATCCTATATTGTGCCTCAAGTGATCCGATCCATGCTGAATCAGGAATGGTTCCTCTTTAGGGTCTCCATCCCACCTCCACCTACCCCAATTTGCTGCCTGTATTTCTGATTAAAGTTCTTTATCAGCAATTGTTCATTATTATTGCATTCTGACAACTCTTCTTGATAAAAAGTCATGGACAAGCTGCATTTCTGCTGCCTTTAGGTCTAGAGAGAAAGACAGAGTAGAAATCCACCAGTGACTTTTTGATGCAGATGCATTTGGGGGCTACTGACAGGTTCTGGATTGGAGTCTGCTTGTATCATAGACATTTTGCCTGGTTTGCTTCAACATCTTCCCTACAGCAATATTGGAGGATAGGTACAGGACAATCCCTTTTAGACTGACAGTTGTCCTTATGATTCAAGTGAGCATGAAACCCTTGTCCATATTTTCTTCCACCACACAACTTGTACAGATCTTTGTACAACTGCATACTGGCTATCCTTTTAATGCTCCTTTCCAGGAAAAATTAATCTTACTTTGAGAAATATTTATTTATCCATTCATTACATTTTGATATCACCTATGTCACCTAAGTAACTCTAGGCAGCATACAATGAAAACATGACTGAAAATATAAAAAACATAAATAAGAACAAAGTGAAAAACAGAATTAAAAGATAAAGTTACAGTATTAATAGTTTAAAAGTTTAAAGGGTGGAGAGAACACACTCATTACATCAACCATCCCCAGGGTTGACACACACACACACACCCATGACAGAATTGGTAGAACCAAATCTTAATAATCTTTCTGAAGGCCAAAAAAGTGGTGATCTGCCTCTCCTTTGGGGGGGGGAAGAATGTTTGAAAGAGTGGGGGCAATGACAGAAAAGGCTCTTCCTGGATCCTGTCAGGCAAAATTCTTTAAGGATCCACACCATGCAGTCCAAGTACTGACTGGGTAAGACAGGATGAAAAATCCCTTTTGAAGGATCAGAACTCAACTGTTATGAATAGCTGCGTTGGCTCCCAGTGGTCTTCCGGGTGTGCTTCAAGGTGTTGGTTACCACCTTTAAAGCGCTCCATGGCACAGGGCCTGGGTACTTACGGGACCGCCTTCTGCCACCAATAGCCTCCCACTGGCCAGTACGCTCCCACAGAGAGGGACTCCTCAGGGTGCCATCAGCCAGGCAATGTCGGCTGGCGACCCCCAGGGGGAGGGCCTTCTCTGTGGCAGCACCTGCCCTCTGGAACGACCTGCCCCCGGAGATACGTAGGATATCAGATCTCCGTGCTTTTCGCCATGCCCTCAAAACTTTTTTATTTCACCAAGCTGGGCTGGCGTAAACCCCCCCCCTTAGATATTTTAATTGCAACAGATTTTAGTTGGGATGTTTTAAATCTGGGCCAAAATTTGTTTAATTTTTTAATAATTTTAAATTTTGTATTGATGTTTTTTATTCTTGGCTGTTCACCACCCTGAGTCCAGCAGGAGAAGGGCGGTATAGAAATTTAATAAAATTAATTAATTAATTAATTAATTAATAGAGTGGCTATTAACTTTGTTAGTTACTATCTCAATGTGAAGGAAAATACTGTTTTACCTGTGATATTTTAATACCAATTCTCTTTTACTCTCTAGCTTTATCAACTTTTTTGTGTTTTTAGGCTTTCAAATATATTTTTATCTTTCTATCACATTTGCATTTTATTTATTTATTTATTTATTTATTTATTTATTTATTTATTTATTTTATATTGCTGCCTATTCACCCATGGCGACTCAAGGCAGCTTACAGAATATAAAACCACATTTAAAACAAGAAAACTAATAAAAAGAAACAAATAAATTAATATAGTATAATATAATAAAATAACCCCCACTCTCCACCCCGTGCCCTGCCCCAGCAGGTCACATGAGCCATTTAATGGACTCCATCCCACTCTGGGTTCCCCAGCTGGCAGAACCAGGTCTTCAGCGCCTTTCAGAAGAGTATTAGAGTGGGGGCCATTCTATAATCTCTAGTCCCTTAGATAATCTGGTCCCAAGCTATGAAGGGCTTTAAAGGTGACAACCAGCACCTTGAATTGCACCCAGAAGCAAATCAGCAGCCAGTGCAGCTCTCACAGGAGAAGTGATACATGTGCCCACTAGGGTCTGCACAAAACCATGTGGGCTGCTGCACTTTGTACCAACTGGAGCTTCCAGATGCTCTTCAAGGGCAGCCCCATGTAGACCGCATTGCAATAGTCAAGACGGGAAGTGACTAGGGCATGAGTGACTGTGAGTAGGGATTGTTGGTCCAGGAAAGGGCATAACTGGCGCATAACCCGCAGTCGCGCAAAGACCCTCCTGGCCACAACCACCACCTGCTCTTCGAGCAGGAGTTGTGAGTCTAGGAGAACCCCCAGATTACGCACAGGTTCTGTTTGGGGTAGTGCCACCCCATCCAACACCAAAGATGGCAATTTTCCTCACAGCCATCATCATTACTTCTATTTGTGGGACACTTCCCCAAATTTTAAAAAAATGCACAATAGAGCTGGTGTCCTGGCACTGTACACACATGAATGAGAAGAAGAATCTGGCAACATAATATATAAAGTGATTCTACTAAACAGTGTTATGAATGCTGGTCTGTGACAATAATAAGAATTGATTGATTGATTGATTGGTTGGTTGATTGGTTGATTGATTGAACAGTGTTATGAAGTTGTAATATGAAACAATGTGAAAGCAGTCTTGCTGGATCAAACTAAAAAATTATCTAGCCTGCAAAACTAATGTGATGCAAAGGAATATGGCTGGAGTTTATGAAAGATGCTTCATGTACAGTTTTATTATTTCATGGCAATTCATATTCAAGATTTATTGGTGCTATACATATGTTGCAAATCTGTACATTTCATATGTCTATAAAGCATAAAGATGTGTTGCACTTGTGCAGTGCAGCCCATTCAGAAACAATTTTCCAGAGACTGACCTACAAACTAAGATTATAAAATAAAAATAAGCTCATTTTTATAGAATCTTCTCAGGACTAAAAATCTATTCACATAGATTAGATATATTATTCAGCAATATCTGTGGATAAAGCAAGGATCATCCCTTGGGGCAGGTGGAGTTGGAAAAATTTTCTGGGCTTTTAAATATGCAGGCAGAAAGGATAACAGCTTTAACAAGAATTTTAAAAGTAGTAGCTAAGAAGTTGGCACATACAGAGCTCTGTATTACTCACTCAAGGTATAGAAAGCTGATGCTCCTGAGGAAATGAAGCCTTTTTCAACCCTAAATGCTATCTTTAAGAAAGCCAGAGCCAATAAACAAAATAAAGATTACAAGGGGAGAAAAAAAATGTACTATTCTTTGAAGGCAGTTAAAATGATTGCTCTGGGTATCTGGAAAAACTGGGTGCTGTCTGCCAAGAATAGCTATTTATGAGTCTGACTTTGCCATGGCTTCACTGAGGAAAAAAGATGGCAGAAAATATATGGCCCTTAGAATGGAAACTAAAAAAGGTTGTGCTTAATTAGGCACAATGAAACATTTTAATTGTAGGAGGTTTTCCAAAATCAATCCTTTTCCATTTAAAAATTAACAATACCTTCTGGCATGAGTTTATCAAATGCATGAAGCGTTAACCTGAATTACAGGTATATGTATAGATGGCTGTTATTGTAAGCTTTGAGGGAAACTAATTTTTTTTTAAAAAAAGTTTTTTTTATTTTATAAACAAACAAACAATACATAATCAATCATTCAATATATCTTCTAAATACATCTTTTGTGTCTTCTTTTTACTCTTCCAATATTTATCATATCTTAACATTATCATTTCCTTTGTTATGACATTTCCCCCACATTTCTTACTTCTCTATTAATACATTTATCTATCTTTTAATTTTATTAAAAATTAAACAACAATTTTATCCCCACACAACCGTCAACCCCCCTCCCCACCCCCCCACCCCGACTTCCTAGAGCAAAAACAGGGTATAACATTAAACAAGCATAAACTAAAATATACTAACTTACTACAAGATTCAAAACTCCCTCACACTCTTTAATTCCTCTTTTAAAAGTTATTCATCAGCCTCCCCTTTTAAAATTCTAATTTAAACTTTTTAAAACTTTCTTTAAAGCATATCTTTTTAGAAAAAAAAAAGAAAGAAAAATATTATTTTAGGTTAAACCTTTTAAAATCTCTTAATACCTCAATAAAACATTCTTCAAAATATGTTTCAAAACTTTTTTTTTAAAAGGCTATCCATTCAATTTTAAATTAACCATTTTAATACTTCAGTAAGTTTTAAAAAACACTTCAATAAAACATTCTTCATAGTATAACCTTAAAGATACTATTAATCCATTGGGTTAAATTATTTCTAACTCTTGAGTTCATTCTTCAAAATATCAATTTCAAAACTTTCAGAAAGCTATTAACTTTAAAGTTAACCATTTTAATACCTCGATAACTTTTAAAAAGCTATCCATTTTTAGTTAAACATTTTTACTTAAACTTAAAAAATACTAATTTCAGTAAGCTTTCCATATTTATTATCAAGATCTGCCCCAAAAGAAATTAATCTTCCATTCTTCCTTTCTTTCTATATTTTTTCCAGTCCTTCTTCTTCAATAATACTTTCTTCTTCAGCATTGCTCCTCCCCCTGCTTTTATTTTCGAAAATTTTTGAATATGGATTTGAGGCTGATGTATCTTTGGAATTCGTTCTCTTCTTAAAATTATCTCCTTTAATTTGAAACCTCCATTTCGACTCTTCCTGCTTCTATAATCAGTCACTTCATTCCTTAAAGATTGATTCTGTCTGTAAAGCCAAAGATTGTCACGGTAAAGTTTATCAGTCTGCAGGAAAGAGTCTATTTGCTGCTTTTCAATTAGTTGCATAGAAGCCTCTGCCAAAACCTCTGTTTCCAGTGTGCTAACTTCCATCTTAATCCTGACAGCTTCTTTTCCCTCCTCCAAAGTCACATTAGCTTGGTTAATTTCTTTCTCCTTTCTGGCCAGCAAATCATGCTCTGCCAGCATCCAGGGTTGAAGTTTCTCTTAATCCTTAAAATTGCATTGCTGGTGTGGTCGCAACCCCTTGTTCTGCATAAAGCAGACTCGTCCCGGATCTGGAGCACTGAAGGGCTTTCAGGGAGCTCTCACCCTGCAAACCCCAGGCTTAAAAAAAACCTGGGGGTCTAGGGGAGCTCTACCCAGACCCTTCTGCTTTTCTCTCCCCCTTTTTCCCTGGGGAAAAGTTTTGAGCTGCTAGACAGCTGATTTTCGCTGTTCTAGCGGCAAAATGAATCGCGGGGCTGAAGCTCCTAAAGGAGCGTCCATCGGGGAACGCGGAGCCACCGGAAGTCGAGGGAAACTGTAAATTTTGAAGGCAGCTGCTGGTGCTCAGGATTATGCTGGGGATTACACCATTTAGTCCACTGGGGTGTGGCTTTCTCTTTGTCTGCGTCTTTAGGTTTGAAAATTGGTTTTTAAAGCAAAGAAAATTTTAACAGTAAATAAATAGACAATTGGTTGAACTGGCTTAGACTCAGTACAGTAGTTTGTCTGGGAAGAGGCATAGAAAGGCTTAGATTACAGTTGCTGTGTCATACTAAATCCAAATAGAACTGGCTATCTAGCTCACAAGTCTGTTATTAATAATGTTATCCATCCTGAGGTTGTTGCTTTGAAGTTCCTGTTTCAGCCATCTCCTCCAGGCCAAATATTGCTGCCTTTTGCTGTCAGTTTTGATGCCAGTGACTGTGTGCAGGGATGGTAAAAACAACAATCAAAATGGTGGTTGAATTGTCATTACCACCATACCAGCAGATGCCTCTCGTGTAACTCTTACTTCAAGGCTGGGTGCAGCTTGTTCTCTGGTTAGGCAGCCATGGTAGTTGGCTGAGGGTTTGGTAGTGAGGGTTTAAGGGGTGGAGCTATATCACTTTCACCTTACCTTGCCTAAAATAATTGGTGGAATTCAGATGTGGTAGAATAGAGGTAAGACTCAAGAACTGCTGTATAGTCAGCTTCTGGGCATAGAAAATGGAGTGAGGATGGGGAGAAGAGAGAATCACCTTGCAACCAGTTTGGACTGGGAATTGTTCCAGGTTGGATCTCTCAATAATGGAGAGGAGTTAGTGATATACTTATTTCCCCAGCTAGTGTGCCCTGCATATCTGTGATGGAAAAATGCCGTTCTCTGGTACAAGCCAGGATTCCCGGTTCAGATGTCATGAGGAGCAGTTTCCTAGTTCAATATGAAGTGAATGTGAGCGGGGTGTGTTCATCATCGCATCGTTTGTTCTTTTTAGTAAACACAGCCATCCTGTTCTTCTGTGCTGGGCTCTGCCTCTTTCCCGTGAGGTAAGACTCATTACCCTGAAGGTGTCTGAATGGATTGTAGTATGAATACAGTTCCATGCAGTGGATAGAAAAGAGGCCAAACATGCCCTGATACTTCTTTTTTTGCAGCTTCCCAATGGACATTTATTTATTTCTTGTCAGATCAATCTGCTTCTCCCCTCTCATTTTTTTCTGTAGATTGATGTGATTTGGCATCATTTACTGATTTTTAGCTAGTGGGAACAAAGATGGAAGTAGACACGATGAACAAATTTAAGCCAGGGAGATTTTACTTAACTTGACTTACGACCACAACTGAGCACAAAATTTCTGCAAAAGCAAGACAGTTAAGTCAGTTTTGCCACATTTTACAACCTTTCTTGCCACAGTTGTTAAGTGAATCACTGCAGTGCTTAAGTTAGTAACATGATTGCTAAGTGAATCTGGCTTCCCCATTGACTTTGCTTGTCAGAAGGTCACCCCAGGACATGCAACTGTCATAAATCTGAACCAGTGGCCAAGTGTCCAATTTTGATCATGTGACCATGGGGATGGCGCAATGAGTATGAAGAATGATCTTAAATCACTTTTTTCCAGTGTGCTGTTGTAACTTTGAACAGTCACTAAACAAATAGTTGTAAATCAAGGATTACCTGTATTTTCTTATAAGCTATGTAGTTCTAATAGTGCTTTCTGCGTAATAGTTGGTATGATCAATGATTAACAAAAATTAAAAATAACAAAATCAAATCAAATAGATGAGATAAAATAACAGGCTAACAAAGATAAACTAACACAAAAAAATGTGTCTTATATGAATATAATGGTGCATTAATTACCTGTGCAAGTGTAAATATAAAATATTACAAACTATGAAGTAAAATATATGCCATCTAAAATATGTGAACCCTAAAGTAATAAGTAAAACAGAAGCAATTACTTCTGCAACCCATTATGCTTTATCTTTATTGCGGCAACATCAAATTTGGCAACTGCACAAGTGATAAATGGTTTCAAATCTTCTAAAAGGTGTTTCACATAGAAATTGTCTGGTCTTGTGGAAATTACATATTAGGGACAGAAGATAAGCAGACCTGATATCCCTGAAGAGTTTACAATGTAGTAATACATGTGAAATGGTTTTGATCTCCTTGTCGCCACATTGGCAGGTATGCTCGGTTAATGGGGTTTTGGAGTATCTGCCTTGTAGCAGGGCAGATGGTAAGATGTTGTGACTGGCTTTGCAAAATGTTTTTCTCAGCTTGGAAAAGTTAGATTTTGAAGATAGCTTGTTAGTTCCCAAGTGCCCTTATTCATCCAATTTGTGCTATGTCGGGGCAGCAATTAACTTTAGTCTTATATTCTGTTTCTCTTATTCTTTGAGTGAACAGTTGTTTGACTTGTCACATCCTAAAGAAATTAGTAATGGTACAAAAAGTCCATATAATGCCTGTTCTGCTCTATGGCCTGTTTCCAGGAAAAAGAAAAATAGTCTATTAAAACTAAGGGGGTCGGTCTGAATTGGATTTTTACCCAGTAGTTTATCATCCTCCTCCAAGCCCTTACCTGAATTGCAGGCATTCCTGCCTCAAGCCTTAACTGGGTACTTGCTGATCCTTTGGGCTCAGCAAGGATTGATCTCAAAAATTTTGTTTGCATTGTTTCCAGTGCATCCTTCTTTGCATAAATTCCTACTTGGGCCCGGTATAGGATATGTACCAGTGGTTTAGCCTGAAAAAAGTTAATATTACAGGAATTAATTGTATTAAGCACTTAATAGCACTTCTACACATAAGAGCTAGCTGCAATATGTGATACTGGCACACATTCAAGGTGCCTTTTTAGAGTGAAAAACTACCCCCAGATATTTAAATGAAGTCGCTTCCTCTAATTTGGGCTCCTCTCTCTCCAGAATTGAGAGAGCAAATTCTCTCAATTCTGAGCAAATTTTAGATTCATCAAAATTAAAAACCAGGGGATTTTGGCTGTAGTACCAAAATATTGCTGCTATTGGTCTTTTTAGCCCTATAAGTTTTAATTGTGAAATTATGGTACCATTGTCAGCATAGAGTGGATTCTGTGCCCTGCTAGTTTAGATGCATGGAAATGTGGATTATGACAAAGGTCCACCAATGAATTTATGTATAAACTGAAAAGAGAGGGGGCAAGAATATTCCTCTCTCACTCTCACTTTCTGAACACTTACTATGCCAGAGAGAAATGCTTGGAAATTGAATCTCACTCTTACCTACAATTTCTGTATCAGAAAGAGGAGGCACCTATTAGTAGTTGAATGGGGTTCCCCGCCCCCCCCCAAAAAAGAGCATTCCTGGAAATAAATTCAAAGGCATGTTTAAAATCTAGAAAGGGAGGGAGGATTTCTTTGTGCAAGACAGTAGAACTCCAGAATCTGGCCTGCTGTTGCTCTTCCTCCTCTGAATCCTGCCTGGTCATCTTGGATTATGGCCTCTATCTCTATCCAGTCTTGGAACTAGTGCTTTATAATGTTAGCCACACTCAAAAGGCTGATAGCACGGATCATTTTTATTGTCCTTTTAAAAAAACAATAAATTGGGATTATTATTGCCAACCCCCAATCTTTTGAAACATAACCAGTCTGATCTATGAATGTAAATAGGGATGCTAAGCAGAGGTGCCCAGCAGCTGGGATTCTTTTTAATTATTTCAGGCAAAACACAATCAACACCTGGTGCCTCGTTCATTTTAAGGGATTCAATCAGTCAGATTATCCCTCACATGGAGACAGGAGGCCAATTCTGAATCTGATCCAGGTCGATCTCACTCTCATTTAGGTTACTAGCAGGATCCATGTATAACCCTCTGAAATACTCCTCCCAGGGTTGAATTGGCACTTGACTGAGGAGATTTCCTAATCCTCTGGTAGTTTGTCAGAAGAGGGAAGAATCCTTCTTCCTGATTGATTGCATGTTTCTGTCAGGTACCTTCATTGCCCATCTTTTTTTTTGTTCTAGGAGGGCTTTATATTGTGCCTTTAAATTTCATAGGGAAAGTAATTGGTCTTCAGAAGAAAAATGTTTCTTCTTTCTGTACATTTAATGATATGATCTTTTCAGTTGTTCACAGTCTTGATAAGAACATTTTTTTAATGTTTTACACCCCAGTTAATGGAGTGTTGCTTTGTTTCTTTGATCAAAGCAGATTTCAGGTTAAAAATCAACACATCATACAAATCAGTATGATTTTTGAGACTTCATGTCTAACAGGCATGCACATATTTCTAGCAGATGCTTTTGCATTACCTTCATTCCATTTAATTTGTATCTCTGTGTTGTTGATTTCCAGGATTGAGGTATGGACTGCTTCTGTTTTTACTGATTCTCAGAGGGGCATCATAGTTAGTAGTGGGGGATGGTGATAACTCTCTAATCATGAATCTATGCCCATGCACTATAGGACATTTAGGAGATCATGCAATAAGATCCAGTAATCAATTATTTTCTTCCTGCCTCCCCCCTCCCCCCCCAATTCTGCTGGATGATTCCCATCTTGGAAACCATCAAGTATACACAGCTCTAAACATTTGGTTATCTGCCTAACACATAATCCTACCCAATTAGATTTTAAATTCTTAAATTCTCTAGTGTATAGGGATCTCTCTAGTGTGTCCTCCTCATAAAAAGTCATAAATTGATGCAATAGTCAATTTCTCACTTTAATGAGTATTATCAAAGCCCATCTAATTATTCCTGGAAGACTTGTGTATATATTCTCTACCATTATAAGTTCTCTAACAGGAAAGACTTAGGTTGGGAAAAGACAGGCATGAAACAAGCAATGTCACTGCAAGGCAATGCCTACAAGTACAGCATCCTTTGCACCAGAACCAGAGCTTTACTCTTATTATTCTTATTCTCTGAGGCTCTCGGGAGAGCTGATTTCCTGCTTGATAAGGGGAGGACAGGAAGGGTAGTGATTCCCCCTTCACCTGCCTACATATTCTCCCTTTCCTCTGTGGGCCACAACTTCTCCTGAGGCAGCACTGTGACGGAGATGGGGGGGGGAATGGGGGAGGCAGAGACCACACTGGGACTATGCTTGCCTCAGTCTTTCCAGTCTAATCCTTTGTGGGTTCTCTGAGAGAGTGCATGTAAGAGTAGGCAACCAATCCCACGACATGCTAATTTAAAAATTGGAAAAAACATTGGATAGGGCAAGATGGTTTGTGAACTTTTTAACAGAGCAATGTTTGTTATTTTTATACAATTAGATTTCTCTCTCTTTCCTCCGGTGAGATTTTCACAGTGGTAGGATAACGACTCAACATGGTAAAGGTCAACTTTGGCATGCATTTTCTTTTGATGCCAGCATTTCCATGTTTGAACCTAAGAACTGATGTATGAAGGAAACCCACATGCAGGGTATGAAGGCAGCTGCTGGTACTCAGAATTATGCTGTGGTTTTCACCGCATACTCTAGATATTTAGGTTTGTACTTTAAATTATATGTACTATCCTGAAGGGCTTTTATAAGAAAGTCATGGATTAACATTGTAGTAAATAAAAAGATAAGTAGGTGGATTGACTTTGATTCAAAATTCAGGAATCTTCAAGGCAGGTTAAGGTGGGGAAAACTGCTGCAGACTTTGATACAGAATTCTGTAGAAAGGAGGAGAATTAGGTCACATCTGAAAAGTCCTGGAAAAGTGGTTAGGTCAGCTTTAGGGATTCTAGTGTTGTCAAGGAAACAGTAGATTCAGCCTGCAACCTTAATTCATTTAAGAACTCTGGATTGGGGTCTGGTGTGCATAAACTCATGCAGGCATCTTTTGGAGTGGTCTGTCTGATAGATCTTAGGTGAAAGTGGATGTGAACATCCAAAGGCACTTGTTGTACACAAAGATGATTAGGGGACTGGAGGCTAAAACATATGAAGAACAGTTGCAGGAACTGGGTATGTCTAGTTTAATGAAGAGAAGGACTAGGGGAGACATGATAGCAGTGTTTCAATATCTCAGGGGCTGCCACAAAGAAGAGGGAGTCAAGCTATTCTTCAAAGCACCTGAGGGCAGAACAAGAAGCAATGGGTAGAAACTAATCAAGGAGAGAAGCAATTTAGAACTAAGGAGAAATTTCCTGACAGTTAGAACAATTAATAAGTGGAACAACTTACCTGCAGAAGTTGTGAATGCTCCAACACTGGAAAATTATAAGATGTTGGATAACCATTTGTCTGAAGTGGTGTAGGATTTCCTGCCTGGGCAGGGGGTTGATTAGAAGACCTCCAAGGTCCCTTCCAATTATTCTATTCTATTCTATTCTATTCTATTCTATTCTATTCTATTCTATTCTATTCTATTCTATTCTATTCCTGATTTAACCGCTACACCACACTGGCTCACTTGTATTCCTTTCTAACAAGTGGCTAATTGCCCAAACAAACTTAATTTTGCTAATGACACTTGACTATATGATAGAATTATAGTCAACATATGGTTTTAGATGATGTTGCTTATAAGCCATCTAGGAATACAGTCAGTTTCCTATATGGATGTTTTCGCCCAAATTATACCTTTCTACATAATAGTTGTAATCTTATTTTACACCTGTGGTTTTCTGAGATTTCAAAATGATTTAGACATATTCCAAAACAGAGCTAAATACCATCACCAGGTACAAATACCCATAATTTTAAGTTTGCACTAGGGGTTATTCCTCGCTGAACTTTTCATGCATTCTCATGTAAGGTGAAAGGTTGGCTGTAGCTAATCTTTATAGCAGGGGAGAAATGCTACTGGTTCGCTCTGGTTTGGGCAAACCGGTAGTGATAAAAACTACCATTTTGAGTGAACTGGTAGTAAAAAAATGCTTTAAAAAGTAAAAAAAAAAAAGGTTCCGACGATCACAGCTGTGCTGCGCAATCGTCAGAACCTTTTTTTTAAGCATTTTTTTACTACCGGTTTGGTCGAATAGGTAGTAAAAAAATGCTTTAAAAAGTTTTTTTAAAGTTGGCCACTCCCACCCAGTCACATGACCCCCACCAAGCCACGCCCACAGAACCGGTAGCAAAAAAATTTGCATTTCACCTCTGCTTTATAGGGCTGGTTTAGTCCATAACACCATATTCAAATTAGCCGACTAATCTGCGAACATCAACTCCATCAACTAATCAAGATGTAACAACACAGGCAACCAACCAGCAACAAAGTTCACAGCAACAAAGCCAGCACCCCACACCTCTCCACCAGTATTTATAGAGAGACGGCAGCTCCGATCACGCTTTGTTCGCACAGGCACAAAGCCGAAGGCACCAGCCTGAAGATGACCTCATCGAAACGTCGCCAAGATACTCTCAATCTTACACGGGAAAAGACCCAAATACGCCAAGACTTGCATACCTCTACCTGTGAAAATCTACAGTGAAATCACAATTCACTAGTTTCTGGGCTTTTTTTTCTTTTTCTGGCAGGCAGCAGACCCTTTGCTGCCCATTGGGAGACAAAGATAGATCTATTTCAGCCTTATAAGGCCTCATCAGTTAGCCACACCCTCATCTCATGTATCCTCCCTGTAAAGGTACAATATTTGTTTTTCTTTCTTTTTCGTAGGTTTTGGGTGTATGTCTCTTTAGCCAGGTTCTACCTACGTAAACAAATATATATATTTGTTTTCTGAGGTTTTCACGGGTAGTTGTATGTAGGTCTTTGGTTATTCGGGTGTTCTCCTGCGTAAAATTCGAAGTGTCTTGGCGACGTTTTGATGAAGTCTCATTTGTCAAAACAAATATATAATATATATATATATGTAGGTCTTTGGTTATTTGGGCTTTCTCCTGTGTAAAATTGGAAGTGTCTTGGCGATGTTTCGACGAACTCTCATTCGTCATCTTCAGGCTGGTGTTTTCGGCTTTGTGCTTCTAGGAGCAATGTGAGATCGCAGCTGTTTCTTCCTTTTAACTGCTAGTGGGGGTGTGAACTGATTGGGTAGGAGCTTGGCTGTGTTCTGATTGGGTGGAGGTGTGTTCTGATTGGTTGGGGGTTTGGCTGTGCTCTGATTGGATGGGGGGTTGGCTGTGCTCTGATTGGATGGGGGTGTGTTCTGTTTAGGTGGGAGCTTGGTTGTGCTCGTGTTAGTCTGAGTTGCAGGGGGATTTGAGCTGGTGAGTTGCATTGCTGTTTCTTGGCTTTGCGTTCTTGGTTGTGCCAAATCTTCATGGTGGGTGTCAGTTTGCTTCATGAATGGATTGGAGGGATTTAAAGTGAAGAAACAGCTGTGATCTCACATTGCACCTAGAAGCACAAAGCCGAAAACACCAACCTGAAGATGACGAATGAGACTTCGTCGAAATGTTGCCAAGACACTTCCAATTTTACGCGGGAGAAAACCCGAATAACCAAACACCTACATACAAATACTGGCAAAAACCTCAGAATATATATATATATATATATACACATACATATACATATTTGTTTTTGTAGATTTTTTTGTTTTTCATAGATATATATCATCTCACACACACCATATCAAAAGTTGTATTTCAAATACATATTTTCATTTTACTTTCAAATCAAATATTATTTTTTCCCAAGGTACACATTTCTAAACATATGCTATTCTACAAACACATAGTTTGTCTATATTTTAATTTTTAATGGGCAGCCTTGCAAATGTTAGAAGATATAATACAGCAAGATGGGCAGCAAAAAGATTTAATAAATAAAAAATCTGACAAGTCCTGAAAATGTGGATCAAATTAAATACTCAAGAATAGCTAGGGAATAAATTTAAGGCCCAAAGGACTATCCTGATATGGAAAGAAATAAAAAATGTTTACCCATTGCCCTCTAAACCAAAACATAATTTGTTTGCATATAGCATATTGGGTAAATATTGCCAATGGTGATTTATTCAGTAAACATGATTAAGCAAACTATGACTTAGTGTATTATATGAACCCCATCTGAGTCAGGTGGTGTAGCATTGCCAGATGACAATGTTCATTACAGGATTTGAAGATATTTAGGAAAATGAAAAATGAGATAGCATGGCTGCCTTTCTAACCACTGTATGTCTTGACAGTTATTGTAGTCTATCAACTCTTGGTTTCTCTCTGGGAGATTGGAGATAAGGGTTTTTCCATATATTATCTTTGATTCTTTTTTCCCCTTTTTTGCACTGCAAAAAAGATACACATACGTCTTTGGAGAAGACATTACTTGTGTTCACATAATCCCATTTTTCTTCTTGTCTGAATTTACATGACATGTTGAGTCACCAGTTAATCAGATTTGCTGGGTTCACACAACCTGATAGGCTAACGTTTGGGTTTTTTTTTTTAATTAAATTACAAATCAATGTCTCATGTAAACACAACCCTTCTCTCTCCATCCAACAAACATGAAGAATTCCTGTGATGGATAGACATATCCCTTTCTCCAGTATGACAGCCTGACTGAATTAGAAGAAAGCAATGAATCAGAACAGGGATTTCGTGCACTGAGGCCTCTGCCAAAGATAAACATGTTGACACTCAGTAATTTCACATATATCAACTTAACATCTGCCGACTGTGAAGGAACTCTTATGGTATATGCCAACCAGGCCTCAGCTTCAGAGGTGGCACATACTCTTCACATTGGTGACTGGCATGAATATGATTTCAACTGCCTGCTGTGTTCTCCAAACAATGCCTCTGTAAACAATGATCAGCCAATTTCATTCTAATTTTGAAAATTTCAGGGTAATTAAAGCCAGGCAATGGCTTGCAAACACTTTAATTAAGTCTGATTGAGGAAGATGGAAGGGGAGCAAGGGAGTAAGGGATGATTGGCAAAGCCAGAAATAATACAGAGTTCCAAGATGAATGTGTAAACACTAATCACATAACTACCAATGTAGCTTATAAACCATATTTAGCATGACGTGAAATATAGGTAATCCTCAAGTTACGACCACTGGGATCAGAATTTCCATTGCTATGCAAAGTGGTTATTAAGTGAGTTGCACTCTATTCTTCAATCTTTTTCTTGTTAAGCAAATGGCTGCTGCAATTCTTAAGCAATCATACAGTTGTAAAATGAATCTGGCTTCCCTCATTGACTGCTTGTCAGAAGCTAGCTGGGAAGGTTGGAAATGTCAGTCTCATGACCCCAGAGCACGGCAACAGCCATAAATACATGCCAGTTGCCAAGTGCCCCAAACTTCGATCATATGACAATGGGGATGTTGCGATGGTCATATGTGTGAGGACAGATCATAAATAACTTTTTTCAGTGCCATTGTAACTTTGAACAGTCGCTAAACAAATGGTTGTAAATTGAGGACTATATCTGTAGAGACTGAAGCTGACCTCAAAGGACAGTTACAAAATTGCCAGATTGTTCTCCAAACTTCTGATACTTGATGCTTGTCTAAATTTCTACTAAACACATTTTTTCCCCTCATGAAAACCATGGGGGCTAGAAATAAGGATTAAAAATCCCCTGTGGAACTTTTCCTTTTTCTACCTCAGATGCTGTTGAGGGTGTGGCTGCTGAGATAAAGGTTGAGCATAAGGTCCATGGCAAATTGAGTTTTTTCCCTGTTCTTTTAAGATCCCTCTAAATAAAGATGCATTGGAATTCGTGATCATACTCTATGAAATTTTGATGCAACTCTCTGCTGCTTTAATACTATTGGACTCCAAAATGTCAAAATAGCAAAGTGCACATACAAGAACATTCATAATTTGCAGAAGCAAGTTACAGGCTCATTTCATCTGCAGCTTTGTCCCCATCTTTCCTCGGAAAATTCCTGCAGATCCAAGCTGACATTTGATTATCATTTTAAACTGAAAATGTTGGGGGTGAATTATTGGACCTATTGTTTGTAAAACAGGCATTTGATTTCAGATGCAGTACAAGAACTAGAACTGCCCTGCTTTGTATAGCAACAAATTCTTCTCTCTGGGTCCAAAAAGAAGAATGCAGATTATTTTTAAAATGAATTACGCTAATTAAGAGAAAAGGCTGCACATTGTCTTAATTTAATTAATTTATGGCAGCTGCAACATGATATATGCATTCACTTGAAGATATATTTAAACAATAAAAACAGGAAAAGTAAGTATAATTTTCACTGTTCAATGCTTGCCTTGACACAGATTTTGATCATTTGGCTGGCATATACTACATACAATAGGTGTTTCAGGTAATTTTTCCAGAAAGTTCAAAAAGTACTTTCTATTTCATTGATAAAAGATTTTAAATCAGACTCTGTGATGTTACTTTACACTGGTAAGATCACCTTTCCATTCAACTCAGTGGACCCTGATCTATTCAGAAATGTCTTTCTCTAAGGTATGGTTTTTCTAATCTTGCTATCTGATATTTTTTTATCTAAAAGTTTTAGAAGTACTGGTTTTCATCTAGCCTGATTCTCAAAAAAAATAAAAAATAAAAAATTGGAGTGTAATGCTTGCTATCCTTTCCCCCTTAGACAGATACTTAATAAAACTACTTTTACCATTCCAATTTATGATAATCCATTCTGGGATCATATCTTGTTCTTCAACTATGCTTTAACCTCTAGTTATTTTACAGAAAAAGAGATAAAAGCTGAATTATTTTTGAATAATTAATATGTTGACCACAATGTTAAAATAAGTTATTTTTGTAAGCATATCTATAGCAGCTAAAAATAAATGTGAGGGGGATAGGTTGTGATTAACTTCAGAAATAAAATTTAAAATCTTAAAATTATATGTCCTTCATCAGCTACTTGCAAACATGCTTTAGGAGCATTAACTGTGTTGATCTGTTTGACAGCATTTATTCTGGCATAAGTTTTGATAGCATGAGAAATAATGTCCTCAGATTGAAGAGTTAAAGACTATTTAATTGTTAGTTAAAGCCTAACTATTCACTTTGTGTAATATTTAGTTAAAGACTAAATATATGCAAACAAATCTAATAATCTTTCATTAACTATCACTCTTAACAACTATAAATGCATTTAAGGATGGCTTAACAAAAGTTAATGCCATAATAAATTTATTATTTTTAAAGTATCATTTTTTCCCATATACAAATATGTTCCATCTATAAAAATTCATTTGCCTAACTCTTACATATTTTGGAAAACACAGTCTCCTTTTCTACTTCTCCTATGAGGGCACTTTGATGGCGTGTTTCAGTTCTCTCCCATTTGCCCCTCCTTGCTAAACAGGAATGATAAGCTGTCATTGGCAGGCTGTCTATTCAGCACTTTTCTTATTAATAGTCAGAAATCATTTACTTGAAAGAAGTTCCCTCATTATCATTCACTACTTTACAGTCTGAAGTGGCACATAATTAGCAATAATTTTTAACTTCCCAGTTCTCCATAATTAGCAAGAATATGACTTCCCCTATTCTTTAGTGGTTGTCCATCCAAGATCTGTTACAAGGTACAAACCCACTTAGATTTTTTTTCCATCATTCAAGGTCACTGTTTGCTTTGAGTCTGTATAAACCCAGAATAAAAAAAAAGGGACTCTACACTCCCAAAATGTCATTTAGAGAAAAGAATCAGATCAGCCCCATAAATGACACTGGGACCAAATCTAACCAAGCAGAGAAACAAAGAAACACAGAACCCAGGATTAACGCCTATCTCCCCCATTGCACAAACAACAACAAAAAATCTGCCTGATTTCCGGTCTGGAGCCGCGGCGCCACAGTCGGGGAATTAGCGGGCTCTAATGAGCCCGCGGAAACCCCGACTGACGAACCGCTGTCCGATCGGTCTTCGGACCGACCCCCATCCTGCAGGGCTGGGGGGTGAAGAGGAGCGCCTTGGTGGGCCAAGAGGAGCAGGCAAGCTCCTCGGAGGCCAGAGGGAATCCTCAAAGTCGGCGGCGGGGGTAGGCAGCCATGGTGGCTGCCACGAAGCCGCGGCATACCGGGACACAAGATCGGGCAGGAGGAAGGAGAAAGAGCAAGAGTTTTAAAGCCGGGTGAGTGACACCAACCCAGGCAATAAAGATTACTTGGAATATTTTTTTAAAATATAAGACCCCAGCCTTAAACAGCGGCTATAGATCTGTGGGGCTTGAAGTTTTAAAAGAAAGGAGAAAAAAAATGGAGACCCGAGACAAACTTTGCAGTAATTAAATTGGCTTAGAAAAACTTATTCTTAATAATTTGGAAAATTGGACTTTTTATTTCTATTTTTTGGAGTGGATTGAAGAAATAATTTCTTGGGAATTTAAACCAGTGAAAGTTAACGAAGTTAATGAAGATTGACAGATGGGTGGTTATAAAGTTGCCATGAAGTCTGCGGTGACTAAACAGGAAAGTGGATTGAAGAGATTTTATTTTCTGCTTGGAAAGGGAATATCCTAACTGGCTTTCTATTTTGGATTATTATGATTACTTTGGAATTAATTTTAGACTAATGGATTTTGGAAATTTCTATCCTGTTTTGGGTGACTTTAAGAAGAAAGAACCAGGATTTTTTCTATAATGGAAACTTACAGACCTAGCAAAAAGAAGGTGTGGTACATGAACAAAGACAGGAAGTGAAGATATCATGTTCGAAGCAGACATTTATAAGAGCGCTAAAGTGATACACAGAACTTTTAATTTGAATAGATGAACTTTGAAGTGGAACATATGGACAGACAGGAAAAAGTAGAAACAAAATAGATTTAAACTAAATGTAACTAAATTGTATGTAATGTTTAAAAGCCTAAAGGGTTCTTTTTTTTTTTTTTTTTGGATTAACAATAAAGGGAAAAATAATAAATGGCAATTGAAATAGGGACTTATGTACTAAATGGTTAAAAATTATAATGAGAAGTGTATACTAATGTGAGATAACCTTAAGAAAATTTATTATTAGTTGTAACATGCCTTAACCATATTTTGCAAACAAAGCTAGAATGTTGACTATGATTGATTAATATATTATTGAATGAAACTATGAAATACACAGATGATAGAGATAAATTGTGATTTAATTTAACAAATATGGGAAATGATGATTATCATGAAACATAATGAGAATTAATTTTGATGAATATGCTGAGACAAGATTAAATAGATAATTATGATGCAAGGGAAAAATAAAATAATGAGGTGAAGGATACTAACTAGATAAGAGTTAGAGACTCGGAGGAAATAAGTGGGAAAATAATTAAAATGCTGGAAATCAGCCAAACAATGGCAGGAGAGTTGGAGGAGACTATGCTGGAAATCAGCCAACATAAAATGCTGGAAATCAGCCAACATAAAATGCTAGAAATCAGCTAAACAATAGGAGGAGAGTTGGAGAAAAATATGCTGGAAATCAGCCAAACAATGGAAGGAGTTCTGGAGGAGATTATGCTAGAAATTAGCCAAATAAAATACGCTGAAGTCAGCCAAACATTGGAGGGAGTATGGGAGAAGATTATGCTAGAAACTAGGTACCTTAAAAGATTTGATAATTTGGAGAAGGAATAAGTAATACGTTTTTGTGATAAAACTGTGTAATATGTGGGATATTAGATTGGAAAGTCTAAGACATTTTGATTTGATAAAAAGGGTCAAGTAACTAAGATGTTGATAAAATTGTGTTTTATAAATCTTAACAAAATGGAGATATATTGAAATTGAATTTGATAATTTTGGTGATAAAATTGTAAGGTATATATTTAGAACAAGAGACTAGAATATTGTTAATAATTATTTGGATAATTGATGAGATATAGATACAGAGATGAGTTAAAATTTAATTTGAAGTTAAAATTGTAGTGATATGTTAGATTTGTTTAGATGAATATGTTAGAATTTTATGTTTAGATTGGTTTTTCTTTTTTTTCTTTTTTTTTCTTCTTTCCTTTCTCTGTTTTAAATTTTAAATTGTTTTAAATTTTTAAAAAAGATGTTATGGAAAAGGGGAATAGAGTGTATCAAAGAATGTAAGCATGTTAACCATCTATGACTGGATTGAAACTCTGTTCTTGAAAGTTATATTTTATGTTTATGTTTGGGAAAAAATAAAAAAACATTTACAAAAAAAAAAAAATCTGCCTGAGGGCCCATTCACCTCCAAAGATTATGACAACACAGAACCCAGTCATAAAACAAGCCACCTCCCTGACTTCAAAGACTCAACCCAAATTTGTCCCGACTCCCAGCAGGGGTCTATAATAATTCGCTGCATCCAACTCACCATGGCCAATTTACCACAGGATAAATTGCTGTGGGACAAGTGTTACACTAATATCAAAGAAATGGTGGAATAGAATCATTAAAGAAAGGATCCAAAAGGAGGGACAGAATGAAATGTGAATGGCAAAAAGTAAAATATATTTTTAATTTATTTTAAATAATTAAATAGAATTGTTAAATTGTCCTGTGGCAAGTTGTCCCATAGCAAGTTGGCTGTGGCAAGTCGTCTCATTCTCCCCAGCAGGGAGCTAACCCCTTGAGACAAGCGTCCTGCATCTCCCTCCAACTACATCACTAAACCTTTCCCATGAAGTCTGCCTTCTGTCTTCAGAAATTTTGACCCTTATATTGCAACAGCTAAATGAAATTGCAGCCAAGGTAGGCAGCTTCCAACAAGCCCTTGATCTGCAAATCCCCCATAGAAACCTGGGAATTAATACTGCAGCAGAAGCTGGTCACAGTCAGCATTCTGGCAGCCTATTCCTCCAGGCATCCAGAAAAAAAGTGACTCCTCCTAGAAATCCATAGGAATGCCCACAGATGGAACAACCTCAAGCTTATTGTGATCTCCCTATCTTAGATCCTAAACCGCCAAAGCAGAACAATTGGCTTTCACTTTATTTTCACTATCTACCTAGTTTAAGAAACATCAAATGCATGCCTGGCTAGGTGACTCAGTGGCTAAGACACTGAGTTTGCCGATCAGAAAGGTCAGCAGTTCAGCAGTTTGAATCCCTGGTGTAGGTCTCCTGCAAGAGCAGGGGAGTTGGACTAGATGACCTCAAAGGTCCCTTCCAACTCTGTTACTGTTATCTTTATCTTTTTAAGTTTTTTTCTCAGCCTTTTCTCCCTTCCAGATTCATTCAAATGAGCAAATTCCTATGGTGGACTTATCACTTCCGAACCATCAGAGGTTTTAAGGAGACTTAGTCAGAATCTCATCACTAG
Organism: Pantherophis guttatus; assembly: GCF_059756535.1. Classification (NCBI taxonomy): domain Eukaryota; kingdom Metazoa; phylum Chordata; class Lepidosauria; order Squamata; family Colubridae; genus Pantherophis; species Pantherophis guttatus. Next base: position 105,679,617 of record NC_142065.1, on the reverse strand, counting down.
AAAAGTGACAAAAGGTCATGAACTTGCAGATAAGATCCATAAAAACGCACACTTCCAAAAGCAATAAATCTGCCAGACTTGGCAGCAGCAAAGAGGTTAAGCAAACTTCAAAGGAGGAAGCTATAAACTCAGAAGTCATTAATCTGAGGGGGGGGGAAACTTGTTGACATCAAAACAATCTTGATGTGCCCTCCCAGTGCTGGTAGTGATATGGAAGTCCAGCACAATTTAATTCATCTGCCCCTTTGAGTTGCTCAATCTCTAAACTATCTCATGTTAATGCCTCTTCTATGACCAAGACACATAGAAAGCTGTCAGCACATTACACTGGTTCATCAATAACAGTGAAAGTGGCACTGACAGTGACTCCTCTGGAAGTTTTACACCAGCAATTCTCAAGAAACCCATGTAATCCCAAGCAGCAGTTAACCAAAAGAAAGAGCTTGTAAATGTAACAAAGCTCAGCCAAACAATACAGAAACCCAATCTGGAGATATAACCTCATCTGCCTCCAAAACTAAGGCACCTCCCCTGGCCCATAGGAACCTGACTCTTAGAAGAAACAGTTCCCTTCACTTCCACTTAACACTGGACAACCTACAAAGAATGTTTGGGATCCTTTCTTGCCAGTGATCCACATTTCACTGCCTATGCTGCACTGATTCTCCAGATGGAAGTACATTTGGAAGAGAAGAATGTGAAGCCTGTTGTGCCACTCCTCCTCCCCCACAGAAGGAGACACAACTATAGTAGCCTCAACTGTCAACTAATATGAACCTTCTACCCTTGCAAAAATCACCACCCAGTCCCAAGTGCACAATATCTCTGCTTGACATTTAAGCATTTATTCACCAGCATAATGTCATCCTTTCAACCTGGAATGTGGCTGGGACTGGGTGGTTTATATCCACCAGAGATCCCTGTTTTACTGACTTCCTCTCCCACGATGACATCAACTGCTTCAGTGTGGCTGCCTCATCAAGGCTATGGGAACTGAGAAAGGCATAAAGCAACGCTGCATATTGGCCCCATTCCTAATTCTATTTTTATATCAAGTATATATTGGACCATTTCCTCAACCTGAAGTTTCACTTCCCCAAACTGGCTGGAAGACACACATTTCTGTTTTATTCTAGGCAGACGATGTAGCAATACTCTCAAGAATACCTGTTGGCTTAAAAGAGCACTGAGAGCACTAGGGCAGTATTGCAAGGAAGAGCAGCTAGGATTCAGGTATGAGAAAAACAAGATTTGCAAAAAGTACTTGCCAAAGGTCTAAGAATCAATGGCGGATACATGGCCATGAAATTGAGCAGGTGTACTGTTTCAAATATTTGAGAAATAATAGCCCTATATTCTGCCAACAGTAGGAAACCCCATGAAGACAATGTCACTGAAAATGCACAGATGAGCTCATTTCGGGGGTGCACACGCGCTGTTTACAAGCAATTGCGCACTCCGGCCCCCAATGTGTGACTCGTGTCCTGGGTTGCACAGAGTCTCAGGCCCTGGGTCCGCAGCTGATGTTGTGCAATGCCAGGTCGGTTGTTAATAAAGCCCCCCCCCCTCATTTGTGATCTTATTTTGGAGGGGGGTGCGGACTTGGCAGGTATTACGGAGACCTGATTGGGCCAGGAGGGGGGGTCCCCCTCGCTGATATGTGTCCACCTGGTTTCCATGCATTTCATCAGCCAAGGGCTCAGGGGAGGGTGGGGGGGTGGCGGCGATTATTAGGGAAAGTCTTTGTCTGAGGGAGACCACTATTCCTCAGATAGCCGGATGTGAATCCCTTTTTGTGAAGTGGGGCCGTGGGGTACCTGGCTCCCTGCCACATAGCGGCGACCCTGCCCAAGCTACTTGACGTTATTGCTGGGGTGGCAGTTGATACCCCCAGACTTATTATCATGGGGGATTTCAACCTGCCATCCGCCAGTGAGGCGTCAGAAGTGGCTTGGGAGTTCATGGCTTCCATGGCGGCCATGGACCTGACCCAGTTAGTTCAAGGCCCCACCCACACACTCTGGACTTGATTTTCGTCTCTGGTCAGTGGTTGAATGATCTTGGTAGAGGGGATTTAGACATTAAACCCTTGTCATGGACAGATCATTCGCTCCTTCACTTGGACTTTCCAGTTGCTTCCCCCTGCCGCAGGGAGACGGAACCAACTAGATGGTTCCGTCCCAAGTGCCTGATGGATCCCGAAAGATTCCTGATGGAGCTTGGGCCATTTCCTGAGACCCTGGCACACGACTTGACTGAAGACCTGGTGGCCGCCTGGGATAGTGCCGCCGCCTGAGCTTTGGACCGCGTCATGCCTTTGCGGCCTCTGACCCGATGCCGATTTCAATTGGCACCTTGGTTCTCCGAGGAGCTGAGAGAGATGAAGCATCGGAAAAGACGCCTAGAGAGCATTTGGAGGACTAGTCAATTCGACTCTGACCGAACACTGGTGAGGTCTTATATCAAGAGCCTTGGTACTACAGTGGTTTAAAGCACCCTGTTATTAACACAGCTGCCTGCAATTTACTGCTGGTTCGAATCTCGCCAAGGCTCAAGGTTGACTCAGCCTTCCATCCTTTCTAAGGTAGGTTAAATGAGGACCCAGTTTGTGGGGGCAATAAGCTGACTTTGTATAAATATACAAAAGTATGAAGGCTATTGCTTAACGCACTGTAAGCCGCCCTGAGTCTTCGGAGAAGGGCGGCATATAAATCAAATTAAAAAAAAAATTAAAAAAAAAAAAAAAAGACCAACCTAGTGGCGATAAAAGCAGTGAAATCTAACTATTTTCCCGCTCTTATCGCATCTGCAGAGAACCGCCCAGCCACTCTGTTTAGGGTGACCCATTCCCTTCTTCGGGGGGGGGGAGTGCGGGAAGATCCCTTGCAGGGTCGTGCTGAGGATTTTGTGCAGTTCCTGCATGATAAAGACGCTTGGATTCAGGAAGGCTTGGACTCTGACTGAATGAGTCCAGGGGGGGAGACGAGGGTAGGTCTTGAGAATATTATCTGGGAGGAGTTTGATCCTGTGGCTCCCAAGGATGTGGACAGGGTTCTGGGTAAGATTAGTGCCGCCACATGTTTATTGGACCTGTGTCCCTCCTGGTTGGTACTGGCCTCCCGGGAGGTTACACGAGACTGGCTCCAGGGGATTATAAATGCTTCTCTGAGTGAGGGTGCCTTTCCCGCCACCTTGAAAGAGGCAGTGGTGAGGCCCCTCCTCAAGAAGCCATCCCTGGACCCGGCTGAATTAGCTAACTATCGTCTGGTCTCCAACTACCAAGAGCCTTGGTAGTACAGTGGTCTAAAGCACCCTGTTATTAAGACCAGCTGCCTGCAATTACTGCAGGTTCGAATCTCGCCAGGCTCAAGGTTGACTCAGCCTTCCATCCTTTCTAAGGTAAGTAAATTGAGGACCCAGTTGTGGGGGCAATAAGCTGACTTTGTATAAATATACAAAAAGGATGAAGGCTATTGCTTAGCGCATTGTAAGCCTCCCTGAGTCTCCGGAAAAGGGCGGCATATAAATCAAATTAAAAAAAAAAACCTTCGTTTTGTGGCGAAGGTTGTTGAGAGTGTGGTGGCACAACAGCTTCCCCGGTACCTGGATGAAGCTATCTATCTGGACCCGTACCAGTCGGGCTTCAGGCAGGGGTACAGCACAGAAACGGCATTGGTCGCATTGGTGGATGATCTCTGGAGGGCTCGGGACAGGGGTTGTTCCTCTGTCCTGGTCCTATTAGATCTCTCAGCGGTTTTTGATACCATCGACCATGGTATCATGCTGCAGCGGTTGAGGGGGTTAGGAATAGGAGGCACCGTGCTGCGGTGGTTCGCCTCCTTTCTCTCCGACCGCTCACAGTTTGTGTTGGCAGGGGGGCAGAGGTCAACCTGCGGTGCCTCACTTGGGGAGTGCCACAAGGGTCAGTCCTCTCGCCCCTTCTGTTCAACATTTATGTGAAGCCGCTGGGCGAGATCATCCGTGGTTTTGGGGTGAGAGTCCATCAGTACGCTGATGATACTCAGCTGTACATCTCCACCTCAGACCACCCCAATAATGCCCTTGATGTGATGTCTCACTGCCTGGAGTCTGTGTGGGTCTGGATGGGGAGAAATAGGCTCAGACTCAACCCTGCCAAGACCGAGTGGCTGTGGCTCCCGATATAGTCAGCTGGTGCCATCACTGACTATTGGGGGTGAATCTTCCCCCCCCCCACAGAGAGAGCTCGTAATCTGGGTGTCCTCCTGAATGCACGGCTGTCTTTAGAAGAGCATATGATGGCCGTGGCCAGGGGGGCTTTTTATCAGGTTCACTTGATTCGCCAGTTATGGCCCTTTCTGGACCAGGACGCCTTGCGCACGGTCACTCACGCCCTGGTCACCTCCCAGCTGGACTACTGTAATGCTCTCTACATGGGGCTCCCCTTGAAGAGCACTCGGAGGCTCCAACTGGTCCAGAATGCGGTCGCGTGGGTGGTTATGGGCGTGACTCATTGTGCCCACGTGACACCTCTCCTGCGTGAGCTGCACTGGCTCCCAGTGGTCTTCCGGGTGCAATTCAAGGTGTTGGATTGAATTCTCCAATTCTGCCCCATTAGAACTTTTTCAGTCCAGATTTCAAAGGTTAACTCTCAAACCCCAAACTGTGTCTCTAATACCACCCTGAAACTAAAACAAACCTCATGAAAGTAGAAGCTAGAGTATAAGTGATGAAAATCAACTATTGTCTCAGACTACCCTTTATTCACCTTGGCCTTGCTCCACTATGAAGGGTGATTCTCAATTAACATGGAAAAAGAGAGTGACAACTACAATTTCATCCTTGGGCTTCTCTCCAGGCCTTCTATTTACTATGCAATATGTTCAGGCCATAGCATTCATTAAACAGTGTGTAGCAGACACAGACTGCTAACTGGACCTGGCCAGGTCTTCAACCTTTACTGCCAGTGAACCCAAGAGATATTCTGTCTCTCTGTGGCATACTTAACTAATCTTGAACTACCCAACCACCCGAGGGCTTTCCTCTGGCATGATGACAGATTCTTCTCTTAGCTGTCATTCAAGGCTGATACAGCAAGATTTCCTACCTGGAAAGATAATGCCTCTGTGGCTCTGGACACCTAGAAACAATAGAACATGTAGCTCTCCAATTCCTGTATTATAGAGACGTTTGTATTAGCCTCATCTCATCACTACTGTATAAATACCCAGGGAGCACAGGACAATTTTGCACCTCCCTGCTGTTCTCATTTACCAACCGTTCTACAACATCCAATGTTGCCAGGTTCTGTACAGTAACACTTAAAATCCATCCGATGATGGATGGTCTGTGCTGCAAACCAGTTTTAATGAGCACCTAGGATGCTCTGTATTATAATAGATTTAGTTTGTCATGCTCTTCTATATCCATTTACTGCTCCAACCACTCCCTTTATATCATTTTTAGAGTTTTGTTTTTATACTGTTTAGCTTTTTGTGTGTGATCTTTATTCTGTTGTATCTTTTATGCTTTTTAATTTCCTGTACACCATCCTTCTTATGCTGATCTTTGACTGTAATAAAGTTTGACTTCATTGGATTCATTCTTCCTATATGAAGAAAATAGAAATCGAGCACTCAATTCAGCAGTGAAGACAATCTGCTGAACATTTGCATTAGAAAAATATTCAGTAGGTTAAATATGTTCCCAGTTTTATCTTCCTTCCATGTCATATAGCAGTTAAGGTCTACTTACAAACAGTTGTGTTAAAAAAAAAAAAAAAAATCTGAGATCCCTCCAGGATTGAGGAAATTATTTTTTTACACCACCACCTGTTACTTATTCCTGCAGAATAGAAATTTGCTCTTTCTTTTTTGATTTACATAAATTCTAGAGCCTCCTGAGTCTGATCTGCTTTGTTTATTGCTAGCCTTCCTTATATTCTTGTCTTACTATTTTCTTCCAGAGAATTTGCTCGTTGGAAAGTCAATAACTTGGCATTGGAAAGAAAAGATTTCTTCAATTTGCCTTTGCCTCTGGCTCCAGAATTCATCCGCAACATTCGTCTTCTGGGGCGTCGGCCCAGCCTTCAACAGATCACAGAGAACCTGATTAAAAAATACGGGACCCATTTCCTTCTCTCAGCAACTCTTGGAGGTAAACACTTAGCTTTCTGTTCATACATTAAACTCATAAACAATATATTTGAGCTGCATCAGCAAAGATTATATTATATTAAATATATTTCCTGAAGCATTTACAGTAGAAGAAGCCTAACTGTAACAGCTCTGGTAGTTCAAATTATTTATTAAGATGAATATCATTTACTTGTTAAATAAGCTCAGGTGAGACAAAAAGACTCAATAGTAAGTTGCATGGAGTTATTTAGAAGCAATGGTGCATAATATGTGGATCTTCTGAATATGTGTTTGGAAGCAGAGTCACTGCCTTAGGTGGGGTTTATTCTCAAGTAATCATGCACAGGGTTGCAACTACACAGCTCAATCCAGCTTTAATAATTGTTATGCCATGTTAAAGACAGATATGAAGAGACCCAGGGCACAATCAGAAAGATCAGTTGTCTAAATGGCAAGAATATACGAGGATTGCATAGAAACTGTAGTTCATAGCAATTGCCCATAGAGATAGTGCTTCTCCTCTACCTATTGCAGTGTCACATCCTGCCAATATCTGTCATGATCACACAACTGCTTTCGCCATCAGGGAATGGCACTTGTCTCCAGGAAAGATGTGTCATGGCTCTGTGTCTTCATAACATTTCCCTACAACCTCCCTCTGTGAGCCACAATCTGTAGCCTCACAACCATGTTGGCAAAGATTTCCATCACTGTCATCTCTTTAGAATCAGTTAGAGACAGAAGGAATATGAAACATTAGAATAGTCTAAGGCAACTCCAATTTCTATTACTGTCATCTCCTTAGAATTAAAGGCAGAAGGATATGCAACATTACAACATTCCTTTCAGGCAGCCTCCAACTGGTACTACAACGCTCTGTGCTCAAGAATGCTCCTCCCCCTTCAGCTGACAGGTCCCTCTTTCCGGCTCAAGAATAGCAATTCAATAGACATGGATAAACAGCCCCATGTTCCAAAGCTGTGGTTTGAATAAATGATACTTCAGAAATTCTTTCTTCTGTTACCCATGCTACTTTTCTCCATTCTCACCCCCAATAATCTGAGGAGAAGGATGTTAAAATATTTGCTTTTCAGATGAATGGATTCTAGAATTTAAAATAATACTTGCAGTGATCTGAAGGATTCCCCCATCTGTTCATTGCCCCTCAGAATGATTGTTTGTCACTCTAGATGGTCACTTAAATGCTTCATGACTTCAATGGGAATGTGCATGACAAATAAATAAGGTTGCTCAATATAAATTAAGAGAAACTTGGTTTTTAATGTATTAAAAATGTGTGGTGGTGGGAGAAGGTGTTTAAAACATTGAGCCATCTTGTATCAGAGGTGGTATTCAGCAGGTTCTGATCAGTTCTAGAGAACCAGTAGCAGAAATTTTGAGTAGTTTGGAGAACCAGTAAATACCACCTCTGACTGGCCCCATCTATTCTCTTGAGTCCCAGCTGATCGAGAGGAAATGGGGATTTTGCAGAATGAATTGATGAATGGTCCAGTGCTTTATTCATATAACATTCACTCCTCTCAATAATTTTTCTGACCCCTGGAAGTATTTCCATAAATTTTTCTCCTGCTCACCCCCCCCCCCGCCCCACTTGCTAATGTATAAAAAACTAAAAAGAGAGTTGCAACTTTGGACAAGATGTAGTTTTCTATCCAAAAATAGCTTTGAGGAGAGAGTGAAGATACATGACCACTTCCTCAAAAGAAAAAGAATTAATTCTAGCTTCAGGCTGTGTAAAGCATGGTGGTCAACAGAACTGCTGTAGAAAGCAGCAGGCGAAACAGTTCACACCTTTCTCTAAGGATTTATCATACTAGGATTCATTGGTGTGGAGGATTTGTTATTGATTAAAGCCATAGTTCAAAGAAGGACTTAAAGCAGCAGTATGGATTTTAAAAAATCTATAAGTCACATCTAGTATTAGCAACAGAACAAGCTTGCCAAGAGACTAAAGACAATTAGTGATACTTCACTATGTGAGTGATTGCTTGGTTTAAATAATACCTTTTCCATTGCCAGATTAACATCATTTTTCCTCTTTTACTCACCATCCTTTTTAATGCTGTGATGTGCTAAAGTTTCCAAGTACGGGGACAACTGAGTTTTTGTGTCCCATGCACTGTAAAGTAATTATCTCTATTATTATTATTGGATCTGACTCTACTATATAGGAAGACATTTCACAGAAGCAGGAGATCTTAGAATCAGAATACAGTTGGAAGGGACCTTGGAGGTCTTCTAGTCCAACCCCCTGCTCAAGCAGAAGACCCTATATCATTTCAGACACGTGGCTATTCAGTCTCTTCTTAAAAACTTCCAATGATGAAGCATTCACAACTTCTGAAGGCAAGCTGTTCTTGTTTAAGGCTCATGTTTAAGTGATCATCCATTAGGACTCCAACGTCCCTCTCACAGTTACTGTTTTTGAGCCAGGTTTTGCCTAATCTGTACTTGTACCTTTAGTTTTTCCTGCCTAGGTGTAACTTTACACTTTAGTTTACTTCTCAATCAAAAATGGTTGCAATAGACATTCTAATAGAGGTGTTTTGGGTAATGCTAAAAGCCACACCAGGTATTCTATCTCTCAAAGAGGCTTCCTGTAGATTAAAAGTTGATCCATTTTTATTTGTAACTCCAAGGATTTTGGTCAAAGAAAGAAACTGCAATGTGATTGAGTGTGATAATTGCAGAAGAGACAGAATTTTCCACCTCCACAAATGCTGTTGACATTCAAAGGACCATTAGATGCTATGTCTGATAGGAAAGTTTCAAATCAAGATAATCTCTGTTGTTTGAAATATAATTAAAAACTGAAATTAAAAACTGAAACTAACTTAGAGCTTCCGGTTGGGGCCGTGGGGAAACAGACGGGGAAATGGCAAGCTCCGCTGAGCCCTGCCAAATCCGCTCTGCTAAACTGCCGCCGATAGGTCTGTGGACCTCCCCTGTCTTGTAGGGACAGGGGGACAAGAAGGAACGCCTTGGGCAGCCGAGAGGAACAGGCAGGTTCCTTGGGGCCAGAGGCTTCTCCTTCATGTCGGCGGCAGCGGAACGGCAGCCATGGCGGCTGCCCTGAAACCGCAGCAACCGGGAACATGGATTGTGCTGGAGGAAGAAGATGAAGAAAGAGCAAAGATCAAGAAGCCAGGTGAGTGACACCAACCCAGGCAATATAACGTACCTATTTGGAATTATTGGAAAATAAGACCCCAAATTTAAAAGCAGCTGCTGGACTGCGGGGCTTAAAGATTGAAAAGAAAAAAAAATGGGTAAAAGACCCGAATTGAATTTTGTTGCAGTAAACTTAAATTGGATGATTTGGCATTAATAAATTTCTGAAATTTGTCTGTGCCTTTAACTGGAGTGGATAGGAGACATGGATATTCCTGAGAATTAATGCCTCTAAAAGAAAATGAAGCTAATGAAGCTAATGAAGATAGACAGTTGGATGGCTACAAAATAGCCATGGAGTCTGCAGTGACTAAGCAGGGAAGTGGATTGAAGAGATTTCCCTTTCTGGGTGGAAAAGAAACATGTTAATTGGCTTTTTACCTTGGATTACTTGAAATTAATATTGGATATAAGGATTTTGGAGATTCCTACTCTGTCCCAGATGATTTTAAGAAAGAAGAAAGAAGAAAGAAAGAACATTTTGGATTTTAACAATGGAGACTGACAAAACTGTAAACAAAAGCCAGGTGTGGCGTAGTTAACAAAGACAGGAAGCTGATGCACTACGCTTGGAACAGACATTTTAAAAGTTTTAAAGGGACATACAGAAATTCTTTACTTTGAACTGATGAACCTTGAAATAGAGCACTTTGGACAAAGAGGAAAAGGAAGAATTAAAGTGGATAAATTTAAATGTGACTAACTGAAATGTAAAGTTTAAAAGCCTATGTATATATGATAAAGTTTAAAAGCCTAGGTATATATGATTTTTGGATAAAAACAGGAAGGGTTGTGAAATAATAAAGATAGAAAATAAGAGATGGCTATTAAAATAGTGGATGATATCAAGGGGATAAAAATAATAAAGAAGAATATATTTTGAGGCAGGAAAATTTTAAGAAAATGTAATGTTTGATGTAATATGTTTTAATTTTAATTTGCAAACAAATGTTAAATTGATGAATAAGGATTGATTGAACAAAATACAAGATACACAGATGCTAGTGATTAGTCTTGAATTAAGGTAATAGATGTTGGAAATGATGACTATTATGAAATATATTGAGATTTAAATTGAAAGAGTAGGACGGAAAAATGATATAAAACAGATAATTATATTACAGTTAAAATGTGTGGAATGGATACCAACTAGATAAGAGTTTGAGACTCGGTGGAAATACGTTAGAAATTAATTAGAAGTGCTGGAAATTAGCTAAACAAATAGGAGGAGTGCTGGAGGGAATTATGCTGGACACCAGCCAAACAATGGAGGGAGATTAGAGGAGATTATGCTGGAAATCAGCCAAACAATGGAGGGAGTTAAGGAGGAGATTATGCTGGAAATCAGCCCATAAAATGCTGGAAACAGCCAAACAAATAGGAGGAGAGTTGGAGGAGACTATGCTGGAAATCAGCCAAACAATGGAGGGAGTTAAGGAGGAGACTATGCTGGAAATCAGCCCATAAAATGCTGGAAACAGCCAAACAAATAGGAGCAGAGTTGGAGGAGACTATGCTGGAAATCAGACAAACAATGGAGGGAGTTAAGGAGGAGACTATGCTGGAAATCAGCCCGCAAAATGCTGGAAACAGCCAAACAAATAGGAGGAGAGTTGGAGGAGATTGAGGAACTATTCTGAAATTAACTAAATAGTTGGTGTTTTGGAGGGGATCAAGCTGAGAATTAATCAAATAGAATAAGCTGGAAGATAGTTAAATATTAGAGGGAGATATAGTAGAAAATATATTAGAAATTGGAGTAAATAAAATATGTCTTTGTGAGAAATCTGTGTAATATGTAAACTGGGAGAAAAAAAACTAAGGTAAACTGATTTGAGGATAAGGGTCAAAGGATTAAAATTAGACAAAACGTTGTTTTATAAAATATAATAAAAATGGAGTGGTATTGAATTGAAATTAAGAATAAATGGTGATAAAATCGTAAGGTAAACACTTAACAAGAGGTTAGAATATTGTAAAAATTATTTTGATATGACTTGTATAAGATATAAGGTAAAGAAGAATAAAGATATGTTTAGAATTGTTATGCAGATGTAAAAATGAGTGAAAGTGAATTTGAAACTAATTTTGGATAGATATAATGGATTTATATAGATGAAAATGTTAAATTTGAGTTAAAATTGGTTGTTTTAAGTTTTGAATTTCTTTTTTATCTTCTTTTCTTTTCTTTTTTTGTTTACTTATAAAAGATGTAATGAAAATTGTGAATTGAGCTTGTGAAAGGAATGTAAGCGTGGTAACCATCTATGACCGGATCGAGATTTTTGCTCTTGAAAGTTATGTTTTATGTTCAAATTTGGAAAAAATAAATAAAAAATATTTACAAAAACAAAACAAAACCTGAAACTAACTTAACCAACCCTATATAAATTAAAACCTGTTATTTAAACAAACACGAAAATGTTAATTTCTCAATTTAAAATGTATGTGAAAAGACAATAAAAAGATCCCTTTCTTAAGTTTTACTTCCTCAGAGAAGAAATCCTATACTATGGGGACAATCAGAGTTGGCTCCCAATTTTTAGGATTTGTTGCAAATGTAGAATAGACTGTTAGATCTTTTGGAGGTGCAATGGCTCAGCGGTTAAGAAACTGAGCTTGTTAGCTGGAAAGCTGACAGCCTGGGTTTGAAACCCAAGCCCCGTGCAATGTGGTGAGCTCCCATTCTTGCCCCTGCTCCTGCCCAACTAGCAGTTTGAAAGCATGCAAATGCAAGTAGATAAATAGGTACCACTTTGGTGGGAGAATAATAGTGTTCTGTGTTTTGCCACACACCCTACTCTGCAGCATGATGTCATGCTGGCCACATGACTATGGAAACATCTTTAGACAATGCTGGCTCCTTCAGCTAAAAAATGGAGATGAGCACCACTCTCTAGAGTTGGACACAACTGGATAGGGAAAACCTTTACTTTTATTAGATCTTTGACTTGTTAAGGAAAACACATTCATTAAAATATGAAATTCCCAGGCTTGGAAAACCTTAAATCAAATTGCATTTGAAATATGGCTATCAGATTTGGACTACAAAAATCTCGACAATTTTTAGATGGCAACAACATTTTAGATGTTTAGATGACATTCAAATTGTGAAAACAATTTGTTGTCTAGAAATTATCTGAGTTTTTCTAGCCCAATCTGGTAAACCTAATCTGAAAGTGAATGGGTAATTAAGGCAATGATGCTAAACAAGTTGTTTCGATTTGCATTTCCCATAATCTTCTAGAATAGTGGTTCTCAACCTTTCTAATGCCACGACCCTTTAATACAGCTCCTCATGTTGTGGTGACCCCCAACCAGGGGTGGGTTCTAAATTTTTTTACTACCGGTTCTGTGGGTGTGGCTTGGATGTCATGTGACTGGGTGGGCGGGGCTAGCTGGTCATGTGACCGGGTGGCCATGGCTATGTGTATAGGGACTACTCAGAGGGCTGAAAAAAGTCATTTCTAACAAGTCCTTGCACTTTTGACTGGTCCTCACACTTACGACCATCCTCACATTTATGCCCGTGCAGCATTCTTAACAACCATGTCACTCATTTCACAACTGCTTCTTTTCACCATGGTGATAAAATAGGGCAAAAAACGTAAAATGTGAGGATAGTCGTAAATTCGAGATCTGGTCAAAAGTGCGAGGACCAGTCAAAAATAACTTTTTCAGCCCTCTGTGTAGTCCATGTGCACAAAAGGACTACCCAGAGGGCTGAAAAAAGTGATTTCTGACAGGTCCTCGCACTTTTGACCGGTCTTCGCACTTATGACTGGTCATCATTTATGCCCATTGTAGCATTCTTAACAACCATGTCACTCATTTCACAACTGCTTCTCTTCACCATGGTGACAAGATAGGGCAAAAACGTAAAATGTGAGGACAGTCGTAAGTTCGAGAACTGGTCAAAAGTGCGAGGACCAGTCAGAAATTACTTTTTCAGCCCTCTGAGTAGTCCATATGCATAAAAGGATACAGCAATAGAGAGGGATGAAGGAAGGGAAGGGAAATTAGAGTAGGAGTGAGAGTAAGAGAGGGAGGAAGAGAGGAGGAGAAGGAGAAAGGAAGAGGAAGTAGGGAGGAGAAGAAGAGGGGGAGGAAGAGAAAGTAAGATGGAAAGAAAAGAGAGAGATGGTAGGTTTGAGGAGAAAGATTGCTGTACAATAAAAAAGATGAAAGGGAAGAAAGCCAACCCCAAACAAATATGAAGATATTAAGATAAAGAATGAATTGTTAAACTTTAAAGAATAAAAGAGAACAAATATGAATAAATAACAATAATTAGAAACACACATACAAACATACAATGTATTTTCTTTTGTAGGAAGTTAGCACCCACCCCTTTCCTGGAAGAGTGAAATATTTTAGGAAATATGAAAAAGGCAGAATATTATATTTCCCTGGGATAAGCATGTTTTGAAGCAGCTCCCATCTTCCTGCCCCCACCCTTTGTCATTGGGCCATTAAGGCCTGGGCCAGTCTATTCTACATAACAAAGATCTACCTCCTTCAGGCAGAGCCATAGTAGGAATTGCCAAAGATCCAATAAAGATAGGATTAGCCCTCTACACAATAGCAGCAGAAACTCACCACATGTGACCTGGGAAGCACATGTGACCATCAGCCAGCAAGGCTAGCTAAGACCCCCACCCCCTGGGAATCTGACAACCAATCAGGATACTCTTTCGGGGCCCCAAGAAATGCAGAGCCAGAGAGAGCATAAAAACCCGAGGATTTACTGTATCTGCCCTTTTCTGTTCAGGAACTCAAGCCATGTGATCCTGTCCACCATTAAACCATCTTTCCAAGCAGTCTCCATGTTTCCAGTGTCTTTTTCCCCACTTGGAGCAGAACCTAGAAGGAGATTTCTTCCAACACTTTGAACAGAGTATTTGGCCGGTTCACAAATTTAAACAGTGTTTAGTCATTTCAATTAAATTTACAATTTCTATATTTCCTTTTTGCCATATTTATTCCTCATCTATTTTTGTAAAAAACCAATATTACCCTTCTTCTTCATCTCTAATCTTAATCAAATTCAATTTTTCCCTTCTATTCTATATTATACCCCTTCCCATTGTCATCTATTTTTATATCCATCCTCACATTGGTTAATTATGTAATATTACAGTTGTTTAATATAAATTCAACATTTTAATATAAATCAATTAGTTATATAACTACCTTTTTTGTATATTAATCAATATGAACATGAATATTCCAATTATTTCCATGCAATCCAATTTCTTACAAATCAATTAATTATATTTACCAATAATAATAAACCAAATAATTTCCCCCATATATTCCTCCAAACCACAACTTAACCATTTCTGCTTTCAACACAATATACAATTAATAGTATCTCAATTATTACAATTCCCTAGTTAAATAGAGCTTTTTTTCTTTTGTATTTTAAAATCTTGAACTCTCCTCTTTTTCCGTAAATTTCCCATTGTTTGCACCTACCTTTTTTGGTGAGGAAAAAGAAAAGAAATCTGCCTGCCTAATTTTCCAACGTTGCAGCAACAGCAAAGCCAACAGCCTGCTTTACTTTCAGTTTCGTTTTTCAGCATAGCTAGGGGGAAAAAAATCTGCTCCAGCAAGCAGCAGAGCCCTGAGCAAAACAGCTGAGAGCAAATCAGCTGAGAGTCGGGAGCCGATCTAATCAAGGGCTAATTAGCCTATGCTGAAGCTCCGCGGGCCAATAAAATTACAAAAAAACACTGAACCATTTGTTAAATTGCTGGCTCGCCCGCCCCTCCCCCACCACTATTTATTGGCAATAAATAGTGGTGCGGAGGGGCAGGGCGAGCCAGCAATTTAAGAAACGGTTCAGCCGAACCCCCTAGAACCAGCAGAATCCCACCACTGGCTATAGGGCGGCCCTTTGAAGCCCCGTGGCAAGAATTTAAACAGTTTTTTTTTCTTCTAGCCATCAGCTGGGACTCAGGAGGCAGCAATAGATTGGGAGTGGGCGTGGTAAGCGAATGGCCGGTGATCCAACAGAGCAGAGAGTGAGGGTGAATCTGGTAAACTTAATCTGAAAGTGAATGGGTAATTAAGGCAATGATGCTAAACAAGTTGTTTCAATTTGCATTTCCCATAATCTTCTAGATTCTAGAATCTAGAAGATAAGACTATAATATTTTGAGTTTATAGTATCAAGTGCAAGGAATCAGAAATGATAAATGAGCTGATCTTATGGTATCTTCATTGTTGCTCGCCTATAGATAGGAATATTGCTAGGCTAAAGCACACACTGCTTAACTACTACACACTGTAAATACTTCAAAGTTTTAGGGAGGATGTTTTCAAAGACAGCCTTAACCATAACATACTATAATAATCAGATTTTGAATGAATGAATAATGAACGAATTAATGTGCAATGGATAAATAAAGCAAGTTCAGATTTGTTTAATGGTAGGGACTGGGCC
Organism: Pantherophis guttatus; assembly: GCF_059756535.1. Lineage (NCBI taxonomy): Eukaryota > Metazoa > Chordata > Lepidosauria > Squamata > Colubridae > Pantherophis > Pantherophis guttatus. The sequence goes on along the minus strand of NC_142065.1, from coordinate 105,663,861 downwards.
ATTGGATAGGGGAAAAAATAAATAATTAAAGTGGAAGAAAATAATATCTAGTAACACTTGGAAGCCAAATCTCAAGAATCAACATCATGGCCAGGAGATTCCAAGATATTCTTATCTAATTATGGATTTGATCCTAGAGACAACAATCAAAAGTAGATCAATCTCCTCCAAACAACAACCAGCCCCTCCCAATATCACCTTCCTGGTCTCCATTTGTTCTTTGCTCTCTGTCCATTCTTGGGTTAGATTATTTTACAAACAATGTGCTGGGTTCAACACATTAAAGTCCCAATTCAAGATGATTAAGTATGGGGTGTGAAGTATGCCTACCAGAAATTGTGCTATGAGTCTTATTAAATGATGACTTATGACTGATGAAGATGATGGTGATGGTAGTAAATAATTAATCTTGACCAAAGCTGTCCTACAAGCTATATACAAGTAGTCCTTGACTTATGACCACAATTGAGCTCAAAATTTTTGAGACCTTTGTTAAGTGAGTTTTATCCCATTTTATAATCTATTTTGTTGTTAAGTGAATTATTGCCATTGTTCAGTTAGTAACACAGTAGTTAAGTGAATCTGATTTACCCATTGATTTTGCTTGTCAAAAGGTCTCAAAAGCTGATCATATAATCCTGCGACACTGCAACTCTTATAAAGATTAGTCAATTGCCAACTCTCTGAATTTTGATCGCATGACCATGGGGATGTCTGTAACAGCCGTAAGGGTGAAAAATGGTCATAGGTTGCTTTTTTTAAATGATGTTGTAACTTCGAAGGTTCCTAAATGAACTGTTGTAAGTCGAACTGTTGTAAGTTGTATTTTTTCTTTTTTTCATTATTCTCTTTTGTGGCTAAATTTATCCATTACCTCAATGCTTCTGAATCCTGGTGTTGTACCAACTCAGCATAAAGCCTCATGTCTTCACAGGGGAAGAATCCTTGACCATTTTTGTGGACAAACGGAAGCTCAGTCGGAAGGCAGAAGCTGGTAGCCTCTCAGGGAGTGGTGGAAGTAACACCACCGTTTCCTTGGAAACACTGCATCAGTTGGCAGCCTCATACTTCATTGATCGGGAAAGCACCCTGAGACGTCTCCACCATATCCAGATAGCAACTGCTGCAATCAAGGTAAATCTAGAGGCACATAAGTAAGGGTTATTTAGAGTGCCCTTGAGAAAGAGCTCTGTGCAAAAACCATTTCTCGGAACAATAACCGAGACCCTGCAGTTGCAAAATTGGGAATGATGGTTAAAAAAGCAAGAGCCCTGTAGAAAAACAACTCTAGCTTTGCACCAGATGAAGCTATTAAAAAGATGAATAACCTTTTACACTTAGCCACACTTAGCCTTTTGTTTTGTTTTGTTTTTCCTGGTACTGGGTGCCCTCAGGCATGATAGAAAGTGGGTGTAACCACGAGAAATAAAAAGAATTTAAACTCAAATGGATACTCAAGAATTCCAGAACAGAGTAATGTCAAAACACAAATACACAGAGACCTAAAATGCCATTTTCCTGTTGCATCTTTACTGTAAAATAAGGGGGAGAGAGATGAAGGGGCTGTCCAAGGGATGCATGTATGTAGTGTAAGTTGCTGTTTGTCTGAGCCATAGACAAAGAAATGGATTTGGATTTGGTAGAACAGACAAATTCCATTCATTAGATAAGCTTATAGCAATCACTATATATATATATATAAAGCTACTTAAGATGAGTTAGACGCCTGGTCCATTTTTTCAGCCTTGCCAGCTAATCCCCTTTTCAACCCAATGTGCTAGGAAGGAGACAGTTTTAGTTTTGAATGGAACCCTGCAATTTCTCCCAAAGTATACTGTAACTGTTGGATGCCAGTTACTTTACTTTTTCTTCTGCATTTGACAGAACACATCTCAATTTATTTCCCCCCCCATCAACTTCTCTGTGTGCCTAGACTATAATTTTCAGGTTGCTTAATCAGAACTCCCATCCCTGAGATTTCTACAATTATAAACCTTTTGTGTTAGCCATCTATTTCTATTCCTCCATCTTCCCAAAGAATCAGGAGGCATAGCAAACAAGAGTCAGGCCTTAACTGTTGATTGTGTGCTATTTATGGGAAATTGGGTTTGCTAATTATGCTGAATTTTGGAGAAGGAAGTACAGGTGGGGGATCTTCTCTCTCAACAAGCCAATTACTATACATTTATTTTCTTTTTTTAGAAGCAGTGCTGCCTCTTGCACTGTCACAAACTTGATGTACTTCACTCTTGCTTATACAACCAATTTTCCAGCCTTGCTATTTCAAAGTACTTTTATATTTAATTTCATATGCATGAAGTGGTGGGGGGTTTTCTCATTCTTTACTGCCACTTTTAAGTTTTGGAGTTGATGGATATATTTGTGCAAATGTTCCCTTCCTGTTCTGGCAGTGTTAACATGGGGAATATTCCACCGGAAGGTATTTCTGCACAAGCCTCACTAAAACAATTCTAAGTTGTACAGGAAGGGCTTATATTCTTGTGCAACTTTCTTGTTAGGAAGGAAAAATCAGATTCAGTCTTGCCAGGGATAGAATCTGCCTTTCTCCTGTGTACCATTAATGGCCTCCAAAGCATGATGCAATCTTTATTTTATATTGGAATTTTTTCTGGGTGTAAAATGTATGGAATTATTTTATGGAAAGAAATTGCAATATATTGAAATTATACCACTTATAGCCCTAATAGAGAGTAACCTCAATATACATTTGAAGATACTTTTAAAGATTTAAAATTATTTCGACCAATTAGAGTATAAGTACTATACGCTGTTGTATTTTTATGCTGTCTTTATTAATATACCTTTATTTTTATACTGCCTTTCTGTATAAGCAGCCATGATGGTTTATATGTTGTATGCCACCCAGAATCACTTTGAGATGGTGCCCAAATAAATTTGACAAAATAAATAAGAAATAAAAACAAAATGAACAGCATTAACACCATAAAAACCAGTCAGAGAACTGTAATAAATATAAAAAGTAACAGTAGAAAAACTTCAAATGTTATTTTGTTTTAATTATATTTCAACATGACTCTACACCATATCAGCTTCAAAAGAAATGTCTCTTTCATTCATTTTCACACTTACTCTAATTTAGAGTGATTTCTAGTTCCATGTATATCTCATTATCATATCTTATTATCTAAACTGTTTTGAATCAGGATGATTGGGATTGATGAAAGGCAGTCATATCAGATGATCAGGACTTTTTACTAGTTTTGATGCTATCAGTCATGATATTCTTCTGAACCAGTTGATAGGGAGTTAAGTTAGAGGGGTTCAGTTTAATATTCTATACCAGGGGTGTCAAACTCAATTTCATTGAGGTCTACATCAGGGTTGTGTTTGACCTCAGGGGGCTGGGGTAGATGTGGCCAGAGTGGGCATGGCCAGCTCAACATCACTTGTGTCAGGGATGCCTGTGGTGGCCCAAGTTCTTTGCCAGAGAAAACAGGTTCCTGAGCTCTGTTTCCGGCTGCAATGGCCTCCTGCAACCCTCTGCCAGCGAAAACGGAGCTCGGGGGGGGGCACATGCAGCCCTCCCAAGCTCCATTTTCACTGGCAGAAGCACAATGGGCAGGTCCTTTGCTATTTCCAGGGCAGCCCCATGGGCCAGATCTCAGCACCCTGCGGGCCGGATCCAGCCCCTGGGCCTTGAGTTTGACACCCCTGTTCTACACCAATGAATGGCTATTTTTTCAGCTATCTCTTCATTTTTAAAAAGATTAATTGACTGAAATTAATCAGTCAATTCTGGAATGTTCTTGTACGAAGTCTCACAATATGGTGACTTTGTGACAATTTTACATTTTTAAAATAAATCTTATTGATTTTGCTTTAATTTTGAGATTCTTCTGGAGGTACCTCAGGATACTAACCAGGGGTGAGTTCTACTTACCTTTACTACTGGTTCGTAACGGGATTGTGCACGCTCGCTCGCTTCGCTTGTGCACGCACTTTCTGCGCATGTGCAGAAGCTTCTGCGCATGCGCAGATCGCTTCTGATGATGTCAGGGTCAGTGGGCGGAGCCTCCTGCCGGTTTTACTACTGGTTCTATAGAACCGGTCTGAACCGGGGGCAACTCACCACTGATACTAACCTCTTAAAGTCAAAATTGGAGTGATTCCTGAAATATGTGGTAGTTTCATATTAGTTGTGTTTGTTTAGGGCTAGGGTAAGATCTGAATCTGACCAAAGCAGTCCAGAATAGTAAATCTTTTTTTTTTGCAATCCATTAAAAAAAATAATTTCTCCTTCACTCTCAAATACATTCCTGGGTTCACAACAAAACCAGTTTTGGAGCAATTCTGAAAGGCAAATGGCAGTTTGAAAAAAATAAATATCCAGCTCCTACCCTTCCTCTGAGCATTGCCTACAATAAATCCAGAGACTCCCTCCCTCACTGCTATTGATATTTTAATTGTGGTGATATTTTATGTATTGCCTATGATATATCCAGTGTCAATCCTATACTACTTCATAATGCATAGTTTCTACTAGGAATAAATTCTGTTATCTGGTAAATTTTATACTCATGTACTTAATATACATAACTTATTGCAATGGGATATGGAATTTTACAAGTGATGTTGATAAAGACGGATGTTTTCAAAAGTAGAAAAGAAGAATGACATTGGAAGAAATGGGAATGTTGTTTCATGATGGCAGTGAGAATAGGCAAGAGGCAAGATCTTGCTCTTCAGAAAGGAATGGCTTCATTTAGAAAGGAATGTCTCTTTAACTTTTTTGCAATTATGAATTTTCTGTAATGAATGGGAGAATGCATACTGAAATAAGACAAGAGACTCTCGAGATCCAGTTACAACTTGATCTAGTTAATTACTAGTTATGCCTACATTAATGCAGGCCCATTTAAGCAAAATCGGATGAAGAATGAAGCTTTTGTAGACAAAATATGTTAGCAGGGGGAAATCACTGGAGAATCAATGAGTTGTTGATTTGCACATAGCATAGTCCAGGGGAAGAAGGTGGAATTCAGAAATACGATCTGAATTGACTCTTCTTAAGCAGAGGGTGTGTGTATACCTGAAGGCACCATCTTGGCAGGAGAGGAGACAATGGCATGATGGCACCAAGTCTGTGGTCCACATCTAACTTTATGAAACCATATAAGGCAGGTTCCCTCAACACCTGTCCTCCAGGTGTGCTGTACTTCATTACCCATAATCTTTTAATAAGCATATCCTTTGGCTGGTGCCCTTCAGCCACATGAAGCATTTGGTTAAATCACTGAAATCTAAAGGCTGCACCATTTTTCTGCCTCCCATTGCCAGCTTTTTCATCAATCAAAAGTACCTCCTGACAATCCAAGTAATTCCTTGAATCAGAATGGGTTACCTTCTATTTGTTTTACTTAGGTTTTACTTACTTACATCAAAGCTATATGCTTCCCATCTTTAGGTTACTGAAACCAGGACGGGCCCTCTTGGCTGCAGTAATTATGACAACCTTGACTCTGTGAGTTCAGTTCTTGTGCAAAGCCCAGAAAACAAGGTTCAGCTACTTGGTAAGGGTGTTTCTCTTTTCACCTGCTCTGTTTATCTGCATTAGTCACTGGACACTCACTTTGTAATATTTGTGTGTCATTGCAATATACTGCTACAAAGAATACTAAAATGCAAAGTATTGCTCTTCTGTCTGAAACAACTTTGCTTTCTTTCTTAGGAAAGTATGTGGCAATGTGCTTAAAAATGGGATATGCAGTACCGTACCAGCATCTTTTCCCAATACTGATTGCAATTTAAATTATGGCTTCTATGATTATAACTCTTACTGTCCCAAGATAATTTCCACACAGAAACCTCCCTGATGCATTCTATCATACCCGTTATTTATTTATTTACTTGATTTATGTAGCCATCCATCTCACTTTTATGTGACTCTAGGTGGCTTACAATAAAACAAGTCAAAACACAAACATGATACAAAACAGATAAACAAATAAACAACAACAACCCATACAGCAGCCAGGCAGGATCTAATCTATCATCCAGACATCAGCCTCTAACCCATGCCCAGGCACCCAGGCACAAGTACAAAGCAAAGTTCTTAAGGCCTTATGAATGGCCAACAAGGACAGAGCCAATCTCCTCTCAAGGGAAATGAAGATTTCACTGAAGCTTCACTTCATTAACTAGGAGACTCAACTATCTAGTTAACCAGATAGTCAACCAACTATGGTATCTGGCTGAGGCATATAACTGCATCACAAATCTGGAACAAAATCACAAAATGTGTGTGTGTGTGTGTGTGTTGTGGCCTGTCAGCCACCGTCCCCTCCAGCAGCTGAATCAGAGGAGGAAATGTGGCAGTCAGGGTCAGCATCAAGGCAATTTGAGAGTTCTGAGGGGGAAGAGGGAATGGAGCTGGCAGAGAGAGAGAGACAGAGGCGGAGCCTGGACCATCCATCAGCCCTCAGATGGAGAGACAACACCGCCCAGGTCTGGAGGTGGAACAGCTGGCTCCAGTGCCCGACGTGCAGATGCGCAAAAGACAGAGAAGAGGAGAGCAGTGGAAATCCATGGGCCGATCCTTGGGAAGGAAGAGCCACCGCTGCTAGCGAAGCCACACCCTAGCTCTGGGGATAAAAGGTAGAGGGTGGATATGAATAGATGTAGCAGACAACTATTCATCTTCCAGCCTGACAGACTTATTAGCCTGTGTTGAGAGAGAAACTTTTTGCCGGGGCTGCTAATAAAGGAATCTTTGAGTTAACTTCAGAGGGTTTGTTGTATTTGGAGAGCTGGGTCAGAACTGTGTGTGTGTATATATATATACATATAGATATACATATGCGTATATACACATATATACATATACTGTATAATATTTCATTAGCATGTAATACATTCACAAACAAATATACATACACAAGAACAACTATGCTAGTCCATCAGAGAAAATAATGTAAAATTTTAGGTTCTTAGAATTTTTTTAGGCTGTAAAATAAATTTTACATTAGATTAGATATCATGGACATAAGTTGCAGTTTAGACTCAAAATGGTTAAAGACTAAATCACAGATCATTAGTACAGTTTAGCTTCCCCATCTCATCCTATTCCCTAATTTCAAAAAATCTAAAGACTGTGCTCTGAAGAAAAATCACATGTCCTGGATTAATACAGAACAGAAGTAAAAGAAATTTAATTGCCCTTATATTAGCAAAAGTAGAAATTAATTATAAAAAATTAGACAAAAAGGTCAGTTGAAGAAATTGTGTAATGGCATTTTGGCTGGTCCTAATTAACTTGTTTAAGCAGTTGCCAGAAGCCAAAGCTGATTCAAAGGCACAGCAATAAATAAACAAACAAACAAACAAACAAACAAATAAATAAATAATATATTGCCCAATTACAACTTTTGGCTTTTGTATATATTACAGATATAAATTAGGATTACTGAAATTTAAGTGCTCAGGTGCACAGTCCTGGAGATTGTGTATACTCCCTTGCAGAGATGTTCACAAATCAGCGGAATTGAAAGATTCTAATATTACCCATTCAATATTAATAATTACTAATGGCAATGGTAGAGTGTGAATTGATCAGAGGTGTTATTTATAGTGTCTGCTTAAAATATCTTGATATGGCTATAAATTTGTTGATTGCAAATACATGGTCTACAACTGAAGAAAATGTGCTTTGAAAATGTGTGCATTACTTAAGTGATATTCTCAATATTGCCAATATAATTTAGAATGCTGTGTCCAATTGCCAGCACATATTATTGGATACAAATTTATCCAATATTATTATTGGATATGAATTTATCTTGTTTTTGAGTGAAGGAGGATAGACATGACCAGAAAGATATATACTCAGATTATGAGAAAAATTTGTTCTGGTAATTCCCAGGCAATTTTCTTCACTGAAGAAAAGACAAAGTCAATAAGAAAGCCAAACTGATGAACCCAATCACAGCTAAATGAACAAGGAATTATACTGAGACATGTCTTCCCTCCCAGTGCTTTGAGATGTTTCAGTTTTTTCCTCAATTTGCAGGCAGCAAATACTATTTTCTCTTTCCCTACAATTGGTGGAAATAACACCATCCACATGGACCAAGTCAGAATAAATGTATTATTGTAGAAAATCTAACTGACCTGTTTTACCAATCCTATTTTCAGTTTCAGTCCTGTTCTACCAGTCCTATTTTCACTTGATTTACCAGCATTGTTTTCTGAAATCAACTCAAAAGAATAGTAAAAGGCAAAAATGTCTCCTGTGTCCATATGGTGGAGCTCATTTGCAAAGGAATGATCTAACTTTAGGCTTTTCCTATGAGAAGGGTTCCTGGGCAAGACTTAATCTATGGTCTGTTTATGAAGAAACTGGTTTCAAAAATAAAGCCCACTGTCCTTAAAGAATATTGCATTCAGTATAGTACTAACTACAATATGCTTCACTGGAGACTTTGCAGTAGGAAGTTGAATCCTGTAGCTCTAGTGTGGAAATAATCTTAGGAAGCTTTCTTCTCTGATGCAAAATAATTCAGAAATTATCAAAAGAAAACACTACATTCAGTACATTCTATATTCACATTCAGCAATCAACAGAGCATCAGACCAATTCAGACCAATCAATGGATCTTCAGACCAATTCTGCATTTAGATCCCTGCCATAGAGTCATTTACTATTCTGAACATATTTGTGTTTCAGCTGTGGTGAGCAAAAAGTTGCGTTTTAAGCTTTTCTTATCAATCTATCTTTAGCTGTCCAGTTTTTCATCAAGATGTGATTATAGCTTTGGTTGTACTGCCTATCTATTCATGGTAATGCATTCTAAGTTTGAGGATCAATATTGGAAGAATGTGGAAATATTATGTATGTTTTCCTCTAGAAATATTTTAATTATCAGGAAGATAGGTTTTCAAATCCCACTGCAATAATTTCATTGCTTGGGCCATTTGTTTGTTTGTTTGTTTATTATTTTATGTTCAAAAAAAGAAACAAAAAGAAGAAAAAATAGGAATAACCTAAAACAGATATTTTCAATGTGTCAAATAAAACTTGTGCATATACATGTCTCATGCAATAAAGTTATTAACACTGAAGACATTTTACTTAATGAGAGACAGATGAAAAGTTAAACATATAAACATATCAATTGATATATGCAGTTTAGATTTCTAAATAAATCCTAATTGGAATTCATAGCAGTAAAATGATTGTTTAGCTGCAGAGAGAAAGCTAGCCTCTTCATGCTGCTGCACACTTAATTGAGAATGGGTAGTCTTCCAATGTTATAGTATAATTTTTTTTTTGCTATCATAAAAATATACTGTATTCATATCTGCAGGCTACCTATTAATTTCCAGAAGATCAGTATATAATTTTAAGAATTGAACATCTCTAAGTAACCAGTTAGCTCTCCAAAACAAAATTAATGTGAAGTATTTTTTTATCTAAAAATGACCCTCTGCAAATATCAGTGTTACCTTTGAAATACCACTTTGTCAACAATTAGCTGAACTTACCATTTTTTCTTCACTTTTCTTTTTTTCTTTTTTCTTTTAAAATTTTGAAAAATTAATTAGCAATATTTAAATATTTACTTTCCTGAAAAGTACTATGAGGGCAGCAGTCTGATTTTCAAAATACTTATTTATTCACAATGTGGATGTCACTGTACTAAGGTTGTGACTACTCTGTATTCCTTTGGTAGGTCTTCAGGCAGTATTACCTGAGTACCTGCGAGAACGCTTTGTTGTTGCTGCCCTAAGTTATATCACCTGCAATTCAGAGGGGGAGCTACTGTGCCGAGATAATGACTGCTGGTGCCAATGTGGGTTTAATTACCCGCAGTGCAATTGTCCCGAGACTGACATCCAGAGTATGGAAGACAGCCTTCTCCAGATCCAGGAAATCTGGGAGAGTCATAACCAACAGTTTCGGGAATCAGGTGAGATGGGGAAAAATGGATTTTCAAATATTGACTTTAGGAGATGATAGATGTCACATTTTTTGTACTCTGCCATTAATAGTGCCAGCAATATATTCAGCAATATATTCAGCAAAAACCATAACTCTTTCCCATTTCAGAAAATTGTTTCCAGCATGCTTAGTTTGAAATGAGGAAATATTGGCTGGGTAGGCGATCAACTGGTTAGTCCTTTTGACATGTTTCTTGATATCTAAAGTATTCTATCCAGTGGTGGAATTCTAATATTTTTCCTACTGGTTCTGTGGGCGTGGCTTGGTGGGCGTCATGTGGCTTGGTGGGCGTGGCTTGGTGGGTGTGGCAGGGGAAGGATACTGCAAAATCCCCATTCCCTCCCCACGCCTGGGGGAAGGATATTGTAAAATTTCCATTCCCAGCCCACTCTGGGGCCAGCCAGAGGTGGTATTTGCTGGTTGTCTGAACTACTCAAAATTTCCGCTACTGGTTCTCCAATTTGCTGAATTTCACCCCTGATTCTGTCATTTATAAATCTGATCTTACACAAATTAGAAGCCTATTGTGACTGTGATTAATCAATCCATGTAAATGGCCTTACTATTATTTGAAGAAATAAGTTGCATCACCAGTTCTAATACTTCTTTGAAGCAGATATCAGTGTGATTTCTTTTGTGAGAATGACTAATTTTTGTTACTGATTGTCTCTCTGGAAAGGATAGCCATATTATTCTGCTGTGTAATCAGTGAGTTTACACAGCTGTAATGTAATATAACACAATACATGTTTAACTGCTTGTGACTACATTCTTGCTGTTTATTGTGTATGTTGGTTTCTCTTTTCTAAGGCCTATTGTTTTCATTTTACTTTAGAAAGGTATTACAAAAAATTAAGGGTCTGAACCACACTGTAGGATGGACAATCAAAGCTTATAGGCTACACATAACCTCCAAGAGTCATTTTTGTAGTCCCTAGAACTGCCTAAGATTGTAGACAGTTTTCAGCAGCTCAGCCTTGGAGGAAAAAGATCAAGACAAATAATTTGATGGAGTTAAGATGATTATTTTCCTTTTACTTCCTAAAAGCTACTTAATCCTTTTACCTCCTAAAAGCTACTTTCAATCTTGTCCATTTTGGTAACAATTTCATATTATTATCATCGCCTTGCATTCCTCAAGGATAGCATTAATAAAATAATAAAAGTATGATCCTGGCTACAAAAGTTATTTCACTCCTATCCTAGTGAACTTCAGGTAGTAGCATTTCAGCTAAATTCCACCCCCCCTTTTCCTCTCTGTCTCCCTCCCTCCCTCTTTCTTCCTATATAAGCATCCTTCCTGTATTTTACACATTACATGGAGGTTTTTAGAGCAGATCGCATCATGAGCTTGAAGTCAGAAAGAGTGAGAAGTTTGCAGAAATTTTGCTTTTTGATATATTTGAATCCTCTACCTCTGACTTCAAGGAGTTTGGCCTGTGTAGATAGCTCCATCTCCAATTCTCTTCAAACTGACCCTTTGAGAAAACTCAGGGTGATAACAATTGAATGATCCAAATTGGCCATTCACACAAAAAGTCTCAGGTATTTCAGCTCTATTCTCTTGATCCAAGTCACTGCGACCCATAATAAATAGCTTAACACATATTCTTCCTTTAGTATTTAATCATGCTTAATTCCAGGGAATTCAATGCAGTCTGGAAATGCCTTTAAAAAGAAATGTGCTTATCTTAGATTAGGTGTAGACAGTGTAATGCCCTCTAGATGATTTAGACTGCAACTTCCATAGTCCTTTTGTAGAACTGATGGGAATTAAAATGAAATATTTTTGAAGGGCATTAGATTGGCAATTTCTCTACTAGATACTCTAGAAAGAAATATTGGCGCTGTATAACCTTCCAATTGCAAGAGCTTATAGCAGCCTAAGCTACATAGATGAAGCGTGGTCATATAATCAGTAATAATAAGCTTTAGGAGAAGAGGGACTGTCTGAGAATTGTTACAGTTGATGGCACCAGCAGCAGAATCAGATTTGTAAGAGCACTAAGAATTACCCATAAAGCATCAAGTTGAGGGTGTGATTACTTCCATTCATTCACAAATAGAAATCTGATTCCTGTTCCACATGGTTGAGGGAAAAATGAAATTGAGTTTTGACATATATGGGTAAGCCTAGATTTTTTTAGATATTCTGTGTTTGGAACATGAATGAAAATATGCTTCGCTTTCAAATTTACAATACTCAAGCACTCTCATTTGTTGAATTAAAACAGATGATAACAGAAGAGTCCAACTATATGAGTTAACATTATATACACTTAGAAGAATATTATTCAATGGATTGAGTTTTTAGAATGCTTTACCATCGATGAGCAATTCATATTCTCTGCATAAGAATTCTCTACAATTATCTATGCATTAGATTTTTTTCCCCCTCTAACTCAAATTTATTTGAAAAATATGATTATTATCAAACTTTCAACAAATCATTTGACATTCTCTGGTATATTTATTAATTTATAATTTAAGTTTGTGTCTTACTTTCCACCCCTGGGGATGGGGTACTCAAAGCAGCTATGGATTTGGGGTTTGTTTGTTTTTTAAATGAAGTAATACAAACAGTTTAAATCTAATTATCTATATACAAATAGCATTTGAAATAGATGAAGGTTTACAGAAGATTTCATTAATGTCTTAAACATTTAGAAAAGTAATGTATACACGATAGTTGTTAAACTGAACATTTTGAATTTTACATTTTAGTTAAAAATCTTTTTATTTACTCATAAATAATCATATTTATTTATCAAACTTCTTAACCCTCACAGAGGGGCTCTTTATATATCTTTATATAGTTCCACTAATGTGCATGGCACATTTTTGCAGAATAACAGTCTGAAGACTTTGCTCTGAAGAATTTAGTGTCTAAAACTCAAGATAAGTAGAGGATAGAAAGAGAGATGGAAGGAAGGATATGTATGTGTTCTGTTCAGTTGAATGTTGTTTAGCTTGTATTCAGTAGAGAATAAAGATATTTTTATTGAGTTTAAAATATGAGTTTATATGAAAAGAAAGGTGGTCAATACAATTACATCAAATACAGGATACTTACTGGGTTTATACAATGTACGTATACGAACATCATAGCTCTTAAAACAAGACAAGAAGTATTGAATTCAGCTTCAATAACATTTATCCAACTAAAATTGCTTTTCCTATAATTTATTTCCCAGTACTGTATGAATTTTCAAAGAATGTCAAGGTGGAGGTTTTAAAAATATATGTATTGAATTCTTCCCTCTCTAAATCGAATATAGTATGTCCGCTTCAATAAATCTGTGATAAACCAGTGCTTATTTAACAAGTGAGGAATGGAGGTTAGAGATTAAGGGCTGGAATCCTTCTCCTATCATTGACTCCAAGATTTCTAAGCTACTAACCAGAGAACAAACAACCTGTAGTTGAGTAAAATGGCAAGTTATGGGAGTTGCACCCAGCATCCTTATTAATCCTTTTTCTTGGGTTGTGTTACACCAGTGAGTTTAAGATGGAGACCGGTTCCAAGTAATCCTATACATATTAATACACACACACACACACACACCTCAAATGTCTGAATTGCAGCTGGTCGTTGTAAGAATTTTAAATACGACGGATCCTGACAGAGGTGCATACAATGAGCATGGGCTTAAAGGTGGCTACCCATTTTAATTTATAGCCCCATTCTCAAATTACAAAATTGAAAAGAGAGACTTGGAACTTTCTTATTTGTAGGATGTACACTTCATTTGGAGAATAGATTTCAGTGAAGTACTATCAGAATTCTGACAATTTGTTAGCTATAAAATAGGATGGTCTGAAGGAATTTCTGTTGATTGGAACTGTGTGAGCTCTCCAGTAAATTTCAGCACCTCTGTCCCAAAAATATGAAAGAAGGAAGATACTATTAGCTCAGTGGGTTCAGGATAAATCTTCTTTTCTCAGTGTTGTTCTCCATTATTTGGTCTCCTACCTCTTCTATAAGTGATATGTACCCATTAGAGAGAAACACAATAGCTAAATCCTGTTAGGCACAAATGCAAATTAATTAGTCATTCCCAGTGTATTTAAAAGGTAGAATAATCCAGGTAAATTACCCAAAGTTATTGGACATCATTTAAGAAGAAGAATATTAACTATCATTTCAATAGAAATCAATACATTTCATCCTAGTATGGAATAATATTATCAGGGGATCTGAATACTTATTTACCCTGTTTTCCAAGATTCATTGTTTATGATCAATTCAAAATCCTTATTTCTTTTTAAAACTGAGGAGCCATTGGCCTTACCTTGCATCATTAGCAACCTCAAGTAGAAAGCCACTTTGGTCTAGTGCAGTGGTGGGATTCAAGTAATTTAACAACCGGTTCTCTGCCCTAATGATTTCTTCCAACAACCAGTTTGCCAAACTGCTCAGAAAGTTAACAACCGGTTCTCCTGAAGTGGTGCGAACTGGTTGAATCCCACCACTGGTCTAGTGGCTAAGGTACAAGCCCAGAAAGCAGGAGCCCATGAATTCTAGGCCTGTCTTAGCCATGAAATGGTGGCATGATGGCTCAGTGATTAAGACATGGGGCTTGTTATCTGGAAAGCCGGCAACCCAGGTTCAAGACCCAAGCTCCATACAACAGGGTGAGTTCTCATTCTCTCCCCAGCTGCTGCCAACCTAGCAGTTCGAAAGCATGCAAATGCAAATAGATAAATAGGTACCACTTCAGTGGGAAGGTAACAGCATTCCATGACATCATTCTGGCCACATGACCATGGAAATGTCTTCAGAAAGCACTGGTTCAATGACCTTGAAATGGGGTGAGCCCCATTCCCTATAGTCAGCAAGACCTAGCAGAATAAAATCTGCAGGAACTCCTTAGCCATGAAAGCCTGATTGGGTGACTTTGGAGCAATCATCTCTCTCAGCCCAACTTCCCTCACAGGGTTGTTGTGTGGGGGGGGGGAAATAGGAGGAGGAAGTTGCACTGGATATGTTTATCACCTTGAATTATTTGCAAAAATAATAAAGGTGAAATATAAATAAATAATAAGTAGCATGGTCCAAGACTCAATTAATTCCATGGCCCTCTAATTATTGAAACAAACTATAGCAACTTTGTGGTGTTTTCCAGTGTTTTCTTGTAGCTGACATTTTGTTTTGTTTCCCCAGAGGAACTACAGTCTCTTGTGAAGAAGCTGCCAGTGGATCGCTTCTTGAACATAACTGCCATCTCCCAATATTGGGCAGCGGATGTTGATATTCAGCATCGCTATCAAAAATTGGGCATGACTTTGAAGATGCTATCTAAGAAAAGCCATCGGATTGTCCGACGCCTTTTCAATCTGGCTAAACGCTGCCCCAGGCAACCTCGCTTCAAACTCCTAAAGGAGAGGTTAGTTAAATTATGGAACAAATGTGATAATTGCATTGTAAATTTAATCTTCCAGACCTACACAATTCTAGTCAGGGAGAAAATTTAGGGAAAAGATAGTTGTAAGTGAACATCAGTGAATGATTCATTTGGAGGTATGCTATACTAAACCCATTCATGAAGTATTTTGAAATCTAGGTGGACTTGGGTTTGGAAATATTTCTGGATATAATTTTTCCATGATGCTGCAATCAACCATGGAATTTCAAATAAGCTTCAGAATATTAGCCACTTAGCTCAGAAGGAAAAGCAATGGAATTATAGTCACCAATTTCTTACCTTCAGTCTCTAGTAGTGGAATATCAAGTGTATTACCTACATGTCTGTGCAGGTATTTCTGAAACTGCCCAACATAAAAAGTAAACATTTCCTTATACATTGCACCAGCACGTAGGCAACTGTTTTTATTTGCTCTAGGGAAGCCAGTGATCTATATATTATGATAGGAAGAACCAATTAAAGTATGAAATGAAAGAAACACCTGCTATCTTTCTCCTGGCTCTTTATATCATATACATGCTAAAACATAGTACAGGAGTGTTTTACTAGGGGGCAGACTGAGGTGGAGGGGGTTGCTACTTAGATTCAGAATGTAGAAAATTGTTGCTGGAGCAGATTTATTCCTTCTGCTCTAGATGCACAGACGCACAAGAAAGTATGATGCTAAAGAAAGTAAAGCACAAGAAATATAACAAGAAAAAGTGAGAAGAAATAACAAAAAGGATAAACTTAGGGAGAGAGGAAGGAGGAAGCCCCTCTCATATATTTCTTTAGTACCCCCAGGATCATAGATTGATGAATAAAAGCTTTTCACAAAGTTGCTTTTTTGAATCCACTTGAGGAGAATGAACAGTCAATTGTTCCGAGACACAATAAGAAATATTGGTAGAAGGCACTTGTCCTTAAGACACTAACACCATTCTGTTTTAGCCCTGCTTATGTTTTTTTAGTGTTGAGAGGCACCATAATTGTCACAAACAACAACCATGAATGAAAGGGAGAAAAACATCTGATATAATGTTCAAAAAGAGGCAAAAAACAAAGGAAGATTTTTAACTCTGCAGAATTCTTGAAATACAGAGGCAGAAATGATTATGACCCTTCTAGTTAGTTCAAGTGCAGTTGACCTAACAACTGCTTTCAAATGGAAGAAGAAAAGTGCAGGTCAGGGAAGAGTTGGTGAGGACACAAGAAACAGCTACTGTTAAATTAAATTTCTTAAATCTACAGTAGATTAGTCAGGACTGTAGGCTCATCTGAGAACTCACCATGTATTTCATGAGTTAGAACGAATGAAAAATTTCATGCTCCTCCAAAACAAAACAAAAAATAAGATGTTTCAGTTTGTCCTAATATGAAATTCCTTGCAGTGGCAAAGTGTAGATGCTGTAGCTTTTGTTGCCACAAAGGATTGGAAAAATATGGATTACAAATTTGGTGTGCCATGAAAGGTCAGTAAATTATCAAAGAGTTTTCCATAGATGGAAACAGTTTAAGTAGCCATTAAGATTAAAGATCGCCATAGGTTATCAGCATCAAGAGAAAATTTCATCAGTCTGTTCAGAGACAAAATTAACAGATTAATAGATTAACAGAGTTGGAAGGCACTTTGTAGGTCATCTAGTCCAACCACCCCACCCAAGCAGGAGACCCTACACCATTTCTAATAGATAGCAATCCAGTTTCTTCTTGAAAGCTTCCAGTGATGAAGCTCCCACAACTTCTGAAGGCAAGCTCTTCCATTGGTTGATTGTTCTCACAGTCAGAAAATTTCTCCTTATTTCCAGGTTGACTCATTCATTCATCAGTTTCCATCCATTATTCCTTGTCTGGCCTTCAGGTTCTTTGGACAATAGCTAGATCCCCTCCTCTCTGTGGCAGTCCCTCAAATATTGGAACACTGCTATCATGTCTCTCCTGGTCCTTTTCTTCACTAGACTAGCCATGCCCAGTTCCTGCAATCATTCATCGTATGTTTTAGCCTCCAGTCCCCTAATCATCTTTGTTGCTCTTCTCTGCACTCTTTCTAGAGTCTCAACATCTTTTTTATAGTGTGGTGACCAAAACTGGATGCAGTATTCTAGGTATGGTCTTACTAAGGCTTTATAGAGTACCTCATGCTCTGAAAAATGCTCTGAAAAAAATCATTACAATTGTGTAAATGCTTGCTTTCTCAAAGCTAGCACTGTGTGACATTTCAGATCAGTTGTATGCTCCAAATAGTGGCCATTTTCTTAAAATTTTAAATTCAAAGCTGGATTTATGCTATATTCCAAGTGTATATAAGAAGAATCATCATCTCACAAATTCTACACAGCCCTACACATTGAAAAAAAAAATAATGAAATAAAGCCATAAAGTTATGGCAACAAACATCAAAGAGAAGATTTTGGCAAATATAAAATCAGTAAGGTATTATTACTGATTCTAAATTGCACATTTGACATCAGTCATATGAAACATGAGAAATGAATCATGTATTTTGTAACAGCAACAAAAGCTCGTGAACAGATCCCTGCTATAGGCCTGTTATAGAACATTTTCTAGAATTTATTGATACATCTGGTACTACAGGAACTACTAATATGGTAAATGTACTTCTTAGAAAGTTGGAAGAAAGGAATTACGATAGCTGGCATAAGAAGTCAGGACTATGATTAAGATACCCATATAAGAAAGCAGGAGCAGCATTAAACACTTTCTTTTCTTTTTTTTAACCCCTTGTAATTTTCCTTCACTGAATTTGCTTGTCAGTGATGCTGCATCAGCTTTTAACAAGGTTGCTGAATTTTTAAAGATAATAGAAAGTATCTATGTGTTTTCTGCATCAACTTCTCTATAGGAAATTTTGAAACAATATCTTGGAACTTCCTCTGTATAGAGTATAGAGTGCCATACAATAGGAAAATTGAGTTGATGAAGCTTATCAAACAGCAGGTTGGGGAGACAGGTGATGCCACAGTTTCAATTAAGGAGAATAATCTTTAATAGGAATTATTTGTGAGGAAACAGTGGGAATCAGCAGAAACATCTAACTTCATATTTCTTTATGGCTTAATGGTTGAAATAAATGTGAGCAAGAGATTCCAACATGCTAACTCTGAAAGAAAGAGAAAGATGGGACAACTGGTGAAAATATAGTCATGCCTACATATAATTTTATCAGTCAGATGATGACTGCATAGAAGTTCACACTCACTTAAGTATACAACAATCACTGAAAAAAAAAGGTCATTATGAGACATGGGATAATTCCATTAAAATCCCTAAACACAAGTAGAAAGATTTAACCACATACTAGATTGTGTGATGCAGTCAACTGAAAAACATTTCCTGTAGCTCAAAGACTATAACAATACATTTGAGATGATAAATGATACTCTAAAATTCCTCTTGGTATCTGAAAAAACATACACAAACAATGCAAGGGACATTACTAACAATATTGAGACATGGCATGTTCAATATTGATGAAAGTGATTAGGGAGATAAATTGAAAGCCTTTTCAAGATCAAATAAATAAATAAAGGCTGCTTGATCAGTGTCATCACCTTCCTTTATTGCTCATTCACCATCCATGTATGCTGAGGTGTCCTACAATGCACTATGAAGATTTTTGGTGAGATAACAACACTATCTCCCCAGATAGTGTTAGTTAGCCATTAGCCCCCGAATAAATTTTCAGAACACTTAACTGGGGAGATGAAGGTATCAACACTGGTGGCAAGAAACTAAACTCTTCAGGTTTGCCAATAACATTGTGATCATCCAAGAGGAAGATCCAAGGAAGTGGGCAGGGATCTCAGATCTGAGACTTCAGCCATCTTTCTTCTCTTCTCTTCTCTTCTCTTCTCTTCTCTTCTCTTCTCTTCTCTTCTCTTCTCTTCTCTTCTCTTCTCTTCTCTTCTCTTCTCTTTCTTCTCTTCTCTTCTCTTTTCTATTCCTATCCCTATCCCTATCCCTATCCCTACCCCTACCCCTACCCCTACCCCTACCCCTACCCCTACCCCTACCTTCTATCCTATCCTATCCTATCCTATCCTATCCTATCCTATCCTATCCTATCCTATCCTATCCTATCCTATCCTATCCTATCCTATCCTATCCCATCCCATTCCATTCCATTCTAATTTATTTTTCACATTTCAGAATCACCCATGTCCTTCAAAGAGGGACTTGTGGTTTTGGTCTAGGCATAGGTCTGTGAGAGATGGGTTGGTCCACTGATGCTTAAGTAGTAGTCTATTGTTTCCTCAAGAAGCCATAATTGAACCCAACCATTTTGGATACTTTTCATTCTGTTTTCAACCTTCCCCTTTTAAGGAAGATTGTCGAGATGGAAGTTGCATTGCAGCTACACAGAGCCCTGGAGAAAGTGGACCTATTTTAATCAAGTTTCAGGCACTACTTTGCCTTTTAGAATACCATCTCAGATTGGCTCCAATCCTACTGGCATTTTGGAAAGCTTTTAAGAGCTGGCTGTTTTTCTGGGCATGGGAATTGGGAGGTTTCCTTTAGTTGTCTTTTTTTCCCCTTTTTACTTAGCTTTCACTCCATAAAACCAGTCCTCCAAGAAATGAAAAATGCCGAAGCAGGAGCAGAGTACCATAGTACTATGAGAAATGAGCCACAGCTGTTAAGCTGTTCAAAAAATTGAAAGCACAGAAGCTTTGAGTAACACAGGAAATGATGGAAAGGCAAATACTAACAATTTCATTTAGAGACCAAATCTGAAATATAAAAATTCACCATAGACCCAATATTAATGTTATCATCAAAGTGGCATAAAAATTAAAGTATAAATTGGTGTGCCATGTTTTATGCATGAAAGACAATTAATGGGTGTGAAAGACATGCTAGTGGACCTACAACTTTAGATAATCACAAGGTTGGCCATCTATGAGTTGTAATGATGAAAATATAGAAAAACCTTGAACTCAGTTGGTACACTATAGCATTGGACTACAAACACCAAATGGCATGGTTGCTTTGGGCAATGAACCTACCCAAATGAATACAACCACCAAAGTAGCAAAGTTCTGGGATGTTTCTCTTTCTAAATGCTGTTCCTCTGCCCAAACTTTTAAAGTTGCTCAGGAGAGAATGCAACTTCTTCAAGTGAAGTTAAACAAAATACCCCATAATTACAGAGAAGAATCAGGGTAGCCTTGTATTCATCTCAATACAATCCTTGACTTACAATCATTCGTTTAGTGACTGTTGGAAGTTACAACAACATTGAAAAAAAGTGGCTTATGACAGCTTTTCACACTTATGACCATTGCAGCATCCCTGTGGTCACATGATCAAAATTTGGATGCTTGTCAACTGGCATGTTTTTATGACAGTTGCAATGTCCCAGGGTCATGTGACCACCTTTTGCAACCTTCTGACAAACAAAGTCAATGGGGAATCCACTTAATAGCCATGCTACTAAGTTAACAATTGCAGTGATTCACTTAACAACTGTGGTAAATAAGGTCATAAAATGGGACAAACCTCAGTTAAGAACTGTCTTGCTTAGCAAAGGATATTTTGGACTCATAAATTAAGGATTACCTGAAAGCATGAATTGCCCAGTCTGCAGACTTTCAGAAGGTTTTCAAATCTTTGCACACAAGAAGCCACAGAAAGCATAATATTCAAATAGACAAAATTCCAGCGCTTCATCTGAAAAAAGAAAAAACACACACAGATTTATGTTTGCTCTTTAGTCATTTAAAAGTTACTTGAAATGTTTGAACAAGACATTTTAGGTAGTTCATTCTCCTCTACTGTAGTTGCAGACCACGTCCACGAGAAAAAGAAAACAGGATTTATGATAATTGAGAACTCCCTGGGTTTTGGCCCAAGCAAGGAGCACAGGAATGAACAATTCCCAACCTTAGAAACTAAAATATTGGGGCCAGGCTAGCTAAAACAGACCTGCCACTATATGCATTAGGATACAAACAGGATGAATAACAGGAGAGGAATTAAAGAATTGGAGCTGAAATATGATTAAACATTTACAGTAAGTAGATGGGCAAATAAATGCATGATTTATTTTTACTAACTTTTATTCAGCGATTTCCAAAAATGGGGTTGTATGTTTGTATTTTAATTTACATAGCCAGAATAGCAGGTCTGTTCAATACTGAAGCTACTTTCTCTAACAATTCTGTAGAGATCAGAATAGATTTGGAACCAAGGTCGACACATGCTGGTAGGATGTCGTCTTCCAGCTAATCCTACCATAAGAATCCCCACTAATTTTATGTGACTGTTATTTTTAATGCTTTATTTAAAAAAAAAAAAGTATTGAAACCCGTCATCTCTACCAATTTATTTGACATATAATTGTTGACTGGCTCTTCAGCTTTCATTAAATAGAGGTGGGGGTGAGCGGGTAAAGAGTCGGGGAGAATATTCCCTAGTAATGATTGATGTAGAAAGTACTAAGACAATCAAGACTGAGGGCACAGTTCTTCTATCTCCTGCTGCAGTAATGACACACTCATACACATCCTTCATCAGTCTGACTAATGATGTGCAATACACACACACACACACACAAACACTTTTTTTTTTTTTGGTATCTAGGCCTTTGAATCAGTTTTTGACTTCTGGCAACCGCCTAGGCAAATCCCTGCAGTTTTCTTGGCAAGATTTCAGAAGCGATTTGCCATGGCTTCCTCCCTATGACTAGAGAGAGAGAGAGACTGGCCCAAGGTCACCCAGCTGGCTTTGAGTCCAAGGTTGGACTAGAACTCACAGTCTCCTGATTTCTAGCCTGATGACTTAATCACTGATTGAGTTTCCAGACTATATTGCAGGCTTTTATATACTGTATCATGCAAATACATTATTTACTGAAATTATCTTTAAAGCTGGAAAACCCATGTTTCTTGTTGCTTGCAATTTTTCCTAATATACATATGGAATTTTGTCATCAGCTTATAGAATAGACTTTTCAAAATACAATTATACTTAATAGGTTTTTTTTTTTATTGCAAGCAGCTGTTGCAAATATATATATTTTAGTCTAGGATGCATCTTTCTTAAAAGTGCTTTTGTTGGAGGGGAGGGATGCATTCGTGTGTTTGTGCACATGGAAAAAGATGACTGTTAACATACACCATGTTTTCCTGGCCTGTTCATCACCACAATGATGAATCTGCTTGGAGACTATACCATTTTGCTCCCACTAAAATTTATGGCAGTGGTATTTCCATCCTTATTCTCCACTTCTTAATAGATATTGAAAGATCATCAATATTTGGAGTAGCTCAGTGAGTCTTCACATGTCCTCCATTCCTCCATAAATTCATGAGTGATAGGGGCAGAAAAGGATTTCAGGGCGATGGAGAGATTTTGGAGAATGCTTCTTTTGTACTTGGGAAGTCAAAAACTCTTTTTTATCCTCATTCCAAAAATGGCTAAAAAAAACCCGTATTCTATTTCTCATGCCTAATCTTTAGATGCTTAAGGGTATGAATCTATTATTTTTGTGAGGAGTCAGTCTGTCTTGTCTTCTATTTGTTTTTTGGTTTAACTTAGAGAACTGAAATGTTGGAATTGATTCACAGTCTGCTACACTGTTCACATTGTCTTTTTAATTAAATCATAGCTCATAAATGAATCTTGATGCAATGATGTGATCATATAAGGTTTTTTTTTTATTGAAACTTAAAGTGCATGTTAATCAGTGTATTAGTAACCTTAAGAAAATGAAAATTGCAAATTGAGAAATATAGCAAACAGCCAAATATGTAAAATGAAAAATAGTTTTAGTTGACTGCTGTGGTATAAATATAGTAAAGGCAGGCATAAGGAGTCTATTAGGCACTCCCTTATCTCCCATTCCTTACCCGACACCTACAGTAAATGTGGTCATGTTGGGTAGAGCTATCATATCTGGGCTGCAAAACTGATCTGCCACTAGATGGCAGCAAAGCATTACAGTTTTCTGAATCCCTGTGCTCCCACCTCTAGTGGTCCTCCAGTTTTTTGCATGTCAGATGTGGGAGCCCAAGTCTGGAGCCATAGCAGAGGAGCGATGCAGAAACAGAACAAAGACCTGCTGCTGTCACTGCTGGTCCAAAGGCTCTTGTCACCTTAGCAACAACAGACTGGTAGTAGTGACCTCAGAGACCTTGGTGGCTTCCCAATTGAGAAGGCAGAAGTGCTGTACAGTCTGCTGTACATGCTCCACTATAATCTGAATGGGCAGGGAAAATACGTCCCCCTCCCCTAATATGATGGTTGAACAGGAGTAGGGAACAGGGGTGAAATCCAAATTTTTTCCTACCGGTTCTGTGGTCATGGTTTGGTGGGCATGGCAGGGGAAGGATACTGCAAAATCTCCATTCCCTCCCCTTCTGGGGGAAGGATATTGCAAAATCTCCATTCCCATCCCACTCTAGGGCCAGCTAGAGGTGGTATTTGCCAGTTCTCTGAACTACTCAAAATTTCCACTACCGGTTCTCCAGAACCTGTTAGAACCTGCTGGATTTCACTCCTGGTAGGGAAGGTATATTTTAGGCAACTGAGGAAGTGATAATGGACCTTTATGTATTTGCATAAAAGTGACCATGCAACGCTCCTCTTCCCTTTCTCCCATATAGTCTCAGTTGCCAGAGCATGGGGGAGAAGTTTTCTGAGACTCTTAGTCTTCCTTCTTGGGGAGCGGTCTGAATCTTCTACTGCATCCCAAATTATCTGAAGTCTCTCAGTTCCTTTGGCTTTGAATTCTCACCTCAAGTTTGTTGGATTCAGCCCTTGTAACGCAAAGGAAAATGTTTCTATTTAGCTTATGGATTGAATGAATGAATATTTATTGAATGAATGAATATTTAGCTTATTATTTATTATATTATTATATTATATTATTATATTATTATATTTATTATTATATTATATTATATTTATTATATTATTATATTATATTATATAATAATAATAATATATTATTTTATTTTATTATATTATTATTATTTAGCTTATTATTATTATTACTGAATGAATATTTAGCTTATGGACATATGGCTTATGGTGTGGAATTTCCCCCATTTCTTTATTAAATCTATATGCCACCCATCTCACTATCAAATGACTCTGGGCGTCATAAAATAACAATGTAAAATAATTAGAATGTTATAAACTTAAAAAACAGTGAGCATTTAGAGAGATTTCAGATATTGCTCATTTATTTTTATTTCAACTTGAATGAATAATTACAATTCCATGAAGGATATTGCAATATAAGATTTTCCTTTAGGGGGGAAAAAAACATTTCCTTTTTCTTTGGGGATGAGTTGGTGAAGAATAAAATCTGGCTAGATCAAATGGTGTGCTTCTGAAGTATAATTCCAGAGCTCACATTTCTCTCTGTTTACCTTATTCCTCTAGGCCTTTGACCTACTGGTGGAGCCACGTTCAGTCTCTCCTTTACTGCAGTGAGGCCTCTGTGCTAGGGACATTTGTTGAAGAAAGCCGCAGCTGCATCTGCCCTAATGATCAGCCCTCTTGTCAGGTCACCATCCCTTGTGCTGCAGGAGAAGGGCCAGAATGTGCTGCCTGTGCAGAAGATAACATCACCCAGTGTGGATCCTGCAATCCTGGCTATATCCTCACTTTAGGGTTGTGCCGCCCAGAGGTGGCAGAGTCTCTTGAGCATTACCTAGGGCTAGAAACAGACCTGCAGGATTTGGAGCTCAAATACCTTCTGCAAAAGCGGGACAGCCGCATTGAAGTACAGTCAATCTTCATTAGCAATGATATGCGCCTGGGGACTTGGTTTGACCCTTCCTGGAGAAAGAGGATGCTGGTGACACTGAAAAGCAACAAGTACAAGCCAAATTTGGTCCACCTCATGCTGGCCCTCTCCCTCCAGATCTGCCTCACCAAGAATAGCACCTTGGAACCAGTCATGGCCATCTACGTCAACCCCTTTGGGGGTAGCCATTCCGAGAGCTGGTTTATGCCTACCAATGAGACTGGCTTCCCTGACTGGGAAAGGACTAATGTAGATGCCTCTGGCCAATGCCAAAACTGGACTCTCACTTTAGGCAGCAAGTGGAAGACCTTTTTTGAAACAGTCCATGTCTATTTGCGTAGCCGCATCAAATCTCTTAACGACAGCTCTAATGAAACCATCTTTTATGAGCCTTTGGAAACGGATCCTTCTAAGAACTTAGGGTATATGAGAATCAATAGCTTACAGGTCTTTGGCTACAGCCTGCCATTTGAATCTGATGCAATTCGGGACCTTGTCCTTCAGCTAGATTACCCCTATACACAAGGCTCGCAGGACTCTGCTATATTACAACTGATTGAGATCAGGGACCGAGTGAACCGTCTCTCTCCACCCGGGAAAAGCCGCATTGATCTTTTCTCTTGCTTGCTTCGGCATAGGCTCAAACTGGCCAACAATGAAGTGAGTCGGATCCAGTCTACCCTGCAGGCCTTCAATGCCAAGCTGCCAAACCCAGTGGAATATGAGACTGGAAAACTCTGCAGCTAGCCTTAGGAGTGGGTAGGGCTACTCCTGTAACCCTGGAGAGGAAAAGAAACTGCAACAATCAAAGGCCTTACTTTCATGCCAGCCATTAAATTCCATGAGACAGCCAACAACCTTCCTCAGA
Organism: Pantherophis guttatus; assembly: GCF_059756535.1. Taxonomy (NCBI): domain Eukaryota; kingdom Metazoa; phylum Chordata; class Lepidosauria; order Squamata; family Colubridae; genus Pantherophis; species Pantherophis guttatus. Next base: position 105,637,831 of record NC_142065.1, on the reverse strand, counting down.
TGATTGCAGGCTCTGTGAACTTTGGAAATAAGTTATGGCACATCAATCTTTGGAATAGTTTATCTAAGAAGAGGCCACAAGGCAGTGCCGATGCAAATGAGCCTTGGTAGTACTAGGGTTTAAGGCACCCTGTTATTAAGCTGCTTAAGACCAGCTGCCTGCAATTACTGCAGGGTTCGAATCTCGCCAAGGCTCAAGGTTGACTCAGCCTTCCATCCTTTCTAAGGTAGGTGAAATGAGGACCCAGTTTGTGGGGGCAATAAGCTGACTTTGTATAAATATACAAAAGGATGAAGGCTATTGCTGAGCACATTGTAAGCCGCCCTGAGTCTTCGGAGAAGGGCGGCATATAAATCAAATTAAAAAAAAAAAAAAAAATGTCCTACTCAAACACTGAACATTTTCCCTTTCCTGCTGACTGCATCAAGAAACTATGAAGGAACCTGTAGACTGGGAAAAAGAAAGTGACTGAAAGCAGCATGACAGGAACGGCAATAAAGCCTTTTGCTCGTGTCTGGCAGTTTTGGCTAGTAAGCCCTTAAAAAGATGATGAAGAAGAGTTAGACGTATTCTTGCAGGGGTTTCAAGAAAGCCTAGTTTGAAAACCCTCTTTAGTCCTTGCTTTCCTTGATACTGTTTACTTTTGTATTATTTTTATGGGTGTTTCTAACAATGGCATGGGCTTGATATTCTCTACGTTCTCTTCTAAAACCACCATCCTAAGCACATCTTTCTCGGAAGGTAGCTCCATCTCTATCAGTTGGAAAAATGCCTTTCAAAGAAAGAAGTTTCAACTGACTCACCATGTTCCTGCTTCACTTTTTCATTTGATTCCTGGAGCCATTACATTAGGGTAAAATCATTTAACTGGCTAATATCATTTGGGATATGAAAAGTGTGCCTAAATTATCTCTTTTTCTTCTCTCCTTACTATGGAACACATCACACTCTTCTGTCCCTTTTAATCACGCGGTTCTCTCATATGTGGCTGATTTCATAGAAAATTACAAAATTTCCATCCAGGAAAAGTGATGCAGAGGCAATTATTCTTAAATATATAGTATATTTGGAACCTGTTTGGTTTGGCAAACACTATATTGTGTCCAAATATATTAATAACCTACATTGTTTCCATATATATAGATATATGGAATTTGTTGTTAAATATATATTTGGAACTTGTTTGGTTAGGCAAACAGTATATTGTGTCCAAATATGTAACAATATATATTGTTTCCAAATACATATTTGGAAATTGTTGTTAAATACAGTATATATTTGGATATATATATATATATATATATATATATATATATATATATATATATATATGGATATATATAAATTTACTTATGTATTTGTTTAAAATGATTGGCTTTTTAAAAAGCATTTGATTTTTGCAATTTAAAAACAAATTGAAATGGAACATTCCATTTCCTTGTGTATACTGCTGCACACATCTTAGCCAAATGTATGTTTTATCATATTTTATGATGGGAGGGAGAGATTTTCTCTCTCTCTCTCTCTCTCAGAAAAAAGGAAAGCAGTAAACAATCAAAATACCTTACATTATTTCTTCAATTTGTGCAATGTGTGAATGTGTTCTCCATTCGTAAATGCAAGGAATGAGACCTTTGAATCCAGAACAACAGCTTAATTTACTTCAGCAATAACTTCAGTGATTAAACTCCCCATTTGTGTACTTAATTTCTCCTGAACTTGCAAAGCAGACACGATAGAAGTGAAGTTATTGCTGCAATAAACTACTGTTGTTGGAGAGTGTGAACAAGTCCCTACTGAGGTCAGGAAATTGAAAGACACTTTTGTGAACAGAATGAAAGATGCCAAGAAGGAATTCAGATAAATACCTTTTTCTTGTGTAAACCCCTGTCCCTCTCTTTCTTCAATTTCTGTGGTACTAGTTAATAGGGCAGTTGGCTTCTCCATAGCCATCCAACAACCTTGTACCAAATCAAGGGTGTTATTGTCTGAGGCACCTGCCTTATTTCAATGGTATCACACATCCTAGAGGTAAGCACATATCAGGGTCATTAATTATCCAGGGTTGGGCACTGAAACTTCTGTGAAAGGCTCCTCTCATTTTCTTCTTACCATTCACAAAGGGGTTGCAATTTCTCCTTTACTTTCACCCTGTTTCTTTGCCAGTTACAATAATCTGGCTTCCTATGGATAGTTTAACTAACTTGCTTTTAACCAACAGTGATGCTCACTTGACCTACACTCACTATGTTCCCCAATACTGGACTCATTACATGGGATAGCCATATTGACCCCTCTTGCTTAATACCCTTCCTTTTATCCCTGATACCTTTTCTCAAGAGAACAATGTGCCAAATGAAAACAGAAAAATCTGATCGCTGCTGCAGCGATACCATCTCATTCTTGTTTCCCTCCCCTCCCTCCCCCCCTAAACATACACACACTTCCTAGGATCTTTGGCATAGTTGATCCTTTGCAATCACAGAAGTATTGATGATGGAACTTTAAAGTCCAGAGCCTGGATACTTCTAGATAAAGCTTTTCTTATCCTATTGTCCTCTTTCATTCATAAAACATGACAAAGGAGTCCAGAATACTGTATTATTATGTCCCTTTTGTAACACACACATGGCCATTTTCCCATTGGGTTTTCTTGCATCTTTTTTCTAATAAAAAACAACAAGGAGGGGAAAACAAAATAGCTGCAGGAAGTCTTTTAATTGGTAGCACTAAAAGCTGTCTGTCTGGAAGCATCAATAGCATACTCTGAATATCAGCTAGAAGAGGTAAGCAAGAAAAGAAGGGCTAACTGCTTGCATTCCTCACCTGTAATTTTCCCAGCAGTGCCAGCAGACTGTCTTGGAACACAAGCTGCCCTAATATTGTGATATTTGGAATATAACTTTATGTGATAAGCTGCTCTTCCTGATCCTGGTCTGCCTAAAGATCGCACTATGCAGCATTAGGCAGACTTGAAACCAAGCCTCTTCTCAGATCAGTTTGCTTGTTGTAACATTATACCACTCCTTCTTTGGTCTGAAATTTGAGATTTTTGAGAGATGCTAAAATTAGCAGTTAAGCCTCCCTCTTGAAGGATGTTAAGAGTTTCTAAACATTTTATTGAAAAAGGTACCTATAATTTTGCTGTAAATCCCAGCAATTCCCCCTCTGTTTCACATCTGCTACCATGTTTGCATGCCAAGAACAACCTGTTAGTGAGACTCTGCCAGGTAGCTGCACACTCAGGTTACATTCCTGTAATACATACTTAGTGCTTGTTCCAGCTGCACCCCAGGAGAACTCACCTGCCTGCCATGAAATTGAATACACAACACTGTGCTCAGCTGCACTTGGGGAAAAAATCCTAAGTATGATGTTGATAGAATATGCTTTAGTTAACAATCCAGTGGAATCATTAGGAATTTAGGAGAATAACACAGCCAATACATTTTCTTTAGTGCATAAAGTCTTCATAATTAAAGCTCAGTTGGCAACTACTTTGCCTTTCCTTGGAAAACTCTAATATAAAGGATTGGACAACCTCTTTTAATAGCTTCCTTGCTCTTCTGATCTTTTAGATTAGATATACTAATAGCTTGATTGGTCTTCTGATCTTTTAGATTAGAGATTCTGAAGTGACAATCTATGGGATTCTTGCATTCCCATCTCAAAGCAACCTGGCTTTCTACCACCTGTTTCATCTTGAAAGTACAAAGCATCCTTCTAAGCAGGAAGCCGGGGATTATCCCCAAGCCTTTCCTGCCAGACAGCATAAATACTCAAGTACTTCTGGGTACTGAAATCATTGTTTCCAGGAAACATGCCAAGAGGAAATAGATAACATGGCAGCTGAGTAACTTGACTGGATCCCAGTGACAACACAGGGAGTATTTTCCTGTGTGAATTAGGTAGCAGTAGTCATGACCTCAGAACTGTGCAAGGTTTAATGAGCCAGCAACTGGTCTTTACTTGAAAGGTTCAGGCAGAGATTTAGATTGTGCCCTACCATTCAACTCTGGGCAGAGAACGAGGAGAAATTGTCATATTGAGACCAGCCATATCAAACCTCATATACATAGGGCAGAATGGGTCAAACAGACCCTTCTAAAAGCTTTCAGATCAGGTCTGCAAAGATCTATCTGCCTGCAAGGACAATCTGATAATAGAAGAAAATATGTTTTGAATCTATCTGCCTAAAAGGACAATCTGAAAATAGACAAAAATATGTTTTGGATGGTCTCACAAGCACAGCTATGTTTTAGAAACAAAGACTGAATAATCTATGTAAATCTGTATTTTGGGATGTCCATTCTGTCTCATATTAAATCTTAAGGTTGTTTATGGGTAGCTGTTTGTGGTTTCTGCTCCACTGAAACAGGACTTGGATTTGATTTCTGTTAATATTTATGCCATATTTATTTTAATCAGAGTTAATAAGCAGCTGGATAATACAGATAGTCCTAACTTAGAATCATTCATTTAATACTGCTTGAAGTTACAACAACACTAAAAAAAAGGACTTACAACTGGTCTTCACAGTTATGACAGTTGCAGCATCCCAATAGTCACATTATCAAAATTCAGATGCATATACATATACATATACATATACATACACACACACACACACACACACACACACACACATATGCATCTGAATATACATATGGCTTCCAACAAGCAAAGTCAATGAGACAAGCCAAATTTGCTTAACAATCATGTGTTTCACTTAACATCTTCAGTGATTCACTTAACCACTGTGGCAAAAAGGTCATAATATTGGGTGCAACTCATTTAACAACTGCCTTGCTTAGCAAATGAAATTCTGGTCCCAATTGTGGTCATAAATCAAAGATTACATGTAGATAAATCCTAAGGCAACTTGCAACAGCCAACTGACCACGGCCAACTTGCCGTGGAACAATTTACCATGGTCAACATGCCATGGGACAACTTGCCGCAGGACAAGAGTTATACTAATATCAAAGGAATCCTGGAATGGAATCTTTAAAGGAAGCCAAAGAAGGGACAAAATGAAATGTGAATGACAAAAATTAAAATATTTTTAAAATAATTTAAAATAATTAAACTGAATTATTGAATTGTCCCAGAGTGAGTTGTCCCATGGCAAGTTGGCCATGGTGAGTTGATCATGGTGAGTTGTCTCATTCTGCTGTAGATATAGCACTAAATTAAATTAGTATACTGTAACATATCTATGATAAGCCATCACAAAACAGATGTGGTGGCTTAGCTGTAAGGTGCTGGATTCAAAAGTCCAAAATGTTTCATTCAAAATCAGGAAAAGAAGACTTTAAATCCTCTTTTTAGAAAGGCCAAAGGGGTTTGCCTTGTGAAGTTGTCCTTCAACTACAAATGAGTTGTTCAAAATGCAACAGTCCTCCCTTTCATTGAAGACAAGACTCCCTTCAGGAAATATCAGTAGCAAGAGCTTTCATCAAGTTGCAATTATTTCTTTTGTGGTGGGAAAGCTCCATACCACAACCTGCCAGGGGTTATGACCATTCTGTTTTTTCCAAACTCTGTGAATACAAATAGCACCGAACAAGTTTTTGAGAGACAGAGAAATTGACCAGAAACAGAAATTCAAGAGCAGATAAAAGTACTCTGTTGTCTTTAGATGTGTTATGGAAATGATGAAATGGAAATTATGAGCGTTGTGAGTAATATAATTTAGAGGACATACAGTACAAAGTGAAGTAAAGATTGCAGATCATGAAGATCAAGTTTCTACAAGAGATGACATTAATTAGTTGTGAATTCCCATGAATTCAATTTTGAATAGGTTCGGTATGAATTATGGCTCCCTTCTATTGGAATTTAAAATTCACTTATAATTGTCATCCTCTGTACCTGATAGGAATTACTGCAACTTATTTTTCCCCCAGAGAGACATTTTTGTGTTCCATAGTGTCCCTCATGTAGATAATATAGTCAATTTAGTTCTTCCTTCATTTTTAATGTTTCACTGTAATTTTCTATAGTACTTCTATAGTGAAAATGCTTAATTTTAACTGCTTATATTTTAACTTACATTACAGCAACTAAACATTGTATCAGCCATTTCATTGGGCAAAGCTGGATCTTGACACCTTCATGTATGATTGCAAGAACACACATTCTTCTTCTTGGTGAAAGAGAATAATATTGAGCCTACACACAATATCCTTTATTGCTTTGGTGTTGGTTTCAAAACAAAATCAAGATCTGAATTAGGAAATACAGAACATTCTTTTTGGAAAAAACAGTGAACCAATATGTTCCCCAAGTTTCCGTCTTAAAATCTAATGGTATCACTAAGGAAAATATATTTTTGGGTTCCAGCTAGAATAATACATTGGCTACTATATAGGTCAATTATTGAGAAATCCCCTCATCCACCCCAACATAACATTGTAAACCTTGCAACTACACAATTTAAGCTCCTGCTGCACAATAGACATGCTTGTTGGAAGATAGGGATTGTATTCTAACATATCCATAATAGATCAAAGGAAGGTTGCTTATACTCATTGGCCCACAAAAGTATTGAAAGGAGCCAGGTAGATAAGAAGAAAATTATTCATTAATGCCTATTCCTGAGCAATGCAGAGGAAAGAGTGGTCATTTTATTTTCATTCTACATTCTGATTATTTTCTCTATGGAAAAGAAATTGAAGCCAATGAATACATGGCTCATGTCACACTTTCCTGACTCTGTCCTCTCTCTCTCTCTCTCTCTCTCTCTCTCTCTCTCTCTCTCTCTCTCTCTCTCTCTCTCTCTCTCTCTCTCTCTCACACACACACACACACACACACACACACACACACACACACACTCACACACACACATATATATATATGTAGGTCTTTGGTTATTCGGGTTTTCTCCTGCGAAAAATTGGAAGTGTCTTGGTGACGTTTCGACAAAGTCTCATTTGTCATCTTCAGGCTGGTGTTTTCGGCTTCGTGCTCCTATTTTACGTGGGAGAAAACCCGAATAACCAAAGACCTACATACAAATACCCGCGAAAACCTCAGAAAACACACACACACAAACACACACACATATATAAGCACTTTCTCACAATACTGTTGAAAGGCTTACCATTTAGTGAGCCAACAGAAAAGTAACCCAGCATATTTTTGCTCTTTCCATTGTTAATCTCAATTGAATCTGCTCTGTCTTGCAGTTAGAGGACAATGTTCTCATTAAAGACTCTCATCTCCCCACTTTCTGAATGTCACCAAGTGGAGAAACCCTCCAACAAGCATGGGACTCATGAAGTTGAATAGCAGACAACCTAAAACCTGATTTTGTATGTGGGTTTAGTGCTATACTAGGAAAATGGCAAACCTGTATTCTTCAGAATACAGTTTGGTTCTCTTCTTTCTGGAAGTTGTTGAAATTATAATTCCCAGCATTCATCACTATGGACTATGCTGGAATTCAACAGTATCTGATAAGAGCAGGAATTTAACAACATTTTGGAGATCCAAATGTTTAATCATAAACTTTGACTACTCACTGTACTTATTTTCCCTGCTGGACTTTTCTATCAAAGCAAACTGCTTTTCATTTTATGCACTAGAGAGTTCAGAGTATCTTTTCTCAAGAAATGAAAGTTTTGTGATCAAATATGACCAACCACTCAATCCAATTAATTCTTTTTACATTGACGTTCCGCTTCCTTCCTCCAATAAAGTTGCAAAATTAGACCACTTTATGAAGCTCAGCAATGCCTATATTATTTTATATAAAATAATTTTCAAAATACTAGCACATGTTAACATTTTATAATGAAGCCATTTTTGTTTTGCTTAAAGAACACTGAATTCTACATCTATATAAATTGTGCCAACTGAACATCTTAACAAAATCTCTTTCTTTCTCTCCCTCTCCCCCCCACCCCATCTCTCTCATTTTGTAGAGAGGTAAGGAGTTCAGCGTTAACTGAAATTTAGTTCACATTCTTGAGAAATCTCATTAAGATAACTTTGTCTCTCCCACAGATTCAGAAAGCATTGGCTATATATTTACAATTTTTGTAGATAATATAAAGACTGGACATGTAGTCTTCTTGGAAGGTGAATTTTTTGTGGCATACTGTATTCATTTGTTTTGCCTTGTTTCAGCATCACTGCATGCACAGCTTGTCAATATTTTTAAGAGAGGAAAGCTATCGCTATTACTATGGTAGATCAATGACTATTTCACACCACCATCTATTTCACCCTCAATCCTGGTGAAATAGTAAGGGAGAACTGCATGAGTTCTAATTTAATCCAACCTCAAAACATTGAGAATCTCAAAACAAGAAAAAGCCTTTGCTCCCTTTTATGCTACATTCAGGGTTTCTGGATGCTTTCTAAAACAAATCATCCTGGCTGCTACCAGTATGAACACAAGGAATGACAAAATGACACTGCATCCTGCTCATCCTGTTCACTGCATCATTAAAGACCTGTACCACTCTAAAGATCAATGAAGTGCTGGTGGAGAGCAGAGTGGGGTAACCACTGGGACCATGGTTTCCTGCATATAAGAAAACATCTTTCCTCTGAGCTCTGCAGAACTTTAATACTGCAAGCTGGAACTAGACCTCTTCTGATTTCTGATTGACTTAGAAGTAAAACAGCTTAACTACTCAATCACAACTATTATGTGACCATGGATATACAATGCTGATGCACTGTAAAGTCTCCTATATGATATTGCTGTTAGAGGCAATGTGTACATTATTACACAATTAGAATGAAAGAGTTCCAAAAAAAATACTGTGTCTTATATATTTTATAGCTATTAAAGTAGGTAAAATATCTTTAAAACCTTCATCTAAAATCATGAGGACTAGGGATTGCATGTACAGGAAACAGAAGATGTATTTTGAAAGTTTAAATTTAGTGCTGCATTTACATTACTATTTGTCCATAAAATCATAGTACTTGGGGGACCTTCCCTATCCTGGTATTCTTCATCCGCAGTTGAGAAGTCTACTTTAGTCAAACAGAAAGGATCTGGCTTATCATCTGCTATTTCCTCCCTTCTGTTGCACATTCATGGAGTACTGGTACTGGCACAAGAGCAATTTGTTGGAGAATAAGGGAGCAACATTGCTTTTCTTTGCATTTTATTGGCTGTGTTCTGCACCCAGAATATATAAAAGTGGCAGATTAGGCATTTCCTATAACTGTCCCTCTATGTCAGGAAAAGGTTGAGTTGAACAAGACATCATAACAGATGAACTATAAAAAGTGAAGGTTTAATGGCTCTTTATACTGAAAGTTAAATCATGACAGATATGTCTTTAATTATCATTATTCTATAGAAGAACAGAAGGGCTGATCTGTATACAGAAATAGGATAATTATAACCAGAAGCACAAGCAACCATAGAATCTTGGAGTTATTGCAAAATAAACCTTGATTCATTGGTTTACAGTCCAAGACCAAGTCAAAACTATTTAAAAATATCACACATCATTAATACCTGCGTAAGTAATTATATAGAGTACATATATGAAAGAAGGAGACTGTTTAAGTTAAGATATTATTAAAGAGACCAAATGATTTCTATAAACTAAGACTAAAAATAACAATTTTGCTGCTGCCTTCAAAACACCTGGATATTAGTCATTTACCTCAAATCTCCTCATTATGGGTGAGTTTATCAGACTAAAGAGTAGGTGTATTAGCTTTGATCTTTTTCTCTAGTAAGAAACAGGGAAGAGAGAGGAATTCTGTCACTTTTCCTAGAGCCATCATCTATCAAAGAAGGTGATTAAATCTCCATCAAATATTTAGAAAAACTGATTAATTTGTGCTTAAAGAAATTTCATAATACTGCAAGAATGCTATCTTTTCTGCATATATCCTCAATTGTAGGAAAGTGGTGATGATATCATGATAGCAATAGCACTTAGACTTATATACTGCTTCATAGTGGTTTACAGCCTTCTCTAAGCAGTTTACAGAATCAGCATATTACCCCCAACAATCCGGATCTTCGTTTTACTGACCTCGGAAGGATGGATGGCTTAGTCAACCTGGAGCCTGTCAGGATCAAACTGCTGGCAGTGGACAGAATTAGCCTGCAATACTGCATTCTAACCACTGTGCCACCATAGATATCACCTGCAGGTCCACTATAGGGCTACTGAAGGGTGACTGGCTGTGTTAAAGCTTGAATACACCCAATTTGCCCTGAAGCTCTTTTCAAGATAAGAAGAAACAGCCAAATCGTGGGGTTTATTATTATTTTAAAAGGGGGGTGGGGGGATAAACCTATGCAATTTCAATTTAAGCAGCATTCCTGCCTGGAAATTACAGGCTCATTATGTTCAGAGGAAATAAAATTTGGAAGGCTGATTTAAGTTTTTCAAAATTCCAGAGTCTTGATGTGAACTTGGAAGCTAACCCAACAGGTGAGGCCTTACTGTTATAAGGTATTAGGGATGGGAAAAACACAGTTTAGTGTTTTTAAAAAGGCTGCATGAAAATATTAATGTATTTTGGGTTACATATTTTGTAATATAGAAATTCTCAAACTATAGCTTGGTGTTCTGTAGAAGGCCTCAAACATCTGGGAAGGGGAGAATCACAATAAAAACAAACAAGACCCTGAACAGATGCATGGAAATAGAACCATAAAATTTGAGAAATCCTGTGACATAAAGATTAACATTTGATCATTAAAAGCAGTATATTTATTTCTTGCTTACCTCAAACACCAATGAAATCATTACTGTTATTCATAGGAGGAGGCGACACACACAAAAATTCATTTCTCATTTTAGAGAATAAGCAGTACTGCCACATTTGAAGACCACTGTTCCAATATATTTTCTTCAATACATCATTTTACTAATATTTGCCTAATATATGGACTTTGGCAAGCAATTTTTCTCAACACAATGCATTTTAATCCATTTTTACTAATATAGGTGTCACTCTTCTCCCTGATATATGCATATTTGCAATACTTTCTTTCCAGAGAATTGTACTTCTATACTTAGAGAAATGCAGATTTCAAAAATTAATTCAGTTTGCCTCAACAGTCGTTTTGACAGCATGAAATTACTAAGTTAACATCATTAAGTGAATCGAACTTTACTTGGCATTACACTATAAGATGCTCAGGTAGAGTGCCCAATCCATTCTAGAAACACAGTTTGTGTATAAGTCTTTTCAAAAAAAAAAAGTCTCCCATAGCCTCCTTCAGAACCCATTGAGAACAAAATAAATACTCCCCCCCACTTTTTTTTTGTGGATATTAGTTGCTCCATTCCTCCCCCTAGACACACACATTATTAGATTCAGAACTTTTACTGTTTTTCTCCAGGTATGTGGAAATGAGGAACAACTGATATGCACTTAAATTTTATTCATGAATTTATCACCTTATACTGTCAGGCTGCTTCCACTGTATCTATTGATGAAAGAAGCCTTGGGGCTAGCCAAAAATTGCTGCCTTCACTGGTCAATCAATCTAGCTATTTGCATTTCTGGTTTTGGAGAAAAAGAAAGAAAGGAACTATGTAACTGAAAAATTTGTAGAGAAATTCTAATGCATCAGTAGTATACTGACTTTCCATTTTTTCCTGTAAAATTAGCAGCGTACAGAAATGTTACAGGGAAAATCATTCCCCATCATTTCCACCTTTATGTTATGGAAAGTTTCCAAGTAAAATTCCCTCAGGGTAGTAATTTATCCTAGTAAAGGTTTGGGTGCAGTACTGAGGGGAGGGGCAAAGAGGTAGGAGTGTGGGTCAGTTCTAGGCCTACAATAGGATAGGAAATCAAAGTAACTTCCAAAACCCATACTAGAGGAAACTGAGCTTAAAATAAAGCAATGAGCACTCCTACAGCAACATTTCACTATGAGCATACCTACTCTGAGCTAAGAAAAAATATCAGCCAGGGTTGTTGTTGTTTTCCATCTCATTCCTCCATTTGGCACTGGGAGAAATGGAACTGGTTGAGATGGAGAACCCCTGATGCCAAAGAACCCCATGACAGCTTCTTCTAGTTAAGGCAACACTGTAAATGTGTGCAGAGAAAATCAGTCTGAACTCTGAAATTGTTTCTTGACCCATAAAAAATTTTCTTCCCCAGGCATTATCTGAGCCAGTCAATTCAGGAGACCCTTTTTAATCTGCTTTTGAGCTGTGGAACATTGCCTGTTAGATTTGACCAGGGGAATTTATTATTCATCCATTGAACCCAGCTCTTGTGTCTTATGTGTTAACATGCTGGGGAAGTTAAGCCAGTCACAGTATTAGCGTCTGCTAAAAGCTGATAGGCTACATCTCTTGATAATGTCAGAGCCTTTAGCATTGCTGCTAAAAAAAAAAGCAAGTTTTGCAGTGGCGTATGACTGAGGAAGTCAATTTTGGATGCCATTCAGGGAGTGATATTCATGAGATTTGACCAGAAAGAATAACCTGGTAATAAGACATGGGTGAGGGTAGAAAGAATGGAATGGGCTGCTGGATCAGTTTGCAGCTCTCATTCTGATCAAAGGACAGACATAATTTCTCATAGCTTGGGCTAACGTAGAAGATGCCAAACACTCTTAAGTAAGATAGGTTTTAAAATTCTGCCAATTGAAATTTGAAATCTAAATTCTACATTCAAATTTATATGGTTATAGGTACCCCTGTTTTCCTGAAAATAAGCCCTATCCTGAAAATAAGCCCTAGCATGTTTTTTATGTGTGCACCTAATATAAACTGTACCCCCAAAATAAGCCGTACTTAAGAGCCTGCACAGCTGGCTTCCCACCCATTCCATCTGATTGCTCATGGTGCCACAGCCACAAGGCAAGGTGGGTGGGGTGGAGCTATCCCACATGGTCCACTCTGGTTTACATCATGGCCCCATAGCCAGGCCATCCACACCCCTACAACTGCCTTGCAGTGGCAGCACTGGCAGCCATGTGCAGCAGGAGTCCACATGGCTGCTGACCCACTTCTTCTGCTTACTCACACCTGCAACAGAACAGGAGGCCAAGCAGTATGCTGGTGCCACGGCTGCAAGGCAAGGCAAGGCATGAGTGGCCTGGCTGTGAGGGCCCTGAGGCAGTGGTGGTATTCAGCCAGTTAACACCACTTCAGGAGAACCAGTTGTTAACTTTCTGAGCAGTTTGGCACCCTGGTTGTTGGAAGAAATCATTAGGGCAGAGAACCGGTTGTTAAATTGCCTGAATCCCACCACTGCCCTGAGGTAATTAGATGCAGAGTGTGTGGGACAGCTCCACCCCCCCCACCTCACAGCGGTGGCACTGGCATGTTGCACAGCCTCCTGCCTTGCCACAAGCAAGCAGAAGAAATGGGCCTCCCGTACATGGCGGAAAAATAAGCCCCTCCCATAATTTCTGCAGGTTCGATTCTTACCAGGCTCAAGGTTGACTCAGCCTTCCATCCTTTCTAAGGTAGGTTAAATGAGGACCCAGTTTGTGGGGGCAATAAGCTGACTTCGTGTAAATATACAAAAGAATGAAGGCTATTGCTGAGCACATTGTAAGCCGCCCTGAGTCTCCGGAGAAGGGCGGCATATAAATCAAATTTAAAAAAAAAAAAAAGCCCTAGTGCTTATTTTGAGACCCAAAAGAAAATAAGACCCAGTCTCATTTTTGGGGAAACATGGGTATGTGAAATAGTATAGGGTCTCCTGCTTGGGTGGAGGGTTGGACTGGAGGACCTGCAGCATAATTTCCCTCTATTATTCTTTTATTCTTTCTAAGATCACGTGTATCCCCATCAAACCCAAAGAAAGTCCTAAATGGTGTAGAATCTCCTGCCACAAGCAGCAGGTTGGACTAGAAGACCTCCATGTTCCCATCCAACCCTATTATTCTATGTTCTATTTCAGTGGTTCTCAACCTTCCTAATGCCGCGACCCTTTAATACAGTTCCTCATGTTGTGGTGACTCCCAACCAGGGATGGGTTCTAAAATTTTTTACTACCAGTTCTGTGGGCGTGGCTTATTTTGTGGGCGTGGCTAGCTGGTCATGTGACCGGGTGGCCATGGCCATGTATAGGGACTACTCAGAGGGCTGAAAAAAGTCATTTCTGACAGGTTCTCACACTTTTGACTGGTCCTCACACTTATGACCATCCTCACATTTATGCCCGTGCAGCATTCTTAACAACCATGTCATTCATTTCATAATTGCTTCTCTTCACCATGGTGACAAGATAGGGAGAAAAATGTAAAATGTGAGGACAGTCGTAAGTTTGAGGACTGGTCAAAAGTGCGAGGATAAGTCAAAAATAACTTTTTCAGCCCTCTGAGTAGTCCATATGCACAAAAGGATACCCAGAGGGCTGAAAAAAGTCATTTCTGACAGGTCCTCGCACTTTTGACCGGTCTTCGCACTTATGACTGGTCATCATTTATGCCCATTGTAGTATTCTTAACAACCATGTCACTCATTTCACAACTGCTTCTCTTCACCATGGTGACACGATAGGACAAAAATGTAAAATGTGAGGACAGTCGTAAGTTCGAGGACTGGTCAAAAGTGCGAGGACCAGTCAAAAATAACTTTTTCAGCCCTCTGAGTAGTCCATATGCATAAAAGGATACAACAATAAAGAGGGATGAAGGAAAGGAAGGAAAATTAGAGTAGGAGTGAGGGTAAAAGAGGGAGGAAGAGAGGAGGAGAAGGAGAAAGGAAGAGGAAGTAGGGAGGAGAAGAAGAGGGGGAGGAAGAGAAAGTAAGAAGGAAAGAAAAGAGAGAGGTGGTAGGTTTGAGGAGAAAGATTGCTGTACAATAAAAAAGATGAAAGGGAAGAAAACCAACCCCAAACAAATATAAAGATATTAAGATAAAGAATGAATTGTTAAACTTTAAAGAATAAAAGAGAACAAATATGAATAAATAGCAATAATTAGAAACACACATATAAACATACAACGTATTTTCTTTGAACAGAGTATTTGGCCGGTTCACAAATTTAAACAGTGTTTAGTCATTTCAATTAAATTTACAATTTCTATATTTCCTTTTTGCCATATTTATTCCTCATCTATTTTTTAAAAAAACCAATATTACCCTTCATCCTCATCTTTAATCTTAATCAAATTCAATTTTTCCCTTCTATTCTATATTATACCCCTTCGCATTGTCATCTATTTTTATATCCATCCTCACATTGGTTAATTATGTAATTATGTAATACAGTTGTTTAATACAAATTCAACATTTTAATATAAATCAATTAGTTATATAACTATCTTTTTTGTATATTAATCAATAGGAACATGAATATTCCAATTATTTCCATGCAATCCAATTTCTTACAAATCAATTAATTATATTTACCAATAATAATAAACCAAATAATTTCCCCCATATAGTCCTCCAAACCACAACTTAACCATTTCTGCTTTCAACACAATATACAATTAATAGTATCTCAATTATTACAATTCCCTAGTTAAATAGAGCTTTTTTTCTTTTGTGTTTTAAAATCTTGAACCTCCTCTTTTACCCTAAATTTCCCATTGTTTGCAGTTTTGCACCTACCTTTTTTGGTGAGGAAAAAGAAAAAGAAAAAGAAATCTCTGTCTGCCTCATTTTGTCACGTTGCAGCAAAGACAGTGCTTTACTTTCAGTTTCGCTTTTTCAGCATAGCTAGGGGGAAAAAAATCTGCTCCAGCAATTTACCTCTTTGCAGCTAGCAACAGAACAGAGCCCTGCATAAAACAGCTGAGAGCAAATCAGCTGAGAGTCAGGAGGCTGATCAAATCAACTTATGGTAATTAACCTATGCTGAAGCTGAAAGGGGCTGTTTTTCTATTTTTGCAGGCACAGGTCTACTCATTTGTTTTCTTTTAACACTGATCAGCTGTAGGACGGCCCTTTGAAGCCCCGCGGCAAGAATTTAAACAGGTTTTTTCCCTCTAGCGATCAGCTGGGATTCAGGAGGCACCAATAGATTGGGAGTGGGCAGGGTAAGCGAATGGCAACCGGGCCGGGAACCAGTTCGGGGGTGTGGCCAGCCAATCTTATTACCGGTTCTCCGAACTATTAATTTTTTTTTACTACCGGAACCGGGAGCGGTGCAGTGGCGGCAGGGAAACCCTGAACTTACTCACCCAAACTTTTTCTGTTAGGCTCTTGCAGCTGCAGGTATTGGCGGCGGCGGCAGCAGCAGCAGGGAGTCCCTGAACTCCCCAGGACTTTTCCTGCACTAGAATGTTTTCTAGTCACGTGCGCGCACACCCACACGCACGCAACCTTTCTCCGCTCTCTTTGCTAAAGTGTGGGGCACCGCGTTGCACACTAGGATACGTAGCCCTCCAACAGAGGCAGTGGGTGAGGGTGAGTGAAGGCGTGGGGGGGGGGGCGAGAGAGGGCTTTGGTGACCCCTGTGAAATGGCCGTTCGACCCCCAAAGGGGTCGCGACCCCCAGGTTGAGAACTGCTGTTCTATTTAGTCATCAAAGTATGAAACAACTTTGCTTTGTTTAAATAGTAATTCATAAATTTAGATTCTTAATTCATAACTCATTTGTATCTGGATTGCAAAAACCCAGATGAACACTAGATAGAAAAAGACATAAATTTTCTAGATTTTTTTCTGCCATTTAGTGGCTATCTGGAGTTTTGCAGCTTAGATCTGATACCTCTGTTAATGAAAGAAATAGATAAGAAATAGCAAATGCAGAATTTTAACTTCTTATTTGGGGTAAATGCTACTGAGCTAAAAACACAGAATTACAAAAAAATGAATGAATTAATGAATTAATGTAAAACAAGCATTCTCAGTGCAGATCACTTCTCAGATATTACTGAAAAAGTACTGTGTATAAAATGCTGAGATGAACATCCAATTATCAACTGTCCAACTAGTGAACTCAAAATAAGGAAACACTCTTGGGAGCTTTGAATTCCCAAAAATAAAACTTTATTAGGTACACCATTTTGGTATTGAAGAATCAAAACCAGCTCTGGTTTTCCCGCACAAATGCTTGCTTGGTTAAACAATAGCTTCCCTTTCTCCCCACCCCTGGGTGATTACATTGCCCAATTATGAGAAGTCCTTTTGTTATGGGAACAGTCCATCTCTTTCTCAAGCATGTGCAGATGGTTGCCAGGCTCTCACGGTCTGCGTACACATTCTCAGCATTCTATTTCACCTTTCCCTCCCCCAGTTCAATGGCAAGTTGAAAAATGTTAAGGTTTGAAAGAGACAAAGCGGTTCAATCTTGACACCAATATTCATACATAGAATACTTTTTTTAAAAAGGTGTAAGATATAGTATATATAAACAATTTTGCTTCAATTCTATTTATATCATACTAATGGGCACCCATGCGGAGTGTGGATACCATTGGGGTTTACCATTTCAGTTTCACACTTCTATATTAAAAGACATATTTGAAACTAATTCACACTCTAGCAAGAAAATAACACTCTGGCTCTATTAATAGGGGGAAAAAAGAGCTTCTCCACTGATGCTGAATGGACAGTGCTGACCCTTGTTTGTTCAGAATAATTGTGTGATATGCAAGGCAACAAGGATTGTCTGTTAAGAAAAGCAGCAGCTAATCTGTATAAATTTGAAATACACATCACAAGTAGAGGAATTCAATTGATTTGAACATTTCACATCCAATTTTCACATTTTAAGCAGATGGCATTTAAAAAAAAAATTCTTTAAACCTCTAGAAGAATTAGCCAATTTTGTTTAACAAAAAACTAAGGATTCCCGGGATACTAAGCATCTATATTTATAAGAAATGGTTAGTAGGAAGAAAAGTCCCTTCCTCCCTAATTTATATTTCTAAAGAATGGTTTTAGAACACTTTATGTACTGATTAGGAATCCTTGGGCAACAAGAGCATTTACAGTACCATTTTTTATCCCCTGCACAAAGCTTTTTACTATCTCATATAAAATTTAAGTGACTGTTATCTTTAATCTATATTCAATAAGTCTAAGACGAAGCAGCTAAATTATTGGAATCCAAGATGGTGGTGGTTTAATGTTTGATTAAGATAGCTAGACAAAAAACTTGAGTTAAAAAGAAGTTTCACATGAGGGCTTAAAAATGGTTAATTCTGTGTGTTTATTTATGGTCACTAATTAATACATATCAATATAGACAAACTCATAAAAGAACAAAATCATATTATTCATTATAATCTAAATAAAACCAGAGGAAAAAACATTGCCTTCTGGTATCTTGAGCAATGATTGCCAAATGTACATAGCAATTGAACAAAATTTAACTACCTTCTATGTAACACTGGGAAAAAAATTGGACTGCAAATTAATAACATATGCTTTGTTTTGTTTGCCAGAAATCTTTTCCCAAAGGGGGGAGATTGAATCTGCTCTAAGAACTTTAGAAAAGTTTCATGAATGATATTCTGTGCTAACCTTGTGCAGCAGTGGTGGGTTTCAAATTTTTTTACTATTGGTTCTGTGGGCATGGCTTGGTGGGCGTGGTTTGGTGGGCGTGGCAGGGGAAGGATACTGTAAAATCTCCATTCTCACCCCATTCCAGGAGAAGGTTATTGCAAAATCCCCATTTCTTCCCGATCAGCTGGGACTTGGGAGGCAGAGAATAGATGGGGGAGGGGCCAGTCAGAATTTTTACTATCGGTTCTCCAAGCTACTCAAAATTTCCGCTACCGGTTCTCCAGAACTGGTCAGAACCTGTTGTGCAGAGACAATGATATTCCAGACATGGAACATTCTATTATGGAAGAAGATGGAGCATTTCAGTGAGCAGTATAAATGCCCATTCATTGTTTAGGTACTGATAGGGAATATGGTCAAGTTTTCCCAGTTGCAATGTATGGCTGTGAAAGTTGGACCATAAGAAAGGCTGAGCGCCAAAGAACTGAGGCCTTTGAACTATGGTGAGAAGACTCCTGTGAGTCCCTTGGACTGCAAGGCGATCAAACTGGTCAGTCTTAGAGGAGATCAACCCTGACTGTTCTTTAGAAGGCCAGATCCTGAAGATGAAACTCAAATACTTTGGCCACTTAATGAAAAGGAAGGACTCACTGGAGAAAAGCCTAATGCTGGGAAAGATTGAGGGCAAAAGAAGAATGGGACAACAGAGAATGAGTTTGATCCTGTGACCCCTGAGGACGTGGACAGGATTCTGGGTAGACTGAACGCGACCACTTGTTTATTGGACCCGTGTCCTTCCTGGTTAGTACTGGCTTCCCGGGAAGTGACACGAGGCTGGCTCCAGGGGATTATAAACGCTTCGCTGAGTGAGGGTGACTTTCCCGCCACCTTGAAAGAGGCGGTGGTGAGGCCTCTCCTCAAGAAGCCTTCCCTGGACCCGGCAATGTTGGTAAATTATCGTCCGGTCTCCAATCTTCGCTTTGTTGCGAAGGTTGTTGAGAGTGTGGTCGCGCAACAGCTCCCCCAGCACCTAGATGAAACGACGTATCTGGATCCGTTCCAGTCGGGCTTCAGGCCCGGGTACAGCACGGAAACGGCATTGGTCGCGTTGGTTGATGATCTCTGGAGGGCTCGGGACAGGGGGTGCTCCTCTGTCCTGGTCCTGTTAGATCTCTCAGCGGCTTTTGATACCATCGACCATGGTATCATGCTGCACCGGTTGGAAGAGTTGGGGGTGGGAGGCACTGTGTTGCGGTGGTTCTCCTCCTTTCTCTCTGACCGGTCGCAGTCTGTGTTGACAGGGGGACAGAGGTCGACCCCGAGGCCCCTCATATGTGGGGTGCCGCAAGGGTCGGTCCTCTCGCCTCTCCTGTTCAACATTTATGTGAAGCCGCTGGGCGAGATCATCCGTGGTTTCGGGGTGGAGTACCATCAGTACGCTGACGACACCCAGCTGTACATCTCCACCCCGGATCACCCCAACGATGCCCTTGAAGTGATGTCCCGGTGCCTGGAGGCCGTACGGATCTGGATGGGGAGGAACAGGCTCAGGCTCAACCCATCCAAGACTGAGTGGCTGTGGTTTCCGACGTCCCGATATAGTCAGTTGACGCCATCACTGACTATTGGGGGCGAATCATTGGCCCCCACGGAGAGGGCTCGCAACTTGGGCGTCCTCCTGGACTCACGGCTGTCTTTAGAAGAGCACTTGACGGCCGTGACCGGGAGGATTTTTCATCAGGTTCGCCTGATTCGCCAGTTGCGTCCCTTTCTGGATCGGGACTCTTTACGCACGGTCACTCATGCCCTTGTCACCTCCCGCCTGGACTATTGCAACGCTCTCTACATGGGGCTCCCCTTGAGGAGCACCCGGAGGCTCCAACTGGTGCAGAGTGCGGCCGCGCGGGTGGTAATGGGAGCGACATGGCGTTCCCATGTAACACCTCTCCTGCGCGAGCTGCACTGGCTCCCGGTGGTCTTCCGGGTGCGCTTCAAGGTTTTGGTTACCACCTTTAAAGCGCTCCATGGCTTAGGACCCGGGTACTTGCGGGACCGCCTACTACCACCAATAGCCTCCCACCGGCCGGTACGCTCCCATAGAGAGGGGCTCCTCCGGGTGCCGTCAGCCAAACAATGCCGACTGGCGGCCCCCAGGGGGAGAGCCTTCTCTGTGGGGGCACCTACTATCTGGAACGAGCTCCCCCCAGAGATACGGAGGATCCCGGATCTGCGCACCTTCCGCCGCGCCTTAAAGACCTTACTATTTCACCAGGCCGGCCTGGCCTAATTTTCCCCCTCTTTTATAAAAGATTTTTTAAAATTTTAAATATTTTTTAGTATTTATATATTCAATTTTAAATTGGTTTTAAAAGTTTGGGGTTTTAAATCTGTCGGGGCCAAAATTATTTAATTTGATTTTATTCTATTTTTTAAATTTTGTATTGTATGTGTTTTTATTGTTTGGCTGTGCACCGCCCTGAGTCCTTCGGGAGTAGGGCGGTATAGAAATCTAATAAATAAAAATAAAATAAAATAAGAGAATGAGGTGGCTGGATGGAGTCACTGAAGCAGTTGGCGGGAGCTTAACTGGACTCCAGAGGATGGTAGAGGACTGGAAGGCCTGGAGGAACGTTGTCCATGGGGTCGCAATGGGTTGGACATGACTTCACAACTAACAACAAAGTGATAAATTATAGATAATAGAAAGCAAATGCTGCCAGATTATGATATGATGTGAAGCTGTACGTATCTTCCACTGCCAATGTACATCACCACAAATAGCTTATGTTAAGATCCTTTAAACAGAATCATAGCTCACAATCCTCAGCAATTTGGAAGGGAGAGATAATCTGCCAGTTTCCCCATAAAAGTGTTCATTTATTGGATTTGATTCTGAGTAAAACAATGTGACACTCATCCTCTCTACCTGAGCTTTTTTGTTCCAACTGTGATAGGAACATGGTTTTTGGAGCAGTTAAGAAACAGGAATTGCAACCAAATCTGTAACTTTGTTTTCATTCTTTATTTTCTTCTTCTTAACAACAGATGGAATAGTTGAAAATAGCCATCAGATTTCATTTCTTTTTTTGTGATCAACATACAGAAAACTTATACATGTAGTAACTAGACTGAGGATAAGGTGGCCATCTTATCAATTGAATTGACATAGATGGCTATAGAAATTGAAAAAAATAAAAAAAATAAAATCTAGATGGCCTTTTGATCATAAATTAAGATGGAATGTAGTTGGCTGCTGGTTATTTATCCTTAGAAGGAGAAGATGCTAAGATTTTAAAAATTAGCTTAAAGACTAATAGTAGTGGTCACAAGCTGAGCAACTGATTTTCTGAGCAAAAAAATATTTGACTATCTGGGAAAAGTTATTAGATGAGTAATCCATTAATTTATAATCAAGACAGAGAGGTCCATGTATAACAGACTTACTAAGGGAAGTGGGATTCTATTATTCCAAATGTCTATTAAATAAGTAAGCACATCATTGGCTTCAATGACATAAATGGATGCTAATGGCATGATTATGCAACTGATGTAAATTGCTGTGGATGATGTCAAATTTAGATAACATAAATGCCAAACCTGGACTACTTTGAATATAAGAGCCTTGTCTGGTATTCTGGAGGAATGTCTGGTGGAAAATCTCATCCATTATATTCAAAGTGTCTAATTGTACTTTCAAAATGTAACAGCATATTTTAAGGGTTTTTGGCAAAAAGATTTAAGTCCCAAATCTACATTTAAGCTGTATAACTTTGGAAAGAGTTTAAATAAATAAATAGAAAAACATTCAATCATATAATCTTTTCCTGTTCTATGCTTCTGAGATTTTTCTGAAACGAATCCAAGTATTAGTTTCTCTTATGAATTATATATTGTTCTTAATAGTAAAATCAATTTGTGCTGCAAAAAAGTAGTTGTAATTGCCTGCTTTATGTTTAATATATATGTCTGCTGACAACGTATAAAATGCATACATAAAAAAAAGCACATGATGATATCATGCAGGCTTATTTAGAAGTAAGCTAGATCTGAAACATCAAATGGAAACGAAAGCAAAAATACTCTCCTGGGCACAAATGGGAATTGTCTTACTTCTGTGAGACAAATTTTGGAATCTAGCAAGGGACCTCTTATCCTTTACTAACTGCCCATATTTTTATGAACTTTGTCTTATAAAATGTTGATGGGCAGATTCATTTGGAAATAAAATCTAGGAAACTACAACTACAAAATGTAGATAGACTACCGCAAAAATAATAATAAAATTCAATTTTTAAACCTCTAATGGAAGAAAAAACAATAATTGAAAAATAGTCTGGCAAATAGGACTCACCACCCACTGGGAAACAAGCTAGTTTTTCAAAACAAGGCCAAGGTGAAGGGAAAGATGTTACATGAGACAAGACAGCCTGTGACCTGTTGGGGCAAGGCTGACCAGGTGACAAGAGCAAAGGGACTGGCGGAGGATGCACTGGTTGGGGAAACATACTTAAGCAACATGTGACCTTTCCTGTAAAGTTCCCCATTGGCTCTTTCCCTGCAATGTTCCCAGGAAAGAAATTGCAAGTCCAGATCTGTCGCTGTGCTCTTGCCATCAAGCATGGTTACATGATCCCCACTGACTTTCTCCCTGCAAGTTCCCAGGCTTTCCCATTCCCCATTCAACCCTTCCCAGCTTTGTGGAAATCTGTCAGAGCACAATATAAATGTGGATCGTGTGTCATTGCCCCAGACATATTTTCTTACATAAACAGAAACAAAATGATCACAGATTTGCAAAATATTAGTGGGGCAGGAACAACATCTGACTTCCTGCCACTTTGAATTGAATTTCCTTGTGGGAAATAGGCAATAAGCATCAGAAATCTCCCTTCCCTTCCCTTCCCTTCCCTTCCATTGCCAGCAGGCAGCATGGGTCAACTACTGTAATTATCATCTCCTAAGTAGCTTTCACCAACTAAAAGAAATAGTGATCTAATAGGTGGGCAAGCTAACAGACCTGAACATACTGTCCATTCCCTCAAAAGTTATGGTTATATTATATAACCATATGCCAGTTAACCACACAAGACCTTGATTCTATCCCCCCACTAGGACATGTCCAATCAGAGTCAACTCCCAGCAAATCCAAACAACTTTATTTTCCAGATGCCTTGAATATTCTTTATTCTGCTTGGTAGATGATTCTGCAACTCTTCCCTTCCCAGATCCCAGATCCCTTCCCAGATCATGGTTGTCTGCAAATGCAATAAGAGCATAAATCAGGGTTTCAACTGAACTGCCCATCAAATCCTCAGCGGAAAAAAGCAAGCTTCCTCTGGAATCCTGAAGATCAATATAACAGGTCCTATTTCTGTAAGAAAGGAGTGATACCAATAAGCCATAGATCATTTAGAGAATGCAGTGGCTTTAGACTGATAGTAATTGCTTCCACACCCAGGTTACATTGCAAATGTCCCAAAATAAAATAAAAGTCCAGATCTAGTGAATGTCTTCCATGTGAAGAATTCTCAATTTCTTGGATCAAGTCATGGTTATGGACAGGAACAGGAACAGGAACAGGAACTCCTGAGCTGACAATACACCTTGGGGACTCTACCACCAACTCAGCAATGAAGTCTAGCAACTAAGGCATGGATGTAACTGCAGGGAGGCTGGTACAATAGCAACAAATCCACCCCAATTGCTACCTTGTAGCCCAGCTTCAACCAGAGAGTCTTCCTAGATGAAAACTTGTCATCCTGGTCCCCTTGTCTTGGAGATATTACTATTGCCAGAATGGAAACTCAGGTGGGCATATCTCTGAGAGGAGAGCCCCACCCACTTGAAGTCTCAATTATATACACCCATACACTGCCACATGCATAATTAAGTCCTTGCAGTCAAAATCTGTAGCCATAGTCCAATGCTACCAAGGATCCATGGACAATTTCCAAAGTGAATGCTGAAGGCTGGAAGCTGGAACAAATTT
This sequence comes from Pantherophis guttatus, assembly GCF_059756535.1. Classification (NCBI taxonomy): domain Eukaryota; kingdom Metazoa; phylum Chordata; class Lepidosauria; order Squamata; family Colubridae; genus Pantherophis; species Pantherophis guttatus. The sequence goes on along the minus strand of NC_142065.1, from coordinate 105,613,465 downwards.
AACCAGTAGCCCCCTGGCAGTGTAGCAGGCTACACATACACATACACAGTGTAGCAGGCTACACATACACATACTAATCACATTAAGATCCATACTGCTGCCAGAGCTGATAGTCTTTTATCTTTGATCTATCTTTCCCCATTAATTTATCTATTAATCCACTTTTAAGGTAATTCAAGTTAATGGCCATCATTTCCTCCAGAAGCAGCACATTCTACAAATGTCTCATGCATTGCATGGAAAAAAATATGCTTCCTCTACCCCAATTATGCTTGCACTTAGTATCTCAAATCCTGGCATAAGGAAAGGGGGGAAAAACTTTCTTTCTATGCATATATCAGATGACTCTTCCTGGTGATCTAAAAAAACCCCCGCAAACTTTTATTATAGCTTTTCCTCATGAGGAAGACATGCCAAGGTCAGTTGGATGACCTCTTTCTGCACATTTTCTAGCTTGAGATGTGGATGTCACAACAGTAGACAACATTCCAAAACAAGTCACAGAACCAATGCAAAGGCTGGTGTGATACACTTTCCTTCTCAAATTAACTTGTTCTGTTGTGCATATGATAAATGGCCCTAATTTCATCTGCAGAATCCTCAAAGAATGACAACATTTCCAAAAGGTATTTTGAGCATAGGCTATTTTTCAGTCAAAATGAATGATGTGTGTTTTGTATCCTATAAACACACTCCTACCATATGTTTGGAAACAGCTCTCTTCAGAATGAAAGACATTTTGGCTGGAAAAACAGTAGGTTCTGCTATTATATTGCTAATAGTAGGTTGGACTTGTCATTTTTTTTGCCTGTCTCCTCTACTTAAAAAAACATTAAATTTGTTCCAGTCTCCGCCTTATTTTAATATAGACAAAGGAGGATCTAGGGAGTCTTCCATGCTGTGAAAAGAAATACCTGGAGCTCTCAGATCTGTGACGTTGACCTTTGTTTGCAAGGAAGCAAAAATGTGCTATTAATTTGAAGCCAAGTTGCCAATTACTCTTGCTTTATTAAAAAAACAAAACAAAGCACCAGCAATTTCATGTTCTTTTCTTAGTTAAGCATTACGTCAGGAAATGCACTTAGAGGTCCACTCTTCAATGGATTAAGAATTTTCTTGATCTTGATGGTGCACTTTAACCTATGGCTGACATAAATTTGTTCTTTTTTCTGCTGCCCCTCAGGTGATAAAGCCTCTGCCACTCCTTCTGTTAGAATTCTGTCACCTTGAGGAAGTAAGATATGATTACAGAAAGCCTGTACTCCCCTGGGTTGGGCAATGACAAAAAATTGTGGCCATATCCTCTGCATTACACATATTAACTGTTTTGCGTAATTGACCTCCATAAAATGTTAAATATGGCTCCTGATGGCCCAAGAATTGCCCATGCTGGTAAAACACCTTACCGTTTAGATTCCTTTGGTGAACAACAGTTAATCTGAAAAGCCAGGGCCATCAGATGGGTTGATAGTGGGGAGGGATTATATTTATTATTATATCCCATTTCCTGGGACACTAGAGTTTATTTTCTAAATTTCAATCCATCTGCTGAGGATATGCCAAAATAAAATCCAGTCAACTATTACAATGATGTATTGATTTATCACAAAGGATATGCTAAAAATTGAGCCAGTTATCTTCTATTGTATATCTAATTTTTGGAACAGTCTTATCTGCTTTATAATACTCTGCTAATTCATCTTGAAGGAACTTGATTCTTGTAATAATAAAAAGTGGGATAGATAGCATCACTACCAGATCGATTCATAACTGGCTGACAAACCATACTCAACGAGTAGTCCTTAACGGTACTACATCTACATGGAGAGAAGTAAGCAGTGGGGTACCACAAGGTTCCGTCTTAGGCCCAGTACTCTTCAATATCTTCATAAATGACTTAGATGAGGGAACAGAAGGGGAACTTACTAAATTTGCAGATGATACTAAGCTGGCAGGAATAGCCAACATCTAGATCCGTGATGGCGAACCTATGGCACGCGTGCCAGAGGTGGCACGCAGCGCCCTCTTTGTGGGCATGCAAGCTATCACCCCAGCTCAGCTCCACCATGCCTGCACACGCACCTCCCACCGCCCAGCTGGTCTTCAGGTCTCTGCAGCGCATGCATGGGGACAGGGCACACACGGGGGGGGGCTGCATGTGCATGCAAGGGGATGGGGTGTATGTGGGAGGTGTGTTCACATGCACGGGGGTGTGGGGTGCATGCATGGAGGCTGTGCGCACATGTGTGGAGAGGCGAGGCACATGCACAGGGCCTGCACGTGCATTGTATTCTGGGGGTTTGGGCGCGCTTTGGGCACTCAGTCTGGAAAAGGTTAGCCATCACTGACATAGATAATAGGCTCAAGATCCAGATGGATCTCGACAGACTTGAACACTGGGCCCTATCTAACAAAATGAAATTCAATGTAGAGAAAAGTAAAGTCTTGCACTTAGGCAAGAAAACCCAAAAATACACAAATAGACTGGGTGATATCAGACTTAATAGCAGTAACTGTGAGAGGGATCTTGGAGTCTTAGTCGATAACCAATTAAATATGAGCCAGCAGTGTGCAGCGGCAGCCAAAAAAGCCAATGCAATCCTAAATTGCATTAACGAGGGATTCAATCAAGATCAAATCAGGTACTAATATCACTCTATACAGCCTTAGTAAGACCACACCTAGAATACTGGTGTTGAGACTCTAGAAAAAGTGCAGAGAAGAACAACAAAGATGATTATGGGACTGGAGGCTAAAACATACGAAGAACGGTTACAGGAACTGGGCATGGCTAGTCTAGTGAAGAGAAGGACCAGGGGAGACATGATAGCAGGGTTCCAATATTTGAGGGGCTGCCACAGAGAGGAGGGAGTCAAGCTATTTTCCAAAGCACCTGAAGGCCAGACAAGGAATAATGGATGGAAACTGAACAAGGAGAGATTCAACCTAGAAATAAGGAGAAATTTTCTGAGAGTGAGAACAATCAACCAATGGAACAGCTTGCCTTCAGAAGTTGTGGGAGCTTCATCAGTGGAGATTTTTAAGAAGAGACTGGGCTGCCATCTGTCAGAAATGGTGTAGGGTCTCCTGCTTGGGTGGCAGGTTGGACTAGATGACCTACAGGATCCCTTCTAACTCTGTTAATCTATTAATCTAAATATATTCCATTTTTCTTGAAGGAATCAAAGGGTCAACAGAACTGATTTTTTCCCATACAAAAATATTGTTTTAATTAATTATGAAGTCTTTCTTTAAATCATTTTCACAAGCCTTAGCATTTAAAATCTTTAAAAACAACTTTAAAGTCACTCCTTTGCTGGATAGTGCATGCAAACATTAAATATCTTATGAAACTGAAAATATATCAAATGATAAGCTTGTGGTTCTGAAGGTTTTTTAATCTTAAAAAGACAATTAAAAACATAAATTCCAAAGTGATTAAAAAGATGAAAGGTGAACCTTAAATCCATGAAAGTTTGCATTTATGACTCAGAGCACAATAGAATCTGTGACTCTCAGTGATTACAAGTGGCTGCAAAAACATCAATTTCTGCCATCTACTCACAAAAATCAGAGTATATGTTCAGAGTATATATGGGAAATCTCCAGTTCTCTATTTCTTCTAGAAAGAATTTCAAGAGATTAGATCTCACATCAGTTCCGTTTTGACTGTAATGCCCATGCAATCTGCAGAGTGGAAAAATATGCAGGCATTAGATTGCCTTGCTTTACCAAAAGCTCACATTTTAAAAAATACATTATTATTTACAAAAGTGGCTGGATTCTTACAATATGCTAAAAGTTTTTCAAATATTTCAAATGCAAAACAAGACTTTGAAGGTTGATTACTAAAGCACATGATGCCTACATTATAAGAAATATTTGATCTGTGGGCTTGTGATGCTCTCTCTTTATGGGAACCAAAAATTGCTAATTCCTTTGAAAATAATCAAAATGGACTTAAAAGGGGACTTAAAAATTACAAGTTACAAGAAGGACATGAAAATACTGGATTTAAAAATGAACTGAATGATCATTCAACAATAAAAAATGACATACAAGTAATGTAGTAAAACAGGGACGCTGACTGTCTTTTTAAACTAAAATATAAAATATTTATTGGAATTTAATAGAAATTACAAATGGACTTGGATAAACTTTAAGAAAAGAGGCAAAGAGTAGAAGAAAACTGGAGTTGGAATTTTATTTATGGGATTTAAGGATGACTGGAAGGAAGAAGGAAAAAATACAAAATTGGTTTATTTGACTATGGTTAAATAATGTGCTGCTATAAACTTTGGTGAAGTTTATTAGCTACCTGGATTGGGTAGTTTTTATTTTGAAATGATAATGATGTAATGGATTAGATGGTAATATTTATGTCATTGCTTTTGATATATAAATAAGGGTGTATTATTTCTGGCTTTAATAGTTTATTTTATTTGCAATATTTACTTGATGAGGGGAATTTAGACTAAATGGAAAGGGGGAATATATACTTAGATTATTAGGTATTTTTCTTAATTTTTACTGGATCTTTGCTGATTTAATATGGAGAGCTGAAGATTTAGAGAGGATTTTATAGAAAATGGAGTGAGCTTTGAAATGTTGCATCTAGTTGTATTTTAAGAGACAATGATAAGTTGTTAATGTTTTCTGGGGATGAATGGGGAACTTTCCTTTTCCTACTACTTTTGGAGTAATTGGGTTTTTGTTTTTTTTTGTTCCACACTTTTTAATATATATTTTTGAATTAGACTTTTGTATTGGTTTTATATGCTGAATATAATTCTTATAATTATTGGAGGGAAAGGGAATCAAAAGAGCAAAAGAATCAACATTTTAGAGGAATGATAGATAAGAGTAGAAAAGCAATAAATAGCAAGGATCATGACCTATAAAAAGCAATTTGCCCCAAGCAGAGCAGCAGTATTAAGATCCTGGCTCATTGCAGACAATGATAGCTTGGCAAAGATACACTTAAATATGTACTCCAAAGTATGCTAAGTCTGCAAACCTAGTACAACTTGTCCTCAATGAAGAATGCTTCCTTATACATGCTAGCTGAGAGAAGCATTCACTTACTTATTGACTTGCAAAAATTATCATCTGCCCAATGACCTTGTAATGAGAACACTTTGTAATGAGTCTTTCCATTGGTTCCCCCCAAGCCCAGGGCTCCTGATACTCTCTAGCAGCAGCAGCAGCAGCAGCTCTGCAGTTTCAGGCAGGATTTTCCCCCTTTGACCAGCAGGCAAATATGTGTTCTAGCAATGAACGACAAACCTTCAAATAAAGATGAGGTTTTTAGCCAGAGGATACTCACCAAGTCCTCTGCTTTTATCATCATCATTCAATGAATACCAATCAGTGAAAGTTGCTTTCTCCCTAGGAGCAGTGTTATGGCAAGATGAAATCTAATCTTTATGCTCTGCTAAGTGAGCGAGGTTGAATTTACCCCTTCAAGTCTTTATTTCATAATTATGTTAATACGAGTTCTTATAATATGGCCTGCAAAGGGATTTATAAAAGCTTTACCTCATGGGGTAATCCTTATTAGGGATGGATATGTTTAGGTGCCAGTCCTTTGATCTAGACCTCGCTTTCTATCCTGGCTTAATCAATTCATCTTGACTCAAGGAATGTTTATTGTCAATAAAACAGGCAGGTGCTCTTCTTAGTTTAGTACCCGAATAAAGCATAGGGAAGGCTGGAAGCTGTATACTTTTAATTTAAACAATGAAGAAGAAGAAGAAGAAGAAGAAGAAGAAGAAGAAGAAGAAGAAGAAGAAGAAGAAGAAGAAGAAGAAGAAGAAGAAGAAGAAGAAGAAGAAGAAGAAGAGTTCAAGCAGTGGTTAGAAAAAGAGGTTGTCAGCTAATCTTCTTACATTTTTGCACCACAGGACATAATTCTACAATTTTAGTGCTGCTGTAGATAGATTCAGGTGATCAGTTGGGATTTATTTAGAGCAGAGATGGGCAACTTGTAGACTTCAAAGCACTTTTTTATTGCCTGCAGAGCACTCTCTGAGCTTAATTTCTAGAAACCAATGGCAAGCAGTTGCCTGCTATTTCTTTCTTTCTTTCTTTTTTTTTAGAAGCAAACATAAGAGCTGTAGTGTAAAAAAACTAGAGTTTTCTGCATTGCAGCCTTAAGCAACTTCTGTCATAGACTGGCTGGAAATGAAGCAGCTGTAGACATCCTTTTCTGATTTTTAAATCTTGCTCCATTTTGGCCACAGTGATAGTCAAGAGTTCTATCCAGACCATATTTACCACAGCCTCCAACTGATGGGTTCTCCAATTTCTTTATTTCTCCCAGCTTTTTTTTTTTTAATGGATGAGTCTTTGAGGGCAAATTGTTTCCATTTATAGGAAACTTTTTGTACTTCACACCTTTCCCATTTGTTGTGTAACCAGTGGATTGATAAAAGGAAGGAAGGAAACATATTTTTTATTATTATTTTTTTATTCCTGTTACTTGGGCTAGAAGAGAAAGTGGCAGAATGTGGTGCCACTTGGTTAAAGAGAAAGACAAGGATCCATCTTTCATGGTTCCATTGGTAAATTTGTAGAAGTAGAAGCAGCCCCCCATGAAAGTCAGTGAATGGAAGGGACTTCCTTCCACAGTGTGTAGTTGGATATTGGCTAGTATCTACACCAGATATTGATCTAAAAAATATAAATAAAGTGAAGTTCAGTCAGAGAATTTCACAACCTTGCTTTTCAGGAAAAGAAGGGCAGAGATTACCTTCTTAAGTAAGCAATATTATGTGTTCCTGTCCTCAAGAAATGGTCAATGGTAAAACATGGTCCTCCAAATCAACTCTAGGACAGTACTGCAGTGACAGTTACTTATAAAAACAAATCCCCTTTTCTGACCTTAAGGGTTGCAGGTATCAAGAGTTTTCAACTATCAGTTTTATAGATGCATGTAGAAACATTAGTGTCAACTTGCAAAGCATCCCTAGATGTAACCATAGAGATTTTCCAGGAATGAGAGGCATCCACTGAATTAAGTTCAGCTGTCACCAGATGCAGTTGGCTTGAAGGCAGCATGGTAGTGATTATTTCAGCTAGGTGAGGGGGGGAAAGCAGATAGGTTTTTATGCAGTCCCACAAAGTGGTTGAGCGCTTCTCCCTGACAAAATGTAATTCAGAGTGAAATTAGCTATTGCCAGATTATGGATAACCAAATTATTTCTATGGAATAAAGTACAATTGGCAGGTACTGCACAGTATTAACATCCATAGCCAAGTTCCAGAATTGGACTCATTCCTTGATTGATGGGCCCAGATTGGTGGACATTTCCCCTGCTAGATGGTGATATGCTGAAAGGGGACAGAAACAAACCCAGAAGAGAAAAGCAACTACCTTGCCTGTAATAGTTGGCTCATTCACAAAATAGGATAATAGCATTTGGCTGTGTCACAAAAGAAATTTAACAAAGGTAGAATAAGGATTGGCAGTACTGTAAAGACAGGAAATACGATGCTAGCATTGTTTTATGGCTACTCAAGGATTAGGGTGGTACCACTTTCACTCACATCAGTGAAAGGCCTCGAATGAACTTAGTTCCATCCCCATCTCCTGCCTTTCCAAACCTGCTCTTCCTTTGGCAGCAGCACAGCATCTGAAAGCCTCCTAAACAGGGAGACTCATTGAGTTAATTTCCCCGAACACTGGGACTTCCATGTTTTCTAAAGACCATTCAGACCTTTAGACAGAATCTCACTTTCCTCTCTGGAAAATATATTTTCTTATAAATTCTGCAGCAGGGACAATGTGTTCTCAACAAGATACACTTAAGGGCACTCTTAGGATTCCAGCTGCTGCAGGAAGGCACCTTCAAGAACTGTGGCAGTGGCGTCAAGCCATGGGGATATCCATTATGTGCTGGATTGAAATAACTCTCTTTTTATAACTGTATAATAAATTTACCTACGATAAATCACAGTGTATTTTGGTAGCTTCTCCAATGTGGGAAATCACATATCTTGCCATTCACATTGGAAGAAAAGGATTCAGATAAATAGAGCTACTCAACCCAATCTTATTATTTGAATTTTGCCATCACATATGAAAGGGGAGTGGCAGCAGGGGACAATCTGAGTCACAGCACAGCATTCATCCAGAGCTTGTATGACTTTTGAGTGCAATCTGATTAAAATTCTTAAAAGGTGAGGAAGCAAAACTTACTTGTAAATAGATTCCCAATGCATTTGATAAAAGGCAAGATGCACATTTCATGCCACCTTGGAAACTTTCTACTTCTACTTTTGTAAAAGCAAAAAAAAAAAAAGTTTGTATAGCACTAGGAAACTTTTCCCCTTTAGATTTCATTAAAACTCACTTCTAGTGATGGACAAATGCCCTTCAGTTCAATTTGAAATAAGATCAACAATTTCCCATTCTATTGGAAAAGGAAGGCACAAAAATCATTATCCCCACAAGACATTTGAATTGACTTGGAATATTAGATGTACCACATCGCACTGCATTATTTTTAGCTGCCTCTCAAAATTGTATATACTGTGATGCTCATCACAACTCAGGCAAAGTAAAACAAAGAAATAAAACAAAGTGTTGGTAAATTCTAGGGAGAGGTAAGAAAATATAGAAAAAACTGTTCAGCAGATCAATGATAATGTGATTTGTCTTTCTGTTCCTTACTCCCACTTGTTTAATCTTAGTATGTAAGTACTTTTTTCTTTTGCAAGACACTGACCTTTTGTATTGCAGTTGTTGGTGAATCATCTTGAATTGCTGTATAACATTATGAAACTATCCTGAAGTTTTGAACTATTCTGTTCTTTTGAACAGGGCTTTCCCATGGAAAACTAACTACAAATGAGATGATAGTAATTGAAGAATATTATGCAATAACCAAGCATGATTGACCAAAATACAGTGTTACCCATTCCAAGAAATTTTTGCACCTTTTATGCAATGACCACTGCTTCAATGCTGAGCAATTAAAGCTCATAGAAGGTAACTTCCTATCTCCTCCTTCTCCCTTTTCTAATCCCATAAATGGACTGAATAATTTATTTGGTGACTCGTCTAAAGAATGGAAAATATTTATTTATTCAGATTTCTATGCTGTTCCAAACAAAGAAGACTCTGTGTGGTTTGCAATCATATTTACCCAAATGAAGATTAAAACAATGCAAGAGTAACTGAAGATGATGGGATGTGGAGCAACACAAGTATCAAATAATGGCCTAGGAGATTACACTAAATATCACGTTACCAATGGATGTTTAGAACTATCTGTATAGCATCCTTATAGCAAAAAGGCATCACAGATTAAGGTACCAGCTTTTACATCAGTTATTTAGCCATCATCTGGCAAGAATGCCCTCTATAAGCCAATTTTATAGAGCTGGTTGCAATAGAAGCTTGGCATATGGTAGTTCAGGAGAGAGTAACTTTACAAATAGTCTTGAGTGGAGCTAGAATCAGAATATAAACAGAAGTATTCCCAAGGTAAATCAGCTCTAGGAGACCATCTGTCATAAGCAGGTATCAGGAGGACTTGGTATTGCTCAACATTGTGCAACCAGGAGCTTACTTCTTCATGGAGTTGATATCCATTGAGAATTTTCCTCATGTTTGCTTCTGAACTGAAGGCAAGAGTAAACATTTCTCCTATTTTACCTGTATGAGGGCAGTCCTCTGTTTGCAAATGTCCTCTTTAATCCACAACACTAGTCTACTATGGTGAAAGATAACTATCTCTCATGAATGAAGACAAATATATGTGTCCCAGGATAATGTTCAAGTTTGAATCTGGGTCGGTAACCGGAACCAGAGGTTTTGTCTTTGAAGCTTTCTCTCTACTGTAATATGTGCTTTGGACTATTAATAACTCGAAGCACATATTCCAGTAGAGAGAAATTCCCTGAAGATAGGCTTCAGCACGAGTCCAAAAGCTTCGAAGACAAAACTTCTGGTCCTGGTGATCAATCCAGATTCAATCTTGCATAATTATCTCTATTTATGATTCAATAATTAGTTTTAAACTGTCATACACACACACACACACACACAGAGAGAGAGAGAGAGAGAGAGAGAGAGAGAGAGAGAGAGAGAGAGAGAGAGAGAGAATTTTCTACACTTTCTATGCAAATCTTTTTTCTCACTTTGGACAATATGTTAAGTACAATCTTTCATCAAAAGAACTTGGATCTGGTAATTTAAAACCAAGAAGACATGGTTGATTTAATACACCTATCTGCTACCTTTGTGGTCTTCATGCCCAGAGGAGCACATCTTTGCTCTTTCCTCCTGATTTGCACAGTATTCATTCCACCCCTAGAGACAGCCCAAACAGTGAAATGGGCAGTACATAAATTTAATTTAAAATATTATTTTATTGGAGGAGCCATGTTTTTGGACAAAGCCCAATATGCTATGTATCCTTTATTATTTGATGAAGTCTATCTGATTTTTGGCAGATGGGCTCATGTTTCATCCTGGAATTATCCTAGATAAAAGAACTGGCACCGTTTACAATAATTAAGATAATAATAAGGACTTACTTATTAAATATATACTCTATCCTTCCCCGAGGTGGGATGTGCCAGAGGGAACAATGGTGATGATCTGCCAGGTGTATGTTATTATTATCTTCGTACCTGAGAAGGAAGCTAATCAAATTTGTTTTAAATGCAAGCTTGTCTCCTTGCTGGAGAAGAAGGTGAAAGAAGAGAAGCCATATTTTCTGCTGTAAACTTTATTGTGTAATATTGAACAATTGCAACATTGAAGACAGCATCTAGTGAGGGGGAAAATGGCTATTTGAAGACACACAGCTAAAAAGAGTGGCTAAAGCAGAAGGAGGGTCATGCCAATGGAGCTTACAAAGAGATTAAAGATCAAATTTAAATTTCATTATTGCTCTAAAAGATCAGCATATCAAAGTAAAACAGAATAAAATGAAAAGATAAAAGATAACATTAATAAAATACAATCCAAGTCCAAACTGACAAATCGACCACATTTTTATCAATTGTTGCCAGATTTTCACTGAAGTCACCCAAAATTGTGTTGGGTGGAAAAGTGACTACTATGTTGGTGACAGCATGGTTGGAGTCTGAAAGAAGATTGATATAATATACTTCTGTCCTCCTGAGAGATATTGCAACAAAGTAGAATGTAGTCTTACACAGATCCTTGTAAAAATTACCATGAAACAGTATATGTTGGATGGCTTCTATTTCCCCAAAGTCACATGGGCAGGTGTGTTTTGTAAATGGAATTTTTTGTGAACTTGCCTTGTTTCTCAGTTACCAGTTGATATAAGTATGTTGTGCCTAGTGTAAAAATACCTCCCTTAACCTAATGATTTAAGATCTGGATATGAAAGAGGCCTTGAATCATCAAAGATGGATACTCCCGGAAAATGGAAAGGATTCTCAAGTGTGCAAATGTCAAGAAAAACAAACTACACTGAGAGAAAAAGAAGAGTGGTGGGTAGTGGGAAAATGGTAAGGAAGGGAAACAGTTGTGTTTGGATTAGACACTATCATGAGAAATTTCCTTTCTTCCTGATGCATGTGAAAATGTAGAAATAGACATGGTGGAAAGATGATCATAACCCATTACAGTTTACTCAGAAATTATTGTGTCAAGAAGAGGACCAACACTTTCTAAGATTACAATATAATGATACCTTATAAAGCTATGGGTAGGGAGATGAAATAAGCAGTGCTTGTATGCTTTCCACTGATATTGCAGGACAAAAAGGGAGAGCAAGATCTCAACTGGATAAGAAGATAGTATTGTCAAGAAAGATTTTGATTCCTAGAGTGTGTTGTGCATCACTACTATAAAGGACACTAGAAATATACTTTACCAGGGAAAATGTGTTTGTTAATCCTATCAGAATCTCTTTCAACTAAATCAGATGAGGAGAAAAACAGAGGCACATTCTATTACAATAGTGCTGGCATTGGGAATATGCCTGCACATGGTAATTGAGAAAGTATAAGCCAGGAAAGAATTCTTGGAAATTTCTAACACATAGCCAAATGGAGACTGGTAAATAGCTACAGATACAGTGTCTAGTATCTGAACATCAAAGTAGAAGCAGGGTGATGAAAGAACTAGAAACATAACTTGGGAAAAACAATATTACTTGAGAGATGCTACAGAAACTTGGTGGGATGAGTTATGATTGCAAAATAGAACTCAATGGATATTACTTATTCTGAAGTACCTGAAAAGGGAGGTGGGGGTGCTAAATAAGCCGTATGCCTGTAAAGAAATTTATGACTCAGAATATGGAAATCTTGCTCAAAGCAACTACTGAGGCAGAGGATGTGGGTGATGCCTTTCTAAATCCATGAACCAAATTCTTAGGTATAAAAGTTTCAGTCTCAACTAACCTGATACCTGCAGAAAAACTAAATCAGCCAACAAATTTTGATTTTTCTTGGTGGCAATTTCATTTCTAAGAAGATGGGAAAAAGAACAAAGGGGCTGATATCTTGAAGCTAATCCTGACCAATAGAGAAGAACCAGCCAATGATCTGAAGGTAGTAGATTGTGAGATCTTTCAGGGCATCCAGGAGACAGACATCACATGGATCATAGGAATAATAATTTATTGGTGCAGGCTATAATAAAAGAAGATTGAAAGACTGCCAGAGTTTCCCTTTGCCCCTCTTGTACCAAACAAAATCAAAGAGATGTCATTTTGAGTTTCTTCCTTGTGCTTTTCCCTTTCCCAGCACTGTTGCCATTTCTCCTCCCTTCGTAACTTCTCCTCAGATTCATCAAGATTATCTCCATATTTCTCAAGGTAATCCTCGATTTACAATGGCACTGAAAAACGTGACTTATACCACATTTACGACTGTGCTAGCATCCCCATGGTCATTTGATTAAAATTCAGACAATTGGCATGTATTTATGACAGTTGTGATCAACTTTTGTGACCTTCTGACAAGCAAAGTCAATGGGAAAGCCAGATTCACTTAACAACCATGTTACTAACTTAATAATTGCAGCAATTAACTTAACAACTTTGGCAAGAAAGTTTGTAAAATGTGGCAACATTCACTGAACAAGGTTTTTCTTAGCAATGGAAATTTTGGGCTCAATTGTGATCATAAGTTGAGGACTGTCTGTAGTCACCTTGAGGGAAAACAACATTTTCATGTTGTAATTCAAGATAATCAGGAGAGTAGATGATAAGGGACATTATTCATATAGTTTGGCTTCAGAAAGCTTGATTTTCATCAGCTCCAATGAAAGGTGGGTTTCATTTTCATTTTTTTTTTCATTTTTTTTCATTTTTTTCATTTTTATTAAATTTGTATACCGCCCTACTCCCGAAGGACTCAGGGCGGTGAACAGCCATAAAATAAAACATGTAAATACAAAATTTAAAATAGAGATAAAACTAATTAAATAAATTTGGCTGAGACATTTTAAAACCCCAATAGGTTGTAGACCATGACTCACAATCCTAAAGGATAAACAAGTCAAAGAGAGAGACAGGAGATCCTGGAAAATAAGAGACTGAAAACCCAGGTACAAACAAACCCCATGAAAAGGAAAAAGGAAAAAGACTTAAGGGACGTATGTGAATGAACAGTGAGCAAACTGGCAAGCTAAGAAGCAAAAAGCAGATATACATAGAATGGAAACAGGGGTAGTAACTAGGGAGGCAAACATTTCTTGAATCTCCATGGACAGAATTTGGAAGGCTGAAACTCAAAATGAAATGAAACTTTCAAGAAATAGAAAACAAAGAAGCTAAGATATTTGTGGGTTTGGGCATTTGAAATAAGAAGAGCCAGGGAGTATTTTGGCTAATCTGCAAGACAACAAACAAGATAAATGTGGAATGGTTTAACACATTTTTTTTTGTTCATGGTAGTAAGGAGTCTCTTAACATGAAGAGAGAGAGCCCCCATCTAAACAAGGAAAGGGAGGTGGAATAGAAGTTAGGATTGATAAAGTTATAGTAAGGATCCCTGCCTTGCTCTCTCCATGTTTCAAGACCCGATAATTACATTCCAGAGTGTTGAAGGAGCTGTCAAAATGATTTCAGAATGACTGACTGAAATGTTTGAAAAGTCCTGGCAATAAGCAACCCCCCAACTTCCACCTCAAGAATGCCTCATTAATCATCATTTAAGATGATATCCTCATGACATTCCTCTCATCTCTAGCCCATAGCTGAGGCCAACAAACATTATGGTTTTTTGATCCAAAGTAAAGGTGGAGTTGTCCAGCTCCTGCCAATATGCGTATTGCTTTTGATTGTTTTTGACAGGTTGCACCCTGACTGAGTAACCTGCCTATTAACCCTTAACCTTTGCATAGATTGCCTTCAGTGTCTCACCTATTGACATACTATCATCTACTAGGTGCTGCAGGAGATAATTTACAGGATGGGTAGGGAAATTGTTATTGCAGTGGTTGCTCACATATCAATCAAATATTTAACTAGGTTTGGCATTTTTATCCATTTGCTGAGTCCTTCCCAAGGACCTTGGATAGGTCGATGTTCTTGTTTGCTGGTGTTAAACGTATCATCGCAGGTTGTAAGCTGTTCCAAATAAATCTGCTTTTTGCTATTGGCTGATGGTGGTTTTATCAGTACTGATGGTGTTCAAGTTGTGCTTCAGATCATTTAGGATTGGATCCAAGGCATCTTTAGTATTTAGCATTTAGTATTGTTTTTGCTTTCTTTTGCCACATTCTACTCTTATTTGCAGGTCTTTGTATTTTGTGATTTTCTTCAATTCTTTCTCTCCTATTCTACTCTCTTCAAGCACTGCAACATGCCCTATCCAGACTCGTTTGTCTTTCTTTTTAACAATTGTTAGGTCTGGAGCATTATGTGGTAGGTACTTGTTTGAATTCTAAAGTCCCAGAGCACTTCAGCTTCTTCATTTCTGACTACATTGTGGTCTCACAATGCCAGCGGCATTTCGATACACCATGATTGCTACTTTGTCATGCTGTCATTTGTAGTCAAGTCTGTGTGATCTAACTAGGTGGTCCATTGTTTCTTCACCTTCTTTGCAAGAATGGCATTTGCTGTCTCTTGCTGTCTTCTCAAACCTGGCGTTGTATGTGTTTTTTCTTAAGACTTGTCTTATGAAGCCAGAATTAGCTCTTCTGTCCCTTTCTTTAACTTTTCTACTCTTGTTATTATCTATTTTGCCTACCAGGTGTTTTTTGTTGTTGTTGTTGTTGTATTGGCCATGTAATACTTTGCCTTGCCATGTCTCTTTTATATTCTTCATTTGTTCTATCTTATAGACCAATTTGGTCTCCCTGGTATTCAATAAGCTTTCATGGTGTACTAGCTTCAGTGCATCTTCTTCACTGTCCTTCAGCTATTTTTCCAAAGCCCCTTTCTTCTTCAACTTCAACTACTTGCATCTCTGATCCTTGGTAAGTACAGTCTGTCAACATCACTGTATGGATGAAGGCCATGATTCATTGTCATTATTTTTTAGGTCTTCCTATCCAGGTTTTCTAGTTCAGCTTCAATCCAATCCACTATACCAGCTGTGTATCTAATGACTGATATTCCCCAGATGTTAATTGACTTGAAGGTATTTCCTCCACTTTTTCGTCTCTTAAAATCTTCTTCACTTTCATAATGTATATGCTAGTAACTTTCTTCTTGATTTTAGTGTGCTTGAAGTTGACAGCCTGAAGGCTGCCCCAGGTATTTGTAGTGATCTTCTTCATCCAGACTCTTGATGTTATTTCCATAGGGCATCTTGTTTCTTCAGCTGTTACTGTTTTCCACTAGCCCGGTTCGGTTGAGCCGGTAGCGACGATGGTGAGCTGAGAGCGAACCGGTTCTCTCTGACAGTTAGGTTGGCCCTCCCTCCCTCCCCTGCGTTATACATACCTAATATTTGGTCGTTTTTAGCCCAGCTGAAAGGCGCGACAGAGCGGATTGCCGCATCTCAGTTGTTCCCTAATACACTGCGCTTGTGCGGAACGCGTGCGAAGCACATGCATGAAGCGAACCGGTGATAACACCAATTGGAACCCACCACTGCTGTACTTGCTTGGCACTGCCTCTTTTGCTGGATATTTATTTATTTATTTATTTATTTATTTATTTATTTATTTATTTATTGGTTTGATTTATAAGCCGCCCTTCTCTGAAGACTCAGTGCGGCTTACAATGCATTAAGCAATAGCCTTCATACTTTTGTATATGCCTGCTTAGTAGGGCTTTCGGGCCCCTCTAAGCGGTGTTCTTTTTTATACAAAGTCATCTTATTGCCCCCACAATCCGGGTTCTCATTTTACCTACCTTGGAAGGATTGAAGGCTGAGTCAACCTTGAGCCTGGTGAGATTTGAACTCTCAGTAATTGCAGGCAGCTGGCAGCTAAGTGCTACTTAACAGCACTTTAGTCTGCTGCGCCACCAAGGCTCCTTATCAGGTAGGTTTTGCCAGATGTTAACCTATTGCTCTAAACATCTGTCAAAACTCACTTCCTTCTCCAGCCCCAGCTGTACCCCAAGAATGATTAGTAAATGTTTATCTTTTTGACAAGAAATCCACCAATTATTACACATTAATTTGCCCTGCAATAAATATTAGGACAGCAGCTTTCAGCAGCCTTGTGAACAAGGCAGAATATCAATCAGCTGTATAGCGACAAAGCAGATGTATACAGGCACCTTTTGTGCTTCCTCGTGTATTTAGGGAAAGGATTTAAGCCAGTTTTTAGATGTACCCATAGTCCCAAA
The DNA here is from genome assembly GCF_059756535.1 of Pantherophis guttatus. NCBI lineage: Eukaryota > Metazoa > Chordata > Lepidosauria > Squamata > Colubridae > Pantherophis > Pantherophis guttatus. The sequence goes on along the minus strand of NC_142065.1, from coordinate 105,596,720 downwards.
ACTGAAAGAGAGCAGGACTGGGGAAACCACAGAAGAGTTCTGTGCTGGCTAATGAACACAATAAAGGGAAGTATATAAGTACAGAACTGTTCTTTTAATCTGCACTGGGGAAGATACGGAACAGATTGTCAAATACCATGGCTTTGAAGAGTTAGGGGAAAAAATATTATTACCAAAAGCCAGCATAGGTTTGTCAAGTTATATCAGATTACAGTATCTTTTTTTTTATGACAGAGTGATTAGCTCAAGAACTCGAGTGACAGTAGCAAATATAATGTATTTTGATGTCAGTAAAAGTATTTAACAAAGACATGATATTATTTGACAAAACCTATTCTATTTTAGAATAGAATAGAATAGAGTCAGGAACGACTAGCACATATGTGCGAGGGGAACCTTTACCTTTTTATTCTACTTTAGTGTCTCTTCAGCTTGAATTGGCATTTCATGCCATCATAGGAAATGATTTTTTAGTGTTTTATTCTTAAATTCCAATGCTGTAGTTTCTATTTTTTCTGCTTTCACCACCTATTTTTTCCCAATGATATTCAATAACATATAAACATCTTTTTAAATAACCTAGAGGATTAAATGGGATTTGATCAAATCTTCAGATGACACCAAGCTAAAAGGATTGGTTAAAACCCTAAAAGTTTTAACCAATACTCATAATTCAAAATAGCCTCAATTGGCTTGAATATAGGGCAAAATCCAACAGAGGAATAGTCAGTACTGGAAGGATGTGTTCTTGCATCTGAATGTCTATGGAGATTCTCAATCATCTAGAGTCATGGCTGTCCCAAAAATGCTTTTTCAAAAGGCAACTGGACTTTGTTTTTTTCTCGAAGATGTTTCACTTCTTTTCTCACCCAAGAAGTTTCTTCAGTTCTGACTGAATGGGGGGTGGGGGTGGGTGAATGGAAGGATTTATATTCCTTGAAGTCGCCTGGCACTCTTTCTGAGAGTCATTGAGGCCACTTGGGGGGCTTATCTGTGCCCTTAGGGTCACCTGAATCAGAGTGCAAATGGGTGTGGAACCGTCTTGGAACTGCTGAAAGGACTGTGTTGTAAACAGGAGATATGGATGGTGTTGTATCCCTCCATCTCTGTTGAGAGAGGGCTGTTCAGTTTTGACATAGATGGCCTGTTTGACCATTCTTTCAAATGTCTTGAATGAGAAGCAAAACATCTTCAAGAAAAAGCAAAGTCCAGTTGCTTTTTTAAAAAGCACCTTTGGGTTTCTTGTATCTGAGTAGAAAAAATCAAATGCATGTGTATAGGACTGGGGACACCTGATTTTGTGGTCATGACTGTGAGAAGAATCTAGTTTCTTAGTTGACCACTAGTCAAAGATGAACAATTTTGATGCAGCAGCTAAAATGATAAAGCAATCTTAGGTTTCAAATTTGATACAGCAGCTAGAAGTAATAGTTCAATTGCAGTCTTCACTGATAAGGCTGCACTTAGATTACCACATTTGGACCCTGCAGTTTAAAAGAGACATAGAGGAAGCCGGAGGAAAAAACCTACCAGAAGTCTAGAATCTTCTAATAATCTAGAATCATCTAGAAACCAAGCCCAGCAAAGAACAGTTGCAGAGATTGTTTAACTTGCAAGAGAGAATATTGATGGGAGATGTGATACTGATCCACTAACATTTACAAGGCTGTCAGATGCAAGATAACAGATAACAGATTAACAGAGTTGGAAGAGACCTTTAGGTCATCTAGTCCAACCCCCCACCCAAGCAGGAGACCCTACACCATTTCAGACAAATGGCAGTCCAATCTCTTCTTGAAAGCCTCCAGTGAAGAAGCTCCCACAACTTCCAAAGGCAAGCTGTTCCATTGGTTGATTGTTCTCACTGTCAGAAAGGGCCTGTTTTCTGTTGAAACCCAAATCCAGACAAAGACAGTTATTTTTATATACAAAAGAAGATTCAGGCTCAATGTTAGGAGGAAATTGAGACAGTGAATTGTGAAGTGGTGGAATTGTCTCTGTAGAATACAGTACTAGACTAGACTGCCCCTACTGGAGATTTTCAAGAGGGCAGGTATTGTATGGTTATCTGTTATTGATGGTCTGGTGGTTTCCTGCCTTGAGAAGATGTTTGGGCTAGATAACTTATAGAGTCCCTTCCAATTCACATATTCTATGATTAATTCTATGAACTTCATAGCTAAGCAATGGTTTGAATCTGGATTGTTCTGGTTTTGCACTGATAGATTATTTACTTGCATTATTGTGTATTCTTTACATGCACAATACAATGTAATATTTACACTGATGCTGTAAAACTAATGTCTGTAAGATATCTTTATCTTGGTTTCTGTCTAATCTATTCTGCCTCTTCTGCTTTACTTCTAAATGTAAAAAGATTCTGTATGATATTATTCTGGAAAGGCTGTTCTGCTCATATTTTCTTTCTACTCTAGCCAGGGGTTACCAGTTGTACAAATTATCCCAGATATTTCTTCCTGATCCATTTAATATTTGCTTGAGTAATGCATGAGGTTTTCCAGCAATATTTGAATAGCCTGTTTTAGAGATATATTGAAAAATATTATAATTTTTTGTCTTCAAGTCTCAGACAAGAGAAAAAAAACTTTCATGACATTAGATGTGTCTATGACAGAAAAATAGCCCAGCATGGGTGTTTTATCTACTCTACCCTTCAACAAGTGCTTAATGCATGAATCTTGCTCTAGGATGCATTAAGCTCCACTTGTTATTCCAGATCCCCATGATTCTATTAAAAAAGCAAACAAAGAAATGTCAACCTCTATGCATTTTTAAAAGACACAAATTCTCTAACAACTTTGCATAATGCATGGCAGGGACATACATCCATTAAACATGACTTCTGAGAAGAGAAATGGGAGCATCTGAAGAGGCAACTCAAAGGCAGATATGAGGTCACATCAGGGTACAATTCATTGAGGAGAAGAAAAGGATTAAAAAATAAAACAAGGAGGGAAAAACATGTCTAAACTGAACTTAGATCTGTTGCAGAATTTTATCTGAAGTGACATTATGAGGGGAATTTGTCATATTCTACTCAGATAAGAGAATTATGAGAAGCTAAATTTGTTCAGAGCAAAAGCCTCAGCTATTTCCATGATGTCCAACTTATTGCGTCTTGGACCCCCACAAGTAAGTGGTGGATTGGTGAAGACTAGTGTATAAAAGATGGTGTATAAGGGATGTTAAAATCCCAGCAACTAGGAAGGCATATATTTTCTGTTATTGTAGCCATCATGAAAAACAGATATGGGCAACCTTATTTTCAACCTTCTTTTAGGTTGGTGCACCATCCATATAGTAATGAATTCCATAGTTTAGCTACATATAATTGCAACTGGTACTTCCTTTGATCTCTTCTGATTCTTTTTCGTTCAGCTTCACTGGATGATCTTGGGTTCTAATATTAATAAAGAAGCAGAAAAACTACTGCGTATTGTTGCTTCTGGAATTCTTGTAGCCTTTCTTTCTGGAGCTGAAATTTCTATTTTGTGATTTTGTATCCTTTCCAGCTCTTTGATGTCTGTTTTGAGAGGCATTGGCAAGGACTATGCCTGATATTTCAAATGGAGCTGCATTTATCAAACTACAGTGGTCCTCATTTAACAACCACTCATTCAGTGATTGTTCGACAGTGTTGAACAAATGATAACTGTGACTGGATCTCATACTTACAGCTATTGCAATGTTCCCACAGTCATGTGATTGCAATTTCCCTGCCAGCTTCCCATAAACAAAGTAAATGGAGGAATTGGCAGGAAGTCAAAAGTCATGGTCCTGTGAGGTCCTTGCTTAAAGATCTGGCCCACTTCAACTGGGCCTGGAGAACTGCCATTGCTAAGCGAAAATTGTTTTTTGACTGATAACGGCAGAGCTTTTAGTATTGTTAAATAAGTTCTGCCTATACTGATTTATCCCTCAAATTGAGCTTCAAAGTAATTATAAAATTTATGCTTTACAACGGAAAATATTATTTCAGGTTGTTTGTCATGCTTTGCCACAGTTGTGATTCTCAGTTTCTCACCAGCCCAGCATTGCCCCCTCCAGAGTCTTAACTGGTGATTAAAAACTATACGCAATTGGCATAAGTGTGAAGATAATTGAAATACCCACAATCTAATAAAAAAAAGGAGAAGCAGTGGTGCCTATTTTAGCAAATAGATTTGTGAATTTCTAATAAGAAAGGCAGAAGTTGTTTAAGGACCATATGCATCATCTGTTTCATTTATGGTAGCTCTTTGTTGAGCTTCCCTGTGATATTACTTAAGTTCCTCTTCTTTAACTTGGTGCTTTCCAGGAGCCTAACATTTTGAGGACTCCAGACCAGACTGGCTTAAAGAATCCATATGCAATAGAAAGATTTTCTTCAGTTATCATGTTAGTGGAGAACTTCGGGGAATGTCCTATTAATTAGTCTTACTTTCCTTTGTGAGAGCACGACAAAAGAAAAATATATTTGTGCTCCCCTGACTGGTTTTGATAATGTCCAGCATACAAATATCACTAATAGTCAGAGTAAAAAGAAGCGTTGGAGGCTTTAGTTAGTAAAGGACAAATACCAAAGAATGCAAGTCATGTGAAGACTTCTGGAGGGAGGAGGCATGGGCTATATCCGATAACAGAATGGCATGTGAGAATGACCTTGGGAGACAGGTAGAAGAGCTGCAGATTAATCAAAGGTAGTGCACAGAAGGAATGTGGGTATCGCAAACATCTCAAACTTTTCTCGCTTTCTTATTTTCTTAGACTATACAGACAAGAGGGGAGATATAGTTTCAGACCTGCAAGATTCTGTTAATGTAATCTTACCATAAAATTAGAGCTTGTATTTCTGGGTGTGGTTCATGTCTGGACTGTCTCACAAAGCTGAAAGAGTCTCCAAGTCCTCTTATGTGAAGACCCCTGAAAGTGTTTGAATCTTTATTATGATGGAGGAACGCTGATTACCTAACATACTCTACTCTGCACGCACAAGGTACTTCTTGCAAGACATACATGAGGCATAAACTCAGAGCTTGGCTACAATTATATTCCTCGTGGCAAAATGGTAGGTGACCTGCACTCTTAGACATGATATCTTCATTGGGGCCACCTTGTTCTACTTGTTATCTTTCCTGACACTCCTTCTGCCCCGGGCCAATCCCCAGTGCTGCTGGTAAATGATTTGGCAGAATTTTCCTCAACTACATCTCATTTTTAGTGGGTGAAATATTTCACCCAAAAGAAGAAAGTTTAGAAGCAGTGACAAAAAAATAAATAAAAAAAAAATGAAGTTGAGTTCAGGGAAAAGACTTTGTGGTCAGCAAAAAGCCTATTCTGGAAGGTTTCCCTTCCAGCAGCTTAAAGCTATTATCTATGTGTATGCCTATTCCATTACACCTGATTATGTGATTTGGGTTTTGTTTCCAGGAAGAATGTTTAACAATTGATTTTTTGCTTCCATCCAGTCACTCCCAAAGCCAATCAGCTTTTATTTTGAAAGGAAGGAGAAGTAGGCAGAGGCAGAGGACTTGTTTCAGTATAAGACATTTCACTAGCTCATGGTTGAGCACACTTAACCACTCTTTTTGCAGAGGAAGAGTGGCAGAAGAAGGAATAAAATTGAAGTGAGGGGGAGGAAAATCCATATGTATGTGAAGAGCCACTATTTTCTCTTTTTTTTCTTCATTTTGGAGGGCATTTTTTTTATGTCAGGCAGAGAATTGCTGCATTTTTCTACTACTTTATCACATGCAGTTCAAGATATTTTTAAAGAAAAAATCTATACATTTGTTTGTTTATAAAATTTAAAGGCCATCTCATTCTAAATAGACACTTTACACTTTTAGAAAACAAAAAAGTATAAAATAGAAAAAGGCATTCATGTGTCTCTAGAGGAAAAACCATACATATCAAACAAACAAACAAAAAAAAATAACACTACAGGGCTCAGCAGCTACCCTATCTCAAGATCTGACAGAATAACCAAGGGATAGTTTTATGTGTATGTATAATTTGTATTAAAGAGCTTTTAAAAGGAAGATAAAAACTAAGGAAGCTAAAAATGCAAGAAAGGGGGGGAAAGTAAAAGAAAATAGAAACGAAAGAAAAGAGGTATTAAAAAAATTCCAATCTTCTTTACTGCAGTTATAACTACAATTATAAATTTACCTCTAACTCTACGGTTACAATATAGGTCTCTTCATTCTAGAATCTGCCCTTTCTAATCATCAAATCATAAATCATAATTTCATTTTTTGTGTTTTATGTAAAACATCCATAAGAGGTTTTCTACTCAGCAATAAACTTGAATATTGTCTTTTCTCTGGTCTAAAAAGTAAATTTAGCCACCTCAACAAATTTCATCATCTTCACCAACCACTTCTTCATTATGAGAAGTGACAAGTCTTTCCATCTTTCTGTATACAATAATCTTGCTGCAATTATATACAAAAACAAAGTTCCATGACATTTTTTTCCAGCTGTGAATTTTGGTCTCAATTATGTATTAGTCTTTAAAATCCTCCAAATCAGAGTGTGAATTTTCTAGCTTTTTTTGCAAGACCACCAAACATGATAAAATATCCCTTCCTGTTCCTTCCTACATTCTGGACAGTTTCTCTGGTAATAAATACCAATGATACATCATTTTATAACACCTTTCTTTAAGATTATAACGTAGTGAAAATTTCAGTCCCTTCAGTCACATATTTCTCATTTTTCAATCTGTATATAATAACCAAAACTTTTAGCCCACTTTATAATATATTATTTCATTGTTTTTTTTTCTGTTTTAAATTTCAGCAAATGTTTATACATTTTAGCAATTATATGTTCATCATGTGTAACAATTCTATTTTAAACTCAGTCTTGCAATGTTAAAAACTATACATTGTTTGTCTACTTTAAATATTTCTAATAATTGCAAATAAAAGAACCATTGACAATTATATTCATCTGCTATCAATTCCTGGTGTTATTTTTACATTTCTCTTGACAAAATTTTAGTATCTGACATTATTGTAGCCCTTTGTGTTTGTCTCCTATTTATTGTCTGCTTTGAAATGTTTCTTGTGCTGAGAACCATAAAGGTGCTTTGAGCACAACCCGGGTTCTATCTATTCCATATTGTCAATAGGGCACATCTAAGGTGATGATTTTTGAAATCCACATTAAACTTGACTTTGTCATACCACAAATATCCATATCCAAATCCCCCCTAAAATTATTACCTCCTCTCCCCCAAAAGCAAGGATATAGGATGGCTAACCTTTTCCGGACCGAGTGCCCAAAGCGCACGCACACCCAGACTCCCAAAATGAATTGCACATGCAGCCCCCGTGCATGTGCCCCATCTCAACACACACGTGTGTGTGGCCCCCGCGAATGCACCCCACCCCAGGCATGCATGTATGCCCCCATGTGCACCCCACCCCTCGTGCATGCACACGCAGCTCCCTGCATGTACCCCGCCCAGCCCCCATGCATATGCAGCAGAGACCCAAAGACCAGCTGGTCAGCGGGAGGGCCGCGCACATGCCCAGCAGAGCCACGCATGCCATAGGTTCACCATCATGGATATAGGAAATCATCTTGGAAAGCTAGTGTGATAACAAAGAATAACTTCTGATCTTCTGAGAAACAAATGTGTTACATCTGGTCATTTTTCCTAGCATAGCTATTTTGTATGAGCCCCATAGCATGTTCTTAAAATATGGAAAGAAATATTTGTATCTGTGAATTTGTTCCTGAAACAATTTGGTTTTTTCTTTCTAACCTTTCTCCAATCTTTTATCTGGGGAATTATTTATTGTTTGCCATGCATAACCTGTTTCACTATCTTTATAAATTTGCTTTTGTCTTATCTGAACTTTGACATGCTTCTTTTATTTTGCCAGCTGCTATTGAGGTCTTCTCAAAATAGATCATCTACCTTTCTGTTGTAGATGTTGCCCAGTGGGAAAAACTTGATCTTGTCCAACCCCACAAATTTGAACTACTTTGTTTGTTTAAAAAAAAAAAACACCAAACAGCAAGCCTCCCAAATACGAAGAACTACCTGTGAAGAGTAAGAAAGAGCAGACACGCGTGTCATGAAACCAAATTACAACAAAACAATTTGGGGATGAGGGATAGCAATGTATCTGGAATAAAAATGTTAAATTCAATGGATATTTGATGATATAGACACAGAGAGTTTTAAATAAAGAGAGAAAGTGCTGTTATTGCAGCAGATACGCAAAGTACTGGCATTTATAAGTCTATAAAAGGTTACACAGAGAGCAGAAACTCAGTTTGAATTCAAGAACAGGCAATTTTGCTTAAAGCAATAGATTTCAAAGAGATTTCCTTGGCTGTACATTAATGGGCATGGTTTGAATTCTTTTTATTCCCAGCATTCCTACTTTACACACAGCCCACAACAAATTGTTTCTCCTGAATCAAAGCGATTGCAGAGTTTTTCTGAAGCCGAATTCTTTAAGAAACACAGACACAGGAATAACAGTCACGTTTCTGACAGTGCTTTGTTTTCTTTCAGCAAGAATCGTTTCATCCTTAAAATACATTTCTGCAATAGCAAATTTTAAATATAAATTCCAGAGATTTATTTATTTTACTCATTTATTTGTCATATTTATGCAGCTGTCCATCTCACAATCAAGTGACTTTGGGCAGTGTGCAACATAGATGGAATTATTCTAGCATGAGGCCAACACAATTCATCATTTTCACTAATATTTTTGACAATGTCAAAATAGTCACTTTTTCTCCCATTCCTCTTGGTTTGTAGAATCCCCAAGTGGCTATTTACAGCACCAGATATCATGGTAAACTTTATCTAAACCCTTGCATAGTGCAGAAAGTTCAGACCCAGAGCATTTTTGAATATCATTCATTTATGGATAGATTGGAAATGTAGAACTTGGAATTCAAAACCTATGCACACACATAGTACATATATATATATTATACTTTCAGTTTACATGTGATTCTAGATGGTTTAAAAACCAATAGTATAACCAATTTAAAGAATGTAATAAAATTGATCTGTTGGAGGAAAGAAAAAGTATACACATCTACTCAATAATTAATACTTCCTCAATACTCACTTTTCTTAGTCTTTGTTAATCCAAGCATATCTAGGAATGGGCAATTCTTTACTAATAATTTAGCATTAATTTTGTGTGTGTGTGTGTGTGTGTGTGTGTGTGTGTGTGTGTCTGTTTGGCAGAAGGTGTGCATCTGAAGATACATTCACATATGAATAAGATCAATATTTGAAGATTGTTTTTGTTTATAGTATTTACTCTTTTTAAAGTTAAAAGCAGCTTTTAAAAATCCTTTCTTATCGCCCTATGCCTTTCTAAAGTCTTTTATGCCTACTCTTTCCATAATGGTTATAACTCTTGCATTGTAAATCAAAGGTTGCTGCTTTGAAACCTAGAAATGTTTTTCCTGTTTTATTATCCTGAGCCTCCTATCTTTCTCTGTGGTTTTTTCCCTTTAAAAGACCTTCACTAGTTTTCGATTGTACCATTTTTCTAGCAGAATAGTGTTACTATTAGTTCCCCTACAAACCTTAGGTTGATCATTGAAAACTCAAAGATCTACTAACAGGTCCTAATGTCCCTTCTCTTCATTCCTATCTTTAGGAACCAAATATGTGACTTCTCTATAGTAATATAAAAACCTGAATTTTCCCCAGACCCAACCTTCTTAATATTTAAGAAATGACTATAATAACTGGCTGAATGACTTTGGGCCAGTCACTCTCTCTCAGCCAACTCACTTCACAGAGGTGGAAAAATAGGAAGAGAAAGGTATACTAGTCACGTTCACCATCTTGAGTTATTTATAAAATAAAGGCAAGATAAAAATAAATAAAAATAAATAACTCAGATTACTTCTGATACAAATTTGAAGAACTCAGTCCATCGCTGGTTATATGGTTTTTAAAATTCTTAATATACTTTTAAGCATACAAGTAGTTCTCATTTAGTGATTGCCTTGCTCAGTGACCATTTGCAGTTACGACAGTGATGTAAAAGCAACTACAACCAGTCCTCACATTTACAACCTTCATAACTCTGTAAAGCAAAGATAAACTGAAGTAAAGTCACAAGCACAGCTGTGGTTTTACTTAGTGACCGCATCGCTTAATGACCAAGTTGCTGGTCCCAGTTGTGGTCACTAAACAAGGATTACCTATATTGTATTATACAGCATGTCATATATATTTCTCCCAGGGCCTTTCATAAATATGACAGGTCTCCAGAAATTCTTTGGGACAAATATACTGGAATATATAAGACTTTTATGTGCTTTATTCCTCTTGATAAAACTGGTGGGTTATACAGGCATATCAATTTGGCTATCTGCAAAGTGTCGGAGATGCAGGCAGCAGCCTTCCTAGAGCTGTGAGATTTTTCCCTTGCCTCCTCCCCCAACTGCATTGCTTGACACAGCCTGTGAAGCTCTGAGCCAAGATGAAAGGCTGGCACAATTCTTTTTCCCCCAGTCTCTACCTCCTCCCCACCTCCTCTCAAAAGTACTGTACAGGTGGTAAATGAGCTCCCATCCCTTATTAATTGGCAGACTTGAATGTTTTCCTGCTGTTCAGGCTGTCATGAGTGACTTTTTTTCTGCTTGTGTGCCTGCCCTTTTGTCTTCGTAAAAGTTGTTGAGGGCTCTTACCTAGTCATCTTTTATTCCCTGGAAGCTCCTTCCATTCAAAAGGAGTTTGGGAGCCCATCATGGCAGATCTTGGAGAGAAAGGAGCTGTGACTAATGAATGCAGCTGAAAAGCTTTTCTTGCATTGTCCTTTTTGATTTGGCCTTGCCAGCGAGACACATGACAGAGAACTTCTTCCTTGTACCAAAACACGGGAACAGAAAGGCAGGACAAGAGGAGAGTCTCGGTTTAATCAACTGTAAAGCAGGCGTAGTATCACAGCAAGGTGAAAGATGATAGATAATAGATGATAGATAGATAGATAGATGATAGATAGATAGATAGATAGATAGATAGATAGATAGTTAGATGAGAGATAGGAGAGAGATAGGAAACAGAGAGAGAGATAGATAATAGATAGATAGATGATGGATGGATGGATGGATGGATGGATAGATAGATAGATAGATAGATAGATAGATAGATAGATAGATAGATAGATGAGAGATAGGAGAGAGATAGGAGACAGAGAGAGAGACAGATAATAGATAGATGATGGATGGATGGATGGATAGATAGATAGATAGATAGATAGATAGATAGATAGATAGATAATAGGGAGGGGGAGATATATATATATATATGATATCCCCAACATGAGGTGCAAACAGATGCAGCAATGGCCAGAAACACTGAAGAGCAGGGATGGGTTTCTACCGGTTTGGGCAAATCGGTAGTGGCGGCAGTGGGAGGCTCGGCTCACCTATCCAGACATCATTAAAAATGCTCTGTGCATACGCAGAAACTTCTGTGCATGCGCAGAAGTGCTGCATGCTTGCGAAAAGAGCGTGTCTGTGTGCTACCAATAGCAAAATGGTAGCGCTGGGATTTGAATCCCATCTCTGCCAAACAGGTAACTAAAATAGCTTAGTACTAGCAGCAGCTGCTGCAGCTGTGAACCTAATATAAAGAAGTACAGGAATAAACAAAAACCTTAAACATGCCACCTTAACACACCAATGCAATGACATAGCCAATAATTGTACCAAATCAGCCTTTCCCTACCTAGCAGTTTGTAGGCATGTTGGATTCAAATTCCTGTAATTCCACTTCCACAAAAATTCATAAACTAATTAGAAAGGTGGGATTTGGACTCAAACCGATGGCTGTTGTTTTGAGTCTGAGACAAGCAACTATGTAGTACTAAATGAGTACCAGGAAGATAATGAAGAAATTAAGGAACTGGGAAAGCACTTGCTTTCATCATAGTTGAAATTGATTAACAGTTTTGGGGAACAAATAAATGATATTTTGCTGCTGTTAAAATGTAAACTTAAAGAATTTCACTGGAACTAGTCATACGGATTTCAGCTGGAACCTAGATTTAATTATTTAATTTTATTGGCTAAAACTCTACTATAAAAATGTATCCAGTGAAGCTTTATTAGTTAAAACATAATAAATAACTGGATTTATTTTTAAGTGCTCAGCATTACAAAATGGTAAAGGAACTGGTTCAAATGGGAGAACGATCTTTTCTTAGTGACCTCATAGCCCAGTTGTCAAAGGATCTAATTTCAAGGACAAGCCTGGGGCTTATTCAAAGTCATTTTATTTCAGTCTGTCCTACCTTAAAAGGCTGTGGAGAAAATGAGCTGCCTTGTGTTTTTGAAAAGTGGGGGGGGGAATGTTTAAATCCAAGTGGAAATGCTAACTAAAAAGGTACTATAGTGATCTTGCCTGCAATTGACCTAGAATGAATTCTGGACGCCCCCTTGCCCCCCCCCATCACCACTACAAGAAAGAAAATAAAGGTTCAGAAGAAAGATTTTGACACATCTCTCTCCCTCCCTCCCTCCCTTCCTCCCTCTCTCTTTCTCTCTCTCCCTCATTCTCTCTCTCCTATTCCAACTGTATGAGGCTGTTTATGTGAAATGCTCTAAGAAAATATGAGTTGCTCACACCCACCCATCTGTAGTACTACCATCCATTTTATAAGCAGAAATCATTTTGGCATATATTGATCCAACCCTTTCCCCAAGTATAAAATATAAAATATTCCACGTTAAAAAGATGAACTTTCAGAAACAAAATTACAACCTGAAGGGAAAATTTCTGGTCACTGAATAATAAACAGGTAACAATTGGCAACATTTGCTGCAGTCAAAGCAGATTGTCTGGAAAATCCTTTAAGGAGGGGAGAGCATCTAACACACAAAAGGTCTTAAACAGGAGACTATTTATTTATTTATTTATTTATTTATTTATTTATTTATTCATTCATTCATTCATTCATTCATTCATTCATTCATTTATTATTCATTCATTCATTCATTCATTTATCATAAAATGATAAATAAAATAAAATACAAAAGAATACAATAGAATAAAATACAAAACAGTAAAACAAACAAACAAAATGAAACAAAAGTATACAATCCTAACAACAAAAAAGAAAAAATAGTATGCAAAAAAGAAGAAAGTTAAAGATCCACCAACACATGAAGTTAAGGGGCTTGCACTGCAAGGCAGGTGCTAGCCTCAATATGGGAGAGGTTGCTGTGGAAGGTCTGTTTCAGTGGTGGGTTGCCCCCGGTTCGCACCGATTCTATAGAACAGGTAGTAAAACCGGCGGGAGGCTCCGCCCACCGACCCCAACGTTATCAAAACACTTCTGAGCATGCGCAGTGAACCGATAATAAAGGTAAGTAGAACCCACCCCTGGTCTGTTTGGTTTGACCCTTCCCTTGTTCAGGAAGGTCATTAAAGTGATTCTGTTTTACTGGAGTTTGTATCCTAGGATGAGTGATGACATCCATCTATTATTTATTGGTGAATTGATTAATTGTTAAAATATGCTGAGGTTTTCTGTTTGGTTGGTTTGCTCTTGTGTGCTGTTCAGAGTCAGCCTTGTGGATGGGGGTGTCTATAAATATTGTGAAAGGAAGAAAACTCTGTGGGGTGCTCATGCTTGATTATTTCAGTCTGCCATCCCTTCTTTTAGGAGCTCCTTTCCATTCTTCCTTAATCTTGGATTTTTGTCCCTCTTTTCTGTCCTCATGTTCATCCAACGTTCTCTACCCAATTTTGAACATACTCAGATCTCAATGAACCTTTTGGATCTTTTCCTAAGAGGTTCTTTTTTCTCTTTTCCTTGAAATATTGTTTGTGTCTTACAGTTCTTGAGGCTCCAAGAAAATGCATGGCATCGTTTTAACCAAATAGAGTTCCACAGTCTAACAATGTACTGTATTTGAATAAATCATTAGGCAGCAGTCATATCGTGGGGTGGGGGTGGGGGGTAGGAAGATATATAATGGGCAGGGTGGTGGACAAGCCATTTCAATGCAAAGCCTTACTGATTTGTTATGTGTGTCATCAACTAAGAGAAAAGGGTGTGGAGCTTGCATTTGTGACACTACATCACTACGAATGCACCATGTATAAGAAAATAAAATTCCCATGAGTTGCAACCTTCTTTTTGAGAGGGTGAGAAGAAACAGATTTTAAACTAAGGATATGAGGGCAACTCACATGTTTATAAAACTTTCTTTAACAGTTGCCATTATCTGAACTGCTTGATAGGCCCTCAAATAATATTCTGGGTTAGCAACCAGATATCTTAGGACTCCCTGTCCCTAATTGTGGTGGTACTTTATCCCTCTGTTCCTTCCTTCTGTTGATGCACCAACGTTACAAAAATAAAACTCCTGGAAGTAGTAAATATTATATCCAACCAGAAGCAAAATATACTGACATCCTTCCTTACTTCAGGCTAAATGCAAGAAGTCATTGGGAACTTTTCAAAAGATTTTGAGGTAACTATGGTAATGAATCTATCTATCAGACTAAGGAACTTTCTTGGAGGGAAATGAAAACAGGCACCGAGCAATATGACTCCTGTAAATTCAAAGTGGAAATTCTTTTCCCCACCAAGAAATCCCAGTTCTCATAACAATAGGTCTAAATTGTTCATTAATGTGAAGAACAATTGTTTTTAATGATAGATTTTAACTTGACTTTTAATCAAAATTTATTTCTGAAAATAGATTTCTTAAGGGGAGGGGGGGAATACCCTGCATGATATCTCACTTATAAACCTTCCTATGGTTATAAATATGTCTTAATTACACAGGGATTAAAATACAAGCTAAGGTGCATAAAGAATCAAATTATATATTTAAAATAGTTAAAAGAATACATAACATTTTATTATTATTTGACTCAATGGCAAACATGCAAGAAAAAATCACTGATTAACAATGAATGGTTTTCCCACATAAGCCTCTCAGAGAACTGCAATGCATTCAACCTCAAAAAAATTTTTGTTTCATCCATGAAAAATCATCAAAAATAGCAGCAAACCAAGCTGTTTTATACTACCAAATGTTGGGATTGCTGAACTTTTTATAATACTTCCTCTTTCTGAAAAGAGTTGAATCCCATACAGACATTCCATATGTAATTTTGCATATTTTCATTAAACTGTTTTTTATAAGGATTTTTAAAAATTCCCATTCATTTTTATCATTTGTTTCAGTGTTGTGTGCTCTTAGGAAAAACATTAAATAACTGCTTTATATTGTATATAAAGTATATACTGTACATTGTAAGTAGAAACCCTCTACTTACAATATACAGCAAAACATCATTGGCTATTAGTTATGGGGGAATTAGGTTCTGATGCTTTATGATTGCCTTTCCCAACCCAGCATCCTACAGATGTACTGAAATGGCCGCTCTCAGAATTCCCCAGAGTCCTGCTTGATTGGAACCATAGTCCCAACCCTTCTGTGAGCAGCAGCTGAAATCCCTGGAATTATGTTGGGTGATTTAATGATTAACCTCATGTTAAATCCTTTAATGAAAATATAATCAGCACGTACAGCATCTCTTTGTTTTAGTGTAAAACAGTATTTCTCAACCTTAGCAAATTTAAGATGTGCAGACTTCAAATCCCAGGATTCCCCAGCCAGACACACATCTTAAAGTTGCCAAGATTGAGAAACACTGGTGTAAAGAGTTAACAATGAATCAATAAATCAAAGGTAACATTAAATTTAAAACTACAGAATAGTTATGTTAGTCCCAAATATGTGGCCTCTCTAGCTTTGTGGTTTTTACTTTGGGTGTTTATTTTTTATGGTTTTCTTTTCCTTCTCTATCCTCTGCTTTCTGACAAATCCACAAAAGTTCAAAGGGGACCAATTCTGAATTCTGAAAAGCTCTTTTGTGAAAAAAGGAGGATGGAAATGAGACCTGCTCTGGAGTGAAAATGAGAAGCTCAGCCTTTTATAGAGAGAGCTATCAATATTAAAGAAGCATAATTGGTACCTTTGGGATACCAACTTTTCTTGTTCTCTTGAGGAATGTCTAATGATTAAGGCATGCCTGAGTTACCATCATCTTGGTGCAGCTTCTGTGGCATGTGTGCTGTCCAAATAGGAAGCCATTAATTATTCTTTTCATTACGGACGAAAACAAAGCAAAACGGGGGGGGAGGGAGGTAAAAGCAGTTTCTCCCTTGTTTTTGAAAGAAGCAGCTATGGAGGTGGTGGAGATGGTGATGATAGATATTATGACTGGCAAGCTATCAGAATATTTCAACTGATCAATAGCCTCTTTGTTATTGACTATGCTACCGATTACATGTATTGCATGTAAAGGGGATTACTTTTCTGATTTGCAATACTTTTCAACCTTACTTAAAATATGTACTAGATTTATCCAAACTGTTTTAAGTATTTCCAGATTTATATTGATTTAAAAACCCTTCGCAAGTGTAGGCTAGCACAGACCGCTCCCCTCTCCAGCTCCAGTTCTTGTCTTTTTTTCCTATGATCTTAGATTCTATATATTTCCTGAGAACTATCAGACCATCTGTGCTGCTTCTCACCTTTCAAGCTGATCAATAATTGAATGTCTTCTCCTCCCTTCCTCCACCAGTTTCGTGACTAAATAAACATTTTCCTTTCACAACAACAAAAAATACATTGCTAGTTTTTCTTTCCAACCATATGCCCATATATTGTGAACCTTTATTTTGTGTCCATTCTTTGGATGCAAAAATTCAGACACCTTTCCATCCAGTCTCTGCTGCATAACAAATCTTTGTTATTCATGATGGTATTCTCTATGAGAGAGATGGTGGTTAAGAAGTTTGATTAATTAATTAGACAGACCGGAAAAAAGTAATTTTTATGCATGAATAGGAGAAGCTTCAGGAAGAAAATACTGTACTGAAGAGCTATAGGTTAGGAGCGAAGTTTCACTGCAACTGCTGGCTGCTACAAATCTCAGGAACTGGGAGCTGTATAGTATTACTTCCAGTTGGAATAGCTCCTGTCACTTGAAATGCAAGGCAATGCAATGTGGCTACTTCTGAAAAACTGCTCATGGATTGTAATGTTCTTTCTGTATCCAGAGATAAAATAGCACAAGAAATGCATTGTCCATGTTTTTGATTATGATGTAATATTGTTAAACCAAGGGAAGGTCTCATGCTATTCAAACTCACCTTCCTCTGAAAGACTTCAAGAAGTCCTACCTCCAGCTATCCTTCCTTCCCCAAGCACTAATCAATCCTGTTCTTCATTTTCAGTTCAAATTCAAAGCAGACTTCTACTATCATGGAAGAAGTGAAAATCTTCAACTCTATCTTCCATGAAAGCATGCAGAACATCTGAAAACTGACACTTGGCTGGAATACTCATACCAGAATCTAAACAAACAAGTTAATTTGTTCATTTCAGGAAGATGGAAATTATCACTTGCATTTTAAATTTTATTTTTATGATGTGTTATTTTTCTAAAACTTTGTTTCACTTGTAATTGCTGCTTGATTTCTGCCCCTGCCACCCATATGAAGGTAATCAGCCATCCAAAACTTGGCAAATATTTTTCTCACTACTTGCAATTTCTACTATAAGTACCTATTAGCTTCTGTATGGAAAGGCCTGTTGTCAGCTTAAAGTAATCAAGCTGGGCTGTAAGCCAAGGAAGGCTTCCCAATTTGCATCCACCAAGTTAATGGACTAGACTAGGCTCCGCCTTGGCAGCTTGTAACTGATTCTTGCTTCCCAGTTCTCTGCATGAGCAACTGCTTCTCTGCAGAATCTTGTCTTAATTGCTGCTGAGGCCAAGAAACATGGCTGACAGGATGAGCGCATTGCCGACTGGCATAATGTGATAGAATGAAGCCAAAAGGAATGTTTCCCCAAAAGAGCCCTTTCTCTTTTATGGTTGACATAACTTCCTTTTGAATGCACTTTCTGGCTATATCATTCCATGCCTACAAGGGCTCAGAATGTCCTTGAGTTTCTACTGAGATATGGCATACAGATGGCTCAAAACCTCAAAATCTGGTGGAAGTCTTCAGGTGTCATTGGAGAACTTTTTGATATACTGGAAAGTGTCTGGATGTAATGGCATGTGAGAATAACCTTGGGAGCCAGGATTAAGAGCTGCAGAGTAGACAACAATCTGATAAATGAAGTCCAAGGCCATAGCAGGAATATAAATTGAGTAATTGTCTCAGAATTGACCCTCCCTAGTACCCTGGAATATAAAGGCAGGGAAGGGAAAGGCATCTTCAGTCTCGCCAGATTCTATTACTGTAATCTTATAATAGAAGTAGTCATAATCATAATCATAATTAAGCAATCATAATTTTGGTTTTCTGGTCTGGACTACCTCAAAGAGCTGTCATTGGTACAAACATATTGAAGAAAGTGACAGAATTTACCTCATTAATATCTAGAAAGTCTGTGGTTCCATGGTCATATCCTTCCACTCTCCTTGAGTATTCCAAGCACCAATAAACACAATAAACACAAGTTCACATTGTCTGATGTCCACAAGATCCTCAGGTGATAGTGTGAGTGGGGAAGATTGTGATGAAGGTCAGAAAGGGAGAAAAGAAAATGAATTCTACAAAGTGTCAAGAAGGTGTCTTCAATTGGAAGTACACAATGTGATTCAGAAATGCATCATTTCCTTGGGGATAAATTGTTCTTGGTTTTGTGCGTTATAACTGTTGTGGGGAAAAGAACCAGTGAAATTAGGAACCAAAGTGATTGGAGATAAATGCAACAGATTAACTTTATTGGCATGTGCAACTAGTTATCACTAGGCTTCTTGCTAAATGAATGAGCCCCCAAACCTACAAGGTTACAAGTTTTGTATCTTCTCAAATGACCCATTAGAATTACAAAGGCAATGTAAATTACAGTATGGTCTTTACAACCTGATATATAGCATCTGATATGAACATGGGGCTGCTTTACTGTGAGCTGACCAAGCATGCAGTGGATGTGAGAATAAACTTGGGAGATGGGAGGGGGAGCCTGCAACTGCATGGAGCCTTGGTAGGCTTGCTAGGAGCCTTGGTAGTACAGTGGTTTAATGCACCCTGTTATTAACACAGCTGCCTGCAATTTCTGCAGGTTCGAATCTTACCAGGCTCAAGGTTGACTCAGCCTTCCATCCTTTCTAAGGTAGGTTAAATGAGGACCCAGTTTGTGGGGGCAATAAGCTGACTTTGTATAAATATACAAAAGTATGAAGGCTATTGCTTAACACATTGTAAGCCGCTCTGAGTCTCCGGAGAAGGGCGGCATATAAATAAATAAATTAAAAAAAAAAACTGCATAACAGGCAGATAAAAAAACTCAGAAAGGATTCTTCCTGTCTTATCAACATATAAAAAAGACAGTGGGAGGTTTGTACATTCAAACTTGCAATATTCTATTAATGTAGTCCTACTATAAAGTAGAATTAGCTCATTTGGTTATGTTTCACGTCTGGTCTATCTGGGAAGGCTTATGTCAATCTTGCAAGTCTGAAAGTCCTAGTAGATCATTAAATTATTCCAAATTATTTCTGGAAATAGTACTCAATGGTGATTCAAATAATCATTCATGTGTTGGTGCTCAGGCAAGAGTCCTTCCTTCTGAATGAAGTAAACTTGCAGCATTGGAAGCTTGCTGGGATCACTGTTAAGTACAAAGAAATGGAGGACAATCCATTTTCCTTAGAAGCCATTGAGAAGGATGGTTCTTTGAAGCAAGAAAATACTTGTACATGGGAAGAAAACCCTAGCATTTTAGTATACAACTTCTACTAAGAATCAATACTACTAATAAAATCCCTTTTAAAGGTGGAATAACCTAGTCTGGCATTAAAATAAAAAATTCATGGTGGGCATTAGATGCATCTCCCTAGGAAAGGTGTTCCTCAACCAGGACTTCACAATTGAGAAGATCATCCTCTTGTAATTACCAGTTATATACAGGCATTTACTGAGTTATTATGGCCCAAGTTGTTCAAGGTTGTAAAGATCAGCATCAATCCTTTGAATTGGGTTCAAAGCATGTGGAGGATAGGCAATAGATGATTGAATGATGACATAGGTCATTTTTGCACTGGTGACTTACAACCTCTTCATAGCATTGCCCAGCTATCATTGAACTGATATAGAGCCTGTCCACATTACTGTTATTTTGGCACAACAATGGTTGGGTGACTCTAGAAGATGCAATAAATCACTAGTGTGGAAATGATCATAATTTAGAGAAAGTGACAATTTTTCTCTCATGAAATCAAAGTCCTTGTGTTATTTTAGCCTAAGGATAACATTTACAGTTTTTAACACAATAGAAATGCCAAACACTTAACAGTCTTCTGCAAATAATTCTCTCCTTAATTCTGACAAGATTAGTGGGACGGGAAAAACAGAATGAAAGCTATGTGTTTCCATTTAGCCAATTACCATAGGAGTAGGAGTGGGGATGTCATTGCTATGTTCCTTCTCAGACTGATGATTAAAGGAAAAAAAATGGATTCACTTTTAACTTTAGAACATACGGCCAGATAGAATTAGGTTGATTTTTTCCCTAGGAAACACAGAGAAAAGCTGCATAGTGAGATTTATGATGGTCTGGTGTTATCCTGAATCAGTATATATTTTTCTTATAAAGCATACTCTTCACATCTATAGGAGAAGACTTTGTACCACTAATTGGTGTCTTTCCTTTGCTTATGGTGATAGTGTATATGTGTGTGTCACATTGCTACTATTTGAAGTGGCCTTCAAAATCAGTTACTGATACACCTATCAACGGAAGAAACTGTTTTGAATTATCAAAATGTCACCTTTCTTTAATTTGTTTTAACAATCCATTCTCTTATTTTAGAGCAGACATATACATCCATTTTTGAATTATAATGTGCATGATATCATATCGTTTATTACATATTTACATTCCTCTTATATTTTGCCAGCAGAATACCAGAAATTCCAGAATACCAGAAAAGCAGATTCACCTGGAATGATTTGGTTTTTCTACCTATGCTCTTCATAAGATTGGTGAGCGATTAAAAAAAATATTGTTATTTTTATACCAAATTCACCTCATATTTTGAGTATAATTATTGTTTTGTTCATTTTCTGTCATTCCCAACTTACACATTCAGTAGGATGAACTGGAAAAAGGGAATAGAAATTTTAGGTAAATAAGTAGACCCTACTATTTCAAATTCCAAATTATGATTCACATTTTGAAATGTTTCCTACATTGAAAAACAAAATAATTTAATTTAACACAGAAAGGGGTTTCTTTTTCAGTCATTCCTGTTACTTAAAAGAAACTCTGGGGTTTCTACTGCTTCAGTACATTACATGTGTATGAAATGCTACTCTGCCCTTTCTGATGCATATGCCTACCACCAAAAAGGCTGTTACAAATAATTATTGCCAAAATTTTTCTCCTCCTCCTCCTCCTTTTCTTCCTCCTGTTAATAATGACTTCAGTGATAATGTTTACTACCATATTGTTTCTTTTATTGCTGGTATTCTAGTTACTTTGGAAAAGTGGGACATAAAACTTTGAATCAAAGGAAAGGCAGGGTTTTCTTGTGGGGGAGGGGAGAAGATCCAAAGACAAGAGGTCAGGGTGGTGATCATGGGTCAGCTATAAATATGCAGGTCACAGAATGTGTAACAGAGGATGTTCCATTTCTATTCTTGAGCTCTCTGTCTGATTTATCTCTCCCCACTCCCCTTCTGACTCTTCTGCCTGAAAAATTTAACTCACTGTAGATTACATAATGGGCTCCTTAGGGAACAGAGGGTTCACCTGGTTGTTCTGAATGTAAAAAATGCTGCCAAAGTGAATTAATAATGACTGGTGTACACAAAAACACAATTAAAGGGAAATGGCATTTAGCAGAGAAAGAACAGTGAGTTCCAGGCTGGACAAATTTCTATTCCTGTCACATACCAACCAGTTATTGCTTTTCCAGAGTTGGCTTTAGTTTCAGTCGTGAGAAAGATCAACACCAGAATCTAACCAGTGGCAGCAGATATACTCTAAAGGATTGGTGATATATTTTTCCAAGCCCTGCCAGATGCTAGCTGTAAGACTACTGACGTTAGAAATATGGTGTAAAATAGAAGACCAAATACTTTGAAAACTGTTTCGTTAAGCATGTAGGGATACAGTAGAGTTTGGTCCCACAAGAGTCTCTGTCAGATCCACAGCTGTTCTGACTGGCTGGGGAATATCTCTAGCACAGACTCAGAATTCAATGTTTTTCCTCAATTTCTGAACCAGCTTCAGAAATATCCTCTGCTTTAAGGGGAGAATGATTTTCCCACCCCACCTCCTCTCTCCACTCTGTCTTGAGTCTTCATTATGCTACCTGAGTTGTACCGTGAGAAATACTCTGGCTATCTGGCAGATAACATTGCTCAGATCTGCTCCAACTTGGACTCTAACTTGGCAAGTCTAAACTAGGTGGGTAGACTTTAGTCTTGGGTTGTCATCTGGGATGAATTTGAACCAGTGACTCATGAGAAAGTGGACAGGATCTTCTGTATTACTAGTTTAGGTTCCAGGTCTCTCCTTAGTCATGAAAATGATCAAGGAGGTGAACTACAGTTGGGCCTAGGCTGTGGTGTCTGCCTCTTTGAGTGGAAGAAGATATGTTCTGCTTTATAAGAGCAGTGATATGTCCCCCATCCCAAGAGGAGGGAAGGTTATTGAAAAAGTGATAAGATGCAGTTACAAAGGAGCCTGAAGGAATGAATTAGACTGACTAAATCAGTCAGTTTTAGGTCTAGAGTTAGTTGTTGTTGTTAATTGCGACCCATCACAACCCCATGGACAACTTTCCTCCAGGCTTTCCTGTCCTCTACCATCCCCCAGAGACCATTTAAGCTCATGCCTACTGCTTCAGTGACTCCATCCACCACCTCATTCTCTGCCGTCCCCTTCTTCTTTTGCCCTCAATCATTCCCAGCATTAGGCTCTTCTTCAATGAGTCAGAGTTAGAAGTGACAGCCTTTGGTCATTTATGTAGATGACTTGTGGTGGAGACAGGTTGGAGTGATACATACACCCTTTGCTTTTTGCTCTCAGTGGCTTTCAGTACCCTCAACTATAGTAAACCTCTGGACTGGCTCAAGGTTTAGGTTTTAGGTTTTATTTGATTTATATACCGCCCTACTCCTGAAGGACTCAGTGTGGTGAACAGCCACAAGATAAAACATATAAATACAAAATTTAAAAATAAAAGAAAACTGAATTAAACAATTTGGCCCAAGACAGATTTAAAACACCCCAATAATTAAGAACAAATTTAAAATTTACATTTTAAAAGGGAAAAAGGGAAAGTTAGGCCAGGCCAGCCTGATGGAATAAAAAGGTCTTGAGAGCACGGCAGAAGGTGTGCAGATCCGGGATCCTCCGTATCTCCGGGGGGAGCTCGTTCCAGATAGTAGGTGCCCCCACAGAGAAGGCTCTCCCCCTGGGGGCCGCCAGTCGACATTGTTTGGCCGACGGCACCTGGAGGAGCCCCTCTCTATGAGAGTGTACCAGCCAGTGGGAGGCTACTGGTGGCAGCAGGCGGTCCCGTAAATAACCAGGTCCTAAGCCATGGAGCGCTCTAAAGGTGGTAACCAAAACCTTGAAGCACACATGGAAGACCACCGGGAGCCAGTGCAGCTCGCGCAGGAGAGGTGTTACATGGGAACGCCATTTTGCTCCCATAACCACCCACGCGGCCGCACTCTGCACAGTTGGAGCCTCTGGGTGCTCCTCAAGGGGAGCCCCATGTAGAGAGCATTACAGTAGTCCAGGCGGGAAGTGACAAGGGCATGAGTGACTGTGCGTAAGGAGTCCTGATCCAGAAAGGGATGCAACTGGCGAATCAGGCGAACCTGATGAAAAATCCTCCCGGTCACGGCTGTCAAATGCTCTTCTAAAGACAGCTGTGAATCCAGGAGGACGCCCAAGTTGCGAGCCCTCTCTGTGGGGGCCAATGATTCACCCCCAATAGTCAGTGATGGCACCAACTGACTATATTGGGACGTCGGAAACCACAGCCACTCGGACTTGGATGGGTTGAGCCTGAGCCTGTTTCTCCCCATCCAGATCCGCACGGCCTCCAGGCACCGGGACATCACTTCAAGGGCATCGTTGGGGTGGTCCGGGGTGGAGATGTACAGCTGAGTGTTGTCAGCGTACTGATGGTACTCCACCCCGAAACCACGGATGATCTCACCCAGCGGCTTTACATAAATGTTGAACAGAAAGAGCAAGAGGACCGACCCCTGTGGCACCCACACATGAGGCGCCTCGGGGTCGACCTCTGCCCCCCTGCCAACACAGACAGCAACTGGTCGGAGAGAAAGGAGGAGAACCACCGCAACACAGTGCCCCCCACCCCTAACTCTTCCAACTGGTGCAGCATGATACCATGGTCAATGGTATCAAAAGCTGCTGAGAGCTCTAATAGGACCAGGACAGAGGAGCAACCTCTGTCCTGAGCCCTCCAGAGATCATCAACCAACGCAACCAATGCTGTTTTCGTGCTGTACCCAGGCCTGAAGCCCGACTGGAACGGATCCAGATACACCATTTCATCCAGGTGCTGGGGGAGCTGTCGTGCAACCACACTCTCAACAACCTTCGCCACAAAGCGAAGGTTGGAGACTGGACGATAATTTGACAACACTGCCGGGTCCAGGGAAGGCTTCTTGAGGAGAGGCCTCACCACCGCCTCTTTCAAGGCAGCGGGGAAGTCACCCTCACCCAATGAAGCATTTATAATCCCCTGGAGCCAGCCTTGCGTCACCTCCCGAGAAGCCAGCACTAACTAGGAGGGACACGGGTCCAACAAACATGTGGTCGCATTCAGTGTACCCAGAATCCTGTCCACATCATCAGGAGTCACAGGATCAAACTCATCCCAGATAACATTCTCAAGACCTGCCTCAGTCATCCCCCCTGGAACTACCAAGTCGGAGTCCAGGTCTTCCCGAATCTGAGTGATTTTGTCATGCAGATACTGTACAAAGTCCTTGGCTCTACTCTCCAAGGGGTCCTCCCGCACTCCCTGGTGGATTACCCTAAACAGGGCAGCTGGGCGGTTATCTGATGATGCAATAAGAGCAGCAAAATAATTACACTTTTCTGCTTTTATCACCACTAGCTAATTCTTAATATGAGATCTTACCAGTGTCTGGTCAGATTCAGAAAGGCTGGCCCTCCAACTGCTCCCTAGGCATCTTTTCCAGCGCTTCATCTCCTTTAGCTCCTCAGAAAAACAAGGAGCCAGATGAGATCGGTGCCGGGTCAGAGGCCGCAAAGGCATGACCCAATCCAGAGCTCCAGTGGCCACACCAGGAAGCCAGTAGGTCTCCAGTCAAGGCATGAGCCAGAGCCTCAGGGAATGGCCCAAGCTCCATCTAGAACCTATCAGGCTCCATCAGGTGCCTGGGGTGGAACCATCTTACCGGCTCCGCCTCCCTGCGCTGAGGTGCAGCGGTTCGAAGGTCAAGTGAAGGAGAAAGTGATCCGACCATGACAACGGCTCGGTGATTATATCCCCTATCTCAAGATCACTCAACCACTGTCCAGAGACAAAAACCAGGTTCAGCGTGTGGGTAGGGCCATGAATTAGCTAGGTCAGGTCCATAGCTGTCATGGAAGCCATGAACTCCCAGGCCACCTCAGATGCCTCACCCATGGACGGCAGGTTGAAATCCCCCATGACCATAAGTCTAGGGGTGTCAACCGCCACTGCTGCGATGACATTGAGTAGCTTGGGCAGGGCTGCTGCCACATGGCAGGGAGCCAGGTACGTGATCAGCAAACCCATCTGTACCCCATGACCCCACTACACAAGGAGGGACTCACAGCCAGTCGTCTGAGGAACAGTGGCCTCCCTCGGTCTAAGACCTTCTTTAATAATAACCACTACCCCCCTCCCCTCCCCTGTGACCTTGGCTGATGGAATGTGTGGAAACCTGGTGGGCACATTTCAACGAGGGGAACCCTCCCCTCCTGGCCCAACCAGGTCTCTGTAATACCTGCCAGGTCTGCTCAAGGGTTAGGAAGGGGGGACACCACTTTACAGTGGTTCCTTTTTTTCTTCATGTTCAATCCTTCACTTCAGCTCCTGCGGTCATTGGAGGAAACGGATTATCTAGACCCTTTTCAATCTGGCTTCAGGCCTGGCTACAGCATGGAAACTGCTTTGGTCAAGCTGATGGATGATCTCTGGCAAGCCCAAGATGGGGGTCATTCCTCCATCTTGGTGCTACTTGACCTCTCAGCGACTTTCCATACCATTGACCATGGCATCCTTCTGGGACGACTAAGGGAGCTGGGAGTGGGAGGCACCATGTTATAGTAGTTCTCCTATCTCTCTGGTCAGTCACAGTCGGTGTTGGTAGGAGGACAGAGGTCGACCCCTAGGCCTCTCGTTTGTGGGGTGCCTCAGGGCTCGGTCCTCTCTCCCCTCCTATTTATCATCTACATGAAGCTGCTGGGCGAGATCATCCGACGACACAGGGTGAGGTATCAGCAATACGCGGATGATACCCAGTTGTATATCTCTACCCTGTGTCAATTCAGTGATGCGGTGGATGTGATGTGCCGGTGCCTGGAGGCTGTGAGGGTCTGGATGGGAGTCAACAGGCTCAGACTTAACCCAGACAAGACTGAGTGGCTGTGGATATTGCCTCCTAAAGACTATGTTGATTGTCCATCCTTGGTTCTGGTGGGGAGAAATTGTCCCTCTCAGAACGGGCTTGCAATTTGGGTGTCCTCCTAGATTCACAGTTAAAATTAGAGCAACATCTGACAGCTGTGGCTAGGGGGACCTTTGCACAGGTTCACCTGGTGCACCAATTGCGACCCTACTTGGATCAGGAGGCTCTCCTCACAGTCACTCATGCCTTTATCACCTCACGGTTAGATTATTGCAATGCGCTCTACATGGGGTTACCCTTGAAAAGTGTTCGGAGACTACAGTTGGTCCAGAACACAGCCGTGCGAGCTTGTCGTGGGTGCACCTAGGTACACCCACATTACACCAATTCTCCACGAGCTGCACTGGCTCCCTATTGGTCTCCTGTCACAATTCAAGGTGTTGGTTATTACCTTTAAAGCCCTACATGGCTTAGGGCCAGGTTATCTTTGAGACCGCCTTCTGCCGCATAGCTCCCAGCGACCAGTAAGATCCCACAGAGTGGGTCTCCTCCGGGTCCCGTCAACTAAACAATGCTGGCTGGCGGGCCCGTGGGGGAGGGCCTTCTCTGTGGCTACCCCAGCTCTCTGGAACCAGTTACCTCCTGAGGTCCGGACCATCCCCACCCTATTGGCCTTCCGAAAAGCAGTGAAAACCTGGCTTTTCCGGCAGGCCTGGGGTCGTTGATCTCGCTCTTGTGATCTGGCACGATCCGGCCATGAATGGCGTGAATGAGTTGTTAATGTTTTTAATGTTTTTAATTTTTAAATGTTTTTTATAATGATTTTTTAAAATGTATTGTGAGCCGGCCTGAGTCTTCGGAGAGGGGTGGCATATAAATTGAATTAATTAAATTAAATTAAATTAAATTAAATTAAATTAAATTAAATTAAATTAAATTAAATTAAATTAAATTAAATTAAATTAAATTAAATTAAATTAAATTAAATTATTTCTATTGATTGAGGAGGGGGAATAATTCCTAGGCTGCAAACTCTATTTCCCCTCATATTCAATATCTACATCATTAGCACACTGATCATACTTGATTATATTTTGTGACTCATGGCTATACAAGTGAGGCTGTCACTCTCTGCAGGCTGTTTGGCCTGGAAGATACCATCTCTGATTCAATCCTACCAAGACCTGGATTTGGGGATATTCTATCTTTGACCTTGAGTGAGATTGGACTTCCTCATTCAAGAGTGGTATGCAATCTGGATTCTTTTTATATACTTACATCTCCTGCTTGATGATGATAAGGAAGGCCTCTGCACAGCTTCATCTGATTCATGCTCACTTCCATCCCTTCAGGAGCCCCTTCAGACAGTCACTAATGCTTTAATCATCCCACAGCTTGACTATTTGTAATGAATTTTACATAGGACTTTCCTTGAAGACACATTCTTAATTGGTTCAGAATCCAGCAGCACAGACAGTTACAGGCATACTGGGCAGTTATGTCCATATTTAGTAATCCATACTATGCCCATATGGACAGCTGCACTTGTTGCTTCTGGGTGTAATTCAAGACACTGTTTATGGCTCATAAAGCCATATACGCATAGAGCCCAGGTGCCTGCATAGCTTAAACAAGTTGACATGACTGGCACAGTCCCAGTTCTTTTAATCCATGCCCACACTCCAAACTGGAAGTCCTTACTTCAACCAGAGTTATATAAGAAACATAGGTCTACACTGGATTGAGGATGAGAGAACAGAATTTAAAACCTATCAGGAACTGTGTTAGATATTTACATCCAGTGAAGGGGATTTACATCCAGTGAAGGGGATGTGTTTTATTTGTTTCCCCAAAGACCTGACTTCGAGTGAAATGATTTATATATGCTATTTAGGCTTCTGTGGTTTATTGTGGAAATTTGGTAGACCCAATGGAAATAATTCTGTTCTCTGCCAAAATTCAGTGGAGCAGAAGCCAGCAGTTCTGCCCATCCTTAATTACAGTGCAACATGACAAATGAATTTCAATGGGGTTTGATTGGTTGGTAGGTTTAATATTTGCAGGCATGATTGAAATAATTATCAAATAGTGTTGGCGTGCATTTCTAGCCCACCTAGTCATTCTTCCCAAAGTTGACCTTTACTGCTGAATATTTCCCCCCTACTTGAAGCAAAGTCAGGAATACCTGCTTGTCAAAATATCTATAAAGTTCTTCATGATGTAAAACAAAATTGTTTGGTGCAGGGAATTACACACCCAATATTCTATTTCATGGCTAAAATAATAATGTGGTATTTTATATTAAAGATTAGGGCCTTTTTATAATATATACATTTATATGTACACACATACACACACACACACACACACACACACACACACACAGGCCACTAACAAGAGCAGGTAGTTAGACACTTTTAGGCCCCATGAATCTAATGATTTCTTTTCATCTTTAATTCTTGAAATGGTAGCACTTCCCCAGACAGAGTTAGTGAGCAATCTGAGGGGCCCTCCTGGACTCATAATCCCTGCTTAAAGATGCCTTTATGTGGAATTGTCTTGGGTGCCAGTTGCTCCTGTTCCTGGATCAAGTGACTGGTGGACCCTGGTCATTTTCTAATCAGATTATATCAATCTGCTCTACACGGAGATGTCCTTGATAATAACTCAGAAGCTTCAACTGTGCAGAAGGTGGCAATGCATACAATTTTGGATGCTTTAAAACACTACTACTGCTTGAGCTACACTGCAGGTACAATTGAAGGAGCTGATTATCGCGTTTAAAGCCTTACATGGCAAGAAGCCCAGTTACTTCTGGGATGGTCCATCCCTGAGGACTGTGCCAATTCCACCAAATCCAAAAGGGAGGACATACTCCATGTCCCCTCAGTCAAAGAATGTCATTTTGCAGAACCGAGAAGTTGTGTCTTCTTTGTCACAATGATTGCCCTATAGAAAAATCTCCATCCTGGGATTCAGATGGCCCATGCCTTCTTGACCTTTGGGAAAGTTGTTAAAACTGGCTTTACTCCCAGGCATGAGGGCCAGGACGTTAGTGGAGGCCAATATACTGCATGCTTATTGGCTTTTATGGAATTTTTAGGTAGCATTTCAGTTACTCTTCTTACATCAGATTATTATAAATTGGTTGTAAGGTTTTTTAAATATTGTTTTTGTATGAATTATTTGCCACCTAGAGACATGTATTTAAGACTGGCAACTATAGAAATGTTTTAAATAAATACTTAGACAAATTCGTGCATGCAGTGATTTTCAATCTGTGAAAACTGATGTTAAATTATTATTTATTTTAAGGTTCCATTTTCTAAAATATTGGGATTTTCTTAAGTACTGCTTAATTTCTTCACAAAGGATATACATTCTATTTTTATGGGCCAAAGGTGGTAGAGTTTGCAAAGGGCCTTGGCTTTAAGAAAGTTGAGAGAAAACCTATTTCTCCCTAGAGTATTTGTAAAGCTTCCTGGTCATCAAAGAGAGAGCAATT
Organism: Pantherophis guttatus; assembly: GCF_059756535.1. Classification (NCBI taxonomy): domain Eukaryota; kingdom Metazoa; phylum Chordata; class Lepidosauria; order Squamata; family Colubridae; genus Pantherophis; species Pantherophis guttatus. Next base: position 105,566,546 of record NC_142065.1, on the reverse strand, counting down.
TCCAATAGTTGAGCTTCTCTTTTATAACCATACAAATTATCATTACAGGCTGTAAACACTTCAAAATTGTTGGTTTTTAATCATTCCTTTTGAAGGTGATAAAGGTTGCAGTTGCTTTGTTTTCTAACTTTGGAAAAACAAAATGGATAAATATATTTCTTTTTGTCTTTGATGTTTTTTTATAACATTTGTTCTTCAAAATGCTGCAATGGGCAAGGTGGTAATATGCTGGGCAGGAAGACAGCATTTAACAACCAGAAGGATTTGCTGGTGAGAAAGGGCAGCCCTGACACATTTCCCAGTGGGAGCTGCTAGGCAGCTGTGGAAGCAGATGTGGGAGCAGCTGAGCCAGCACTGTGCAAATGCTGGCTGTGTAAGATGCCTTACACCCACCTGATAGAAGGGCAGAGGAAATGTAACATTTATGTCCACCGGATATTTTCCAGGAGACTGAGAGAAAAATTGCACAGTGAGATATTTCATGGGGTATTGTTATACTGCACCTGTACATTTATTGCTATGTATATGTATATGTGAGAAACCTATATGCGGGTCAAGAAGCAACAGTGAGAACTGGACACGAAACCACTGATTGGTTCAAAATTGAGAAAGGAGTCCGGCAAGGCTGTATACTGCCGCCCTGCCTAGCACATCATGAGAAAGGCGGGGCTAGATGAATCAAAAGTTGGAATTAAGATTGCTGGGAGAAATATCAACAACCTCAGATATGCAGATGATACCACTCTAATGGCAGAAAGTGAAGAGGAACTAAAGAGCCTCTTGATACGGGCAAAGAAGGAATGTGAAAAAGTTGGGTTGAAACTCAACATTAAGAAAACTAAAACTAAACTAAGATCATGGCATCCGGCCCTCTCAATTCCTGGCAAATAGACGGGGAAGAAATGGAGGTAGTGACAGATTTTATTTTCCTGGGCTCCAAGATTACCACAGATGGGGACTGCAGCCAAGAAGTTAAAAGACGCTTGCTCCTGGGGAGGAAAGGTATGGCAAATCTCGACAGCATACTAAAAAGCAGAGACATCACCCTGCCAACAAAAGTGTGTATAGTCAAGGCTATGGTTTTCCCAGTTGCAATGTATGGCTGTAAAAGTTGAACCATAAGAAAGGCTGAGCGCCAAAGAATTGAGGCCTTTGAACTATGGCGCTGGAGAAGACTCCTGCGAGTCCCTTGGACTGCAAGGCGATCAAACCGGTCAGTCCTAGAGGAGATCAACCCTGACTGCTCCTTAGAAGGCGAGGGCCTGAAGATGAAACTCAAATACTTTGGTCACCTAATGAGAAGAAGGACTCACTGGAGAAGAGCCTAATGCTGGGAAAGATTGAGGGCAAAAGAAGAAGGGGATGACAGAGAATGAGGTGGCTGGATGGAGTCACTGAAGCAGTAGGCGTGAGCTTAAATGGACTCCGGGGGATGGTAGAGGAAAGGAAGGCCTGGAGGAACGTCGTCCACGGGGTCGCAATGGGTTGGACATGACTTCGCAACTAACAACAAAATATGTATATGTATATTATGTGTATGTGTATACATATGTTCTGCAGGACAGGAGCTAGCTAATGCCTTAATCAGTAAATGAGGTGCCCTTTTGTTTCATACAGGGCACCTGTAAAATGCTAGAGATTTAACTGAAAATGCTAGAGATTTAACTTTTAAAAAGCTGGATCTTTGGGTTAATGGCTTGTCCATGGGACAGAAAGCAACTGTTTCCATCCCATAGGTACCTTTGGGAACTGATTTTAGGCTCATTGTCTCTTGTCCCTCTCCTCGATCACTGCTAAGTGGCAGTCCTTACCTGCCTTTGTTTTCTAAGATGTGTCTTCTCTGGATGCCCAGAAACAGACTATTTCTTTGAAATGCAAAGTAAAACACTGTGTGAAGAAGTTACTCCATGGAAGCAAGACATGCCAATAAAATTCAACCCAAAAAAAATAGGACAAATTAACTGTCCAAGGGATGGTCCTATTAGATCTCTTGGCGGCTTTTGATACCATTGACCATGGTATCCTACTGCGACGCCTTGAGGGGTTGGGAGTGGGAGGCACTGTTCTATGGTGGTTCTCCTCCTACCTCTTCGGGCGTTCGCAAGCGGTGTTGGCGGGGGGACAGAGGTCTGTCCCGAGGCCCCTCACTTGTGGGGTCCCTCAGGGGTCGGTCCTCTCTCCCCTTCTGTTCAACATCTATATGAAGCCACTGGGGGAGATCATCCGTGGTTTTGGGGTGGGGTATCATCAGTATGCTGATGATACTCAACTTTTTATATCCACCCCGAATCAGCCCAGTGATGCCCTCAACGTGATGTCCCGGTGCCTGGAAGGGTGCGGCTCTGGATGGAGAGGAACAGGCTTCAGCTCAACCCTGCCAAGTCGGAGTGGCTGTGGATACCGGCTGTGGATACCGGATCTCGGTTCCAAGGGAGTATTCCATCGCTGGTTATAGGGGGTGAGGTGTTGCCCCCTGTTGATATGGCACGCAACTTAGGCATCCTCCTGGATTCACGGCTGACTCTGGAAGATCATGTTATGACCGTGACCAGGGGAGCATTTGCCCAGATTCGTCTGGTGCGCTAGTTGCACCCCTACCTGGACCGTGATGCCCTACACACAGTCACTCATGCGCTCGTCACCTCCCGGATTGACTACTGCAATGCTCTCTACATGGGGCTGCCCCTGAAGACCACTCAGAGGCTTCAGCCGGTGCAGAATCCGGCCGTGTGGGTAGTGATGGGAATGTCCCGACACTCTCATGTTACACCCCTCCTGCGGGACCTGCATTGGCTACCAGTTGCCCTCTGGGTGAGATTCAGGGTACTGATAATTACCTATAAAGCCCTACATGGCTTAGGCCCGGGGTATTTGGCAGACCATCTGCGCCCAGCAACAGCTCCCCATTGCCCAGTGTGTTCCCACAGGGAGGGCCTCCTTGGGGTGCCATCGGCCAGACAATGTTCATTGGCGATCCCTAGGGAGCGGGGCTTCTCTGTGGGCACACCTACCCTGTGGAATCAGCTCCCCCTGGGGCTCCGGGTGGCCCCTGACCTTTGCTCTTTCCGCTGTGGCCTTAAAACATGGCTATTCCGCCTGGCCGGCTTGGACTGAAGGGGTTTTAGAGGGGATTTTAATGATTTTTATAGTTTTATTGGGTATTTTTTAAAAAATTGAACTTTGTGTGTTTTATTGTTGTGAGCCGCCCTGAGTCCTTTCGGAGAGAGGGCAGCATATAAGTCCAAATAATAAATAATAAATAATAACTTGCTAATTGAGACGGGCCCCAGGATAACAGACCCTTTCCCTCAACTCCATTTCTAAAAAGATTATGGGAAAATAAATAGGAAAAAAATAGTAATCTTTTATTTTAAATTGTAGAATTGGAAGAAACATAGCAGAGGCATCTTTCTCTTTAGTTTCCTACACCCTCCTCTATTAGAGGATTTTCATAGGATTTTATACATTTCTCTTGCACAGGTAAACTTTAAATCAATAGAAAGAGTGAAATCATAGAAACAATAACAGAAGGAACATTCTGAAGAGATTTTAACAGTCAAACCAATGATTCACAGTGATTACTGAAAGATAGGCACGTAACAAAAGTCTTAAGAAGAATGAACAAAAAGAATTGTACATGTGATCAGGTAAAGGTCAGTCTTGAATTAATTTACTTAATCTCTTCAGTGGTCAGGGAAAGATCTAGTAATACTGAAGATGCATTGGAATAACAATGGGAAAACAGGGAGCGAGATTAAAGGGTAGAGGATGAAGATGGCCAGGAATAAAACTAGAAAACTAGAAAATGAGAAGAAGCTTTTCTTGTTAGAATAACAGAAAATGGAATTTACAAAATAACATTAACAGACAAAGACTACAGGAATATAACATGTCCATAAGACCTTTCATTTAGGCCATCAAGTACTTGAGCTTTTTATTGTGTGTGATATCTCTAGATTTGGAAAGTTAGAAGGAAAAAAAGTATAGTTGCAATAGAACACAAATGCCAGGTCAAATTTATCTATCAAACTCTTTCCTGGGGGCTGCTGTAAGCAAGTCATGTAGGCCATACATAACTTGCTGAATGGGTTCCATTGGCAAGATCAGGATAATATTGAACTCTTGAGAGATGCTTGCATTCCCTTTGAAATTGTAGCATCTCCTTGTGTTAGAATCATAGACCAGCACTAGCAAAACAAGTTTAGACCTCTGTTTGCTAACCAATCTCAATGGGTATCTATGGGATGGTTACTATTTTACAGCCTAACATACTTTACAGAATGGTTGTGATGAAGAAATTAAGTGGCAGAAGGGGGAAGCCGATGAAGTATGCTGCTTACTGTTTCTTGGGAGAAGGCCAAAAATAAATATAGGAAATAAATATATGCAGAAATAACATTAAGAAAGTTGTTGATCATATTTGAGGCTTTGCATTTAATCACTTTTCTCACAGAAAGGGGCTGGGTTGGAGTCAAGATGTATGATTATTAGCCTTCTGGCTTTTGGCAGGGATTTGGATCTTCATGGAAATTGGCCGATTGCTACATAAAGATCTATTTTCCATTTTCAAATTCTCACCAAGCTCAGATTTTTCACCATTCCTATGAAGCACACAAGGGAGCCATTAATTTGCTTTCCCCCTTGGCTGAATAAAGACCATAATGAATTGGTTCCCCGACTGGCCAGTAATATCTCTAATGAAGATAAATAAACACAAGAGGAAGTAGAAAAGGCACAGTCTAGCCAGTCATTTACAAATAGCCATTCTGCCCAAATGGCCATTTCTGTCTTCATGATTAAGCTAAAATTTAATTACTTCTCCAAAGAATAAGATGCTAAGAGATTGGATGATCCCAATGATCACACTCTAACATTGCAGACAAGAGATTACAGGGGTCCAATTGAGCATTGCAGCATTTTCATCCATTCCTTTTCCTCCACTAGTATGCAACCGTTAAAGTTTCTTTTGGTAGCAAAAAATGTGCCATTCTATTTGTTAATAGTTGACCTATCTTGGTACTAAATACAGGTAAAACTCGAAAAATTAGAATATCGTGCAAAAGTTCATTTATTTCAGTAATGCAACTTAAAAGGTGAAACTAATATATGAGATAGACTCATTACATGCAAAGCAAGATAGTTCAAGCTTTGATTTGTCATAATTGTGATGATTATGGGTTATAGCTCATGAAAACCCCAAATTCACAATCTCAGAAAATTAGAATATTACATGAAATCAATAAAACAAGGATTGTACATAGAACAATATAGGACCTCTGAAAAGTATAAGCATGCATATGTAGTCAGTACTTGGTTTGGGCCCCTTTTGTATCAATTACTGCCTCAATGCGGCGTGGCATGGATGCTATCAGCCTGTGGCACTCCTGAGGTGTTATGGAAGACCAGGATGCTTTAATAGCAGCCTTCAGCTCTTCTGCATTGTTCAGTCTCATGTCTCTCATCTTTCTCTTGGCAATGCCCCATAGATTCTCTATGGGTCAGGTCAGGCGAGTTTGCTGGCCAATCAAGCACAGTAATCCCATGGTCATTGAACCAGGTTTTGGTACTTTTGGCAGTGTGGGCAGGTGCCAAGTCCTGCTGGAAAATGAAGTCAGCATCCCCATAAAGCTTGTCTGAGGAAGGAAGCATGAAGTGTTCCAAAATCTCCTGGTAGACGGCTGCATTGACCCTGGACTTAATGAAGCACAGTGGACCAATACCAGCAGATGACATGGCTCCGCAAATCAACACAGACTGTGGAAACTTCACACTGGACTTCAAGCATCTTGCAGCGTGTACCTCTCCATTCTTCCTCCAGACTCTGTGTCCTTGGTTTCCAAATGAGATGCAAAAGTTGCTCTCATCAGAAAAGAGGACTTTGGACCACTGACCAGTTCTTTTTGTCTTTAGCCCAGGTAAGACGCTTCTGACGTTGTTTGTTGTTCAGGAGCAGCTTGACAAGAGGAATACGACATTTGAAGCCCATGTCCAGGATCCGTCCGTGTTTGGTAGCTCTTGATGCACCGACTCCAGCCTCAGTCCACTCCTTGTGAAAGTCCCCAAAACTTTTGAATGGCCTTTTCCTGACAATCCTCTCCAGACTGTGGTCATCCCTGCTGCTTGTGTACCTTTTTCTTCCACACTTTTCCTTTCCATATAACTTTCTATTAATGTGCTTTGATACAGCACTTTGGGAACATCCAACTTCTTTTGCAATTACCTTTTGAGGCTTTCCCTCCTTATGGAGGGTGTCAATGATGGTTTTCTGCACAACTGTCAGGTCAGCAGTCTTTCCCATGATTGTGATTCCTACTGAACCAGACTGAAAGACCATTTAAAGGCTCAGGAACCCTTTGCAGGTGTTATGGCTTAATTAGCTGATTAGAGTGGGACACTTTGAGCCTAGAATATTGAACCTTTTCACAATATTCTAATTTTCTGAGATTGTGAATTTGGGGTTTTCATAAGCTGTAAGCCATAATCATCAAAAGTATGACAAATCAAGGCTTGAACTATTTCGCTTTGCATGTAATGAGTCTATCTCATATATTAGTTTCACCTTTTAAGTTGCATTACTGAAATAAATGAACTTTTGCATGATATTCTAATTTTTCGAGTTTCACCTGTATGTCCTGGGTTGTTTTTTTTTTAAATAAAAAAAAAATGGAAAAGGATAGTCCCAAGGGAACCAATTTTACCTAGATAATTGCAACATTTATACAGGGTATTTAGGTGGTTGGCCATCTCTGTAAAATGGATAGGTATTATATTCAGGCAATATTTTTACTAGGCTCAACAAGCTACTGACAATATTTTAGATGGGCGTTTGAGCTCCAGGTTTTGCCATCAAATGAGAAATTATAACCTGGGCTGGGAGATAAATATACCTGACATGACAGATATATTTCAGGTAAAGTTGGAAACAAATCTAAATAACTTCTCCTCAAAATGGGGTATCGCTCATTTTATTGTACAAGTTAGGAGAGTATATTCCACTTGATTCCATTATTCTTCCTTTTCTCAATCTTAAATTTCTGAAAGCTTGACTTGAACATCCTGTCAACTTCCCCTTCCTCACCCTTTTACCTAAGAAATATGGAACTCTCAAAATGTACCCATTTTATGTATAATCCCTGTAATTGTATACTGGTAGAGCATTATTTCCATGCAGACATGCAACTCCATTTGTACAGACCACTGTGACGTTGTAGGTTCAGGGACAGAATGGACACAGGTGACCCACAGGCCACTTTCCCATTGGGAAGAAAGTAAATGATGTACAAATTAAAAACTGACTTTAACAAATAAGGAAGTGATTTTTATTGTCTATAATATCTTTATTTTGTAAGCTATAAACTATATATTGAAATATATTTTTAAGCAGCAAGGTTCTTACCACACAATTCTTTCTGGGTTCACAACACCTGTAGTGTCTTGGTAAATTTTTCATAGCTGCTAGCCCCAAATTGTGAACTACTTTGAATTAGTAGTTTGCAATCCGTGGCAACCCTGTTTGTTCACTGCGATATCTAGGGTGCCCTGGCCCACACTTTAGGAATTGCAACTATAGCCCATACTGTGGCGTATATTCTCATTTCTATTATTCAATGCATCTTATTTCTATACTCTTGGGTTATTTTACTTGTATAGTAATTTACATTACTTTTCTCCTCTATCTTTATTTCTATCTAATACTTATTTCCCAACCTAATCTATAAATGGGCTTTCTTTAACTTTTTTCCTAGAAGTTTGTTCTCTACCCCTCTCTTCATCTTGCCAATGAATTATTGGAACTACCAATTGGAAATTTTCAGTTAAGTAAGCCTGGGCTATTACTTGAGCATGAGTATGCAAGAAGAATACACACACACACACACACATACCAACACAAACACACAAATACACCAGTCCTACTTGCTTGATTTCCTTTGTTACTTCACTGGCTTCTGCTGAAAATACTGATAGAACTGCTTTTGAGCTGAATCACTGCTGTTTCAAGTTATCTACTGCCTCTTATATTTTGGGAATGTAAGGATTTTTTGCCCTGGTGCTTATTTGGGTACTGCAGGCTGCTGCTTGTTGGTGCTCCTAAACCTTGTCATTGCTTACTGTCATTGATCCTGGGTATTTGCCTGGAGATCTTCAACACCTCACCTGCCCTCCTCCAAGCTGGTGCCAGACACTTTATTGCTGCTCTTCCCAATATAATGCTGTTCCTTTGCATCTTTGGATGCTTTCCAACTTACATGGCTCACCATCCCCAAACATCATTTGGTCCTGATGCTGATGCTTTTTCCTAATGCAAAACCCAGCCTTCTCTTTGCCAATGACAAGCAACCCTAAACTCATGGTATGGCAATCTCACCTCTGTTGAGGACTAGGTCATCTCCTTGCCAGAAATGTAAGGATGTACAAGCAGGACAGCAGGGCAGGATACAGGCCATTAAAGTACCTTGGTCGCCTTCTTTTACCAAGAGCCATCCTTTGTCCATGTGCTGTGCAATACGGTGTCAGGCAAGAAAATGGGAGTACTTAGATGTTCAAACTTCACTGAGAAAATAAGAGAACTAGATATTAAAGATACTGTCATCATTTTATATCCAATAAAGCAGAAGTCAATTCCATGACAGGGACTCCGGAAATTGGGTTCAGTGCTTTGAAGCTCTACAAAATCTATTGCCCAATTGTAGTTTTTTTTAATATGATATGACGGGAAGGAGGACACAGTTCACTGAATGGATACAGATATTGGTAGGATTGGAAGGGAATGTCTGAAAAGAGCAAGCCATATTGTAAAAGTTGGGTGGGAAAGAGAATTTGGCAGTTGTCAGGCTCATGCTGCTTATATTGACAATATAGACATTCAACATAGAGAGAGATTCTTGGCAGAAACTTGGAACAGACAGGCTGGCTTAAATATATAGCTTGACTACATTGTCATGAAGAGACAGCACCTTAAAGTAGGTCTGTGTGCATCTGCAGATATGTATTTTCCACAACAAATAGATACATTTATTATTATTATCTTTATTCATTAAACATGAAACTCAGTCAACTGAACATTCAAAAATGCATCACAAATACCATTGACTGGTGCTAATGGTTGATACAGGTTGCTGCCAGCGTCCTAGGTATCAACCAAGTACCTTCTTAAGACATATGATGTTCCGAGTAGCACAGTTTTTTGCAGTTCTGCTGGTGTTATTGCAGGAAGCTGCAATTTCTTGATGTATCTTATAAAATTCTTGGACATGGTACCAAGTGCCCTGATGACAATGGGTATCACTGTTACATGTTTCATCCATAGCCGTGTAGTTTCGATGGCCAGGTTGCGATATTTTGTGATTTTTTCCCCCCAGTTCTTTTTCTTCATCTCTGGTGTCTCCTGGTACAGCGATATCAATAAACTGTACGCTTCAGCCCTTGACAACTGTGATATCTGGTATGTTGTGTTCCAAATGACGATCCATCTGTAGTCAAAAGTCCCACAAGATCTTCACCGTCTCATTTTCGATAATTTTTTCCCCTTTGTGCTCCCATGACTTTTCGTATTATTATTATTATTATTATTATTATTATTATTATTAGTAGTAGTAGTAGTAGTAGTAGTAGTAGTAGTAATAGTAGTGGTAGTAGTATCATCTCAGATTTTCAATAGATATCTTTCACTCAGATTATAACAATAATCAATAACCAATAACTCAGCAGTAAATATAACTAATAAAAACAAGTATGCAGACTTGTGTATGTGGGGATATGTGCATGCTTGAACACAATGGGTATTTGATCTATCTGTGTACCTTAGTAATGAGTACTCAGATATGCTTAGCATGCAGCTGTGTGTGAATTTAGCTTACTGTACCCAATACCAAAATGATGAGTACAGCACAAATGAAATGAGTGAAGAGAAAGATTACATTAACCCATCATCTCAACCTATTGTGTTGTTTGAATGATAAGTCAATTTTTGAAACTGTTTTCCTAGCCTCAGGGCAGTCAGCCTTATGAATTAACAATTGGCAATTTCCCCAAATGAGAATGGCACAGATGTATGTCCCTGGCAAGCAGTTTGGTTATGTTATTAATGTTAATCCTTGTCTTCCTTTGCTCCCCCCCCCGACTTTCAGAGAGAGAGAGGGAGGGAGGGAAGGAGGGAGGGAGGGAGAGGGAGTGCAACATATAGACATAGGTATAGATATAAAATATTCAGCCCAACCATCTGTACTAGGGTTACATTTTGACTAAACAGATCAGTATCTAAGGCAGGGTCTTCTGAGAAAGTTTCTTGACCAAGTTATACCAAGTTGCTGCCTAGGGATTCTTTTTGGCCCTCATTTATTATTAGAGGCACTTACTCATTTTGATTTAAGATGCAGTAGGAGGGGAAGAGTTAAGTTTCCATGGAAATATTGCAGTACAAAATTGGAGCTTATTTTTTTCTCAGTGCTCTGTCCATGTTTCAGGATCCAGAAATAGCCACGCCCACAAATTAGAGATCAAATGAAGGATTCAAATTATTTTACATTTAGGATGTGCCTCTATGGGTTATTAAAATGTTAAGCTTTAATGTGATAACCACATAAAAAAAAAGAAGACCTATTAGTGAGATTTACTTTTAATCTATATAAGAATACATTTTCAAGTGTTCGTGTAAGGATTCATTCGTGCTGGAATGAATCTTCCAACATCCCATGTTCTGCAGGTCTTCCAGGTTTTTTCCTCCTTCTCTCCCTGAGTGTCCCCAGAGTCAGGGAACTGAAATTCTACATGAACCACTGATTTTTCTGGTTGTGGATTTTTTCTGATTTAAAAACATAAAATAAGGGATAAAAATAGGCATGTTAAGCCTTTTGTCTTAGCCTACATTTGTCTAGGTGTAATTTATTATAACAACCTTTTCAACTTCACAAAACACACAAACGTTTCAATCTTACCTTTCCAGGAATATAGCTGTGTTGCTATCGTGCTTGTTGTAGCTTCAGGAGGTTAAAAAAAAATGCAGTGAACCTGATTACAGAAAGTTGTTTATTGCTAGTATGAGATTTATACCTAATCTTTGCAGTAGTCATCATCATGGATTTGCATGCACCAATAAGTATCTATGAATATGGATTCAGAAATATGAGGATTGGAATAATGGTGCTACCTATGTGGGGAGGAGAGTGCAACTCTCTGCTGGCACAATTGGGGCATCAAAGTCCCACTACTTTTAAATGTGTTTCACATCCATCTCTCTCTCACACACACATACATGCTAAAAAAAAAAATCAACAAAAATAATAACAACTCATGGAAACAGAAAAGCAAAACATCGCAAATAAGGCTAGACCCATCAACAAATGATTCATACAAATAAGAAATTCTACCACCTCCCTGCCCCCATGCTTGGAGAACAAGCAAGCCTTAAGAGCTTTATGGAAGACCAGCAGGGTCAAGGTCATTCTATTCTCAGATGGGATAGAGTTCCAATGGGCAGGTGCTATAACGGGGAAGGGAAATGACCCCCTTTAAGACTGAAGCAGGCTCTTCTTGCCAGATCTGATGAGACAGATAGAAATAGTCAGAGGCAACTAACCCGTTTAGGCTTTTGATTCATGTTTGATATACTGGGGGGCAGCCTAGTTCAGTATTTATGAGGGCTTTATATAGATATAAATTGGTTTGGTTGAATTTGTTTTGTTAGAAAGCACTTTAGGAAACCATCTAGCGGTCTGCATCCTAGATTTGAGGAGCCTTGCATCCCTTAGCCCTTATGAAAGTCTTTTTACCAGGATAATTAGACCATCTTTATGAAACAGAAGATGTACAAGGGAAGTGCACATCACAACTTTTGCTACTATCAAGACTTGAATGATCCTCTTCAGCCTCATTAGTCTCTGTTGTTTCTTAAGGTCTAACAGTGCTGTTTGAGACAATCGGTTTTCTCTTTCCCTCTTGCTCTTCTATTGCCTTTTTCACCAACTTGCTATATGACAACTGAGTTTTCTCTTCCCCTCTGTGCATGGATGTATAGTGTTTTCCAAGTTAGTTTTCCAGGTTGTTATTTCTAACTGAGCAGTCAAAAATTATAGCCCATTGAAATGTCTGAGCCCAGAGAACTGAATGAGATTCCATAAATCGTTGGCCAAGCAGAGAAACTTAACTGCTTAGCTGGTACTCAGCCAAACAGTCTGCTGAGCAGACTTGCCATGTTTTTTCTTTCAGCTGAACTGTCTTGATGAACACCAGCTGATGATCTGGCCTGTTTCCTTTGGGAAAACAGCTGCTCCTCTTGAGTCAGAGGGGCAACCAACAGTGCTGGATGGTGATCTCAGCAACTGCTCTGGAAATTGTGCCAGTTAGATTTTGTTCACATTTCTCTACAAGTCCCATTCTGCTTAATGATTATGGGGTTTGGAGAAAAGCCTTTTAATGTTCTCTTTGCTAAATACTCAAAGGTTCCCCTACCATTCCCTATAGCCATGAGTGAGAGGTTTATTTGGTTTATCAAAATCTTTTTGATCCGGATCTCCCTTGATCCCCCATCAACTTCTTTGTGGTTTTCTGTGCTGCAGAATCCCTTGGATCAGCTTCATTCTAAGCAGATTGTGGCTCCTGATCCTGCACTCACAGCAAATCTAGCTTTCTGTTATTGGTTTCATTTCATTCATGACAGCAAATACAATTTGGCAGTTACTTTCCAGCAGTGTCAAAAGTTGTTCAAATTTACAGTTTTTCAACATCACTTGAGAGATTGTCTGCTCATTTATGTTGCATCTTTGGTTTCACGTAATTGTCCTCCATTGCATTCAGTGGTCATAATCACATGGTCTTATGAAGATATTTTCCTCAATGCATGATTTGTAGCCAATTTTATAACCCTTTTGTGACCAAATAAAGGAGAAAGAAGTAGTAGGAGAAAAACAAGGAAACTGAGCAGGGCAGAAAATCTAAGACAAATCTTATAACTGTATTTGGAGAAATTATATCTATCCCACCAAAATGACTAATTTCTGAACATCAAAGCTGAGTAATATTCAGCAGAAGCTTAATTGCATTGGTTCTAATATTTCAAATTGTCCACATTGGGGAAGCAAAAGGCTACCTGGATTATCAGAGTGAAGAATACATTCTATTTTGCCACGTGAGTAAGGGCTTTATGAATAATTTCCAATGGACTGAGAGTGGGTAGCTGTTATTCAGATTGAGCCATTAGGCTGTATGGCACTTTCAAGATGAGAAGTCAACTAAAAGATGCATATAATAAAACAGCAGATAAAGAGGAAAAGACCATAATACATGCACTGTTAATTTGTTAAAGTTACAGGCGACTGTTCACCCTCTATTTTTTCTTGTGACAGCTCTCACTAGTTTTAAAATCACTCTCAGGAAATGAATAGGTTTGAGGAAGGCAGGCAGTCCATCACAACCGTAATCACGTTCTCTCTATGTAAAATGTCCTTTGAGATAAGCTTATTTGCAGCCAATTCTTTGTTTTTTTAAAAAAAATCTACTTACCAACTGATGTATCTGTCCAATCCATCCATCTATCCCAATCTGACTACATCCCTAGAATTCCCTAGAAGTCTCCCATTCAAGTAATTGTCAGACTGGATCTTGCAGATCAAGTGCAGTCAAAGTAATCATGTACCGCCACTTGATAAGATGTCATATACCTTTTAGGAAGTCAATTATTTCTCCTTGTTTCTTGCCCTTCTTTTTCCTACATGGTTTGAATCCAATTTCTTTTCTCTAGCTGCTTTCATTCAGTTAGGCTTGTGGAAAGAGAAACTGAAAGTCTAAGGTAAGGTGAGCTAGGGGCCACAAACCAGAGTCAAGACCAAAAATAAATGAGAAGGCAAGGCAGAAATCAGGATACAAAGACTACAGGATTGAATCAGAGTTTAAGAGAATAGGAACATATCTTATAATTCTTCCTATTTTATGGCTAATTTGGAAGCATTTCTAAACTTAAAGACAATAATAAATGATCTGGCTAGATGCTATAGGAAAGAGCTCTAGGGCTTATCCACCATTACATCCATGTAGTGATGAAAAAGTGGAAAGATTCCCTAAATTAGCCATAGCAGTTCCTAGATTCTTAGGCCCATCTAACCTCACTGTCCTCCCACAGATTCTCACTCTCTTTTCCACAGAAGGAGCCGATCGGGAAAAAAGGAAAGGTTGGATTCATGACTCTTGTTTGCTAATTCTATGTTTTCTTTAAGTACAACTTGCAGTTTCAAAACTTTGTCGAAACAAAATACCTCCCCCAAAGAAAAAAAAAGTATTGTTGCTGTAGCAACCTGGAATGCTGGTATAAGAAGGCAACCATCTCCCTATGAAGTGAATTGCAAGTGGAAAGATTGCTGAAGGGCTAAAGGGACACTTTGAGAGAATGCAGTTATAATGAGACCATTGCAACTTAATTGATGTGTATCTACCTAGTTCTTCTTTGAAATGAGAAAAGGAGTAACCCATGGCAGGGAAAATGCAGATGACATAAACTACTATGTATTCTTTTAGGACATACATAAAGCTGTATATTTAATGGTTTAAAAACTTTTATTTAAAAACCTATAAACCAAAGCCTCTCAATCTGATGCTGAAAGAACAATCATATCTGTACATATTATGGGTGTGCCTAAATGGGATGTTGATTTGAAGCTATGTTGTTAGACCTCTTTACCATAGTTACAGCTTATGGTACCTGGGACGATTGTCATTGTGGCTTTATGGGGAAATTGTCTAAAACTGTAGAGAATATTATTGTAATGCTGCTATGAATTAGCAATGTTAGGATATGGTTTAAGATTTAACTGGCAAAGACTTGGATTGATTTAAAGACTATGAGATTGTTTTTTCACTATAAAGTAAACTTTTGATAAACCAGTTTGCACATCTCTTATTCATTGCTCTCAGCAACGTTTCTCTGTGCTCTACACTCTGCTGGTTGGTAACACAACAACAATATCCTTAACAAGCAACCCACAATTAACTGAGGGTGGGGGCATCAAAGTTACGACTTGGTAGGATGTTGAATATATAATAAATTAGGTGGCCTGAATCATATCTTCAAAAAGACCTTGTCTATAGATTATATGTAACGGTTAAATTCCTTCAAAGAGTGAAAATGATTGGTTTAGCCAGAAATATTCAGCAGAAGGATAGGTTTTTTTAGTAATTTAATGCTGGCTTGGTGAACTGGGTATGCACATTGTAATGTAGGCACAAATGTGTTATTAAAATAAATTACTTAGAAATGCATGATTTTGTTTCATGCTGAGCATCTTAGATTTCGGAGTAGTGTAGAGAATGGATACACAGAAATCTTCTAGTGAAAGGGAGAACAGTAAGGTTGGGAACTTCTCTAACATCATCTACTGGGAGTATAATTGCACACCATCCCCCCCCCACTTCACCTGCTCAAAATATTATGGCTGCACAGGGAGCAATTAACTGTGTTAAGAATTAAAAGCTCTACCCATAAACGCATATATGTGCATCTTTCTTTCCCTGTATGTGTGCATTTATATGAAATTTAAAATGGGATTAAGCATTTAGGAGGTGTACCATAAGTAGCTAATATCTTCAGGGAAAAAAAGTTAGAAATATAGAACTGCAAAAAGAACCTAATTTTGTAAGGAAGCTAAAGATAATAAAATGTCAATAGTAAAAGGAAGAAAAAGGAAGGAGGGAGCTCATTTTTAGAAGATGGTAGGGTAGCAACAGGTGATCGGAGGAGGGCAAACCTTCTCAATTCTTATTTTGTTTGATTCTTCTCCTTCCAAAAGAGGAACTGTGTTCAATTGTTCACAAAACAATTGACAAAATGAAGGATTGGCAACCCAATGAGATGGTTAGGGAGCAGCTGACTATCATGAATGAGTTTAAGGCTCTGGTACAAGATTAACTACATTTAAGAGTTTTGCAGTAACTTTAGTAACTGAGTTGGAAATCTCAACTCAGTAGTGTCTAAGTGGAGGATGGGGATGGAAAGGGAAGCAAAGTGACATACCTCTTCCCTTTTGTATGCTTATTGTGATGTGAGATGCACATAAGTGGTGCTTGTGGTACAAAAGCTTTTTTCATTTTGATAAAACTTCTTTCTGCGAGAAAACATGGAGGATGATCATAATGTCAGATGACTGAAGAAAGGGAAATGTTCTTATCTTTAGAGCACGGGAAGGGAGGAGTTGTGTATTTATAAAGAGGCCAGCCTGAAACTAATACCAGGAAAACTTTGAAAGGAAGTATTAAGCAATTGGTTTGTGAACATTTAGAAAGTAATGAACTGTTGGGCAGGATCTAATCTGGCTATATCAAGACGCATCATGTCAAATCAACCTGATCTATATTTGTGATAGCAACTAGTTTATTTGACTAAGGGAATGTGGTGGACATAGTATATTTTTCACTTCATCAAAGCATTCAATGAAGCTTTTAATGAGACTCTAATACATAAGATGGTAAAATGAGAGTTGGATTCTCATTGGATATATTATGACAGAGTTTTTCAAAAGCTGCAAAACCTGTTAGTTTAAAAAAAAAATCCCAGCACCCAGGAAAGCAGTAATGATAGAAAATTAGCAATAAAACACCTTATTGTAATTGCAAAATATTTCCAATCTACAAAAAAACCCAAAACCCTCTGAATATCACAATTACTTGGAAGGTTAACACTTTAACCAAGCAAATTAATGTTCATTGCTTGGATATGATTGTTTTGCCTTGGATAACAGTTCAATCTGGAGCAAGAGATGTTACTTGTAAGCAGATATCCTCTTTGCAAATAGCCTCTTTCTATGGTTTTGTTGTAATTGTAGTTGCATATAAAGAGAAATTTCTCTCACAAAGGTGTGTCATTAGAAACATCATATTTCAGTGCTTGACCAGCAATTTTAGGATATTCTTTTAAAAGTTCTATCCAGAAATCATATGTTCTACATGAAGAGACATTGTTTACAATGTGAAATCAATTAAATGTAATTTTAATTTCTCACAATCATAAGCAGCAGCAACACTACCATTTGTTTTGCTTTTTCTGTTTTTGTCTTTTCCCATACCAATCTGCAGTTGTATTGATTTACAGCCAGTGAACCATATCTGGAAAAGTATTCATATGGTATAAACATTTATTAGGCCTTATCAAAGCACAAAATAAAGATAACATGAAGACACCAAAGGATGTTATTCATGGCATAGTGTTAATGCCTTTCTAAAGCCATTCAAGCACCCATCATCCATCTACCTGCTTTTGCGAGTATAATTCTCATGTATGTTTACTCCATAAGAAGTCCCATTTCAAAGAGATTTGAGGCATTTTCCTTGGCCAGGGAATGCAATCTTAATTTTTTGTATTAATTTCCACATAGTTCCATGTGGTTGACTCCTAAGTAGATGTACACAAGATGCCATCTTGAAGATTAAGCAAGTAACATGCACATGAACACACAAAATACTGCCTGCAACATGGAAAATAAAGGGGGTGGGAGCAATCACTCATGCAGAATAAAACATCTTTCTCAGAGTTTGGGGAAGGCAGGGAGTTGGTGGCGCATGTGGGAAAGGAAAAGCAGCTTGATATTGATGACGTACAGCAAGTGAGAGGGGAAGAGCATGTTGAAATGAAGTGGATGGCTGAGTGTATTTGAAGGCTTCCCTCCCCTCTTAGTTCCTTACGTATTCCTTTCAAGTCCCAGTTTGAAAAATATCCCCACATTAAATCAGGGGTGTCAAACTCAGGCCCAAGAGCTGGATGTGTCACCTGCTGGTCACCCCCAGCCCTGTTTTAGTGAAGGGAGAAAAAGTTGTCAAATCTTATGTGACGACAACATGATGATTTGAGTTTGACATCCCTGCATTAGATGAAAACAGAGCTGGCTGATATATAATGCCTTAACAAGTGATCCTCTATAGCTCCATGGCAAGCTTGAAGGAAATGCTAAGTAGTGTGCCACAGCCTCCATTCTAGTCCCTATACTGTTCAACATGTTTATACATGACTCCGATAAGGGCAGCCATACATGCAAAAAGGATCTGGTTTTCTTGATAGAGAACAAGCTGTACAGGTAGTCCTCAACTTACAACCACAATTGAGCCCAAAATTTCTGTTGATAAGTGAGACAGCTGTTAAGTGAATTTTGCCCCATTTTATGATTTTTTTGCCACATTTGTTAAATGAATCATTGCAGTTCTTAAATTACTACCACGGTTGTTAAGTGAATCTGGCTTCCCCATTGACTTTGCTTGTCAGAAGGTTGCAAAAGGTGATCACTTGGACACTGGACACTGCATGAACCAATTGCCAAGCATCCAAATTTTGATAATGTGACCATGGGGATACTGCAACAATCATAAATGTGAAAAATGGTCATAAATAACTTTTTTAAAGGGGTGTTGTAACTTCAAACGGTCACTAAATGAACTGTTGTAAATCAAGGACTGCTTGTATATGAACCAACAATGTAACACAGTTTCTAAAAACAAGCGTAAACCTAATTTCGGTGTCAAGATCAAGAGAAGTCATTGTTCTTCTCTATTCTTAGTTGTACAGATCATCACACCTAAAATACTGTGTCCTATTCCGGACACCATAACATAGGGATGGACTCTATCAAACTGGAGCTTGTAATAGTGGTCTAGAATGAAAATTGTATTAAGAATGATTGTTAATACAATCATGGATTGGAGGCACTGTGTATGTTTAGCCTGGACAAGACAAGACTATGGCATGATGCTGATCCTCTGGTATTTGAAGAGCTGTAGAAGATAGAGAAGAATTGTTCCAGAAAACAGAAACAAGAAAGAGTGGCGTCAATTGCAAGGAAATCAGTTTTGGCTGGACATCAAAAAATGATCTGCTGGTAAAATCTGCTCAACAATGGAACCAAGTTGCTTGGGAAGTGAGGGACTTTTCCTTTGTTGGGGATGGTCATCCAGCCTCCATATAGTATTGAATTCCTGCTCCTGAGTTAAACTAGGTGATCTCCAAATACCCATGCAATCCTTACTTTCATTTATTTTTTAATTCCAGGATTGCAAATAGACATGTGATGGTAAACTTTCCTTGCCTTGATTAGTTCAGTGATAGAATCAGCAAGAACAAAGGTTTAACATTTAAAAGTTAGTGGAAACACTTAGAAAACAGCTGATTTTATGTGCCTTGTCTGCTGGATACATGCACTGAATATGAGTTGACTTTACATTGTAGTCTGTGAAAAACAAATGCCATACCATTTGTTACACAGCTGAATGTTAAAGCTGGCCAACTTAATTCTCCAAACCAAAGTAATTATAAAATTTGAAATATCTCCAGATGACACCATAAAAAGTTATTAAAAGTTAATCGCAGACATCACCAATCCCAATTATCACTTTAAAGGCAAAGGCAAATCTATATATGAATTATCAAGTCAGCTTTCTCCAATCAGCATCTTTCAGATTTGTTAGAATTATAGTCTCCAAGAATGGGAATTGAAGTCCCAACCCATCTGGAGAATGCCAGTTTTTAGAATGCCAGTTTAAATGTTCATAACATGGTTAAAAACAACTAGAATATTTCTTCTAGCGATGTACTATGACTATTATTAATAAGATTAATATTATTAATATTATAGTCAATACCAAAGTAATTTTTGCATAAATATATTGTGAATTTATTTTATTATTCATTTTTAGATTTCATTTTCAATTTTTTTGATCAAATTTACCATAAAAATGTAAACCATAATATAAACCTACTATACTACAAGCTTCCAACACCTCAGAATTTAACATTACAGTTTACTTCTTTCCAATATTAGTTTTAACATGCAGGTTAAAATTCTGCTACAACTCCCATTTAATCTATTTTTCACAAACAGATGGGGTTAGCTCATAAGAAAATGTTGGCTTAGTTGCTTATACTAGGGGAAAAAAATACAATATAAAGATCAGAATAGAAAAGCAGTAAAACAGAACAGAACATAAACCATAAAGCTTAAATCGTAGTTAATCTAAAATAAACTGACCATATGAAATGGCTTACTACAGTAGAATGAAGATGCTACAAAATATTAGAAATTTTGATGTTGAAATATCTGGAAAAATTAAACATCTGACTGATCTTATACTGTGAATAAATTAGTGAATAAACATGCAAGTTAGTGGTTCTTTTCTGGAAAAAGGATTTCAAATTGGAAATCCACACCGAAAAGACAGTGGAGGGAATGTCTGGAGAAGAAACTCTGAAGACAATCTTAAATTCCTGTAGACATTATTTATATGCTCTGAGTTTCAATCTATTTTATCATAATGGTATTTAGACATGATTCAGATGAAAGTTAAGGTACTTAGATGTTCTTGATTTTACTGGGAGAGTTGTGTTCCAATTAAATCATCAGAGCTTTTCCTGAAAACATTAATTCTGTTTTTTAATGGTTTTCACTACTGTTCTTTCTTACTGTCAGACTCTTTTTTTAGCTACTTTAACTTTGATGTTTTCTTATTTCAAGATGGGAAGATGGTTATTGCAATGTAATGTATGTATGTAAATATGTGCTTCCAATCAAGAAGGGCAACTGAAGTCTATTAAGAGTAGAGACCCTACCACTCTAAAAATTGAGCAGTGATTAAGCCTTTTCAGTGAAATTTGCTGCAAATATTTCCATAATTTTCTTCCATTTAACTAGGACAAATATACTTAAAAACACTTAATTTTGGCAGGAGAATGGCTTTATTATTTTTATTCAGCACTTTTCCTGACAGCTTCCATATACAGTATATTATTTCAATAATCTTTTCAACATTTACAAGGTATTTCCATAGTATTTCTATAGTACAGAAGAATGCCTGGGATTGAAAAATAGTGGTTATGCTCAGGAGGTTGACGGAATGGCAGAAGGTATGTGTGAATTGGGAACACCAGATTTACAACTCAGTCTCATCTTCTTCCTGCATCTATCCTCTCATATCCAACAAATCTTGGATAAATCATTTGCTTTCCCACTTGAATTATTTTTTTCCTTCTTGAATAAATATGCTTGAAATTTGATATATGATATATAGGAACTTGTTAAGATTCCTTTTTATTATAAAGCCTTTGGACACTGAAGAAAATATGTGTATCATATAGTATGAAAAAAAAGGTTTGAGGTAGATGATATCGACCATTTTATTATGGTTTCATGAGCTGACGTATCTTGCATATTGATCCTGCAAGCAGTTTAGGGTTGGCTAATTGGAAGTGACATAGAAATCATAGTAATAAATAAACAAAGAATAGTTTTCTATGGTTTCTGTCCAACTGTTAATACTTGGTGTATTTTGGATCCCTTCGATTAAATTGTTAACCAGGGAACCAGGTGTGGCTTGGCACGAACAAAGAGATAGAGTCTAGAATCTCTCTCTCTCTAAAACACATCTATTCAGCACTAGACAAAGGTGGGTCCTCCCATAAGGCTGGAAGAACCCTGACTGCAATTTCAAACAAGCATATATAGGTTTCTCAGTTACATAACAGGGATATTGCTTCTACAAGATAAGGTAAAGAAGTTACAAAAATATTTATGCATGTAGTTGTGGTTATCATCACATATTCATCTGCAAGCCTGTGACTTCTTATCAGAGGTTTCTACAACCCGAAGGTCTGCCAAGGCCTGAATTCTATTTCTCTCATTTCAACATAAGAAGCTGTAAAGCAAGCATGTTATCAGAATCCTGGTCAACAAAATGGTGCAATTTATTAGGACCCAGAAAGTATACTTTCTCTGTTGAGGTGCCTGACCTAAAGAATAAATTTGGCTAAATTTGACCTAAAGAATAGATTCATTTGGCTCCCACCCTGATGGCATTCTGGAAGGTCATAATGACCTGACTGTTCTCTCAATCCTTGGTCCTACCCCCTTATTAGAAATATTGGATATGTAATAAACATAAATGTATAAGATTGAAGTAAATTGGAAGCTTCTATCCCAAATTCTTGGTAATCCTTTAAAAGAAAGAAGTTAGCTCTACTTGCTTGCATTTGGCTTCAATTATGTAATAGCCTCCATTTGGATTTTGATTCTATTAATTAGGTGTAATGATTATGTATGTACTTCATCCTGTTCACTACCAGGTTTCTTGATTGATAGAGAAACTGATCAGGAAGTCACAAAAACTAAGAAAAGACAGTTAATAGTAGGGATAGCCCTGAAGGAAAAACATTGCATCAAAATGGAATTGAAAAAATCCTCCCTCTAGAAAAGATAGGAAATATCAGAATGGGTCTGTGTGTCTAGCTGTGTATTATATAGTTGTAAGAGTGAGATTTTGAAGAATCAAGAGTGAACTGAAAAATGGAGACCAGAAGAAGACAAGTGGCTTGGAAAATTTACTTATTTACTTATTTATTTATTTATTTATTTATTTATTTATTTATTTATTTATTTATTATTTATTTATTATTCAAATTTCTATACCGCCCTTCTCCTTTCGGACTCAGGGCGGTGAACAGCCAAAATAAAACATTTATACATAAAGTGCAATTAAAAATAGATTTAAAATAATTAAATTTGGGCCATAGTTTAAAATTTATCAATTTAAAATCCATATCAAAATTTAAAATCAACCATAAAATCATAAAATCAAGAGAGACCGGCTAACTGAAAGAGATGAGTTTTTAGGGCCTGACGAAAAGTCCGGAGGTCGGAAATCACTCGTCTCTCTGGGGGTAGATTGTTCCAAAGGGTAGGTGCCACCACAGAGAAGGCTCTCCTCCTGGGGGTCGCCAGCCGGCATTGTCTAGTCGACGGCACCCTGAGGAGGCCCTCTCTGTGGGAGCGAACTGGCCGGAAGTCCACCGGAAGCCAATGCAGCTCACGCAGGAGAGGAGTCACATGGGAGCGCCCCGTCGCTCCCATAATCCTCCGCGCAGCCGCATTCTGCACCAGTTGGAGCCTCCGGGTGCACCCCAAGGGGAGCCCCATGTAGAGAGCGTTACAATAGTCCAGACGAGAGGTGACGAGTGCTTGAGTGACTGTGCGTAGGGAGTCCCGATCCAGAAAGGGGCGCAACTGGCATATCAGGCGAACCTGATAAAAAGCCTCCCTGGCCACAGCCATCATATGCCCTTCTAAAGACAGCCGTGCGTCCAGGAGGACGCCCAAGTTGCGGGCCCTTTCCGTGGGGGCCAGTGATTCGCCCCCAATAACCAGCAATGACGTCAGCTGGCTATACCGGGACGCCGGCAGCCACAGCCACTTGGTCTTGGAAGGGTTGAGTCGAAGCCTGTTTCTCCCCATCCAGACCCGCATGGCCTCCAGGCACTGGGACATCACTTCCAAGGCATCGTTGGGATGGTCTGGGGTGGAGATGTACAGCTGAGTATCATCAGCGTACTGATGGAACTCCACCCCAAAACCACGGATGATCTCACCCAGTGGCTTCACATAAATGTTGAACAGGAGGGGCGAGAGGACCGACCTTTGTGGCACCCCACAAACAAGGCGCCTCGGGGTCGACCGCTGCCCCCGTCAACAGGGATTGAGACCGGTCGGAGAGATAGGAGGAGAACCACCGCAAAACGGTGCCCCCCACTCCCAGTCCCTCCAGCCGGTGCAACATGATACCATGGTCGATGGTATCAAAAGCCGCTGAGAGGTCTAACAGGACCAGGATAGAGGAATAACCCCTGCTGGCTTCTTTCTATTAGATAAATTGCAGTGACCTCTTCACATGGGATCTAAATAAATATTTCCCATTAATAGCCCCATTTGGGAAATGTTCTGGATTGTAAAAAAATATTCAGAGAAAAGCACAAACTTTTGGCAGTCATTGTGACAAAAGTAAAACCTATGTAAAGACTGGCTATCTGCCTTAAAATGCGGGAGTAGTGGAGTTTGATGGTCTGCTGCAAAATTTAAGTTCAGTTGTACCTCTGCTTTATATCTGAAAACAAATGCAAATGTGACACAATGCCAATAAGGATCAACTTATCAGCTTCAAAACAGAACAAGTTTAATAAGGGTATGCCTCTTGAACTTCTCTTCAGTCAGAGAACTGAAATAATATAATGGATGTACTGTATTATACCATGCTTGTCCTTACTATTGCACAGAAATGAAATTATATTTTCTTAATTCCATGCAATACAATTTCCCCTTGATGTTAGCACTATGGGGTTCTAATGGAATTAAGAAACTAAAGAGAGGTTTATTTGGAAACTGTTGGGAATTGGGGCCCCGTGAACAAATATTTAGAACTTACCAATGAGAATAGAAAGAGAACTGCACCCAGATACATATAGTCCATAAAACTGCAGTTGGCATCCCCTCTAATTGGTAATAAATGTAAATGTTTAGTTATGCCTGACTGGGGAGCAATGAACAACACATCTGTCTGGCTGTTTTTTCTGCCTTCATAAGGATTACAGCATTTATGGCATCTGTGGTGGAAAACAGGGGGACTAGATGGTAAAAGGGTTAGTGTTAGGTGGCAGTAGAATTGCCTGGGGTATATATTTGGGGAAGAGGGGTTGAAATGACTGAGATAAACATCTGCAGGAAATCTAAGGAAAGAGATAGGAAAATAAGGACTGAAAAAAATAAAGTTGCAAGGACAAGCACTAAAGACAAGTACTAATCTCCTTCCCACAAGGTATAAAACAATCAGGATAGATAAAATAACTGGATTTAAGCAAGCAAACAAACAGGATTAATTTATTTATGTACCAGCAGTTCATGGTACACAAAAACCAGTGGAGGATGAACCAGTAAAAATTTGACAGCTAATAACAAATAAGGATTGAAAAATAAGCAAGGAGTAGGCCAAAGGGCAATAACAGTGAAGAAAAAAGGATTAAAGACTAAGAATTAAGAAGCAAGTCAAGAGTTAGAATAGAAAAGTAATCAAGGAGATAAGAACATCCTAGTCCTTATTACTTGTGAAGGTCTTAGTTAGAACATAAAGCTTTCTTACACTTTTCTCAGAAATTTTTACATATTTTAAAGTTAATAGTCAGAATGGATCGGTCTAGTGGTTGTATATAATATACTGAGAAGCTTCCAGTTCAGGGGTGAAATGCTCCCGGTTCGGACCGGCTCGGGCTAGTAGATAGCGATGGCAGCAGGCAGTTCAGAGAACCAGTAGCAAAAATCCCTGCCCCCACTCCCCCATGCCCAGCTGAGCTGCGCGATCATCAGAGCCTTTTGTTTTTCATTTAAGTGGCTTTGACGAGCCAAGCTCTGACAATCTAAGCTGAGTTGCCTGCTAATCAGGCAACTCAGCTTGGATCGTCAGACCCATTTAAAAGAAAAAAAGTTTTTTCTTTTAAATGGCTATGATGATCCCAGCTGAGTTGCCTACTAACTGCTAGCAAAAATCCCTCTCCCCCCCAGCCTCCAGCTTGCTTATCTTAGCTGCTGATCGCAACGCCTGCCTTTCTTCGCTTGCTGTAATATCTGCAATCCATTGCAGCAGCAAGCAACTGAATCTCCCTGCCTACAATCAAGCTCATCGGTGAGCAGCTCTATTTGCCTGCCTGCCTACCTCCTTCTATTGCAGGGGTCTCCAACCTTGGCAACTTTAAGACTTGTGGACTTCAACTCCCAGCAAAGCTGGCTGAGGAATTCTGGGAGTTGAAGTCCACAAGTCTTAAAGTTGCCAAGATTGGAGACCCCTGTTCTATTGGGTAAGTTTTTCCCCCCTTTGGGAGCTTTAAAAAAAATAGTTAATTGGGGTTTTGTTTAGTTGTTCTTTTTTTAGACCTAGCCATTTAAAGTTTAGGAAGTTTTAAATTTAGCTGCTTTTATATAAAAATAAAAATAAAATAAAATAAAATAATATTTGTGCAGCTTTCTGAGATTTAGTGTGTTTCTACAGTGTTTCACTCTAACTACACAAACACACAAAATCTCACAAAGCTGTATGTGGAATTGTGTGTGTATAAAGTGTGAAAGTTGGTTTTTTGGGCTTTTTGTGGCTGTGTGAGGTTCCTGCTTGTGGCAGGGGCCATTTTGGGTCTAGCACAGCTGCTTTTACATTGTGGGTGAGCCAGTTGTGTTGTGTTGTGTGTGTGTGAAGTGTGAAAGTTGTTTTTTTGGGCTTTTTGTGGCTGTGTGAGGTTCCTGCTTGTTGCAGGGGCCATTTTGGGTCTAGCACAACTGCTTTTATATTGTGGGTGAGCCAGTTGTGTTGTGTTGTGTTTTGTAGGTTAAAAAAGGGCAAAGAAGTGATATTGACTTGGCCACGCCCACCCAGTCACCTTACTACCAAGCTCTGCCCACTAATTAAGCCACGCCCACAGAACCGGTAGCAAAATTTGTGATTCAGGGGCTTGACATATGGAGTTATTGGACACTGATTCAGGAGTTCCTCTTACATTTGATTAATATTAGCTTTCAGCTATGATTTCTAGACTGTAGACAAAGCAAATTTGCAGTACTATTAATGTCCAGTGGGAAGTCACATAGCAGAGCGGTGTGGTGATTAAAGAATCTGACCCTTTCCTTTTGGCTAAATCAATCTCATAGGTGATAAACAGAATCAAACTTTATTTGATAATAAAAACTAAAATGTAGTCCTCTTTTTAACTTTAAATATGAAAATACAAACATTTGGTGCAGAAGATGATAAGATGAGCTGCTCCAGATGGTGAAGAGAAGCTTGCATATTAGCTAAACAAGAAAAATCTAAACAGTAATAAAATGCTCCAGACAGGTTACATGGTGATGGTGCTCCAACACAAATGGTAAGCCCTTTGCTCAAAGTCCCTGGAAGAGAATAGAGACATGATGGCAAACCTATGGCACATGTGCCCAAAGTGACACGTGGAGCCATGTCGCCTGGCATGCACAGCATCACCCATTCCTCTTCTGGGTTTCTGGCGCATATGCACATGTAACTATCAGGTGGCCTTTGTACATGTGGCAGTGCCAGAAAACGGAAGAGTTGGTCTTCCATTTTCCAGCATGAACATGCATGTGGGCCAACTGATCAGCATGCACATGCCGGAAACCGGAACTATCTTACCTGGCACATGCATTCCCCCTAGGCAGCTCCTCTTCCTGGTTGCGGCCCTGATGAGAATATAAGGGTAATATTTCTTTTTTGGCATTTGGTGCTGCGCACATGCACATGCGCTCCCTTTTCGACACTTTCGGCACTCAGTGTCGAAAAGGTTCGCCATCACTGGAATAGAGAATAGGTTTTAATGATTCTAAAAGAAAACTGCATCGTCATGCACATAGTTTGAAATATGGATGAAGGCTAAAATTTAAACATTCAGTTTCATAAATTATGAAGAGACATAAAGAATATGATACTTGCTCAACATAGAAAACAGACATCTAGCGTAAATTCCTGGCTATACATTTTACCTATTTTTATCGATCTAGGCATAGGAAGTAAATAATCTCTTCATCGAGTTTTCTTGAATACACCATCCTCTTGGAGGTTTCAAAGCTTTTATCAAATATTTTTGTGGAGAGAGAAATTTTTTTTCCTGAACCACTCCATGCATTTTTAAATGACCACATCTTTTGGGGGGGAAGGAAGAATAATGTGAGTGTGTATATGACAGATAGCCACTTCTCACTCATGGGGTTATGGACTGTGAGAGTGAGTCTACTTTCATCTCAATCACAACACCTGCCCTCTACAACAGTTACTTCTACAGTCTGAGTTGTCACCTTTCAAACAGGCTTTAAAGGACTGACCTAAGGTATTTAGTTAGGAGTGCAAGCCTTTAAGAATGTTTACTTGAGGGTGTGTTATTTTAGCCCCTGATTGATTGTCTTCTATCATTTTTAAATCATAGTGGATGTGTTTGTAAATGTTCATCACCCAGAGTCACTGAGTTGATCAATCTATAAATTCACAATTATTTTACTCCAAAATAAACTTCAATGACAATCTGGAGCTGACGTCCAATGATTTTGGACCATATTAATAACACGTCTGTGTATAACAAACAGAAATATGGTTATCCTCCAGCTCTGGCTGAATTATAATTCCCTCACTGCTGTCCATATTAACTGGTATTTAAGCATTTGGAGGATTGCAGATTCCCCTATATTGGTTTATCACTTCTAATGCAAGAATTGAAGTCACTGCAGCAAATAAGTGTTCTGAACACAGTAGGTTTGAAAATATAATTGTCAGATCACTAAAATAACAAAACAAATAGCACCCCCCACAGTGACTGGATTCACAAGGCAATCTGCAATTAAGTTAATTGTTTTTGGAACAGGAACATTATGTGCAATTTAGCTTCTTACAGATAATAATGCTCCTGTGATGCACAACTATTATTTGGAATTGCATTGCAAAACATCATAACCAGTTTTGCAGATAAGTGCCCCAAATATGCAATGACATTATGTCAAAGACAGAGATTTCTATAGAATAAAAGAAATGTGTGTGCGTGTTCCTAGCCTTAGGTTGGCAATATATCAATATTTGATGCCTTAATGGATGGTGTTAATGCTTGCAGAGATAGGAAAATTAACCTAATATGTCTGCTGAGGGGAGAAGATATTATTGTCTTCTGCAAGTTTTACAGGCTATATTTACAGCATCCTTTTGTTGTAATATGCTGCAATAATTACTGGACATTACTTGTTCCTGCTGCTCTCCTTGGTGCTGAACAATTCCTATGCTGCATTATAACATCACCTACTGTTTTAAAAGACTATAGAGCGTCTGTTACTTGATTAAAACTGGGAGGGAATCAGGGTTGGGATATCTGGATTTGCTTGCAGTGTGCTTAGGGTTATTTTTTACTTCATAATCTGAGAACTGATGAATATCTTATTTACTTATTTTTGCTTGTCTTTATCCAACATCCCCAGCACCAACTCTCTTTCTTACATGTTTTTTTTTTCCCTTCTTCTTTTTTTTACTTTGAAAGATGGGAAGATTGCTCCTATTTGACTTAATAATGAAAACAAAAAAAGAGTTTAAGTATGACATACAAATACATATATTGATCAGAACCATTTCTTAAAGTGTGGATGTCAGAAAGTGCAATGGCTGTTTTGGACCCTGTTGCAAGATAGCACTGGGGTTTGCTCTGTGGACAAATTCTGTGAAAAATAATGGTCTTTCCAATTATTTCAGCCAGTAGAGAATACAGGCATGAGCACTCTTCCTGCCATAAAAAACTCATCTGTTGAGGTCAGGAGTAGAACATTCCCAATGAGACACAGTAGCCACAGGCTTTGGTTCATAGAGAGGAGAATTGTTATGCCTCCTGTTGTAGGTTGTGATACCACTTGCTTTTAGATCAGGGCACTGGTCAATCCTGCACATAAAATGGTTACTTTATTAATACTCTTCATTTTACAAGCTGGACCCTCCTAGGTTGGGCATTTTTCTAGGTTTGGTCAAATACAAGTATAAAACAGTTTAAAATATTTCCAAAGAGAAAAAAAAAATATTACTATTGTTACTAAAATACATAGTACACAATCATGAGTTCATTTTAAGAAGTGGCTGTTTACTCTTAAATGTGAAAGGACATACATGATGAGGGATAATTTCTGCACATGCTCTAGTTTAATGTGACACACTTTTATTTTAAACCTACTTTTTTAAAGAAATAACTTGGTCAGTGCTTGAATTAGTGAAATATAGATTATGAAAGTAGCCTTACATTTAGCTAATTCATGCTTAATGTGGGAACTAAAAAAATAAAATTTGGGAAATAACCCCTTCTTTCTGTAAGCCAAGTGTTGAAAATAGATTCACTATAATTTTATTTCTTTTCCTCTATTATATATTGAATTTATATGTCACTTAATCTCTTTCACTCATGAGATCTCGCAATGAAATAAAACACAATAAAATATAGACAATAAAATAACTATGCTAGAAAGATCATAAATCAGAACAATAGGAAACAAACAATAACATAATATTCAGTATGTAACAAGCTAACTAAATCCAGTTCCAGATAGTGCATAGTCCAAAGGCCCTCTGGAAGAGTACAGGTGTGTGGCATAGGATGAGGTGAGTGGGGAGTGAAGGGCAGGGGACAGCCTGGCCTCCAGAAGGAGACTGTTCCAATGTGAGGGTACCATAGTTGAAAAACAGTGTTTTCTAGGTTTGTTCTCCTCATGAAACTGAACTACGGTACCTACTTTGGATGGGTTGACTCATAGATCATAAATAGCTGTACTATGTAATTATAGTTAAAAAAAGAGAAATAGGGAAGTCACTAGATAGGTTGCTGCTGAATGCCAATTGCCAATTTATATGCATTCATGAAAAATATTTCAAAAATTTACCTCAACTGCAAAGATAAAGAGATGCAGTAATAAGGGACCTATTGCATTTTAAAATGACTGCCTATTCTTTGTTTGCTTTTTAATAGATGACAGATTCTTTCTATGGATTATTTAATTAAACTTTAATTTAACTATGGATTATTTTAAAGTCAGTTGTTATACTAGGACATCATTAGAAATGATGGAGTTTCTTTGTGGGACAGCAGTATTTCTTTTCTCTCTTGATTAGGGTTAAATTTTATAATTTCCAGATCAGGAAATAAAACACCCGTAACTAATATATCTGTCTATATCTGTCTTTCTTTTCTGCAGGTTTCTGCAGTGGCCAATAAGAGTATTGCATTTATGTGGAAAGTGAAACTCTGTATTTAAGCATCTAACCTTTTTTACTCCGATGAAAGAATCAATCAGAATGTTTTCTCCCACATCCAGAATTTTTTAAAAAAAATCTGTAGTTTTTTTTTTTTGCCCTGAAGAAACTGGCAAAAGTTTGGTGTTTTTTTAAAAAAGGAACTGAATTATTTTTTTTTTCTACTCCTGGAAATGTGTATGAAATGAAAAGTGTTTTGCATGGGCCCATTGCTCAGGGGATTGCACATTAGGTCTGCAGTTCTGGTATCCTTTAATTTCATAGCAGCAGTAGCAGCTGGTCTCAAGCACTCTTCATTTAATTCAATGAAAATGAGACTTTTGAGTGAATGACGATAATTTAATAATGAATGGCTCCAACTTATTTGGAAAGCTCTCCCTTTTTTTCTGACAGCTGCTGTTTTAAGTGCAATTTAATAAGGGACCTGCAGTCATTTGGCATGGAAACAAATGCTTGCTTTGAAAAGGAAGAAGGAAGATACAGACTTTCCCTACAAAACTGATACCATTTCCAAAGCCACACACACATACACAAAAGGGGTGCATCTGTTGTATATTTAATGTACTGTATAACAGTAGCAAATGAATAGTGGTAACAGTTGAGATGCGATTAAAAATAATTTCCGGTTTAAGAAATTCAGTGTTTCCCAACAACAGGGCAGATGCCAGGAGACAAGAACTCCTGCCCCAAAAAAAGAAATGCTCCAAACTGTTAAGCAAAATAAATCTCTAGATGTTAAAATGTGAAATAGTATTTTAAATGACAATTACTGTCAGAATAGAATCCAAGGCTTTGATGAACAGAACAAGATTTAACTTGTCATATACCAATCCCATGGCTGCTGCATGCTGTATTCTTGTAGTTTCTTCCCCCTTTCAAAATATTTAGGCAAGGAAGCATATAATGGTTTTGCTATGTCTTCACTATGTTGATTAAGGAAGGTCAAACAGAGGAACTCAGTACATCTGATGGTATGTTAGATTTAAAAAGGAGAACTTGAGATGGGGTTGCTGTTTTGGATAATTGGCTTATGCTGAATATCATGGCCACTCTTTGGCTAACGGATTTTACATTCAAATAGGGCACAAATGTAAGTATATGTATGTGTATGTGTATGTGTATGTGTATGTGTATGTGTATGTGTATGTGTATGTATATGTATATGTATATGTATATGTATATGTATATGTATATGTATATGTATATGTATATGTATATGTATATGTATATGTATATGTATATCAGGGGTGAAATGCTCCCGGTTTGGACCAAATCACCCGATCCGATATCGATGGAGGCGGGTGGTTCGGAGAACCGGTAGCAAAAATCCCTGCTCCCCTCCCCATGCCCAGCTGAGCCGCACAATCATCAGAGGCTTTTTTTTAACTTTTAAAAGCATTTTTTCTACAACCTCTTCGGCCAAAAATGCTTTTAAAAGTTAAAAAAAATAGCCTCTGGTGATCGCGCGGCTCAGCTGAGATTGTCAAAGGCTTTTAAAAGAAAAAAACCCTATTTTTCTTTTAAATGCCTCTGACGATCCAAGCTGAGTTTTTAAAAAAGTTTCTGCTGATCAGGCAACTCAGCTGGGATTGTCAGAGCCTTTTGAAAGCATTTTTTTACAACCTCTTTGCCGAAGAGGTTGTAGAAAAAATGGTTTTAAAAGTAAAAAAAAAAAATTGGCCATGCCCACCCAGTCACATTACCCCCACACACCAAGCCACGCCCACAGAACCGGTAGTAACAAATTTTAGATTTCACCACTGATGTATATGTATGTGCAGTTAATTAAAGAACTTTGATAATTGGGCTAATAAAAGTGATTAGTTAGAACTATAGAAGAACAGAAATGGAAGGGATCTTTTAGGCCGGTAGCACTAACCTACTTATTATACAAATCCAAAGTGAAGCATTCCCATTAAATAGCCTCTGCTTAAAAAATATTCATCAAAGGGCAGTCCATGGCCTCTACAATTAATTATCTTAAAATAATATGCATCTCAAAGTGTCTTATGGGGAAAAGTAGATGATGATTTTCACTTTAATAAAGAACACCCATGTCCACTCTTTTATTTATTTCATTTATATAATTGGATTCATTAAGGCTCCCAGGCTCTAAGAAGACTTTGGCAGCTTATAATAGGTTCAATACAAATGTTAAAAGCACAACTAAAAACAAGTGTTAAACATATGTTGAAAAGTTTTTAGAAAACAAGGCTCTTTCTTACTATTTTGCTACTAGTATTTTGTTTTTTTATTTTATCTTTTATAGCAAAAGAGCAGAACCTGAAGGATACACAGAACAGCCAATTAAAATTGGACTTGTCAATTAATCCCTAAAATGTTAGTAATTAATCTACCAATTAAATCAGCCTAATATCCACTCAATTCCAAGTCACTCTATTGGTTTGTCATTTATATTTTCCTTTTAAATCTTAAAACCTCAGCAAGTTTTCATTCCATTTCATTCTCTAGGTTATAAGTCTATTTTCATAAAATCTGTTCTATGTCTGTCATTTTTTCAATACCATCTTTAAGACATAGCTTTTCCATAGAAGCAGACATCATTATTGACGTTGTTGATATCATGGTCACTATTTTCTGATTCAATTCTTCAAAAGTCTTCTTAAGTAGTTTCATTGTTACAATGTTTTACATCATTTTGTAAGCAAGTATTTTTCCTCTGCTTAAAATCTTAAATCCCTCATATTGTTCAGTTTTTAAAATCATAAATTGCTTACATTTGTTATGTCTCATAGGAACCAAAACAGAATCTATTCCCAATGAAAAGCTGTTTGTTCTTTATAATTAATTCTAAAATCTTATTGTAAAAGTTTCGGTATTCCAAATTAATAAGGACCCTTAATCCATTTACAACTTTCCAAGATCAAATTCTTATTTTGCTTTTTTCTGTTTATTTCAGATTCTTTAAACTCCTTAAGTTTATGATTAATTTTTTTCTTTCATTCAGGATTGAAGGCAAGCTAACCTAGTGTTTTCAAGTTTGTCATTCTGGAAGTCTATAATACACTAAAAGTAATTTGATTGATTGATTGATTGATTAATCAAAAGTGTTTAGCAACTGTGGTTAGCAAACCTAATTTCCTTTAAAACAACAGCTGACTGCTGTTGTGAGCAAGATAGCTATTCCTATCATCTTCCAGTACTCAAATCTGCTGTCTTGCAGTCTTCTCACAAGGAACAGCACATGCGGGTGATTTCCCATCCTCTCCTTGTCCAGAGAGGTTCTGAAAAGCCAGTCTACTCACTGGCCCTTTGCTCTTTGCTGCAATCTTCAGATCTGCTTTTACAGAGACGTCTTCAGTCCACCATTCCTCTCCTGGAAGCTCAAAAATACATACTATACAAGCAGAAAGAAGTTTGAGAAGTCTCTGAGGAAATCAGAATCATTTCAAACCTAAGATCATCTTCTGGGTTACACTAGAGGCTACATTGGCTTTTCAGAATGATTTTTTTCCTTTTAATACTTTTGCTATGACACCACATTTTGCAGCCCAGAAACTAATGACAGAGCTTGTGGGGATCCCAAATTGAACCAAAGCAGTCCCATCCACTTCATCTCAGATATATAAAAATCCACCAGAAGGACTCGGATCATTCTTTTGAACTGTTGTGTTGTCAGTCCTAATTCAAAAGACTCCAATCCTTTATTTCCTTGCACCTAATAGACAGAATCTTGCCAAACTAAAGCTGTAACTTTCTAAGCTACTAGATATGCCCTGAGAAATTCTAGGGTGTGGTTACCTTGAACCTCTCCCCAACTCCCCCATCCACCTTGGGACTATGCAGTCTATTGATATGAAACTTTTCCTGGGAAAGTTCTGGAATGGCAATATCCTTCCCCTCTGATAATACAGGTGCACATTCTATCAAGTGTTCAATGGTTGAATCCAGTAAGTTCTTGGCTCTTCCTCCTTCTCTTTATTTTTTATCTGAATTTTTAAAGTGAGTTTTGCTTGAGCAATTCTTGAAATGTTTTTTTTTTAGTTCAAATTCCTCTTCCTTCACTCCTTTGCATTCCACTGAAATGGCTTTCCCTTCTGTTAGTAATGGTTCTTCTAGTTAAACAATTTTCTTCTTTCTTTCTTTCTTTCTTTCTTTCTTTCTTTCTTTCTTTCTTTCTTTCTTTCTTTCTTTCTTTCTTTCTGCCTACTTCTATCATGCTGGACATTCCTGTATTTTATCATCAACCACTCCATCTTCCTTATTTATAGAAACTTTGCTTCATGAGTTTTCTTAATTGTCCATTTTTCTGTTACTGAAATTGTATTTCTTAAATTTGATATTGTTTTTCAGTTGAACATATCTGCTATTCATTTATAATTGAATTGAAGAGAGTTTGGAATAGCAGTAGTCGAATTGACAGAGCCAGTGTTTCTGTACAGTAATTTACTTACATGTACACACCTACATATCTACACAAACACACACACACACACACACACACCAACCGTCTTTTGATAATTTTTTAATAACCTACATGCTTCTCGCTCTAATGTGGCATGAATTGGGGCACTTCTCATTAGGCTGACAATCAGCAGATGCTGTAATCTTCCATACAAAAGCTGCCCCCTGCCTGTGCTCCAACACAAAGGCTGAATGTGCATCACATATGCTATTAACATGCTTGTCATATATCAATGATGACTGAACTCATAGACATTTTTCAGTATATTTAATATTTCTGTGATTATGAGAGTATCGCTCTTTTCTGTGACCAATTCTCAGAAATCTCTAAGAAGGTTGCAAAATTCATATTGATAGTCATAGCTTTCCGAATTTACTTGGTGCCTCCTTCACATGAATAACTGTTTCAGGATGTTCAGGTAATTTTATTTTATCTTAATCACTGTATTTGTCCTAATTCTCTTTTCTGACTGGCATGGGACTGTAATTAAATAACTAGAATTAATTTTCAGTTTAACATTAATGAACTGAAGTCATTATAAGTTTTGTCTTGTCATTTAACTGTTTTAATTTTATCTGCCTGGCTTAATTTCTTCTTTGATGACTTTTAACATCCTTAAGTTAGATTCTCAATTAAATTTTGGTGCCATTTGAAGTGAGTTTCTACTTTCTTATCATGTTGCAAATTAATTGTGCATATTAATGTGTCTTAATTACATGTAGATCACAAAACCTCAATTGGCTCTTTTTGGGGGGAAAAAAATCCAGGCTTGATTAATATAATGCTACTTTGGTTGGTCTTTTCTTACCTCATTTAAATTAAAAAATGTCTTTTTTCATTGGTAGCTCATATTTCTTACTTCAAAATATGACAATATTTAACTTTACTTTCTGCATTAATGATGGGTTCTATTTTGTTATACTGATTGAAAAACCATAAGATAAATTCTTCTTTGAATTGAATTTCTTGGAAATGATACAGGAGTCATTTACCATTGCCTTATTCCAGATTTTTTTTTTAACTTTCCGGTCTGGTCCTGGTATTCTTTGGTGGTCTCACAGCCTACTAGGAAACAGGCTTAGCTCTTAGTTTATTTTTATTTTTTTTAATCAACCATGGCTGGGCAGATATAAGGCTGGGCAGATATAAGGTTAGGGAACTAATCATGACGTTTGTTGTTCCATGTTCTCCATGTTTGATTTTATAGCACTTTTGAAATTCATTGTTCCCAGACATTCATATGGCTCACTTCCTCTCTGTCTTTAAAAAGCATCTGAAGACATAACTATATTCATATTTTTCCAAGTCTATTTTAAGTCTACTATGCCTTTCTCCCACTCATTCCCTTGTTCCCTTGTTCATAGTTCTACTTTTCTATTTATATGTTTTTATAATAACTAGAGTAGTTCACAACACTGGCATTGTGTTAGGTTCCAAAAAATGCAGCTTGATATTATGTTATATTATGGTTCTTATACTGTCTATGGATTCCCTCTTTTTTGAAGGGGCGGGGGGGTGGAATAATATATTTCCTTTTTACTATTCAGAAAACAAAATACTGAATTTATTATTTATTTAAATATTTTGACATTTTTAGTTTTTATGTTTAAAATTTTCTTTGGATCCATTATTGATTTTTTTGAAAAAAATCATCAGTTGTCATGTTTCAGTTTTCTCTTCCAGAAGGATTGGGAAACAGCATTTCTCCTTTGAATTTAAGGAAGCAATGAACCCCGGAGAGAAAAGACCCAAGTTGGGTTTTTTTTGAGTATGTAAACTGCTTCAGTATTATCTTTCCCAATGTAATGTCCTTCCCACCAGGGCCCATATAAGGCATCTATCAGAATAGAATGACAGACCCTGGTTGCTGAAGAAAATTCTCTCCTTAGGCAAGTGCCTGCATTTTTTGAGGTACAAATTTCCATTGGTATTTTTATTACCCCATTCCTCTTTTTTTTTAAAAAAAAATTACTATCTCTGTGGAGGGTCACAGCTTTCATCCTTCATCTTTCAATTATTCAACTGAATAAGTTTGTATGGAGCCAGGATACGCTGCCCCAACACAGTTTGGTAAGGTAATGTTTTTGAAATGAAGAATGACTTTAAGGCAGGAGAATAATGAGCACAACTTCCAGAAGAGAGCTTCCCAACTGTCTGGAATAGGTGACGTACAAATCAAGTCAAATCAATAAATAAAGCCACTCTTCAGCAGATTAGCATGCTTCCATTTGCATGTACCTCTAACTGCATTATTGAAGTTGCAGCTAATACTGCAAGGTTTCTTCATTATTCTATCTTAAGGACTATAAACTCTATGAGAGGGTTTTTTTTAAAAAAAAAAAATATCTGCAGCTTTGCATTCTAATCCTCACCAGTGGCAGCAGAGCAGAGGGTCCTCGTTCAGTGTTCTCTTGTTCAGAAACCTGTCACAAGAGCCCCAAAGGATACTGATCTTCTGCTACAGTTTCTTGTCCAAGATCCCTCACATCTGTCACTGTATAAAAAATCTTAGTGCATATTTTTTTCTAAAAAATATTGCTTTCAGATTGTTTAAATATTGCATAATTTTAAAAGGATAACTGTATATAGGACAGGTTAAATTGCAGTTTTTGTCCGCTTACATGTGCAATAAACCCAGATCAAAAGCCTTTCTTCATATTGAAAATAAGATCTTGAATTGCCCTAGGTTTAATATTGATGCTTTTCAATTCCCCTCCCTGAAATCACACTGTAATGCAGATTTCAAGGGAATTTTTTTTTTATTTGAGCAGCTTGAAATTATGCTTCTTCAGATCTAACAAATTATAAATAGAAATATAACCTGCCAATTAAAAAGCAACCATTGCCATTCAAATAAACATTTCTTCATTTAAAGTATGTTACTGTCAATTTTTTTCTTTCTATCTCTTCAACCCAAGTACAAAGGAAGCTGTATCTCCTTGGCTTGGAAATTCTGCAATTAAGGATATATTAATATCCAGGCTAACTCAGGAAAGGTCCATCTGGACCAACATTTCATTTCCACATTGGGCAATTAAATGTCTTTGGAAGCTTATGAGCAAAGTATGCAAGATTTGAGTCTGCTGGTTTCCAGGGAAGCAAAATTTGACATCAGAATTATCAGCTATTATTTGATTTATCTTATACAATTGTGAGGATTACAGGTCAGATAGTATCTCTATGTTTTGGTCATTAGATCAGTATAAAAAGAATCTGAAATTCTGGAGTGGAAGGATCAATGTGATTTCTGGCAAGCCACAATTAATCTAAGTGGATTTCCACACAGAGTAGATGAAGCCACCTTACAATTCACCTCTGTCATCAGGAGTATATATTGTCTCCTCTGATTGACCTAACAACTTCATGAACAAATCTTTTTCAGTCTTGCCTAGAAATGCATTGAAACTGGGAATAAGTATTGCAATCAAGTGATCACTAGAGATCAAGTTTTAATCCAAATATTCTGGCTATTTTGATGATTCCCGGTTGGGAGAAATTTTAAGGAAAGGAAAAGCAACTTTGATGAGACTAGTGTTAATGTTTAAATGATTTTTTTTTCACATTTATTTTGAGCAGTAAATTACTTGTTTTGTTTGTTTCACTGATTTAGTTTTATTGGTTTCCTTCATGTCACTAGACTAAATCATGCTCAACAACTGAATATCACTATGAAAACACAGAGCTGCTGCTGATCTATCTCAAAATAATATTTGGCCTTTATATTGGCATCATATTGTTGGCTCACATTTAATTTACAGCCTCATGATACATCTTGGCAGTGCTCCTACTTAATAAGTTTTTCTACATCTTGCATATAATGGTGAGCATTTTGATATTGGAAGGTGGGATTGCCAAATAGTTTTATTTTGACAGGGATGTCAAGAGATGTTCTATCATGTTCAAAATCAAGGATTTGATCTTGGAATAATGGGGGTTTATTTAAATTAACATAATATATATTGGGGAAGGAAAGAAGGAAAAATTATTAATTGAATGATTAAAAAACACTAACTGGATACCACATACTAGTATTTTTAAAAAGTGAGTTGCCTATTTCATATTCTGTAGTTGCCTATTTCATTCCAATAGGCTTGAATTGTTGATTGTTGATATACAGAGAGTTAGAATTTGTGAAGAATTGGATCTTCAATATAAATCGCCAAACCTATTCTTCTTTGCTTTCAATTGTATTTTTGTAGCAAAGCTAGATAGGCTTAACATAGTAGCATAGGTTACTCTAACATGAAATATATGTGATGTTTTTAACTTGCAGTGTGATTGTCTTTTTTATTCCGGCGGAGTTCAAACAACATACCATCTAACTTGAATTGTAAAAATAAAAGCATATTTTCTAACAGAGTATAAGAACAAGACAAAGATTCCAAGATTTTTGAAAAAATGATTTTGAGCAATCCCTTTTTAATAGATGAAACAAAAGGGCTCTTAAGGGTTGAAACATTGTCTGTTTCCAGAGTTTTGGAAAGAGTAAACTTCTCTAACAAAATGTAGTGATATATAGTTGGAGGGGGCATGAGAGAAGCATTAATTTATTACTCATGGTAGGCCTCTATATTATGCTATTTATGATTTTTATTAGATTTTATCACTTGAAATTAAATTCTGTGAGGGACCACACAGGATAAAAAACTGAACGTGGATACAGGGAAAAAAAATCTTCTTAATATATGTCCAGTTTGCTTAAAAACCTTTGCCTATCTCCGATTATAATGAATTATATTCATTTAGCAACAGGCATAATATCAAGATCAATATGCTAGGAATTTCATCTAAAATTCTATTTAAATTAGATTATTTGAATGGGCCATATCAATCATCGTTACTTCTGAATTTTTGCAGAGCTGTATAATAATAATACCTGTAGATAGATTATATATTGTGATTTTTGTCACTTCTCATGTGTAAATATTGTTCCACTTTCCAGAATATTCCAGATTCTACAATCTGTCCCATTCCCCCCCCCCCACCTTCCCGGACATTTACATTTGTTCTAAGTGAAAAAGAAAGGGAGAAAAATATAAACAGTATAAAAAGATAGATAGAAATAATGGTCTCTAAGTAATAGAAATAAAATTTAGAATGATTCTAACAACTCTTCCTTACTTAAGTATGCAGAAAAGTATCTTAACGTTTCCAAACCCTGAATCTGCCTCCTTAATTCCAGTTTTGGAGTTGTTCTGTCTTTACAGTTTTATTCTGGAACAAATTCATGGCTGTGATTAATAAAACTCCCAGCTTCAAGTTTCATCCCAGCTTTCAAGTTGACTGAGTGACAGATCATTGGTGTTGAGGTGCTCTGAACCAATAACCTGTCATTCAGGACCTTTTTGAATTTTGAATGCAAATGTACCTCAGCTGACAGGTTGATGGGAGTAGAAGAGGATTGTTGAGTGAAGCAGAAGGGAATTTGCACAGTGCATTGAGAAGGTCCTATATTTTCCTGGGCCCTTTATACTACTGACCTGTCAGTTCAGCTACAGTTGGAGACAGATTTATCGGTTTCTCATTTGGTCTAGAAGGGGGAAATAGCAGAATTTTTATCAATTTCATCCCAGTTGCCAAAATATGCAACACTAGAAAGTGTTACAAAGGAACAGCAATACTGGTTGTTAGTGGTCATATTTGGCAGCTTATGGAAGTAGCCTGTGGAGTATGCAAAATAAAAAGAATAGGAACAGCTGTTTATCAGAGCAAATGGATGAAGAGCAGCATATAGTTATGGATTCCTGTTGCACTGAAGGAGAGTTAGGTTGTTCTTTTTTTGAGACAAGGCTAGAACTGAGTAGTAAAACCATAAGAAATACCTTACAGATGATACTGCTGGCCCATCTAGTTGGTTAGTGTGCTCCCACAGTGCTCAACCAACAGGACAAAAAAAGCCCACTACTTTTTCAGCAGATGGCGTTTAGAGCAGGGGTGAAATTTACTTACCTTCACTACTGGTTCGCAAATGTGAATGTACACACTTGCTACGCTCACACGTGACACCTTTGCGCATGTGCAGGACCTTCTGTGCATGTACAGAGGGTAAAAAACAGGACATGATGACATCCGGATAGGTGAGCCTCCCGCTGCCAGCACTACCTGTTCGCCCAAGCTGGATAGAATTGGCTGAATTTCACCAATGGTTTAGAGGCAATCTTCAAGGCTAATAGCCACTGATTTCCATTGAATAGGTCCAATGCTTTTTAAAGTCAGCCAGGTTGGTAATCAGTGCAACAAGTATTTGAATCACAATATGAGAATATCTCATGTGGGGTGGATGGAAAATTTATTTAATAATGAATATTATCCTCCAGCTTAAACATTTTTCAAAAGTAAATATATTTTAGTCACGCTCAATTGGAATGCTATTCCATAAACAGGAAGACTCCTCAGAGCTCATGAAATGTCTTCTCAGTTGGGTCTGAATATATGAGAGAAAACCTTTATTATTTGATAAAGGTCAAATAATATGAGGACCAGTTGTTACAACACAGAATATGATTCTTTAGCATTCCTTACACAGGCTTATATATTAAAATGGCAAAGCACAGAAAGAGAAAAAGATGTATATTCTAAGGATGCAGAGGGGGATTTTTAAAACTGGCAAATGTAGTGTAGATCTTAGCAACAGTTTTTAACTGTTACTTTATATTCAATAAAGCAAATCGAGTATTACAATGTGTGCTGAAGTTAAATATGTATTTATTCTTTCATACTGAAATCAAGGTTTTGTTTTGACTAGATTATCAATCCTATATTTTTATATATGATCTATATAATCATATCAGTAAAAATCATCTGGACTTACTTAGCACTGTTCCCTAAGTGCTTCTTAAACCCAAACATTAACAGAATCACAGTCATTCATCAAAATTCCCCATAAATGTTCTGTAAATAAATGCATAACAGATTAACCGGAAATTAATCATGGAGATCATGTTGCTTGAAGTTTCAAACTAAATGATATTTTAATTGTAAATCAGTCATTGCAGCAGCATATTTAAAATATATGAACACTGGTCAGTCTGAGTCTGGGATATCTGAAGAGTTTTCTTTTAAATTGTTTTCATCCTTCTGTGTGTGGGGGGTGGGGTGGGGTTATTTAATAAATGTATATTTATTTAAGAGGGCCAGGCAAGTAAAACCTACACAAGTTAGAAGCTGGCACATTTAATCATGCATCCAGGCAGCTGGTTTAACATATTGTTCTAACAGTTTGTGAGGTGGCACCAATGTGGGCCAGCATAATTTTCTGTCTCCACAGCCAGAGTCTCTATTAGGCATCAGTAATTGTCCTAACAGTTTTCTGGGGTGAATTAATGCAGGGACTATGTAGTAGAATAAAGTACCAGAGGAGGGGGGGGCTTTCCCAAGGAACAAAGAGGTGGTTCAATGGGAAATCTGATAAATAGGAAGAGAGCCAGGACTCCCCTTTCATGCAGTATATCTAAAATGGTAGTTATGCAAATTTATGCTTTAATCTAAAAGACTCCTATCTATGGCAACAATAAAGAAACTACTCTGAAGTAACTCCTCATATTGTTCTTGGTTCCTTGCACCTGACAGGCTTCTTTGCCCACTGATATTCCCATTCCTACCTGCTAAGTAGGAAGAATAAGTGGTGGAGCAAGTTACACCATGTAGTGGTGACCAGGTTACAACAAAACTAATTTTAGATCTGTAGACTGCTCCAGGCTCTCTCCTGTTCCTATCCACTGCA
The DNA here is from genome assembly GCF_059756535.1 of Pantherophis guttatus. Classification (NCBI taxonomy): domain Eukaryota; kingdom Metazoa; phylum Chordata; class Lepidosauria; order Squamata; family Colubridae; genus Pantherophis; species Pantherophis guttatus. The sequence continues at coordinate 105,523,800 of NC_142065.1, read as the reverse complement.
CTGCACCCCTGCAGCACCTGAACAACTTCATCACCATGGCAGCTAACCCCATGTACCAGGTATTGCAATGATTAAGAGCTGCAGGTTGCATTTATGGCGAGTAGGACTGACAGAAAGTCACCCAGCATGGATCTGATAGTAAAATCACTTCTACTCTTCCCACTTAGATTCCCCCTGCCAGCTGCTGACACTCTTCTAGTGGCACCACATGGACGATCTGTGAATATGACTTCATACTCTGCCGTTCCCATCTCCCATGGGAACAGCCAACAGAAACAGTCTTCCAGCTTCAGCCAGCACTGTTCTACCACATGGGCTGTCTATCAGATTTTTTTAGAAAAGAAAACCATCTTTCAAAGGGGAGAAAGATTTACAGATGGTAGTTGTTTTAAAGGATTTAGAGAGAAAAATATTTGAGAAAAGTCTCAAATTTTGAGACATTCCTTTGTTGAAATTATGTTGCCAAAGGAAGACTTTATCCAAATGTCTTTTTTGTACATTGTTTTTAAGCACCCTATATCCCCTTCACTTTAATCTCTTTTTCTATTATTGCAGCATAATCCTATTCATGTGAGAAATACTTCCAGATAAGTTGATATAATTTATATCCTTGCCTGAAGATTTTTCAATTACAAAAAAGCAATACTTAACCACCTTTTCAGCCAGGCATCCCAAACATAAGCATCAAGTTTCACTTACATGTTCTTTTTTCAGTTTGTAGTAAATCTGATTATCTGCAGGTTGTCAATCGACTGCTGCAAAGATTGAACTGGAGAGATTGAGCTATGCTGCTATTTAAAAAACAGAGACCAAATTATAGGCAGTGGCTTTACATTTCATTATTTTTAATGGCCTGATAATTGTAACTTGCATTTTTTTTTTGTATGCTGCTTAAACACTCTAAATAAATATGCATAAATAGACTCCCTTATTCCAGTCTAATTCTACTAACTAATAGTAGAATATTCACTAAATCAGTGGTGGGTTGCTACTGGTTCACTCCAGATCTTGCAAACTGGTAGTAACAGTGGCGGGAGGCTCTGCCCACCCACCCGGTTATCATCACGGATGCTCTGCGCACGCGCAGAAGCGCCACCCATGAGCAAAGTGAGCACGCACGTGCACTCCCATTGTGAACCAGTAGCAAAGGTAAGTGGAACCCACCCCTGCACTAAATGGGATATTTAATTTGCCCTCTCCTTTTTTGGAGAGTTTATACCCATTTTATAGTTATACTTCTGAGTCCAAGAGGTAGCAACCTCATGAGGAATGGCTGCTTGACACTGATTCTGCATTCATGTCATATAATCCATTTCTTTTCCCTTAGTTATTGTACCTTGATTCCAGTGATAATGACCATTTTCACTGAGAGGCATGAAAGTTTAGGCTGCATTAATTTCTCCCTGACAACATGTAGATATTGTCCCAGAATCCCCTCAGTGCAAGCCCTGGCAAGCTTTCAGCTACTGTACTGATTTTTCTAATTGCGGCTTCTTTCACCCCCAGGCTTCACTCGATCCCCAAGTCATATCCTGCTATCCATTCATGGTTTCCTAGGCAAGTGAATGGAGAGTTCTCTTCACTGAGTTGCCCTAGAGGAAAAAGATAAAATAAAATCTTGCTGTACTGAAAAACAACCAAAGCAAAGGGAAATCCTTTCCTCTAATTTATATGCAATAGGGGAGTAATTCCTCCATTCAATCTGAAACTCCTTTTCAGTACAATATCAGTCCCATACAATCCCTAAAATTTTCTCACCAGAGATTCATTCCAAAACAAGTTATCATTTTTAATTGTATTCACCTTGACTAGGAGGAAAATATTTCCCCTTTCAAACATATTGTACATATGTCTTTTTCTGTCTTTTCATTAGTCCATGTTCTGGGTCTCTATGCCCTTTTTTTCTTTTCTCTTTGCACTTAGACAAAGTACAGAGGGAGAACACAAGTATCCTCGCCCCACAGTATACACTGGGACATTTTCATAGCATTCAGTTTGTGACTAACCGAGTTCCTCACAACACATTAAAAAAACAAAACAATGGCAGTGCTGTGAAAGGGGTAGAGCAGCTCACAAAAGTACACAATGGCAGTTTAGTCTTGTGGCTCTGGAGATACAAAGGAGGCAAAGTATTAAACAGAAAGCAAACAGATTATACATTCAAGAGTAGCATTCAAGAGCCAAAACTATTTCTTTTCAAAGAGACATATTTAGGCTGGGGGCCATGTTAGAATCTCCATCTTTACCTGCATGCTAAAATGGAATGCCAAATGAGCATTAGATATGCAGAGTCCTTATTGTTAAAAAGTGGAAATAACCTGTGGTCAAGGTTACATGAATCTGCATTTAATCTTCTCAAGATTCTTCCTCATCAGACATGTGGAATTTTATTAACAGGGGTCCAGCATTTTTAATAAAGTGTGCTCTTAGATCCTCTTTGTATTGTGTAATGGCATATCTTTGGCTCTTTATCCAAATGAAGCATAAAGCATTTACAGCTGTATTCTCCATCACGCCAACCAGGGAATACATTCATTTGCAATAACA